>NC_080386.1:106419304-107619304 GCF_014773155.1 Arachis stenosperma | reverse complement strand
TTCAACAACAGTTCGACCCCGGTTTGTTTTCTTCCTTTTTATGAACGGTGTGCAAAATATACAATAACGGTTTCCAGAGGGAGCAAGCGTTTTAGCTCAATTGAAGGGCGGTCACAAGCAATTCATCTGAGTTTTGTTGACTGTTCTTGGTAATTAGGGTTATGGATTTAAGGTCTCTTGTAATTGAAAATAAATTTGAGAATTATTGATTATTGTAATTGGATCTGCCTTTTGCTAAATGAAGAAGAATAGTTTTGGTTCTAAGTTTTGTGGATGCTTATGAATTCTGACGACGATGATGATTTTCTTGTTTCTTGTTAAAGACAATAATTTCGGGGATGCATTGTTGTTTTGGTTTTGAACTGTGTGTAGCTGTTATTGTAGGTCGGATATTTTTTCTGATAAGGGAACAGATGGTGATCAGATGATAGTCAGTGGGGTGATGGGGTGGGTGGTGGGTTTAGGGCGGTGGTGAGAAGAAATATCCGGGTATTTTTGTCATTTAAGGTATTATCTTTTAGACTTTAGATACTATTTTATTTGGGCTTTAGGATTTAATGGGTACTATACTCAAATATAAATAGTTCCTTCAGGGTTTCGGTCCCCAACATACCACCTCAACAACTCTTTTCCCATCAAAGAAGTTGCAATTCAGCCGCCTAGGAATATAGAAGGCTTTGGTTGAGAAAGATCGAAAGAACTACAAGATCCAAACTCTTCCCATCATGATTCATATTTATGAATTCAGATACGCTTCTGCATTCAAGTATTTTATTTCTTAATGATTTAACATGAATAATCTTTGGATTAAAGAATTTTGAGAAGATTCCAACACCTTTGACTTAATTTACCTCATACGCTTCTTCTTCTTCTTCTCCTTCTTCTCGTTCTTCTTTTTCTTCTTCTCATTCTTCTTTTTCTTCTGCTTCACCACCCCTGATACTTCATTATCGCGGTCACCAACACCGTCATCTCCTCCTCCTCCTCCTCCTCCTCTTCCTCCTTCTTTTCTCATTGGAATTTCTTCTCCTTCCTTTTCTTCCTTCTCCATCATATTCATCCTCCTTTCTTTTCCTTCTTCTCCTCTATCATCTTCATCATTATGATAATTATCGTTATAGTCATCGTAGTATTCTTCTTATACGTATCATCGTTATTGTTGTCGTCATTAATGTTATCGTTATTGTAGAATTTTTGTCATATTGATGACATTGCTTGATCCAAGATTTATTTGGATGTGTTTTCGTTGATAATTCAGTCATTTTTGCGGATGAAATCTTTTGGCATTCCTTGTGTTCACATAGTATGTGTCTTGGTGTATCTAAGTGATGAGCGGATAATTTATACACTTTTTGGCATTGTTTTTAGTACGTTTTTAGTATGATTTAGTTAGTTTTTAGTATATTTTTATTAGTTTTTAATTAAAATTCACTTTTCTGGACTTTACTATGAGTTTGTATATTTTTCTGTGATTTCAGGTATTTTCTGACTGAAATTGAAGGTTCTGAGCAAAAATCTGATTCAGAGACTGAAAAGGACTGCAGATGCTGTTGGATTCTGACCTCCCTGCACTCAAAGTAGATTTTCTGGAGCTACAGAAGCCCAATTGGCGTGCTCTCAACGGCGTTGGAAAGTAGACATCCTGGGCTTTCCAGCAATATATGATAGTCCATACTTTGCCCAAGATTTGATGGCCCAAATCGGCGTAGCAATTCGGCCTCAGAAATTCCAGCGTTAAACGCCGGAACTGGCATAAAACTTGGAGTTAAACGCCCAAACTGGCATGAAAGCTGGCGTTTAACTCCAGAAAAGGTCTCTACACGAAAATGCTTCATTGCTCAGCCCAAGCACACACCAAGTGGGCCCGGAAGTGGATTTTTCTGTCATTTACTCATTTCTGTAAACCTTAGGATACTAGTTTACTATTAATAGGACCTTTTGACATTGTTCCTGTACCTCATGACACTTTACACGTTTTATTTGTGTACCTTCCACAGCATGAGTCTCTAAACCCCATGGTTGGGGGTGAGGAGCTCTGCTGTGTCTTGATGGATTAATGGATTAATTTCTCAATTATTCAACTGTTTCTCATTCAATCATGCTTGCTTCCATTCTAAGATAATACTTGTTCTTAATCCGGATGAATGTGATGATCCGTGACAATCATCATCATTCTCAACTATGAACGTGTGCCTGACAACCACCTCCGTTCTACCTTAGATTGAGTAGTTATCTCTTGGATTCTTTAATCGGAATCTTCGTGGTATAAGCTAGAACTGATGGCGGCATTCAAGAGAATCCGGAAGGTCTAAACCTTGTCTGTGGTATTCTGAGTAGGATTCAATGACTGAATGACTGTGACGTGCTTCAAACTCCTAGCAGGCGGGGCGTTAGTGACAGACGCAAAAGTATCGATGGATATTATTCCGGCCTGACCGAGAACCGACAGCTGAATTCCGCTATGCTGTGACAGAGCATATGCAATCGCTTTCACTGAGAGGATGGGAGGTAGCTATTGACAACGGTGAAACCCTACATACAGCTTGCCATGGAAGGAGCCTTGCGTGCTTGAAGAAGGAGACAGTAGGAAAGCAGAGATTCAGAAGATGGAGCATCTCCAAACCCCAACCTATTCTCCATTACTGCAATACAAGTAACCATTTCGTGTTCTTTTGCTTTTTACAATCAATCCTGCTAATTTCTGATATCCTGACTAAGATTTACAAGATAACCATAGCTTGCTTCAAGCCGACAATCTCCGTGGGATCGACCCTTGCTCACGCAAGGTATTACTTGGACGACCCAGTGCACTTGCTGGTTAGTTGTGCGGGATTGCAAAAGTGTGATTGCAATTTCGTGCACCAAGTTTTTGGCGCCGTTGCCGGGGATTATTCGAGTTTGGACAACTGACGGCTTATCTTGTTGCTTAGATTAGGACTATTTTATTTTTGTTGGTTTAGAGTCTTTTAGTTGAGTCTAGTCTCATATTTTAAGTTTGGTGTCAATTGCATGCTTTTGTTTTTCTTTTGATTTTCGAATTTTGCATGTTCTTAGTCCCTTTTTTGATTTATAAAAATTCTAAGTTTGGTGTCCTCTTTGTGTTTTTCTTTTAAAATTTTCGAAAATTAGTGTTTGATTTTCTAAAAATTTTAAGTTTGGTATCTTTTTGTTGTTTTTCTCTTTCCTCTTTTCAAAAATAAAATCTTTTTCATAAAAATTTTTCAATCATATCTTTTTAATTGCTGTTTTCAAAATCTTTTTTTTTCTAATTGATTCAGTTCTCAATTTGCTTTGATCTTATTTTCTTTTTGATTTTCGAATTTTTATTATTTTCTTTTGTTCTATTTTAATTTTTTTCATAAATTCAAAAAAAAAAAAACAAACAAAATTTATCTATTTGCAATCATTATCATTTCCCTCTTGTCCAGTATGGACCTAAGAGGGATTGATCAGTCCAAAAGGACTCTGGGGTCATATGCTAACCCCGTTACAGCTGCATATGGGAGTAGCATCTGTACACCTCCCATCAAAGCAAGCAGCTTTGAGCTAAATCCTCAACTCATTATCATAGTGCAGCAAAATTGCCAGTATTCCGGTCTTCCACAGGAAGAACCTACTGAGTTTCTGGCACAGTTCTTACAGATTGCTGACACAGTACATGATAAAGAGGTGGATCAGGATGTCTACAGACTATTACTGTTTCCATTTGCTGTAAAAGATCAAGCTAAAAGGTGGTTGAATAACCAGCCTACAGCAAGCATAAAGACATGGAAACAGTTGTCAGACAAATTCCTGAATCATTTTTACCCTCCAAAGAGGATGACACAGCTAAGGCTGGACATCCAAGGCTTTAAACAAGAGGATAATGAATCCCTTTATGATGCCTGGGAGAGGTATAGAGGTATGCTTAGAAAATGCCCCTCTGAAATGTTTTCAGAGTGGGTACAGTTAGACATCTTCTACTATGGGCTCACAGAAAAAGCTCAGATGTCTTTAGACCACTCAGCTGGTGGATCTATACACATGAGGAAGACAATTGAAGAAGCTCAAGAGCTCATAGACACTGTTGCTAGAAACCAATACTTATATTCTAGCAATGAGTTCGTTCCAAAAGAGGAAGTCATGGCATTAATCACTGATCCTAATCCTCAAGAACAGATGAATGAGCTTAATCAACAACTACTCCTGATGACAGAACAGTTAGCAGAATTTAAAGAGATGCTCTATGAAACTAAAGTTGCTAACAAGAGCATAGAACTACAGTTGAATCAGGCAAAACAGCAAATATCTAAACAGATAACAGAGGAGTGTCAAGCAGTTCAACTGAGGAGTGGGAAGACACTGAATAACTCTGCTCAAAAGAGCAAAAAGCCAACCAAGGAACAAGTGACAGAGGACAACCAAACCACTGTTCAAAATCCCTCTAAGGACAGTAAGAGCCCAGAGAGGAATATTGGCGTTCAAACGCCAGAAAGGGAAGGAAAGCTGGCGTTAAACGCCCATTCCTTGCCCAGTTCTGGCGTTCAAACGCCAGAAAAGGGGGAAAAGTTGGCGTTAAACGCCCATTTTCCACCCAATCCTGGCGTTCAGACGCCAAGGGGAGATCAGACACCTGAGAGTGCTGACAGTAATCCCTCTAACAAGGCTTCTTCAACCACTTCTGTAAGGAATAAACCTGCAGCATCTAAGGTTGAAGAATATCAAGCCAAGATGCCTTATCCTCAGAAACTCCGCAAAGCGGAACAGGATAAGCAATTTGCCCGCTTTGCAGACTATTTAAGGACTCTTGAAATAAAGATTCCGTTTGCAGAGGCACTTGAGCAAATACCTTCTTATGCTAAGTTCATGAAGGAAATCTTAAGTCATAAGAAGGATTGGAGAGAAACTGAAAAAGTGTTTCTCACTAAAGAGTGCAGTGCAGTCATTCTGAAAAGCTTACCAGAAAAGCTTCAAGATCCTGGAAGCTTTCTGATACCATGCACATTAGAGGGTGCTTGCACCAAGACAGCCCTATGTGATCTTGGAGCAAGCATCAATCTAATACCTGCATCCACTATTAGAAAGCTTGGGTTGACTGGAGAAGTCAAACCAACCAGGATCTGCCTCCAACTTGCTGATGGCTCCATTAAACACCCATCAGGCATAATAGAGGACATGATTGTCAAGGTTGGGCCATTTGCCTTTCCAACTGACTTTGTGGTGCTGGAAATGGAGGAGCACAAGAGTGCAACTCTCATTCTAGGAAGACCATTCCTAGCAACTGGAAGAACTCTCATTGATGTACAAAAAGGGGAAGTAACCTTGAGAGTCAATGAGGATGAGTTCAAGTTAAATGCTGTAAAAGCTATGCAGCATCCAGACACACCACATGACTGCATGGGCGCTGACATTATTGACTCTCTGGTAGAAGAAATCAATATGGCTGAAAGCCTAGAATCAGAGCTTGAAGACATCTTCAAAGATGCTCAACCTGATCAAGAAGAATCAGAGGAGGCAAGGGAATTTTCGAAAATTCCTCAGGAGGAGGATAAACCTCCCAAACCTGAACTCAAACCTCTACCACCATCCCTGAAATATGTATTTCTGGGAGAAGGTGAAACTTTTCCAGTAATTATAAGCTCTGCTTTAAATTCACAGGAAGAGGAAGCACTGATTCAAGTGCTAAGGACACACAAGACAGCTCTTGGGTGGTCCATAAGTGATCTTAAAGGCATTAGCCCAGCTAGATGCATGCACAAGATCCTATTGGAGGATAATGCCAAACCAGTGGTCCAACCACAGAGGAGGCTAAATCCTGCCATGAAGGAGGTGGTGCAGAAAGAGGTCACTAAATTACTAGAGGCTGGGATTATTTATCCTATTTCTGATAGCCCCTGGGTGAGCCCTGTCCAAGTTGTTCCCAAAAAGGGAGGCATGACAGTGGTTCATAATGAAAAAAATGAACTGGTTCCTACAAGGACAGTCACAGGGTGGCGCATGTGTATTGACTACAGAAGGCTCAATACAGCCACCAGAAAGGATCATTTTCCTTTACCATTCATAGACCAAATGCTAGAAAGACTAGCTGGTCATGATTACTACTGCTTTTTGGATGGCTATTCAGGCTACAACCAAATTGCAGTAGATCCTCAGGACCAAGAGAAGACAGCATTCACTTGCCCTTCTGGCGTGTTGCCTACAGAAGGATGCCTTTTGGTCTGTGCAATGCACCTGCAACCTTTCAGAGGTGCATGCTCTCTATCTTCTCAGATATGGTAGAGAAATTTCTGGAAGTCTTCATGGATGACTTTTCAGTATATGGAGACTCATTTAGCTCCTGTCTTAATCACCTAGCACTTGTCTTGAAAAGGTGCCAAGAGACTAACCTGGTTTTAAACTGGGAGAAATGTCACTTTATGGTGACTGAAGGAATTGTCCTTGGGCACAAAATTTCAAGCAGGGGAATAGAGGTGGATAAGGCAAAGGTAGAGGTAATTGAGAAATTACCACCACCTGCCAATGTTAAGGCAATCAGAAGCTTTCTGGGGCATGCAGGATTCTACAGAAGGTTCATAAAGGATTTTTCGAAAATTGCAAAACCTTTAAGTAACCTGCTAGCTGCTGACACACCATTTGTGTTTGACACACAGTGTTTGCAGGCATTTGAGACCCTGAAAGCTAAGTTGGTCACAGCACCAGTTATCTCTGCACCAGATTGGACATTGCCATTTGAACTAATGTGTGATGCCAGTGACCATGCCATTGGTGCAGTGTTGGGACAGAGGCATAACAAGCTTCTGCACGTCATTTACTATGCCAGCCGTGTTCTGAATGACGCACAGAAGAACTACACAACCACAGAAAAAGAGTTACTTGCAGTGGTCTATGCCATTGACAAGTTTAGATCCTATCTAGTGGGATCCAAAGTGGTTGTGTACACTGACCATGCTGCTCTTAAATACTTACTCACAAAGCAGGATTCAAAACCCAGGCTTATAAGATGGGTGTTGCTTCTGCAAGAGTTTGATATAGAAATAAGAGACAGAAAAGGGACAGAGAACCAAGTGGCTGATCATCTGTCCCGAATAGAACCAGTAGCAGGGGCGTCCCT
The DNA here is from genome assembly GCF_014773155.1 of Arachis stenosperma. Taxonomy (NCBI): domain Eukaryota; kingdom Viridiplantae; phylum Streptophyta; class Magnoliopsida; order Fabales; family Fabaceae; genus Arachis; species Arachis stenosperma. The sequence continues at coordinate 107,612,214 of NC_080386.1, read as the reverse complement.
CCCTTCTACTGAGATTTCTGAGACTTTCCCAGATGAGCAACTCTTTGCCATTCAGGAAGCTCCATGGTTTGCAGATATTGCAAATTTTAAAGCTGTAAGGTTCATTCCCAAAGAGTACAACTACGTGCAAAGAAAGAAACTAATTTCAGATGCCAAGTACTACCTCTGGGATGAACCATATCTCTTTAAGAGATGTGCTGACGGAGTGATCCGCAGATGTGTACCCAGAGAAGAAGCACAAAGGATCCTATGGCACTGCCATGGATCACAGTATGGAGGACATTTTGGAAGTGAGCGAACAGCCACTAAAGTCCTCCAATGTGGCTTCTACTGGCCTACTCTCTATAAAGATTCCCGAGAGTTTGTGCGTAACTGTGACAGTTGCCAAAGAGCTGGTAACCTGCCTCACGGATATGCCATGCCTCAACAAGGGATATTAGAGATTGAATTGTTTGATGTATGGGGAATTGACTTCATGGGGCCATTCCCACCATCATACTCAAACACTTAAATTCTGGTGGCAGTGGACTACGTATCTAAGTGGGTAGAAGCAATTGCTACACCCACTAATGATACCAAGACCGTGCTGAAATTCCTCCAGAAAAACATTTTCAGCAGGTTTGGCGTTCCCAGAGTGCTAATCAGTGATGGGGGCACTCATTTCTGCAATAAACAGCTATACTCTGCTATGGTTAGATATGGAATCAGCCATAAAGTGGCAACTCCGTATCATCCACAGACAAATGGGCAAGCTGAAGTTTCTAACAGAGAGCTAAAAAGAATCCTAGAACGGACTGTGATAGCCCGGAGAAAGGATTGGACAAAGAGCTTGGATGATGCTCTGTGGGCATACAGAACAGCATTCAAGACTCCTATAGGAACCTCTCCATACCAACTGGTGTATGGGAAGGCCTGTCATTTGCCTGTGGAACTGGAACATAAAGCCTACTGGGCAACCAGATTCCTAAACATGGATGCACAGTTAGCTGGTGAAAAAAGATTGCTCCAGTTAAATGAGCTAGAGGAGTTCAGACTCAATGCCTTTGAAAATGCAAAAATTTATAAGGAAAAGGCAAAGAAATGGCATGACAAGAAGTTGTCAACCGGAGTCTTTGAGCCAGGACAAAAGGTTCTGCTCTTTAACTCTAGGTTCAAATTGTTTCCAGGAAAACTCAAATCCCGGTGGAGGGGTCCGTATGTGATTACAGGAGTCTCACCATATGGGTATGTTGAGCTTCAGGATATTGATTCTGACAAAAAGTTCATTGTTAATGGACAGAGAATCAAGCATTATCTTGAAGGAAATTTTGAGCAGGAATGCTCAAAACTGAGACTTGAGTGATTCTCAGTGAAGGTCCAGCTAAAGACAGTAAAGAAGCGCTTGCTGGGAGGCAACCCAGTCATTAGGAGGTTGTATGAATTGTTCTTACAGAGGCAAGTATCAAAAAATGAAGGAATTCACAGAGTTACAGAAGGATTCAGCTCAAAAAGCAGAGAAAATGAGCTTACTGGCGAAAAAACGCCAGTAAGGGGCATTTTGGGCGTTAAACGCCAGAATGGGCACCATTCTGGGCGTTTAACGCCAGTAATGGTACCATTTTGGGCGTTAAACGCCAGAATGGGCACCATTCTGGGCGTTTAACGCCAGGTGTGCAGCATCCTGGGCGTTTTGGAAAAACGCCCAGTGATAAAGGATTTCTGGCGTTTAACGCCAGCCAGGGCACCTGGCTGGGCGTTAAACGCCCAAAAGGGGCACCAAGTGGGCGTTAAACGCCAGAATGGATGCCATTCTGGGCGTTTAACGCCAGAAAGGTGGGGGGACCACAATTCTGTTTTCAAATCAGATTTTTTTTCAAACTTTCCTTTTCTCACCCATATTTTTCTACAAAAATACATTTCAATCTCCCATCATTCACTTTCAAAATTTCAAATATCCAAAATCACTCTTCAAATCTCTCAAATCAATTCCAAATTTTGTTTAAAAGAAATCATCCTTTTCTCAATTTCTTTCCATATCTTCTCAAATCTCCTTTCAATTTTTCGAAAAAACTCCCCTCCCCACCTTATAAATTCACGTTTGGTTCCCTCATTCCATCACACCATTCGAATTTCCTCTTCCTCCCCCTCTCTTCTCTCTTCTCTTTTGCTTGAGGACAAGCAACCTCTAAGTTTGGTGTGCTTTCCGTGATCACTAAGCCAAGATTCATCAATATCATGGCTCCTAAGGGAAAACAAACCAATTTAAGAGGAAAGAAAGAGACTAATCGAAAGAATCTTTGGAATCAAGAGAAGTTCTTAACCAAAGAACATGAAGACCATTATCACAAAATAATGGGTCTGAGGTCAGTGATCCCGGAAGTGAAGTTTGATCTGAAAGAAGATGAATATCCGGGGATCCAAGAGCAAATTCGAAACAGAGGATGGGAAGTTCTAACCAATCCTGAGACAAAGGTTGGAAGGAACATGGTTCAGGAATTCTACTCAAATCTGTGGCTAACAGATAAGCAGAGAATGACTGGAACCGCTTACCATACCTATAGAACCATGGTCAGAGGGAAAGTTATGTACTTCCATCTGGACAAAATAAGAGAAATCTTCAAGTTACCTCAACTGCAAGATGATCCTGACTCCTTCAATAGGAGGATGGTGAGAGCAGATAAGGGGTTGGATCAAGTTCTAGAGGACATATGCCTCCCTGGAACTAAGTGGATAACCAATTCAAAGGGTATCCCAAACCAACTCAAGAGGGGAGATCTCAAACCAATTGCAAGAGGTTGGCTAGACTTTATTGGGCGCTCCATATTGCCCACTAGCAACCGTTCTGAGGTCACCATCAAGAGGGCAGTGATGATTCATTGCATTATGCTTGGAAAAGAAGTGGAGGTCTATCATGTGATTGCTTGTGAGATCTACACAATTGCAAATAAGAATTCCACTGAAGCCAAACTGGCTTACCCAAGCTTGATCTCCTTGCTCTGTAAAGAGGCTGGGGTGAAGATGGGAGTAGATGAGTTCATACCCATTGAACACCCAATCACCAAGAAGTCAATGGAAGGACAAGTGCAAGACAACTCTATCAAGAGAAGGGCGCAGGAATTCCTCCCTGAATTCCCAAGAATTGACTACTGGACCAGCCTGGAAGCATCTATCTCTAAGTTGCAAGAAACTATGGAGCAACTGAAGGAAGAACAGCAGAATCAGAACTGCATGCTCTGCAAATTGCTGAAGGAACAAGAGAAGCAGGGGCGTGAAATCCAAGAGATGAAACGCCAAAAGCTCTCCTCTCAAGCTGAGGGAGCATCCACTTCTCAAAATCAAGGTTGTTGAGTTCTAACTCTGTGAAAACCTCTATCATTAGGAGCCTATTTTTGCGTTTTTTCTCTTTTGTTTTTTTTCCTATTTTTTAGTTTCATCTTATATCTATATTTGAGTCTTGTTCTTAATTCATAATTAATAAAATTTATGCCTTAAAGCTATGAATGTCCTATGAATCCATCACCTCTCTTAATGAAAATGCTTTAATCACAAAAGAACAAGAAGTACAGGATTTCAAATTTATCCTTGAAACTAGTTGAATTAGTTTGATGTGGTGACAATACTTTTTGTTTTCTGAATGAATGCTTGAACAGTGCATATGTCTTTTGAATTTGTTGTTTTAAGAATGTTAAAATTGTTGGCTCTTGAAAGAATGATGGAAAAGGAGAACTGTTATTGAGGATCTGAACCAAGGCAAAAAGAGTGTGCTTAAGAACCCTGGACACCTCTAATTGGGGACTCTAGCAAAGCTGAGTCACGATCTAAAAAGGTTCACCCAATTATGTGTCTGTGGCATGTATGTATCCGGTGGTAATACTGGAAGACAGAGTGCTTTGGGCCACAGCCAAGACTCATACACTAGCTATGTTCAAGAATCATTATACTTAACTAGGAGAATCAATAACACTATCTGAGTTCTGAGTTCTCATAGATGCCAATCATTCTGAACCTCAAAGGATAGAGTGAGATGCCAAAACTGTTTGGAGGCAAAAAGTTACTAGTCCCGCTCATCTAATTTGAAACTATGTTTCTTTGATATTTTGGAGTCTATAGTATATTCTCTTCTTTTTATCCTATTTTTATTTTCAGTTGCTTGGGGACAAGCAACAATTTAAGTTTGGTGTTGTGATGAGCGGATAATTTATACACTTTTTGGCATTGTTTTTAGTATATTTTTATTAGTTTTTAATTAAAATTTACTTTTCTGGACTTTACTATGAGTTTGTGTGTTTTTCTGTGATTTCAGGTATTTTCTGACTGAAATTGAAGGTTCTGAGCAAAAATCTGATTCAGAGACTGAAAAGGACTGCAGATGCTGTTGGATTCTGACCTCCCTGCACTCAAAGTGGATTTTCTGGAGCTACAGAAGCCCAATTGGCGCGCTCTCAACGGCGTTGGAAAGTAGACATCCTGGGCTTTCCAGCAATATATGATAGTCCATACTTTGCCCAAGATTTGATGGCCCAAATCGGCGTAGCAATTCGACCTCAGAAATTCCAGCGTTAAACGCCGGAACTGGCATAAAACTTGGAGTTAAACGCCCAAACTGGCATGAAAGCTGGCGTTTAACTCCAGAAAAGGTCTCTACACGAAAATGCTTAATTGCTCAGCCCAAGCACACACCAAGTGGGCCCGGAAGTGGATTTTTCTGTCATTTACTCATTTCTGTAAACCTTAGGATACTAGTTTACTATTAATAGGACCTTTTGACATTGTTCCTGTACCTCATGACACTTTACACGTTTTATTTGTGTACCTTCCACAGCATGAGTCTCTAAACCAATAGGACCTTTTGACATTGTTCCTGTACCTCATGACACTTTACACGTTTTATTTGTGTACCCCACAGCATGAGTCTCTAAACCCCATGGTTGGGGTGAGGAGCTCTGCTGTGTCTTGATGGATTAATGCAATTACTACTGTTTCTCATTCATCATGCTTGCTTCCATTCTAAATATACTTGTTCTTAATCCGGATGAATGTGATGATCCGTGCAATCATCATCATTCTCAACTATGAACGTGTGCCTGACAACCACCTCCGTTCTACCTTAGATTGAGTAGTTATCTCTTGGATTCTTAATCGGAATCTTCGGGTATAAGCTAGAACTGATGGCGGCATTCAAGAGAATCTGAAGGTCTAAACCTTGTCTGTGGTATTCTGAGTAGGATTCAATGACTGAATGACTGTGACGTGCTTCAAACTCCTAGCAGGCGGGGCGTTAGTGACAGACCAAAAGTATCGATGGATATTATTCCGGCCTGACCGGAACCGACAGCTGAATTCCGCTATGCTGTGATAGAGCATATGCAATCGCTTTCACTGAGAGGATGGGAGGTAGCCATTGACAACGGTGAAACCCTACATACAGCTTGCCATGGAAGGAGCCTTGCGTGCTTGAAGAAGGAGACAGTAGGAAAGCAGAGATTCAGAAGATGGAGCATCTCCAAACCCCAACCTATTCTCCATTACTGCAATACAAGTAACCATTTCGTGTTCTTTTGCTTTTTACAATCAATCCTGCTAATTTCTGATATCCTGACTAAGATTTACAAGATAACCATAGCTTGCTTCAAGCCGACAATCTCCGTGGGATCGACCCTTGCTCACGCAAGGTATTACTTGGACGACCCAGTGCACTTGCTGGTTAGTTGTGCGGGATTGCAAAAGTGTGATTGCAATTTCGTGCACCACTAAGCATCATCTTTATCCCTACTAAGCTAATAGTTGAAAGGTAGACCTGTTGATAGTAAGACATATAGCACATGCATGAGTGGAAATTAGGGTAGTCTAAATAGACATTACATGAAATGTAAGATCCCGGATTATTTTTGAAAATTAAATAGTAAGTTATTTATAATTTATTATATTTGTTGATAATTTTATTTAAAGAAAATTTTTTTATTTATCTCTAATTTTAAATCAGAGTACTTAATTAAAAATAATCTATAAATTAAAAAATAAATAATATTCTTAAAGAAAATAGAAGAGAAAGAAAAGAGAAGAGAGGGAGAAACAGAAGAAGGAGGGGGATGGAGAGAGACGACGCCGATGGGCATCACTGGCACCGTCGTCGTTGTCGTTGCCGTAAGGAAGAGAGAGAAAGTGTCGTTGAGAGAGAGGGAGCGAGCCGCCGTGGGAAGCGTCATCACTGCCAGATTTTCAAATAAGACAAATTATAATTGTTTTAGCTCCTTTTTTTTTGTTACCAAACATTTTCATCGTCAAATTTTCAAAATTTTTGCTGAATTTTCTTTCCGAAGTTGCAAATTTAGAGAAGAAAATCTAATAAATGTTTACTTATTACATATCAAAGAAAAAAGAGATATTTATTCTATAGATTCTACGATACAATTTTCCATAGCCACAAATTTTATTTATATTACTTGACATATGATAAATTATTTTAGTTTAATTATAACTAAATATATCTTGGAAGCCTTTTCCGTAGAGCAAAAAACACTCTTGGTAAATAAGTATAACTAAATATATCTTGGATATCCTATATGTTAGAACAAGTCTCCTAATACAAAAATAATTAATAATATCAAATATACAAACAAAACGTTAGCACCTATTGGCAAAAGAAAAGAAAAAAAAAATGCTCACTTCTATAGTATCACACCAGACTTTGAAAGGAGCCGAAATGTTCTGTTGAAATTGTTCAAGGCAAAATATGATCTCTGGACTGACATGATTTTAGACATTAACAAGCTACATGATTAACAAGCATTATCAGAACATTTTAGAAACCAATTACAAACCATTATCAGAATAGATAATTTTAGAAATTAACAAGCAACATGATTTATTTTAGCCTTCTCCTTCTCCCCTCCAGAGTGAGGCAAGAAAACTAGTCTGCAAAAGAATTATGCACTTTTACATACGTATCTAAACCATCATGCATCCAATAATATGTTTCTTCAATTTGTAGCCACCATTAATAAACTTATCCAATTTTTGACCAATTTTTCAAAACTTGTTACTTTTCTATATTCTCTACCTAATTTAATGGTTCACTTGAGTAATTCAACAAAATTCCAAAAGATAAAAAGAAAAAAGAACAAGAACAATAAGCAGCTTAATTGAGATTATAGTAGGACCCAAAACAAGCAGGAATGACAGTCATATTCTATTAGAGTATTAGGTAAATTTAGTATGCGTGAAATCCACTTCTTATTATGAACAATATCATTTCACACTAGCACGACCTAATATGTTATATGATTATCGACTTGCACTAAAAGCAACAAGAAACCAAAGACATCTACTTGTCCAGTGACATCAATTAGGCCTATATCTGTTGGGATTGTGTAATGGATTTACCAACTTTAAATTTGAGCAAATTTTGATCAAACCTACACAGAGCATAAAAACCAAAACCTACTACTCCATAAATGCACGCTGATTAGGCACATGTTGTTTTTCAAACGCAAAACAAATTGACTTTCCTCATCAGGGGACCAAGATTCTTAGGCGATGAAAGCATTAGTAGTAATAAGGATATTTTGTTTTCTAAACGATTGCTGCTTTTGTTACTGGATACGAATGATTTATTATTAGTTTATTACGCTATTATTAGCAGAGCCAAAGCTAATGATTTAGTGGGCAGAGCAACTTTGTTACCTTCTCGTGACAAGCACGGCAGACGATGAGCACGACGAAGGACGGCGGAAAAAGACTGACTGAGCAAGATGAGGGGTTATAGGTCATGACGACTCGAAAACTACCGCAACGAAGTTCGCGACTGGCGATTGAGGTGCGAGTCTGGAGCAAGACGAACAGACGAATATCTCCGGCATGACTGACGGCGACAATCAGAAGCCCAGTGGCGGCGGTTGCGGTGGAGGAAGCTAGGGTTTCCTTCCTGGGAGATGTTCGTTCTTCTCTGAGCAACTGGACATGGTGAGAGGAGGAGAGAAAACTAAAGACCCAACACAACCTGTTTCAATCATTTTTGTTTTCTGAAACTACTCCCAGCGACTAATAAAGTCCAACCCATGAAGGTGAACTTACGAAACTTACTACAATGAAACTTCTTTCCTTGTTCAACCCACCGGCTCATCTCAGCAAATCTTTTCCATGAGTTCCCATATTCTGTTCAAAACCTGCTTTATTCTACAAAATTAAACAATACGTGTGAAAAAGAGATATAAATAGAGAATATATATATATATAGTAAAATTTAGCTATTACTAGAAGCAAGAATGAATAGAGGGTGAGTTGAAAATTCTCTTGTCTGGTCAAAAAGTCAAAATAATTCACAAACCGACACATGGCGTGTTGTGATTTGTTTCATTTGCCACGTCACGAATGGTGCCCTTTGTTTAGTCTTTTCTCTTATCTCTTGCATCTAATGTGAGACACATGGGCACACCTTGTACCTTGTCTCTGTGAGATGATGATGGCGTTCTCTCTCTGCCACACCTCTTCTTTCTTCATCGTTCACCGCTTACCACAACAAACTTTGATAAGAACAAGACGAATTCATTTCCCATTGATTCGTGCAGTGCAATCAGGGGAATCAGAAACTGAAAAGTCTACACAGAAAAAGACTGAAGAATCACCATCTTCAACTGCTGCTGCTTCTCCTCCTCCTAGACCAAAGAAACCCGTCTATTCTAGTAAGCCAAACAAAACAACCCATTCAACAAGTTTTTCTTTATTCTTTTTCTAAAGCTCTGTTTTGCCATTGATGTTCATTTTATCTTTGCTGTGGCCAGTGAAGAAGGGCCAGATTGTGAGAGTGGACAAAGAAAAATATCTCAACAGCATCAATGTAAGAACCTCAACCATTTTGTTGTCCCTTTCTCCCATGTTTTTGGCTCGAGATATAATGATGTTTTTTTACCTGATGAACATTGAGATTTGAGACTGGTGTTTCAGTATTTCTGTTGGGCATCCGCCATACTACAAAGGATTGGATTACATCTATGAAGACCGTGGGGAGGTGCGTAATAAACAGCAGAATCGTCAAATTTTGTTTTATTTAGGTGAATCTAACTGAAGAGGGGTGTGTTGTAGGTCCTGGATATGCGTATATTTGAAACAGGGGAGTATGCACTTGTAAGTGATCCTATATCAAACTCATTCTTACCCTTGTTAGTTTGTTTACATGAAATACAGAAGAAAGAAAAGAATAGAGAAATTGCAATACATAACGGAACTGATGAGAACTTATAGTTAAAATTGACAGATTGCATGGGTAGGAATCCCCACTGCCCCCGCTTGGCTTCCAACAGACATGCTTATCAAGGTAAGGTTTTAATTGCTTCATGATGTTCTACTTGCATCCCTGGTTTAGTATTCACTGTAAATCATAAATTCGCCATCTCTTTATATTGATATACACTGCTTTTTCCTTTTCATTTTAGCTGCTTTCTAGGTGACAAACTTAACTCGCTCTTTTTTTCCTGCAGTCAGAGAAGCTCAATTATGAGAGGCTATGATCTGCAGTTTGGTACAGACATATGCTAAATATTTAGATCAGTAAAATTTCATTTTCCGGTGTTGTAAGAAAGTATGATTAAAGAAGCCTGGCTTGAAATACCAAATGAATTCTGTCTCATCTATAGTCTAGATTCAACATTTCAAAAGATCCAGAAGTTTTTGGAGATCACTATCGTTGATTCATTGTATATGTGCCTGGTTATAATTAATAAATAAAGGCTATAGTATAGCTCTGATGCACAGCAATAGAAATCATCAGAAAATGGAAGAGAAATGGAAACCAATATCTTCATTTGCAAATGTAGGTATAGAAGCAGTATACCAATGTTCGTAAATTCAAATACAGAAAAAACACAAACAATTTTACAAGACTCGGTGCATTGGCATCTACCAATATGGAAATTGGCAAACCGTAGTTAAAAGAATAAAACTAAAAAATTCCTCTCTTGGCACGTTTATTGGAATTCATAAGTTTCACCAATGATGGAAGAGGTTCAGGCACGGGAACATTCATACGCCTGTACAACTTTCTGACACTATCACTCATGCCTGAAGGTCTAATATTTAAATAAGAGCGACTATTATTAACTCTTATTTCCTTAACCTCAGATTCCTGATCCTCTGATTGCTGATACTTAACTTGATGTAAATCTATTATTTCCTGAACCTCAGATTCCTGATCATCAGATTGCTGATACTTAACTTGATGTAAATCTCTTATTTCCTGATCCTCAGATGGCTGATACTTAACTTGACGTAAATCTTTTCTTTCCGGTGATCTCCCCAATTTCGCCTCAGCATCCTTCCTGCCATCCAGGACTTCTTTTCCTGCATTGCTTGAAATTGCTTGCGTGGGGACATTAGTAGGTAAGCTATTACACCCTACCCGTGAAAAGCTCGAATCTTGAAGACTCAGCCTTGCTCTTCCAAATAACGTGACAGGCAATCTTTGAGCAGGAAGAGACACAAGTTTTATAGTGTCTGTGCGCTGTTTCACTGGTGATTCAATTCGAGCAAAAGGCTGAGGTGTCTCTTCAACCACTGGAGAACAGCTCACAGATTTCATGAATGCATCAGCATCTTCAGAAGCTTCCACATTTATATCAAGAAGCTTCCATATGGAGCTACTGAGAGCAGCTTTAGACTTAAAACAGTGTTTCTTGACATAATCCAGCTCCATAGCCCTACAGCTGGGAGTTGTCGAAACAACCCATTTAGGTGCAAGAAGTTGTAGTGCCCATTCCAATTCTTCCTTGGACGAGTGCATTGAATAGCAGACATGCCAAACACCAAACTGATCGACAACTGCTTCGCTAATCCTCCTTTTCCTAGCATTTTCAATGTCAGAGAACCCTTCTTCAATGGCATACCACTGCGAAGAAGGGCGGACAAAGAGTGGTTCAGGCTGAAGAGCAGCCTTGGCCTCTAACAGCTTTGCTTTAGCTCTCTCATACAGCCCCGGGGATCCATCGAACAAATGGAAACGACACAAACGATCTTCACACAGTATTTCAGGCGCAGTAAGTTCTAAATTCTTGAAACAATCCGGATTTTCAGCTCTATCAACATAAATCTTGCTTCCAAATGTTTTGGAAACACTAAGAAGTATCTCTTCCTGACCAAGCATGTCACATATCAAATACACCGTTAATGCATCAGGATGCTTCCATATACAATTAACAACCTGCTGAACAGCAGAATTCTTGCTAGGCATCGCCTGAGAGAAGCTACCGAATGTACAATCCAAGAAGACACAATCAAGCGCGCAAGGCGGCGGTTTCCCTTTCTTTCCAACATACTTAGCAGGGAGGTTCCGTACACATTCAGGGGTCAGCCTGCAGTCCCCTGTGTGTAGAATATTTCCAAATTTGCCCTCAAACAGGAGCATCACAGCTCCTATACAACACAAACAAAACATGAAACTGAATTAATCTGATACTAATTTGAATCCATACCAGGAGCATAGCCATCGGGTGAATAAGAAATCGAAAAACGTTTGAGTTGAAATTACTTACCAGGGCAGTGATTGGCGTCGAAAGCAGTGACAGTGAAGGGGCCAGAAGGGTCGTCGAGGGTCAAGGATTGACCTACCTCGATGGTAAAGAAGGACGCAGCATGTGGCTGAAGGTGCGGGAAGTGGCGGAGGAGGAGGTTTTTGGTGAGAAGAGTGGAGTAAATAGGGATGGAGAAGTAGGAAGAGATGCCGGAAGAATGGTCCCTGTGGGCGTGGCTCAAGAAATGGTGCCTCTTGGAGGCCATGGATGAGGGACTCCACGTGTCCACCGAGAATGGAAGCCCTCGCGGCATCTCGATCGGCATCTTCTTGAGAATTAACAATAATATACATCATCCACTCATTTCAAACTCTTATAATTGCTTATGGATCGTGAATCGGTGAAAACCGTATCCAAACAAATACGAATTCGAAAATTTGGTGTGTAGATCTGGGGAAAACCCTAACTAGAATCCTCAGAGATGCGAAGCTTTTAGGAGCAGCGCGGTACAAAATGCTTCGTTCAAAATCAGGAGGCTTCCCGCGGAATCTTCACAATAAATATTGAATAAATAAATAATATATAATAATAATAATTTCTTCTTATTTTTGGTTAGATAATAGTTTTAGTTCAGGCTAAGAAGGTAATAAAACCATGAAGTGAGAATTTAATTAGTACTAAACACACAATTAAAAATTAATTACTAAATTAGTTATTATATATTTATATATAAATATATAGGGGTGGCAAGCGGGGAAGCTCGCCCCGCCCCGCCAGAAGCCCGCCTTTTGGCGGGCTGGCCCGCCCCGCCCCGCCTAATGAGGCGGTCCCAGAATCCTAGCCCGCCCCGCTTAACGGCGGACTGGCGGGCCGGCGGGCTAAGCCCGCCAAATTACATTTTTTTTCTTTTTTTTTTACTTTTAACTATTAAATAATATATATAAAGGCATAAAAAAATCTCTCCTATTTTTTACTTTTAACTATTATAATTTCTAAAAGTATAAACAAATTATAATTTTTATATTCACAAACATTAAAGTCTTTGTAATTATAAATATATAATAAATATAATTATAAAACCAAGTTTTCATCCAAAACATAATTATAAATATTGTTCCCAAAATAAAATAAAGATAATCCAAAACATAATTATAAATATTGTCTCTAAAATAAAATAAATATAATCCAAAATACTCAATTTTCATCTTCATTCCTTTGTAAGTTGGGTTGGGGGAAGTTGGATTTTGGTAAAAAAATTGTAAAAATACCCTATGCTAAAAAAATCTCAAGCCCGGCGGGGAAGCCCGCCCCGCCCCGCCAAAGCCCGCCGTTTAAGCGGTGCGGGTTAGGCGGGCTTTTACTATTTGGCGGTCCCAATTTTCCAGCCCAGCCCGCCTTTTTTGGCGGGTTATGCGGGCCGGCCCGGCGGGTTTAGGCCCGTTTGCCACCCCTATAAATATATATAATTTAATTTATTTTTTAATATATATTTTATATAAATAACCGATTTATTATTTAGTGGATGATTTTTAGTATAAATCTAATATGATTATTTGTTTATATAGCAATTAATAACAACTAGCTTAACTTGTTTTTGTGATATATAGTATGGTCTTTTTTTGTTAATTACTTAAATTGAATTTTAATTTAAACGGTTTAATTAGTGATTTATTAGTTGAATCATTGATTGAATGATGCAGTATTTTAATCAATTTAATTATCAAATTGAGTGCGATAACTATGATTAATTCAAAATAAAAAAAAATTCTTCGAAGTGAGGAAAACTGTAAAATAATAAAATAAAAGATTAATTATCATTAAATTTATAATTTTAATTATATATGAGTCTCACTAATTTAATTTAAAGGTAATTAGGCACTTATTTTTTCACTTATTAATTTTTTCACTTTAAAAATCCTTGATATAATCAAAATAATTAAATTTATTTTAATAATATTTTTTTCGTTTATTTTTTGTCCTAAATAGTCATTATTTCTATCGATATCTTTTAGATCTTTCGCATTTGAGTTGGACTAAAATAAAATGATTTGGTTAGATATGAATCGAACTCAGCTATAATATTAACTTCATAAGTAAGACCCAACTTGATCGGACCATTCTACACAAAATTCTAATTAATATTACATTATATGTAATTAATGTTATAATAGTTAATTGTGAAAATCTTTTTTGTTAATTATGAACTTTCATGAATTGTTTTTTGGGTTTACTATTTACATTGTTTCTAAAAGATACACATCATAACATATAGGTTTCATTTGGTTTGTGTATATTTTGAAAATAGATACAGAAATATAGACACTAAAAAAGATATAATTTTAAAATTTTAATTTATTTAGTAACTAATTACATCTCAGAACTTACATACCACTATTAAAATCTCTTAACCTACTAAAGAATTTAATCCAACAAACCAACAATATTACTTTAACAAAAACTTTAAATAAAATCTAAATAAATAAAAAAACAAAGAACTAAAAGGAGTCATGAGAAGGAAGAGACATAGAGATGTAGGAAGCTGAAGCCTTAGAGGTGATGCCTTCAGCAGAGGAAGTGAAGGAGGTGGTATGGGACTGTGAATCTTCGAAAGCACCAGGAAATGACGGATACAACATGAATTTTATAAAAAAGTGTTGGGGGGAGATTGGATCAGAATTCACTACAACTGTATTGAGCTTCTTTGAGCATGCAAGACTACCAGCAGACTCCAATGTAACATGGGTAGCGTTGGCACCAAAGTTCGTTGGGGCGAAGGAGATAAAAGACCTTAGACCAATTAACATGGTTGGTTGTGTGTATAAAGCCATCTCTAAATTGTTGACATGAAGAATGAGGAGTGTAATGCCAGGATTAGTAGGAGAATCCCAGAGTGCCTTCGTGAAAGGAAGGAAGATACACGATGGAGCTTTAATTGCATGCGAAACGGTACATTGGCTAAAACGACAAAGAAAGGCAGCAGCGATTATCAAACTGGACTTCCACAAAGCCTATGATAGAGTTAAATAGTGCTTTGTTGATACGGTGTTAGAGTAAATGGGTTTCGGCAGTACATGGAGGGCATGGGTAAAGGAGTGTATAAGGTCGGTATCCATCTCTATTCAAGTTAATGGATCCCCTTCAAAAGCATTTAAAATGGAGAGGGGACTTCGTCAAGGTGACCCGTTATCGTCATTCCTGTTTGTCTTGGTAGTGGATGTGCTCAACAGAATGATCGGCGAGGCAGTGAGGAACGGTTGCATTTTCCCATTGTTGGTCGGTAGGGATGATATTGAGTTATCACACTTATGTATTTGCAGATGACAGAATATTATTCTGCCCGCTAGAAGAGGGGATAGTGAGGAGTTATAAGAGACTTCTGAGGTGTTTCGAGGTTATGTCGGGACTGAGCATTAACTTTGAGAAGTCTAGCTTGATACCAGTGAATTGCAGTCAGGAGTGGACCAGTCGGTTGTGTCAGATGCTTGGATGCTAGGAAGCAACCCTGCCAGTGAGGTATCTTGGTATTAGCCTAGGAGCAAATCCACGATTAGTAAAAATTTAGAAACCAATTATAGAGAAGGTGGAAGAGAAGCTCAGCCTATGGAAAGCGAAGGTGCTAAGTAAGGCTAGAAAGCTGGTACTCATTAAGTCTGTCATAAACAGCCTACCAGTGTACTACTTGAGCCTGTATAAGATGCCGAATGCGGTTGCTCGAAGAATCATTTTATTACAGAGGAGATTCTTCTGGGGGAAAGATGACGGACGATCTAGCATGGCTCTTGTGAAATGGGAGGTGATCCAGGCACCAAAGAAGCTAGGAGGGCTGGGAGTGGGTGATGTAGTGGTTCGCAACACTGCTTTACTGTTTAAATGGTGGTGGCGTTTCTCGAAGGAGGACTGTTCGTTGTGGAAGAAGATTGTGTGTTCTTGCAATAGGCTGAACCCAAATTAGTTGTTGTCTACTCAGATTTTATCAGTGAGAGGGGGTCCATGGAGAGATATATGTCATCTACAAATAAAGGAGCAAGAAGTAAGACAGAAGATGATTGATGGCCTCGCGATTGAGGTAGGGGATGGCAGGACTACCAGATTTTGGGAGGATACGTGGTTGCAAATAGGAAAATTGAAAGACTGTTATCCGAGGCTCTTCTTCATTTCGAACCAAAAAGGATCACCAATTGGGGATTGTGGGTTTTGGGATGGGATAGAGTGGGTTTGGCATTTTCAGTGGAGGCGGGAGCTCCGCCAGTGGGAATCAGAGACTTTAGATCAGCTGATGCATGCCTTGCAATCTGTTAGGCTGATAGCAGAAGTGCAAGATAGAGTGGTGTGAAAATTCAATAAGGAAGGTGTTTATACAACTAACTCATTTGTGCAGGTCTTGCAGGAAGCGACTATGGATGAGAAAATTCTGAGGTACAGATTCACAAAAAAGATTTGGAGAGGTTTAGTTCCGCCTAGAGTTGAGTTATTCTCTTGGTTTGCTCTGATTGGCTGGATCAACACAAAGGACCGGCTCAGTAGGTTGGGTATCCTGGGACCACATGATAATCTGTGTGTGTTGTGTAAGAAAGTAGATGAAAGTGTTCATCACCTGTTGGTAGCTTGTGAGTTTTCTTGGCAAGTGTGGTGTGGATGAATTTTAGAATTTGGTCAGAAGTGGACAGCTCCCGACACCTTGAAAGATCACTTTGAGAGTTGGAGGTATATGCCTATGAGACAGGAGGTGCGCAAGTTCTGGCTAGTTGGGTTCTTTTCTGTGATATAGAACATTTGGTTACAGAGAAATGATGTAATCTTTCAGAACAAGATAGTAGGCGTTGTAGAGTGTGTGGCACAATTGTTTCTTAGTGCTGTAGAATGGTGTGGGAACTAGCATATATTGTTGATGGCTATTGGTGGACGAAATTGTGATCCTCTTTGTATTTGCATGAGATTTAAAAATTGGCTCTATTGGAATTTATGAACACAACTTCATTCAACTAAACCAGCAAGTGTACTGGGTCATCCAAGTAATACCTTACGTGAGTAAGGGTCGATCCCACAGAGATTGTTGGTATGAAGCAAGCTATGGTCACCTTGTAAATCTCATTCAGGCAGATTTAACTAATTTAAGAGATTATTGGATTAAATTTGATTAATAAAAATAAACAGAAAGTAAAGATAAAGTTACTCATGTAATTCCATGGTGGGAATTTCAGATAGGCGTATGAAGATGCTGTGCTCCTCTTGAATCTCTACTTTCTTATTACATTCACCCAATCCTTCTTACTCCTTTCCATGGCAAGCTGTATGTAGGGCATCACCATCATCAATGGCTACTTTTAATCCTCTCGGGAAAATGGTCCTATGCGCTGTCACTGCACGGCTAATCGTCTGGACCCTTGTTGATAGCTACATCCCATCCTCTTAGTGAAAATGGTCCAAATGCTCTGTCACAGCACGGCTAATCATCTGTCGGTCCTCAATCAGATTGGAGTAGAATCTCTTGATTCTTTTGCGTCTGTCACTGACGCCCAGCCTTCAGGAGTTTGAAGCTCGTCACAGTCATTCAATACCGGAATCCTACTCGGAATACCACAGACAAGGTTAGACTTTCCGGATTCCCAGGATCCTACTCAGAATACCACAGACAAGGTTAGACTTTCCGGATCCCCATGAATTCCGCCATCTATCTAGCTTATACCACGAAGATTCTGTTGGGGAATCTAAGAGATATGCGCCCGGCCTAAAGTAGAACGGAAGTGGTTGTCAGTCACGCGCATTCATAGGTGAGAATGATGATGAGTGTCACGATTCATCACATTCATCAAGTTGAAGTGCAACGTATATCTTGGAATAAGAATAAAAGAGAATTGAATAGAAAATAATAGTAATTATATTGAAACTTGAGGTACAACAGAGCTCCACACCCTTAATCTATGGTGTGTAGAAACTCCACCGTTGAAAATATATAAGTGAAAGGTTCAGGCATGGCCGAATGGCCAGCCCCCCAAAACGTGATCAATAGTCTCCTAAGATGAAATAAAACAAAACTGAGACCAAAGATGTCTAATACAATAGTAAACTATCCTATTTATACTAGACTAGCTACTAGGGTTTACATGAGTAAGTAATTGATGCATAAATCCACTTCCGGGGTCCACTTGGTGTATGTTTGGGCTGAGCTTGATCTATCCACGAGCTGAGGCTTCTCTTGAAGTTGAACGCCAAGTTATAACGTGTTTTGGGCGTTCAACTCCGGGTTGTGACGTGTTTCTGGCGTTTAACTCCAGACTGTCATGTACTTGGCGTTGAGCGCCACTTTACGTCATCAATTCCCGAATAAAGTATAGACTATTATATATTGCTGGAAAGCTCTGGATGTCTACTTTCCAACTCCGTTGAGAGCGCACCATTTGAAGTTCTGTAGCTCCAGAAAATTCATTTTGAGTTCAGGGAGGTCAGATTCCAACAGCATCAGTAGTCCTTTGTCAGCCTCCTATCAGAGTTTTGCTCAGGTCCCTCAATTTCAGCCAGAAATTACCTGAAATCACAGAAAAATAGACAAACTCATAGTAAAGTCCAGAAATGTGAATTTAACATAAAAACTAATGAAAACATCCTTAAAAGTAGCTTGAACTTACTAAAAACTACCTAAAAACAATGCCAAAAAGCGTATAAATTATCCGCTCATCAGCTATGCCGGAGATGACATAATAGCTAGTTAGTTTTGTTTTTATCTTTTTTCGTGTATGTTCCACTTTGAGTGTTGAGCTTTTTCTTTCTTTCAAAAAAAAAAAGATGTAGGCAGTGAGGGATGGAGAGAGAGAAAGGCGAAAATAGATGTTCGTGATATTAAAGCCCGTTTGATATATGTCAGTGTCTTCCAAAAACACCGATACGGTAGTATGTATTTAGCATTTGGTTTGTGAGGTAGAAAAATATAAGGAACACTGTTACAAATAAAGATACACAAAATATATATTTTTCATGGGATTTTTTTTAATAAAATAAAAAACTTATTTAATTTTTCAAATAAGATTTTTGAGTTTTATTTTTCAAAATACAATTTTTTTTTGGTAATTAAAGCAACTTTGTCGCACCTCCGACAAATTCTATGTTAGGTTTTTAAAATAAGAGCATGCATGTTAGAGAGCGGATTAGAAAGTCACAATTTCATTGTTCACCACAATTCTTGCTGTTGACATTTTTTCTCTACAATGTCAAGGAATTAATTATTATCCATTCCTTACGATGGTCAAATAGTATACGACGAAAAAGGTTCTATCGTTTTTAGACC
Source organism: Arachis stenosperma (assembly GCF_014773155.1). Lineage (NCBI taxonomy): Eukaryota > Viridiplantae > Streptophyta > Magnoliopsida > Fabales > Fabaceae > Arachis > Arachis stenosperma. Next base: position 107,593,452 of record NC_080386.1, on the reverse strand, counting down.
GGGACAACTAATAATTACCTATATGACACTGGGAGTCAACAGTTTAACAGCTTTGAAGAATTTAATATTGCATTCCGTTAGGTAGCAAGAGGCAAACAGAGTGGAAAAAAATACTACAGATATCCGACTGAAGTATATGGAAGTTTGTTTTATAAAAGATATATTATAGTTGTATTCTCTCCGTTACTAGTATATTTATCAGACCATGAGAAATATTTCTATTGTTTTGAATTAGGTACCGTTTGTGTGACGACGAGGACGTATGGCTTATAAGGTCGTGGTACAACCAATGGATAAATGTTCATCTGTTAGAATTATTCGTGTTTCTCGTTGAGTTGGGTGGCCGAGGATCATCTACAGATGCTGTCGATGATAGTCTGTTGAGTGGAGCTATTAGACGAACTATCAGAAGGACGATGGTGGATCTAAATATGCCACCTGAGGGTAGTCAAGAGGGGTCTAATGTTGACGTTTGTAATGTTGACTTAATGGATGACAGTGTTGAAAGTCATGATGGTTCTGTTATCAAAGATTCGATGATGGATCAGTATGAAGTTAACCCCGATAATAGAGATGATGTTGATGAAGAACCACCCGAAATTCCTGATGATGGTGACGAAGAAGAAGAGATGAACTACTACGTGACACACAAATCGCTCTGACACAGCCTGCCATTTTTCGACCATATGACCAGTCGTATCATTTCATGAGGTTGAATCTCGATGCAATTACTTCGGATTGATCGTTTACTCAGGAAGGCCCTGAAGAGGATCCAAGCAACGAGTTTGAGATTGGACAACAATTTAAGAATAAGGAAGAAGTCATGTTGGTAGTTAAGCAGTATATCATCAAGAAGGTTGCAGAGTACAAAATAGTAGAGAGTGACCAGTTGAGGTATAATGCACAATGTATCTAGTTCAAACCCGGTTGTAATTAGAGCAAATTCATATCATATCGCCGAACACAAGAAAAGTGGAAAGTTAGGAGATACACTGGTCTTCATACTTGCATGTAAACTTCGATAGGGGCAAGACCATCGTAGGTTGGATTCGAAGGTGATTGCGCAACTCATTTTCACGATGGTCAAAGCCGATCCAACAATCAGCATCAGGGTTCTCCAAAGAGGTCTGGAGAATTACTTTGGTTAAAGCGTCCTACAGAAAAGTTTGGCTTGCAAAACAATGAGTCATTGTTAGAATATATGACAATTAGGAGGAGTCATACAACGAGCTTCTTCGTTGGTTATTCGCTATGCAGATGTACTTGTGGGACTTAGGCCACGTCTTGCAGAGTGATAGTCATTTTCCTGCATGGTAGATGAAACATGTGGGATTCAGGTCTTCACCTCTCTATCAATGCCGAGACAAGCAGCCAATCGTACTCGAACTCGACCATATAGGCCACATACTCAAACCTGACTCGTCTGAGATATGGCCTAATCTGCTCTGGCAGCCGTGTCATCAAATTCTGCTTGGTGCGCAAGATCCGAGGTGCCTACCAAATGAAAACAAAAAATTAAAAAAAAGGGACGGTGAAAACATAAAATAACAAGTTCACTCTTTATTAATTACAATAAAATAAAAAATATGAAAAAAGTGCACTCGATCAAGCCTGCCAGCTAGGGGTGGCAAACGGGTCTAAACCCGCCAGGCCGGCCGCCAAATAGAAAAAGTCCGCCTAACCCGCACCGCTTAAACCGCGGGCTTTGGCGGGGCGGGGCGGGCTTCCCCGCTGAGCTTAATATTTTTTTGACAAGGGGTACTTTTACAATTTTTTTTTGCCAAAACCCAATTTCCTCCAATCCAACTTACAAGAGTATGAAGATGAAAATTGAGTGTTTTGGATTATGTTTATTTTGTTTTAGAGATAATATTTATAATTATATTTTGGATTATGTTTATTTTGCTTTGGGAACAATATTTATAATTATGTTTTGGATGAAAACTTGGTTTATAATCATTTTTATTAGATAATTATAATTAAATTACAAAGACTTTAATATTTGTGAATATAAAAATTATAATTTGTTTATACTTTTAGAAATTATAATAGTTAAAAGTAAAAAACAGAAGAGATTTTTTTATGACTTTATATATATAATTTAATAGTTAAAAGTAAAAAAAAAAAGAGGATATTTGGCGGGTTTAGCCCACCGTTAGGCAAAGAGGGCTGGGATTCTGGGATTGCCTCACTAGGCGGGGCGGGGCGGGCCAACCCGCAAAAGGGCGGGCTTTTGGTAGGACGGGCTTCCTTGCTTGCCACCCCTACTGCCAGCAATGTGATTAGCGTGATCCAATCTATATATCTTATTCTCGTAACTCAATAACTGCTGCTCCATCTAAACACAATCTAGTCAAATGAAATCACACACACTGAACTTAGTTCCTTTTACGTTAATTAAATTATTAAAAAATATTTAAATCCATAATAGCTTATAAACTTACTAATTTAAATTTAACCTAATTAATTGACATTGTCAACTAACTAATTAATTAATAACTAACTGAACCCTAAAGTTACTTATCAAGTTTCTTTCTAGTCTAACTTAACCTAATTAATTATTCTGACTAAACTAACTAATAATTTACTTTGTTATACTAATTAACATGTTATAGACAATAAACAGCAATTATACTTGAAAACAATAACATAAAAAATCTAACTAACATAAAAACAGTTAAAAGTAAGTCTAACTAATATGTAAACAATAAATCTATAACTCTAACTAACATGCAATCTATAACTAGTAATTTTATCTAACATGTAAACAATAAGTCTAACTAAGCTAAAAAAAGTTACTCTAACTAAGTTAAAAAAAGTAACTCTAACTAACCAATTATTTACTTACATGGAACTGAGAATGTCGTCCACAACGAACTTCATGGACATCAAAAAGACAGAAAAGAGGAACAGTAAATTTGGAGAAAAAATTAGATAAGAAAGGGACAAAAGAAAATGGTCTCACCACCACGTATATATACTATGCCAAATTCACCATAAAGTTCGCTGGAGGTGCAGCAAATTTGCCTTAATTACTAAAAAAATCGTATTTTCGAAAATAAAATTCAAATCTATTGTTTTGGAAATTAATAATTTTTTTATTTTATATTAAAAAAAATCTATTTTTCATGTCTCACTAAAATGGTGAATCACGGTTCTTAGACGATGGACATGAATTTGAATAACTTTTTTAAGATTATTTTATTTTTATTAATCTTTTGAAATTCCAAATTTTTTTTCTTATCTGATTCAAAACAAAAACAAAATAAAGGGAAAAGAATGCTAGATGTGTAAATTAAGAAAGAATTCAAGGACTGTGGATGAAAAAAAAGGCAAAAATGGAGGATATATTCATACTCATTGTTCTTCTTTTCATTCTCTCGATATATGTTTCGGTGTTGCCATTGAAAATCGATAATAGTTATCATATTTTTGGCTAGCAATGGAGAAGAAAATTAAAAGAGAATGCACGAGATAATAGTGATGGAGGAGTTCAGATAAGGGAAAAATAAATTATGGAAAAAGTGAAGAAAATCCTTGATAATTGAAAATTCGGGGTTCTGTTTCACTATTGTTTTTTTATTATTTATTTTTAAATTAAAATATAAAGATAAAAGTATCATTTTTAATTGTATATTGTTCTTTTTTTTTTTAGTTAAACACAATATTATACACTACACTAATGTTATGTTTACAATTTTTAAACACTATATACAAACACAAATATTTTATGTCTATGTCAAAATGTTCATGTCTTAATATATATACAAACCAAATGGAGCATTAAGGTAGCGTTTGAAAGCGAGACTGAGACTGAGAGACAAAGACTGAGAGACAGAGACTGAAATAAGTTATAGTATTGTGTTTGGTGTAAAAGTGTATAGGACTGAGTTATGTCTCAAGTTTGAGATAAAAGTAAAGACTAAAATGTGATAAATTACTTAAATACCCCTAAGAACTGCATTAGAACAGGGTTGAGGGTAACAACACAACAACACCAACAAAAGTTCCAGCATGCAAAGGTGTGGCAAAGGTAAAAACAACCAAATAGAGCACAGACAAAGTAGGTTTAGGGACAAGAACGAGGAGATGGTGGCTGAGCAGGGGATGCAAACAATGTAATATTTTTCGCCGACAACAGCAGCTTCTCCCTCCTCCTCTGTCACGCACGTGGAGCTCTCTTTCTCAAGCTCTCCCTTAACAAACCCAGCGACAATGTTTACCCTAGTCAGCACCAGCAGCGATGATGGAAGCTCGTCAGCACGAAAATAACCTCCTCACAGGTTACTCACCACTCACGGTGGCTACCATGACGACGAGGAGGTGGTGGTCCTAGCGGCGGCGATGGGGCAGCGACTCCAGTTGGGTATTTTTGATGCTTGTGTTTGGTCTGAGAAGACGATCCCTAATTTGATTTTGCAAAATGGTGAACTTGGAATTAATAATTTGGAATGAAGTATTTTATTATTTAAATTTCAATCTCTGTTCATAAAATTTCAGTCTCTTGTGTCTCCACTTTTTGGAGGTATTAAATGGATTGAAATTTTATATCTTGGGACTGAAATTTTAGTTCCAGTCTTAGGTCAATAAATATGATACTGAATCTCAATATCCCAATTCTTGAAAGTAAGTAATATGACCACAATCCAATCAATCATGTGTCAAATAATTTGGTATTGTTATTATATTAAAATGTTAATATAATAAGGTTCTTGATTAAATTTAATGATTTATCATTGTGATAGTGATCATAATATTGAGAGATAAATCTTTTATTATTTAAACTAAATTGTTCTTAGTCACGGGATTATTAAAAAGGACATTATAATCCGGAAAGATATATATATATATATATATATATATATATATATATATATATATATATATATATATAGGTCTTCATTGGATGAAGATTAATAGATCTCATTTATTAAATTATATATATAGATGGTACATATAGAGATATGACCATTGAACTGACTCACTTTGAAAATTCCTAATGGTTATGATTACTGCATATTTGTCAATATGATATTCTCAAAATGAACATAGTAATATAGTTCCTTTGAATTGCGACTATCATAGTAATTGACAATGTATTTATTTTACTTTGATTTTGGACATCTAATATCCTAGGGTGCTAGTTGAATGGACATTGGGTATGATTTAAATACTTGTAGAATTAATGACTAGTCAATAAAGAATCCGTCAACTCTCAGTAAAGAGTTTGATCTCTATGATTATAATGACTAAGATGAATAAAACCTTGGCCAAGGAAATTGAATGAATGAAGAAATGAGTTTCTTAAGTCATTCACAATTCATTATAATAATGGTATCAAGTTAGAGTTTGACAATTAAACCATATTCTAAAAATTAACCAAGAGCTGAAAAAATAGAAGAAATTATACTTTGTTCTTTTTAAGTTCTTAGTAAAAATATATTACTTTATACTATCGGGTCGTTAAGGAGTGTTGCTAGATGCTAACCTTGATTAGTAAATTTAGTATGACTAACTTACTACCCGCTTAGTATTGAACTTTTGGGGTCACACATTAACGAGTGTTCTAATCTTTGCTGTAGAATTATTTAATTATTATTTTGATTTGATCAAATGAATAATTATATTAATTCAAATAGAATATTATTATATTCTTTGCTAGCACCAAGAATATAATAATAGTATAATAATTGAGAATATTAAATGAGATTTGAGAACAATTAGTTATTCTATTTCTAAATTTGAATTCTAAATTTAGATGAGATCCTAATTGATTCTGTTTCAAATTGAGTTATGATATGATTCATAAATTTGAAAGATTCAAGTTTAAAATAACAAGATATGATTTAAATTTGAATTGAGATTCAAATTTAAAATTAGTAACAAATCTCATACTATATATATGTATGCAAAGAGTAGAGAAATCATAGAAGAGAATAAAAACACAAGAGTTTTATTCCTTTATCTCTACACACATAAACGTATATGAGTCTAATTCTTGAAGAAGAATTTTATGGTGTGCAAAGAGTTGCAAGAGGTTTCTCAATTTAGATCAGATGTTCATTGATCAAGGAGTTGACAGCAAATGTTAGTCTCAGTGTGGATACGCATAGCACATTCGTACCATTAAAGGAAAAAGTAATTTTTACTAGTACACACAGGTATTTACAATCTCCCACTTGCATTAGAGCCAATCATGATAGATTGGATCTTGGGCATACTATTATCTCAATACCAGTCTCAATCTCAGTTTCAGTACCTCAAAATAAACTTTACCTAAGAGACATAAACACGATAGTACATGTACATTATTTGTTTACTAAGTCATAAATTTTTTTTTATAGATATAGTGACACATAAATTTGCACCAAATACATATTTTTAATTATCCTCCTTAAAAATCGAACATTAAGACATATCTAAAAAACACAAAATTTGACATTTTTATCTCTAATTATTTTTTTAATTGTCAATTTTATCATAATCTCAATTCTTATTTTTATTGCTCTCTATGATCCTCCCACTTTCTCTATCACTGCCCTCTTCTTTCATCACTACTCTCTTTCCACTGCAATTGTACCCTCCTCTTTTTGTCCTTCTTTTCTTTCACTTTTTGTTTTGCACTTTCTCTATTTACTCTTTGTATTCATATGTGCCAACTCGTCACTTTGCTCTCCCTCACTTGTTCGTTTGTTCGCCGCTTCCAGCTTGCAATGCTGTTGGTGATGTCTTTTGATTTCTAATATTCTTTATTTTTTCATTTTTTCTCATCATCTTTTTTTTTTATTTCTAATTTTGCTTTTTCTCCCAAAATATGTTATATGTATTTATTAATGAGATCTTGTTTTGTTGTTTGAACTTGTATTGGATTATGATTTTCTAGTTTTTCTTTTTTTTTTCTTCTTTTTTTGGGAGAAAAGAATTAGATAGAAGAAGGAAGAAGATAGAGAAATTAATATTACGAAGACGAAGGGTTAATAAAATAGACTTTTTAAAGTAATTTGTGTTGTGTGTATCATACTTGTCAGACAAAAAATATGTGTGTATATATACCTATCTTGGTGTTTATATTTTGGCAAAGTCTTGGGTGTAGATGATGGATTTTGTTCTACATGTGTGGAGTGGTGTTGTTGCAATGTCAGCGCGACAAGTGTTTTCTCAAGAGGCAATTTCTGGTTGGGTTCAGAAATTTAGCAGCTATTGATGGTGACCCCTCACGTAAAATGTTGCATAATCTTGATAGGTAATTATGATTAGTATTATTAACGATGGTGAAATTTAACTAGACTTGAGCTTTTTGGACTTTTTAAAATTATTGGTAGATGTTTTTGAGAGTAAATGAAACTAGGCTTATTGATAGAAGTAGTAGTAATATAGCCCAGCCCAATAAATATATGCAATGAATTGCAGCAAGCAAGTAGGTGCTTGTCTTTAAGGAAATGGATCCTCTCCAGTTTTTTCAACACTTGACAAAATACAGTGCAATTTTTTATCTTTAATTTTAATAGTGGGACTAGAAATAAATAAGAGAGAGAGTGTGGTGAATAATTTGATTAAACACTGCACACCATCCAGTTTTTTATTCACTGGAGAGGATCCACTCCCTGTCTTTAACACTTCGAGAATACATGAACATGAGCTAGTGCTACCGTTACCTTCATTATTTTCCTCAATAATTCTCATAATTCTAAAAATCGAATTGGACCGATCGATTAGACCGGTCCAACTGAGAACCAAAAGCAGTTAGTATTCGGTTTATATAGTAATCTTTATTAGTGATTTTGGTATATATATTAGTCTTCATGGATTAGATTATTAAATACTTGTTATGTAAAATAACCAAATTTATTTTACAATTAAAAACTAGCACATAATAAACCAAAAACAATTAATTATTCACCTATCAACTTAAAAATTAAAATACAATATAAAATATTATCTAATATTTTAAAGTAGATAAATTAAATTTAAATTAGTATTCAAATCACACATATTAATTAAAAATTGTATTTACATATATCATAAATTTTATATTGTTTATTATAACTATTATTTAAAAAAATTACAATTGGTACACCATACTTAGTACATACTTTAATCAGTAAAAAGTTAATGACATTTTCCTACAAGTCATTAATCTAAAAATTTTGGGTCAATGTATTTCAATTTTCATTCATAAAGATAGTCTGCCCAGCATGAATAGAATTTTATAAATACAAAAAAGTGTCTCTAAATAAAGACCCAACATCATATTCATAATCACTAATTAAATAAATATTTACCATATTTAACCATTAAACTTCTTTACGTGCATCAGAGAACAAAGAAGTAAAAGAACTCTATAACTTATCCAGACAATGACAGACATTATTTTTACGTTTCTTCTCTCTAGACACTTAATAATTTCTACTGTTTACAACATATATATATATATATATATATATATATATATATATATATATATATATATATATAGAAAACTCTCTCCTTCTACACTATAAAATCCACCTTATATTTTTATGTCAATAATAGGGGAAGAAAGAATAGCAGAAGAAAGAACAAATCAGAGAGACGACTAGACTCACAAGGCATAATTTTCTTTCCGACTCCCTCCAACTGCTGATATATTTTTCGCTCTATCAGATCCATTTCTGAGTTAGTTAGATCCAGAGCTTCCTTTCCTTAACCGTGTGTCCTTCATGACCATATTGCCCCTTTTAGATATATCAATGTATATTTTTCAGAAGACATAAAAGATATTTTAAAGAGAAAAAAAAGGGAAAAAACGTGAAATGACTCATTGTCGAAGCCCAAAAACAGGATTTAAGTAACTCAGCCACAGATCAAGGAAAAGGATGCCTCGTGTGAATTGCTCCAATTCGCGGTCGCCATGCCCAAGGTGCGCCAACTCGTGGTCGCCAGGATTGTGTTGGCATCAGTCCTCGTTTTTCTCGCGCCGCACTCCACTGCTCTACTAGGTTCCTCCATTTCGTGTGTGCTGCGCATGAGTTAGGGTGTAAACCCATTTTGTGTGCGCTGGCCTTGAATGGCCATGCGTATTTTTGTTCTACTTTATTTCCATGCGTATTTTGAAACTTAAACATTTTTGTTTATTTATTTGAATAAAAAAGCCTAGACAGTTATGTGTCATAATTTAAATTAGTCCATGAATTATTTGTACTCAACTTAAAAAGATAGGAGTTTAATTGTAGTAAATTAATATTTAGACAAAATTATGATATTTAGGATGGAGGCTTTGGTTTGACTAACAACCTTGTTGGAAATTAATGATGCACCCTTGGAAGATTCTACGACATAGTTATCAGAACCGAACCAGACCGACCGGTTCGATCAAAAACTGGTGAATCAGTGATCTATCTGGTTTGGTTTTACTATTAGACCGCTTCACATGGGATTTGAATCTAAGAGGCTTGTATGAGGCTGCAGCTCTTTTACTACTAAGCCAGGCACGCTCTTACTCTATTGTATGCTAATAATATAATATATAATAACCATGTTCACATGAGTAATGTGTAAGACCCAGAATTTTTGAAAAGTCTTATTATGATCAAGTCTCAAATCCTACAGTTATTTATAGCCTTAATTTTGGAGATTTATTTTATTAAAGATAATTAAGGCAAGTTTTGATTTATTGGATTTGAGATACGTTATGATTATTATCCAATTTTATAATTATTGGATTATTTTCTATATTCAAAGTATAAGGTTGATAGTTATGAAATAATAAGGATTTTATATGATTTGGATTAGATAAATAATATTTTAACTATTATTACTGCTATTTTGGAAAATGAAGAAAATTAAATATATTACTTCTAATTATTTGGTTGGGACATTTTATTGAAAATAATTTGTGAAATTGAAGAGCAAATAGTATTTCTATATATTAATTTTGTTGGATTAGAATTTATTTCTAATTACTATATTATCCCTATTTTTAAGTGAAATTACTAAAATGTCCCTAACCCTAATTTTTTAAAATGAGGAAAACCTAACCCGGTAACCCATTACCCGACCCGGTTCTCTCTCAACCCCACTCAATTTCCCCCCAAACCCAGCCGCAACACAGCAGCAATAGCTGCAAAAGAAATGGAACGAAGAAAGAAAAGGGCTAGGAGGAAACGGGGAACGCAGAGGGAAAAGCTGCGCTGTGACCACCGGCCAGCCGCGCTCTGCCGCCACGTCTAGCTCGCCGTCGATCGCGCTTCCGTTTGCCACCACCACCGCGCCGATTGCGCCGTCGCTAGGGAGAACAGAATCGAGAAAGGGGTTGGCTCGCGAATGTGGGTGGTCGCGGGCTCGGAGCCGCCGCGTCTCCATCACCATCGCATCCACGCCGTGCCGCCGCCTCTGTTCATCACACGTCACTCCTAGCCGCGTCGTCGCCAGTCGCGCGAGAGAGAGACGCGCCGTGAGGAGGGTAGCCACCGCGCTCAGCCACCATCACTTCTTGTCACCATCGAGGCTCGCGTCACTGTCACTCATGGCCGTCGCTCCTACTGTGCTCCATTCAGGTTCTGGGTTGAGCGCGCCGCTGTCACCGTTGGAAGCCGTTGCTGAGGCCGGGTTGCTATGGTGGTTGCTGTCCTTGTCAGTAGCGGGAGAGGATGAGACGCGATGATGGTGGGTGGTTCCCCCGCCCTTGCTGCCGTGCCGTCAGAATCTGCCGCCATGGCCGCCGGAGCTCCGGGCTGAGTTTCTGCCACTAGACCTTGCTGTCGTCGCCGGGAAAGTATGCCGGTAAGGGTTTCAAACTTGGTCTTCGTTTCTTGTGAGTTTATGGGAATCTTATTGTCACGGCATGTTGGTTTCAGTCACCGTTGCCGGAGTCGGGTCGCCGCAGCCGCTGGAGGTGGCTGTTGGGGCTACCGTCCAACCGGTTCAGAGGCCGTTGCTGTTCGGTTCAGCCGTTCTCTCTTAGTTTCAGTAAGTATTCATGTTTCGAGAGCTCTGCGTTAGTGTTCTGTTCCGTGTAATAAAGTAATTATAAAATTGATGGTTTTAGGAGTTAGAATCTGAGTTTACTTGTGGCGTTGAGGTTGTTTCTACTATTGAGAAAGACACGCAGAACCGGGATTTTGATTGTTGGTTTCGGGTCGAGGCGAAAAGGATTCTGTGATGCGTTTGGGCTATGGTTTGCGTTTTGAGGTAGGGGCGCTTTCCAAAAACTATGATTCTTTAAAGATTTGAATCTGAGTTTAATCCGTTGAGGATTGATTTGATTTGAGTTAATTATTTTGATGATTTGAAAAGTCGAATGCACTTTTGAATTCAGCCTGGTTTACTTTAATTGACTTGGTTTGGACAAATGATTTATTACTGAGCTGTTTCTTTAAGGCTTTGGGAATGAGTTAGAACGGTTGATATTGAGTTGATTTTGAAATGATTTCCTTGAGATACGCCACTGAGGTGATTGTTGGATTTAGCTTGCTTTAAATTGATTTCTGGTTTTGAGCTGTTGAAAAGGAATGAGAAATGGTTTAGTTGGGACCCGAACCGGGTGGCAAAAGTCCAAGTTTTAGGGGAGGTGCTGCCGAAATTTCTGCAAAATCCTAGTCTTGTTTGAAAAGTTATTTAAGAAGGGTTAGATTTGAGAAATTGTATTATTTGATTTATTAAGAGGATATTTATGTTTTCAAGCTTAATTTATTTAATGAACCTTATACGTTGAGTTCGGTTTATTTAGAGCTGAACTGTTTTTACCGTTTGAATCACTGAAGGAAAGAATGATGCTCTAATATTGATTTTAATATAAAAAGGAGTTTTTAGTGATTTCAAAGGAATCTAGACTTTTGATTGATTAATCAAGTTTGAGGCATTTTGGAAGAGTTAGAAAAATGGGTTCTAAAAAGAAACCTGAAAGTGGTTTGATTCAAATGAACCGGTTCCGTTTCAAATGAGTTGATTTTTGGACCGGGTTGGAACTTGTGATTTTGTATGGCCGGTTATATAGTAAATTCAGTTTTATTTACTTGAACCGAGAAATCTATGATTTTAAGAGTTTCAATGAATTTTAAGGAATTGATATAGGTTGACCTTCCCTAAAGACTTGGGACTCTGCCGAGAAACTTTTGTTATAAAATCCCATTGTTGGATGGGTGATTTTGAATGCTTTGAAATAAATCCTTAACTTGCCATGGTTTGGAAGTTTGGAAAGAGAATGCCGAGAGTGGCTCTGTTTTAAAAAGGAGACTCACTTTGAGTAAATTTGGCTTATGAGCCTGAGATGATTTGAGAAATGAGATTTCTAAAAGCCAAGGCTAAAAAGAGTTGAAACTTGATTTCAAAGTGAAAAGATTTGAGAAAAAGTGATTTATGGCTTAAATGCCAATTTTACGAGTTGATGATGTTGAATGTGGAAGTGCTATTTTGTTGTGAGCCGGAATGGCTGTGTATGTTATGAATATTGGCTGGTTCTGGATTGAACCGTGAGCCGAAATGACTGTGTATGTCATGAATATCGGCTGGTTCTGGATTGAACCGTTAGCCGGAATGGCTGTGTATGCTATGAATATTGGCTGGTTCTGGATTGAACCGTGAGCCGGAATGGCTGTGTATGCTATGAATATTGGCTAGTTCTGGACTGAACCGTGAGCCGGATGGCTGATATGGATGTTGATCCACGGATGAGAATGAATGCATGTATATGCTGAATTATTGATAATTGTGATTTGCACTTCCACTATCTGAGATACGAGTTTCCCTGGGTAGTAGCAGTGGCTAGCCACCACGTGCTCCAGGTTGAGACTTGATACTCTGTTGACCCTATGTCGTAAGTGTGGCCGGGCACTGTGAAAGTCCCGGATGAGCTCGCCCCCGAAATATTCACCAGTGAGGGTGATGGATATGGATCATGTTTATGATCAAATTTATGATGAGTATAACTCGAGTTGGGGATGCGCAACAGAGGGACAGTCCAATGGTTAGCTACCAGGACTTGTCGGGTTGGCTCTATAACCGACAGATGATATCATCAGCCACTAGGGACAGGCATGCATCATATGCATCTATGTGACATTATTTGGGTGTGCATATTGTACTTGGTTTGCCTATGTGATTAACTGCTAATTGTTCTACTTGCAATAACTGTTTGTTTGTGTTTGCATCTTTCTACTTGTGTTTGCGTTTGGAACTCTGTTGGATTGTGGTGGATTGGTTGTGGTTGGATTGTTTGGGCCTAGGGCCGTGGTTGAATGAGATGGACCGATGGTTGATTTCGGTTTTGTGGTTCTGGTTTGGAATAAGATATGAAATGCTATTTTGGTTCAGTATAGATAAACCTTTTTGAAAGGCTTTGATGTTTTGAGAATTGAACGGTACCTCTTTCAAAAAAAAAAGATTTCCGACTTTACTTTTATTTGAAAACCGTTGTTTTTGAAAAGAGGCATAAGACGGTTATTAATCACTGGTACGGTTTATCTTCACGTATCCTATTACAGTAATTCCCAAAAACCCTCTACTGAGAACCCTTTCGAGAATGATGTTCTCACCCCCCTACATTTTTCCCCTTTCAGGATATGGGCGCAGAAGTTATGAAGAGTTTCATTATTTGTTATTGAGATGCTATGTATTGCTTTAGATTATTATTTTTGTACCCTCGCCTTTATCTTGATATATTCTGTGAGAGGGATAGGAATTGTACTGGATAATGTTCTTAATATTATTTATATATAGTTATGTATATATATATGGATGTACTCTTTATGAGTTTCTGTAAGTTGTATGGTATGTATGGACGTACATTGTATGGCGAAAGTATTTTTGGGAATGGTATTGCGGTTTAAAGTTTTTAAACAGGCTCATATTTTAGTATTAAATAGTATAAATGTCGTCGTAATGTCCGAGCTATCAGAGTTGCGCAGCCGGAAGCGTGAGCTTTGGTAGTTAGGGTGTTACATAATGCTCCAAACTTGCAACTTTACATTAGTTCATATTTTATTAGAATAATTTTAACCTCACATGTTTTACTTATGTAATTCAACTTACATATATTTATTTCTCTTTTAAAATTTTGATTGTTTTTTATTTTTTATCAATAAAATATTTTTACTTTGAATTTTATCTATATGTAACTGTTCCTGCCCTAGGTCGAGCTGTACGACCCAGACTGATTGAAGACAAGTCGACCGACCTCTTCAGGTCAGGATTACCCGACCTCTTCTCAAAGAGCTCGGCCAAATCGTCAAGAGAGCCCAAAGAGGGCCCAAATGAAGGAACACGACCCAAGTCCAAAGGTAGCCCAAGCCTAGAAGGATAAGGGTGGTTCTCTTAAAGATAAGATGACTCCGCTCAAAGATAAGATAAGATAACTATCTTATCTCCAGAAAGGGTCACTCTACACCATTATAAATACACTGGAGCGCCCATGTATAATTCATACTCTGATTCTACTAAAAAATCTGCTTAATACCCTTGCTAACTTAAGCATCAGAGTCCCTTGCAGGTACCACCACCCTCCGGTGACGAAGGATCACCACCACCACCAAGTCCAACAAGTCAGACACGGCGGCTTTAGCCGCCATCATCAAGTCAGACATAAACAGCTCCGACCAGTACAAAAGATCTCGTCCGAGATCGACCTACAGTTTCAGGTAACCCTCGGAACATTGGCGCCGTTGCCGGGGAACCTGGAAGTCATCCCATCATCATGGCGGACAACCTTGACAACGATCATGACTCTGACTTAGAGAATAGGACGCCGCATAAAAACGCGGATGCTACACCAAAGAATACTCCTCAAACAAACAAAGATAAGAGTCCACCAAATGCAGAAATCCTGGAGGCACTTCAAGCTCAACAAGATCGTCTCAAACAACTCAAAAAAGAGGCTAAGCATTAACGGAGGCCGAGAGGGACCTTTGAAGGGAAACTAGGCGATGTAAAGAGTTAAAAGACAAGCTCTTAAAGCTTGAAGCCAATTTAAAAACCAGGACTACTCGATCCAGTCATGAAGATAACCCCCGCAAAGATCAAGACCCATTCACCAAAGAGATTATGAAAGCCAAAGTCCCAAAAAACTTCAAAGCTCCCGACATGACCCCGTACGACGGCACATTAGATCCAAGTCATCATCTCAGTAATTTCAGAAGCAGAATGTATCTCACCGACGCCTCAGATGCAATTCGGTGCAAAGCCTTCCTGACTATCTTAACAAAGACAACAATTAAATGGTTCGACAATCTGCCTCCTAGGTCTATGACAAGCTTTGACGACTTAGTCAGAAAGTTTTTTGCCAGATTCTCCATCCAGAAGGACAAAACCAAGCACGCCCCAACCCTATTAGGGATCAAGCAAGGAGATCAGAAAAGTCTTCGTAACTACATGGAAAGATTCAACAAAGCATGTCTGGACATACAAAGTCTGCCAACTAAAGCAGCTATTATGGGTCTCATCAATGGCCTACGAGAGGGACCTTTTAGTCACTCTATATCAAAGAAACGTCCCACATCTCTGAATAAAGTACACGAACAAGCAGAGAAGTACATCAACATAGAGGAAAACTCTTGACTAGGAGAGACCTCAAAATCCAGATTCTCTTACTCTCCCGAGATAAGGATAAAGAGTCCAAAAAAGAGAAGATCAGCATGGAGGGAAGATTAAGAAATACCACAATTACACCCCTCTTTGGGTGTCTCTTATGAAAGTTTACCGAGAAGTATGCCACACTGAGAAGATCTCACCACCACGACCAACTAAAAGCAAAAAAGGAGGCAGAAATTGGACAGAATATTGTGAATACCATCGAATCTATGGACATCCCACCAACGAGTGCATCGATTTGAAGAATGTCATAGAAAAATTGGTGAGAGAGGGGAGACTAGATCGGTACTTAGCTAGCAAGATAGATGAGCCCAGAAAAAAAAAGAAGGGACGAAGAGGTCGGATAACTGAACGACCACCTCGTACCTCGGAGAGACATGTCCACATGATACATGGAGAATTTTCGGGAGGAGGAATCTCCAAATCATCCTGCAAAAGACACTTTAAGGAAGTATATCACGTCGAAAGGGGAGACGGAGCACCCGACCTCCCTACTATCACCTTTACTAAAGAAGACGCGGCTGGCATCATCTCGGGATATGACGATCCCATGGTCATCACTATCATATTGGCCAACGCTAATCTCCACCACACACTGGTGGACCAAGGGAGCTCAGCCGATATCTTGTTTAAAACTACCTTCGACAAACTTGGCCTAGAGGAAAAAGAGCTTAGAGCATATCTGAACAGCTTATTTGGACTAGGAGACACTCCAATCCAACCACTTGGATATATCTCATTACACACAACTTTTGGAAAAGGAAACAGGTCAAGGACACTCAACATAGATTACATCGTGGTCGACGTGAGCTCAGCCTACAATGCCCTAATAGGTCGGACAACCCTTAATCAGCTCGCCGCAGTAGTCTCGACTCCATATCTATGCATGAAGTTCCCAACTACAGAAGGGATCGCTACGATAAAAAGAGACCAGAGGACAGCACGTCGCTGTTACAGTGAAAGTTTGAACCTCAGAGGCAAAGGAGAAGAAATCCACACCATCGAACTCGGGGGAACTTGAGGTCGGAAAGAACTTCGTCCACAACCTGAGGGCGAGATAGAAACAGTCCAGATCGGATATGTCCCAGATAAAACAACCAATATTGGCGCAATCCTAAAAGGAGATGTAAAGGAGTCTCTCATACAGTTCTTAAAAGATAATGTCGACCTCTTCGCGTGGAAGGCCGCAGATATGTCGGGCATAGACCCCAAACTAATGTGCCACAAACTGGCAGTATACCCAGGATCTCGACCAGTACAACAGAAGCGTCAGAAACTCAGACCTGAAAGATCCCAAGCTGTGGAAGAACAAGTACAAGCTCTACTGTAGACAGGATTCATAAGAGAAGTCGAATATCCGCTATGGCTAGCCAATGTTGTCTTAGTAAAAAAATCAAATGGGAAGTGGCAGATGTGCATCGACTACACCGATTTCAACAAAGCCTGCCCAAAAGATCCCTATCCACTCCCAAATATTGATGCTCTGGCAGATGCCTCCTCTGGATACAAATACCTCTCGTTTATGGACGCTTATTCGGGATACAATCAAATCCCGATGTGTCCACCCGATCAAGAAAAAACCTCATTCTTAACCTCAAAAGCAAACTACTGTTGTGTTGTCATGCCATTCGGACTCAAAAATGCAGGAGCCACCTATCAAAGATTAATGAACAAGGTCTTTGCGAATCATATCGGAAAACTCATGGAGGTATATGTGGACGACATGTTAGTAAAAACACAAAGCGAGGAGTCATTACTGTCCGACCTCGCCCAAGTGTTCAATACCATAAGAAAGCATGGCATGCGACTTAACCCTGCAAAATGCACCTTCACAGTAGAAGCTGGCAAATTCTTGGGTTTCATGCTCACACAAAGAGTAATCGAAGCAAACCCGGACAAGTGCCAGGCCATACCCGACATGAAAAACCTGACCTGTGTCAAAGAAGTGCAACAACTCAACGGGCGACTAGCAGCCTTGTCCAGATTTCTAGCCGGATCAGCCATAAAATCTCTCCCCTTCTACGCCACACTAAGGAAGGGAAAGAAGTTTGAATGGACACCAGAGTGCGAGCAAGCCTTCCAGGATTTCAAAAGATTCCTAGGACAACCACCCATTCTTACCCAATCATGGGAAGGAGAAGCACTCATATTATACCTTGCAGTAGGAAGTCGGGCAGTAGCCTCAGCACTAGTCAGAGAGGATGAAAGTGGACAACAACCTATATACTTCATCAGTAAAGCACTACAAGGGTTCGAGCTGAACTATCAAAAGATAGAAAAGTTCGCATATGCTCTCATATTAACCTCTCGATGACTTTGCCCATACTTCCAGGCTCACACCATCAAAGTTTGGACCAACCAGCCCATGAAAGGCATTCTGCCGAAAAACAGATTTAGCAGGAAGAATCCTACAGTGGGCAGTCGAGTTGTCCGAATTCGATCTTCAATATGAAGCTCGGACAGCGATTAAATCACAGTATCTAGCTGACTTCATTACAGAGTATACTGATACCCCAGAAATCTTCACAAATTAGAATCTCTATGTGGACCACTCTTCAAATAAAACTGGAAGTAGAGCAGGTGTGATAATAGAAAGTAATCAGGAAACCCAAATCGAGCTCTCCCTAAAGTTCGAGTTCCCTACTTCTAATAATTAGGCTGAGTATGAGGCGCTATTAGCTGGTTTAAAGCTGGCTAAAGAGGTCGGGGCCCAAAAACTGGTCATCTTCAGTGACTCGCAAGTAGTCACCTCACAAATAGCAGGAAGCTACCAAGCTAAGGACCCTACTATGAAAATGTACCTGGACAAAACTAGGGAACAACTCGGACAACTCGGGGAGTATGAGGTCCGCCATATACCTCGGGAGCAGAATGCCCGAGCTGACGCACTTTCAAAATTAGCCAGCACTAAACTAGGGGACAACAACAGAAGCCTCATACAGGAAATACTGCAGAGCCCATCAATTCAGAGGAAGAAAAGGTCCTAGCCATATTAGGTCAGGATCAAGGATGGATGACTCCTATAATCAGCTACCTCAAATCAGAGATACTCCCTACAGATAAGAAGGAGGCAAAGAGGTTAAAGCGAGAAGCACAATACTACACCGTCATAAACAACATCCTATACAGGAGAGGGATTTAAACCCCTCTGTTAAAATGTGTACCGACCTCAAACATGAAAGAAGTTTTAGAAGAAGTACACAGTGGCATTTGTGGCAACCATCTCAGAGCACGAGCTCTTGCCAAGAAAGTACTCTGAGCCAGATTCTTTTGGCCGAATTTGCAAAAAGAAGCCACCGAGTTCGTTAAGACATGTCCACCATGTCAGAAACATGCTAATTTCTACATCGCTCCACTAGAGGAACTCATCAGTATAGCATTACCTTGGCCATTTGCAAAGTGGGGACTCGACCTCCTCGGGCCCTTCCCTCATGGATCGGGACAGGTCAAGTTCCTCATTGTAGGGGTAGATTACTTCACAAAATGGATTGAGGCAGAGCCCCTAGCTAATGCCACTGCACAAAAAAGTCAAAAATTCTTATATAGAAATATTGTCACAAGGTTTGGGGTCCCTTACTCCATCACCACAGATAATAGCACTCAATTCACGGACGCAGGCTTTAGGAAGTTGGTAGCCGACGTAAAAATAAAGCACCAATTCACATCCGTAGAACACCCACAGGCTAATGGACAAGCAGAAGCTGCCAATACAGTCATACTAACCGGGTTAAAACGGAGGCTATAGGATGGAAAGGGAGCCTAGGCTGAAGAGCTCTCACAAGTCCTATGGGATATCGGACAACTCCACATTCCACCACAAAGGAATCACCCTTCCGTTTGGCTTATGGAATAGAGGGAATGATACCGATAAAAGTCAAAGAAGGATCTTCCAGAATGATCCTCTACAGCAACGAAGCCAACTCTCAACTTCAAAAAGAAGAGCTTGATCTACTCCCGGAAGTCCGAGAAAGAGCTCGGATCAGAGAAGAAGTGTTAAAATATCGCATGGCCTCAAAGTACAATCGAAAGGTAGTGCAGTGAAGCTTTGCCAACAATGACCTCATCCTAATTCGAAATGATATCGGAACAAGTCGACCCGGAGAGGAAAAGCTAGCGGCTAACTGGAAAGGACCCTACTGAGTCACAGAGGTACTGGGAAAGGGCTACTACAAAGTGTCTGAACTCGAGGGGCGAGATCTACCAAGGTCATGGCACGCCTGCAACCTAAGAAGGTATTATAGTTAAAGGTAATAAAAAGATCTTAAGTTAGAAGTGCACTCTTTTTCCTAAAAAGGTTTTTTAATGAGGCATCAAGACAAGATCTGCAAAATTACTTGACCTAAAAAGGGTAAGTACCCAAATGTATATATTTGCATATTTTCTATTCCAAATAAAGTTTTTTTTAGATTTTCTACAAATTCTCTTTATCAAGACGCATTAATCTGAAAACGCAAAAATTCTTCGCCCGATTATAAAGCTACAGATCGGCAAAGTGAAAACAAAAATTCACTGCCCGACAAGGTCGACAAAATGAAGACCGAATTCATCGAAAGCCGGCCAAGCAAAACGCACTACCCAATTTCTACAAAATCGGCAAGATGAAAAGCGATGAAAACAGCATAATGCAAGAAGTTATCAAAAGTGATCCATAGGAAAAGACCTGACGAGGTCTTAACAAAAATGGGTTGCTAGAAATAACTTAGGGACGGACCGACATAAAGAAGTCAGACCAGTCAAACAGCAAAAGTTATAAAAAGTAAATCCATAGAAAAGAAGCCTGGCCAGCCCTGAAAATGGATTACTAGAAATAACTTAGATGAGACCGACGTGAAGAAGGCGGCCTAAAAAGCTACAAAAAGTTATAAAAAGTAATCCATAAAAAGAGACATGACAAGGTCCAAATAAAATGGATTACTAGAAATAACTTAGACGAGACCGACGTGAAAAAGGCGGCCAAAAAAGCTACAGAAAGTTATAAAAAGTAATCCATAAAAGAGACCTGACAAGGTCCAAATAAAATGGATTACTAAAAATAACTTAGACGAGACTGACGTGAAGAAGGTGGCCTAAAAAGCTACATAAAGTTATAAAAAGTAATCCATTAAAAGAGACCTGATAAGGTCCAAATAAAATGGATTATTAGAAATACCTTAGA
Organism: Arachis stenosperma; assembly: GCF_014773155.1. Classification (NCBI taxonomy): domain Eukaryota; kingdom Viridiplantae; phylum Streptophyta; class Magnoliopsida; order Fabales; family Fabaceae; genus Arachis; species Arachis stenosperma. The sequence continues at coordinate 107,572,736 of NC_080386.1, read as the reverse complement.
CGAGATCGACGTGATGAAGTTGGCCTAAAAAGCTACAAAAGTTATAAAAAGTAATCCATAAAAAGAGACCTGACAAGGTCCAAATAAAATGGATTACCAAGAATAACTCGAAAGGACTCAAACGAAAGAAGTCAATACAACAGAAGGCGTGCGCTAGAAGGGACACAGCTCGACCTAAAGAAAGCCACGACCTCGCCAACTCACAGGTATTCTACGAGAATACCAAAAAGAATAGTCGAACAAGGCTAGCCTCAAAAGTCACTTCGACCAAAGCAGGAAAATAAAACCAACTCACAGGCAGTCAAAAAGAGGTTGAACAGCAGAAAGCTCCAACACCCTTAGGATTCTTGGAAAGTTCCAAAGGCTGCAAGACAAGCATATCACAAAGAAATAAAGCTACTACAATAAAAGACTCAAGAGGCCACCCGAAAGTTGACCTCAAGAGCTTAGGAAACTACTTTGTTTTTCTAAATAGAGTTGCTAAAGAAAAACAACTAAAATATCCAAAAGTCAAACAAACCATCAAGTTACAAAACTCAGAAGTCAAAAGACCCACCAAACCGGGCCGCTGAGATACAAAAACAAAATCAACAAACTACAAGGGATGTAAAGACTCCTCAATAGCAGCATCTCGAGGTGAAGGAGGACGAGTCGCAAGAGGGATGGCATCAACTGTCCCATCTGGCCGAGTTAGGATCTGAACATCGGGATCAGACTTGGGACGACTGACCTTAGTAGCTGGAGTAGGAGAAGTCGGGGCAGTAGGAGCTTTGGCTAATGGCACAGGAGGAGGATCTACACCGTCATCATCATCATCCGTGGCAGGGAGAATCTTTCCATCTTCTACAACATTGTTGAAACTGAAGAGAGTCAGGTCGAGCTCGGGCACGAGAACTTGAACCCGAGCCTTCAAATTTTCATAGGTAGCGGTCACACTGCCCACGAGATGGCACTGGAGCTCGGCATAATCAGATCAAGCAGATTCCAACCTCTCCCTGAGCTCTATCATCTCACTATAAGTCCGGACATAGCTATCCTTATTTTTCTGCGCCATCTCCTCAGCCAGACTTGCAGAAGCCACCGCAGCAGTAGCCCAAGTCTTCTCACCTTTCAACTCTAGCTCCATCTTGGCCACCTTTTTCTCAAGCTCCTCCTTCAACCTCATAATCCTATCATACTTCGACTTGGCCTCCTCCATGAAAGCCTTTGTTGCATGAACCGGAACATCCTGAGCAGTCTGGAACAAGGCCGCTCCTATATGCGCCATCTTAATGCTATTTCGGGTGATAAAATTCAAATGACGAAGAATGGAAACATCATTCATAGGCACGACACCATAAGGAGCAATTTGATGAACCAAAAATCTCATGGCATCAAAGTCGGGGGCATCAAGGTTAAAGGGCTGATGAGCGGATATTTTATACGCTTTTTGGTGGCATTTTCATGTAGTTTTTAGTGTGTTTTAGTGATTTTTAGTATATTTTTAAAAGTTTTTATGCAAAAATCACATTTCTGAACTTTATTATGAGTTTGTGTGTTTTTCTGTAATTTTAGGTATTTTCTGGCTGAAATTGAGGGACCTGAGCAAAAATCTGATTCAGAGGCTGAAAAAGGATTGCAGATGTTGTTGGATTCTGACCCTCCTGCACGCGAAATAGATTTTCTGGAGCTACAAAAGCCCAATTGGCACACTCTCAATTGCATTGAAAATTAGACATCTTGGGCTTTCCAGAAATGGATAATAGTCCATACTTTGCCCGAGATTTGATAGCGTAAACTGGCGTTTAAACGCCAGCTTCTTACCATTTTCTGGCGTTAAACGCCAGAACTGGTATAAAAGTTGGAGTTAAACGCACAAACTGGCACCAAAGCTAGCGTTTAACTCTAGGAATAGCCTATGCACGTGAAAGCTTCAATGCTCAGCCCAAACACACACCAAGTAGGCCCCGGAAGTGGATTTCTGCACTATCTATCTTAGTTTACTCACTTTCTGTAAACCTAGGTCACTACTAGTTTAGTATAAAAACTACTTTTAGAGATTCATTTTGTACCTCATAACATCTTACATCTGAATTTGTATCCTCTATGGCATGAGTCTCTAAACCCCATGGTTGGGGGTGAGGAGCTCTGCTGTGTCTCGATGGATTAATACAATTATTTCTGTTTTCTATTCAATCACGCTTGTTTTTATTCTAAGATATTCATTCGCACTTCAACATGATAAATGTGATGATCCGTGACACTCATCACTATTCTCAACTTATGAATGCGTGCCTGACAACCACCTCAATTCTACCTTAGATTGAGTGTGTATCTTTGGGGGTTCCTAGTTCACGAGTTTGATTGTCTCTCCTAACAACAGAGTGTTCAAATCCGTGAAACCAGAGTCTTCGTGGTATAAGCTAGAATCAATTGGCAGCACTCTTGAGATCCGAAAAGTCTAAACTTTGTCTGTGGTATTCCGAGTAGGATCTGGGAAGGGGTGACTGTGATGAGCTTCAAACTCACAAATGTTGGGTGCAATGACAGTGTGCAAAAGGATCAATGGATCCTATTCCAGTACGAGTGAGAACCGACAGATGATTAGCCCTACGTAATCCGTAGTCGGACCATTTTCACTGAGAGGACGGATGGTAGCCATTGACAACGGTGATCCACCAATATATAGCTTGCCATGGAAGGAGCCTTGCGTGCGTGAAGAAGACAATAGTAAGAAAGCAGAGATTCAGAAGACAGAGCATCTCCAAACCTCAACCTATTCCTCAGTACTAAATCACAAGTACTTTTTATTTCATGTTATTTATTCTTCATAAACAAAATCATTTTTATCATTAATCTCCTTACTAAGAGTTACAAGATAACCATAGCTTGCTTCAAGCTGGCAATCTCCGTGGGATCGACCCTTACTCACGTAAGGTATTACTTGGACGACCCAGTGCACTTGCTGGTTAGTTGTATCGGAGTTGTGTGATCACAATTCCGTGCACCAAATTTTTGGCACCGTTGCCGGGGATTGTTCGAGTTTGGACAACTGACGGTTCATCTTGTTGCTTAGATTAGGGATAATTTATTTTTGTTGGTTTATAATCACTAAATTTGAGTCTTTTGTTTGAGTTTAGTTTCATGTTTTAAGTTTGGTGTCCTCTTTGTGTTTTTCCTTTTAATTTTCGAAAAAAAATTGTGTTTGGTTTTCTAAAAATTCTAAGTTGGGTGTCTTTTGTTGCTTATTATCTTATACATTTTCGAATTATTAGTGTTCCAAGTATAAAAATTTTTAAGTTTGGTGTCCTTTGTGTTCTTATTTTCTTAAATTTTTTTTTTCAAAATTTGTTCTTGGTGTTCATCTTGATCTTCAAAGTGTTCTTGGTGTTCATCTTGACATTCAAAGTTTTCTTGTTTGTTCCCATTGTTTTAATCTAAAAAATTTCAAGTTTGGAGTCACTTTGTTGTTTTTTTCTCTCCACTTTAAATTCAAAAATAAAAAATATCATTTCCTTTAATTCCTCATAAAATTTTGAATCTCTTGGGTTGTTTGGTCAAAATTTTTAAAATCATATATTTTTCAAAATTTCCTAACTACTTTCTCTCTCTATTTTTCGAAAATATTCTACAAAATTTTTCAAAATCTTTTTAATTAATTAATTATTTTAGTTTTCGATTTTCTTTTATTTCATTTTTTTAATTTCAGTTTAAAAAAATAATAAATAAATAAAAGAATAATTTTTTTTACAATCCACATCATCTCCCTTTCTCCATCATGGACCTCTGTGTTAATGAATAGTCCAGAAAGACTCTGGGGTCATATGCTAACCCCACTACTGATTCATATGGGAGTAGTATCTGTATACCCCCTCATAAGAGCTAACACTTTTGAGCTAAATCCTCAACTCATTATCATGGTGCAGCAAAACTGCCAGTATTCCAGTCTTCCACAGGAAGAGCCTACTAAGTTTTTGGCACAATTCTTACAAATTGCTGACACAGTATGTGATAAGAAAGTGGATCAGGATGTCTACAGATTATTGCTGTTCCCATTTGCTCTAAAAGACCAAGCTAAGAGGTGGTTAAATAACTAACCCAAAGCCAGCATAAGAACATCGAAACAGTTATCAGACAAATTCCTGAATCAATATTTCCCTCCAAAAAGGATGACACAGCTAAGGCTGGACATCCAAGGCTTTAACCAAGAGGATCATGAATCTTTTTATGATGCCTGGGAGAGGTACAGAGAGATGCTAAGGAAATGCCCTTCTGAAATATTTTCAGAGTGGGTGCAGTTAGACATCTTCTACTATGGGCTTACAGAAAAAGCCCAGATATCTCTAGACCACTCAGCTGGTGGATCTATTCACATGAGAAAAACAATTGAAGAAGCTTAAGAGCTTATAGATACAGTTGCTAGAAGTCAGCATTTGTACTTAAGTAGTGAGTCTTCCATGAAAGAAGAACCTAAGGCAGTATCCACTGAACTTAGTCCTCCAGAACAAGTTACTGAATTCAATAAGCAATTATGTTATCTAACAGAACAGCTAGTAGAATTTAAGGCAATGCTACAAGAAACCAAGGATGCTAACCAAAGTTTGGAAAACAATTGAATCAAACAAAACAGCAGTTATCCAGACAAATAACAGAAGAATTCTAAGCTGTTCAATTAAGGAGTGGGAAGACATTAAATGTCTCAATTCAAGGCAACAGAAAGTCAAGGAATGAACAACCAACAGAGGATGAGCAAACCACTGCCCAAAATCCCTCTGAGGATAGTAAGAGCCCCGAAAGAAATAATTCTGGTGTTCAAACGCCAGAAAAGGGTGAAAATTGGCGTTAAACGCCCAGTAGATGTCCATTCCTAGCGTTCAAACGCCAGAAAAGGGTGAAAAACTAACGTTGAACGCCCAATCCATGACCAGTTCTAGCGCTCAAACGCTAGAAAAGGCTGGAAAATTGGTGTCAAACGCCCATCGAACCCCTAATCATGGCGTTCAAACGCCAATGAGGGATCAGACACCTGCAAGTGCTGATAGTAACCCTCCTAAAAAGGCTTCTCCAACCACCTCTGTAGGAAATAAATATGTAGCAACTAAGGTTGAGGAATATAAAGCCAAGATGCCTTATCCTCAGAAACTCCGCCAAGCAGAACAGGATAAACAATTTGCCCGCTTTGCAGACTATCTTAGAATTCTTGAAATAAAGATCCCGTTTGCAGAAGCACTTGAGCAAATACCCTCTTATGCTAAGTTCATGAAAGAGATCTTAAGCTATAAGAAGGATTGGAGAGAAACTGAAAAAGTTCTCCTCCCTGAAGAATGCAGTGCAGTCATTCTGAAAAGCTTACCAGAGAAACTTAAAGATCCAGGAAGCTTTATGATACTGTGCACATTAGAGGGTACTTGTACCAAGACAGCTCTATGTCATCTAGGGGCAAGTATCAACCTGATACCTGCATCCATTATCAGAAAGCTTGGTTTGACTGAAGAAGTCAAACCAACCCGGATATGTCTCCAACTTGCTGATGGCTCTATTAAAATGCCATCAGACGTGATTGAGGACATGATTGTCAAGGTTGGGCCATTCGTCTTTCTCACTGACTCTGTAGTGTTGGAAATGGAGAAGCACAAGAGTGCAACTCTCATTCTAGGAAGACCTTTTCTAGCAACTGGACGAACTCTCATTGATGTCCAAAAAGGGGAGGTGACCCTAAGAGTCAATGAGGATGAGTTTAAGTTGAATGCTGTCAGAGCTATACAGCATCCAGACACATCAAAAGATTGCATGCGGGTTGATATTATTGACTCCCTGGTGGAAGAAGTCAATATGACTGAGAGTCTCAAAAAAGAGCTAGAGGACATCTTTAAAGATGTTCAGCTCAATCTGGAGGAATCAGAGAAAACAGAAGAACCTCTGATAACTCCTCATAAGGAGGAGAAGCCTCCTAAACCCGAGCTCAAACCACTACCACCATCCCTAAAATATGCATTTCTGAGAGAAGATGACACTTTTCCAGTGATCATAAGCTCTGCTTTAGATCCACAGAAAGAGGAAGCACTGATTCAGGTGCTAAGGACACACAAGACAGCTCTTGGGTGGTCCATAAGTGATCTTAAGGGCATTAGCCCAGCCAAATGCATGCACAAGATCCTATTATAGGATGATGCCAAGCCAGTGGTTCAACCACAGCGGCGGCTGAATCCAGCCATGAAGAAGGTGGTGCAGAAAGAGGTCACTAAATTATTAGAGGATGGGATTATTTATCCTATTTCTGATAGCTACTGGGTGAGCCCTGTCTAAGTTGTCCCCAAGAAGGGAGGCATGACAGTGGTTCATAATGAAAAGAATGAATTGGTTCCTACAAGAACAGTCACAGGGTGGCACATGTGTATTGACTACAGAAGGCTCAATTTAGCCACCAGAAAGGATCATTTTCCTTTACCATTCATAGACCAGATGCTAGAAAGACTAGCAGGTCATGACTATTACTGCTTTTTGGATGGCTATTCAGGCTATAACCAAATTACAGTAGATCCTCAGAATCAAGAGAAAACAACATTCACATGTTCATCTGGAGTATTTGCCTATAGAAGGATGCCATTTGGTCTGTGCAATGCACCTGCAACCTTTCAGAGATGCATGCTCTCTATTTTCTTTGATATGGTGGAAAAATTTCTGAAAGTCTTCATAGATGACTTCTCAGTATTTGGAGACTCATTCAGCTCCTGTCTTGATCATCTAGCACTTGTTTTGAAAAGGTGTCAAGAGACTAACCTGGTTTTAAACTGGGAAAAATGTCACTTTATGGTGACTGAAGGAATTGTCCTTGGGCATAAAATTTCGAATAAGGGAATATAGGTGGATCAAGCTAAGGTAGAGGTAATTGAAAAATTACCACCACCTGCCAATGTTAAGGCAATCAGAAGCTTTCTAGGGCATGTAGGATTCTATAGGAGGTTTATAAAGGATTTTTCAAAAATTGCAAAACCTCTAAGCAATCTGCTAGCTGCTGATACACCCTTTGTCTTTGACACAGAGTGTCTGCAGGTGTTTGAGACTCTGAAAGCTAAGCTGGTCACATCACCAATCATTTTTGCACCAGATTAAACATTACCATTTGAACTAATGTGTGATGCCAGTGACCATGCTATTGGTGCAGTATTGGGATAGAAGCATGACAAGCTTCTGCACGTCATTTACTATGCCAGCTGTGTTTTAAATGACGCGCAGAAAAATTACACAACCACAGAAAAGGAACTGCTTGCAGTGGTTTATGCCATTGACAAGTTTAGATCCTATTTAGTAGGATCAAAAGTGATTGTGTATACTGACCATGCTGCTCTTAAATATCTACTCACAAAGCAGGATTCAAAACCCAGACTCATAAGATGGGTGTTGCTTCTATAAAAGTTTGATATAGAAATAAAAGACAAAAAAGGAACAGAGAACCAAGTAGCAGATCACCTGTCCCGAATAGAACCAGTAGAAGGGGCGTCCCACCCCTCTACTGAGATCTCTGAAACCTTCCCGGATGAGAAACTCTTTGCCATTCAGGAAGTACCATAGTTTGCAGACATTGCAAACTATAAAGCGGTAAGATTTATACCCAAAGAGTACAGCAGGCAGCAAACAAAAAAATTAATTACTGATGCAAAGTACTACTTGTGGGATAAACTATATCTCTTTAAGAGATGTGCAGACAGAATGAATCACAGGTGTGTGCCCAGAGAAAAGGCACAAAAGATTCTATGGCATTGCCATGGATCACAATATGGAGGACATTTCGGAAGTGAGCGGACAGCCACAAGAGTCCTCCAATGTGGTTTCTACGGCCTACTCTCTATAGAGACTCCCGAGAGTTTGTACGTAGCCGTGACAGTTGCCAAAGAGCTGGTAATCTGCCTCACGGTTATGCTATGCCTCAGCAAGGGATCTTAGAGATTGAGTTATTTGATGTATGGGGTATTGACTTCATGGGGCCGTTTTCATCATCATACTCAAACACTTACATTCTGGTGGCAGTAGATTATGTATCTAAATAGGTAGTGGCAATTTCCACACTCACTAATGATACTAAGACAGTGCTGAAGTTCCTCTAGAAGCATATCTTCAGCAGATTTGGTGTCCCCAAAATACTAATCAGTGATGGAAGAACTCATTTCTGCAATAAACAACTTGACTCTGCTATGATCTGATATGGAATTAACCACAAAGTGGCAACTCTATATCATCCACAAACAAATGGGTAGGCTGAAGTCTCAAATAGAGAACTAAAACGAATCCTGGAACGGACGGTAAGTACCCTTAGAAATGATTATGCAAGGAGTCTGGATGATGCTCTATGGGCATACAGAACTGCATTCAAAACTCCTATAGGGACCTGTCCATACCAACTTGTCTATGGAAAAGCCTGTCACCTGCCAGTGGAACTGGAACACAAGGCCTACTGGGTAACCAGATTCCTTAACCTTGATGCCAAGTTAGCTAGAGAGAAAAGATTGCTCCAGTTGAATGAGCTAGAGGAATTCAAACTCAATACTTTCGAAAATGCAAAAAATTACAAAGAGAAAGCAAAAAGGTGGCATGACAAGAAACTGTCATCCAGAGTCTTTTAGCCAGGACAGAAGGTTCTGCTGTTTAATTCTAGGCTCAGATGGTTCCCCAGAAAATCAAAATTTCGGTGGAGAGGACCATATGTGATCACAGGTGTGTCACCATATGAATATGTAGAGCTTCAGGATGTTGACTCTGAAAAAAAGATCATTGTTAATGGACAGAGAGTCAAACATTATCTTGAAAGCAATATTGAGCAAGAATGCTCAAAATTGAGACTAGACGAAAGCTCAGTAAAAGTCCAGCTAAAGACAATAAAGAAGCGCTTGCTGGGAGGCAACACAGTCATTAGCAAGGGTTCTTGTTATTTAAATAATAATTATAGGAGTTTAATATAAATTATCCTTAAGGTTGATTGTCTAAATGCAGAAGTTCACAGAGTTACAGAAGGATTCAGAGCACAAAGTAGAGAAAAAGAGCTCGCTGGCTTGAAAATGCCAGTAAGAGATACTTTGGGCGTTAAATGCCAGAATGGGTATCATTTTGGGCGTTTAACGCCAGTAAAGATACCTTTCTGGGTGTTAAACGCCAGAATGGGCACCATTCCATTCTGGGCGTTTCACGCCAGAATTGCAGCATCCTGGGCGTTTAGAAAAACGCCCAGTGATAAAAGATTTCTGGCGTTTAACGCCAGCCAGGGTACATGGCTGGGCGTTAAACGCCCAAAATGGCCAACAATTGGACGTTAAACGCCATAATGGATACCATTCTGGGCGTTTAACACCAAAAAAGACAGGAGAAGGTGATTTTGTTTCCACTTCAATTTTTTTTTCAAATTTTCATGTTTTAATTCATAATTTTCTGTATAAACATGTCACATATTTTCATCTCTCAAATTCAATTTTCAAAAATTTAATAATCTTCTAGATTTTTTTAATTTTCTTTCAAAATCCCTTTCAAATCTTTTTCAAAAACTCATTTATCTTTTTAATTTCTTTCCAAATCTTTTCCAACTCATCATATCATCTTTTGATTCTTAGATGCATCAACAAAAATTCAGATTTAACTTCTTTATATCTTTTCCATATCTTTTGAATTTTAAAATCTCATCTTTTTCATATCATGATTCATCTTTTCCAAATCATGTCTTTCTATCATATCTTTTTCAAAATTTTCGAAACCCACCCCTCCCTTTTAAATACACGTTCGGCCATCCCCATCTATCTACCATTCGAATCCGTCTCCCCCTCTATTCCTCTCCTTTCCTTTCTTTTGCTTGAGGACAAGCAAACCTCTAAGTTTGGTGTGTTTTTCCGCGATCACTGAGCAAAAACTCACCAAGATCATGGCTCCTAAAGAAAAACAAACCACTCTAAGAGGCAAGAAAGAGAATAATCCAAAACCACTTTGGAATCAAGAGAGGTTCTTAACCAAAGAACATGCAGACCATTACCACAAAATAATGGGTTTGAGGTCAGTGATCCCGGAAGTTATGTTTGATCTGAAAGAAGACGAATATTTGGAGATCCAAGAACAGATTCGAAACAGAGGATGAGAAATCCTAGCTAATCCTGAGACAAAGGTGGGAAGAAATATGGTCCAGGAATTCTACTCAAATTTGTGGATAACAGATAAGCAGAGAATGACGGGAACTGCCTTCCATACCTTTCGAACTATGGTCAGAGGAAAGACTATTTACTTCTACCTTGACAAAATAAGAGAGGTCTTCAAGCTGCCTCAACTACAAGATGATCAAGAATCCTTTAATAGGAGAATGGTGAGAGTAGATGAGCGCTTGGACCAAGTTCTAGAGGACATATACCTCCTTGGGACTAAGTGGATAACCAACTCAAAAGGTGTCCCAAACCAACTCAAGAGAGGAGATCTCAAATCAGTCGCTAGGGGCTGGTTGGACTTCATTGGGCATTCTATACTGCCCACTAGCAACCGCTCTGAGGTCACTGTCAAAAGAGCAGTGATGATTCATTTTATTATGCTGGGAAACAAAGTGGAGATTCATCATCTGATTTCTTGTGAGATTTACATAATTGCAAACAAGAACTCCACTGAAGCCAAATTGGCTTACCCAAGCTTAATCTTTCTGCTATGTAAAGATGCTGGGGTAAAGATGGGAGTGGATGAGTTCATCTCAGTCGAGCATCCAATCACTAAAAAGTCAATGGAGGGACAACAAGTACACGACAACACCATCAAGAAAAGGGCGCAGGAGATCCTCTCAGAAATCCCTCAAATTGACTACTGGGCCTGCCTAGAAGCATCTGTCACCAAACTGCAAGAAGCTATGGATCAAGTTAAGGAAGAATAGCAAAATCAAAATAGCATGCTTTGCAAGCTGCTTAAGAAATAAGAAAAGCAAGGGCGTGAGTGATAAACTCCATTTGTAGGGTTTATCTTATGCTTCATTTAAGGGATTTTATGACCTTTTACCCACATTTATTCAATAAAATGGCATGGTTTTGTGATTGTCTCCCAATTAGTGCTTAAAGGTGAAAACATGCTTTCTAGACCTTAAATTAGTTAATTTTAATTCACCTTTGATTCCACTAGATGCCTTAATTTTTTTGTTAAGTGATTTCAGGTTGAAAAGGGCTAGGGGAGGATCAAAGGAGTGAAAGGAAAGCATACAAAGTGGAGAAGATCATGAAAAACCAAAGAATTGAACTCGCCCATGGACGCGTGCGTGCACTAGGTGCCTACGCACACCTTGCGAATTACCCTATGGATACTGGTATATGATTTTTTAATGAAAACGTGGCCAGCGAATTCAGAAGGGTTGTGGGGCCCAATCCTAACTAACTTTGGCGCCAAAACTGCTATTTAAAGCCAAGGATTGAAGAGCAAAAGGGGATTCCATCATTCACACTCATTAGGATTAGTTTATAGTTAGTTTTAGAGAGAGAAGCTCTCACTTCTCTCTAGGATTAGGATTAGGATTAGGTTTAGTTCTTAGATCTAGGTTAATCTTTGCTCTCATCTACTTCTACCTTTCAATTCCTTGTTGTTACATTCATTCTTCTTCTATTCTTTTGCTGTAATCTCCTTTATGTTGCTTTTATATTTTGTTGTAGATATACTCTTGTCTCTTCTACTTTCTTTCAATTCAATTTGAGGTAATTCATAATAATTGTGTTTCTTTTGATTGTTGTTATAAATTTCTTGCAATAATTGTTGTTAGATTTCATTGTTGTTGTCAATTTACTATGCTTTTCTTTCGTGCCTTCTAAGTGTTTGATAAAATGCTTGGTTGGATTTTAGTATAGATTTTGTTCCTCTTGACCTAGGTAGAGTAATTAGTGACTCTTGAGTTATCTAATTCCTTTGTTGATTGATAATTAGAAGTTGCTAATTGATTTGAATGCCTCTAAAGCTAGTCTTTCCTTTAGGAGTTAATTAGGAATTGAGGAATCAAATTGATTCATCCACTTGACTTTCCTCCATGGTTAGAGGTTAACTAAGTGGTAGCAATAAATAATTTGTGGTCACAATTGAGGAGGATAACTAGGATAGGACTTCTAGTTCTCATATCTTTCCAAGAGCTTTGTTAGTTGTTAGTTTATTTTCTTTGCCATTTATATTTCTTGTCTAAAATCTCAAAAACCCCAAAATAACTCATAACCAATAACAAGACACTTTATTGTAATTCCTAGGGAGAACGACCCGAGGTTTAATACTTCGGTTTATAGATTTTAGGGGTTTGTTACTTGTGACAAACAAATTTTTGTATGAAAGGATTAGTGTTGGTTTAGAAACTATACTTGCAACGAGATTTCCTTTGTAAAATTCTAAACCGTCAAAAATACAATCATCAAAATGGCGCCATTGTCGGAGACTTGCAATGGTGTTGTGTTATTGGCTATTGTATATATGTGAATATTATGAATATGCTTGCCTTTTTGTCTCTTTGTTAGTTTTTGTTAGGTTTTTTTGTTTCTTATTTGATTTTATTTTCATTTTCTCTTGCTATCATGAATTCTCACTTTGGCTATGAGTTTGGTCCTAACTATGTTGTAGGAAATGAGGACTATAATGAAGATGTGTATCAAGGATGGGATACTCAAAGGTGGGAGGAGCCATATGCATATGATCAATCCTCTTGGCAACAACCTCCACCAATGCACTATGAAGAAGAGCCATTCTATGATGCATACCAATCCAATGGCTATGGTGAATCTCCTTGTGATTTTCAAGAACCACCACTATATGCCTATGAACCCCATCCTCAACATGATCCTCAACCATACTCACAAGCCTCTTTTCACCAAACACCTTCACATGACCCCAATCCATATCCACCATACCAACCACCTTTTGAGCCATATGAGCCCTACATGGAACCACCATTCCAAGATTACTACTCCCAAGAACCATCTCAATACACACCACCACATCCTTACCAAGAAGAACTACCTTCCTATTATGAACCCATTCTCCAAGACATTGAACCTTCATATTCATCCCAATCCTCAATGGATGAAATCCTTAGCCTTATACTTCAAGGGTAAGGAGAAATGCGAAGGGAGACACTAGAATTTGTGGCTACCTTGACCAAGGTAGTAAGCATTTTAGCCTCCCAATGCTTGAGCACTCAAAGTACTCCGATGGTCACATTTGGAGAATTAATTGAAAAGCATAGCATGAAGGAAAGATTGGAAACTCCAGTGGAAAATGAGGGATGTTATTTTGTATTAGAGCAATTGGAGCAGCCTACGATCATTGAAGAAGAGGAAGAAGTGGTTGAAGACCTAGGAGATGCGGATCCTCCATGGGAAGCTAAAATCATAGAACATACCTCCAAGAAGATTAAATTTATTGTTGAGGAGGAATGTGCACAACCTTCAAAACAAATTTTGAACGAAGACTTGGAGGGAGTGAAGCAAGAATTGAGTTCCCTTGGTGATGAAGATCATGCATCCAATTTTCTTGGTGAAGAATCCTTTGAATTTGAAGAACCTTCTCCCAATGAATTTGAAAGTGATGTGGAGGTAGATTTCTCTCGTCCTCCAATGTATGACTTAAGTGATGGAGAAGAATTAGATGAAGTTGATGAACAAAGGATTGAAAGTGAAGAGGTGGAAGCAATCAATGAAGAATATAAGGGAGTAGAGCTTGTAAGGACATTGGAGATACCTCTTCCCAAGCCATCACCATCCATTCTTTCATTCAAGTGGGTAAATTCCTTATACTTGAGCTTTATTATTCTCCTTGAATATGGTTTGATTGAAATAGATGGTCAACTTAGACATATTTGTGGCTTTAAGAGCAAAAGGGGGATGGTTAGTGGTTGGAAAAATCATTCTAGGTTCACTATGGTTACATGTTCAAAGCTTCATAGCAAGAGTTGGTGTAGAACTAGATTGCTTAGGTCTAGGATGATGTTTGGTCATTTCTTTGAGAATTCACTTTGCTCACCACCCACATGGACTAATGATAATCAACTTGGAGATGGGTGTGAAAACAAAATATGGGATCCAGAAACACATGACGATCAACTTTGGGAGCCCATGGTGTGTGTAGAACTCCATCAAAGCTTGGAACTATTAATTTTGAACGATGGAGCTTATTGGAAAACCAAGCATTGGTGGATGTTCCAAGATGAGTTTAAGAACAAGCCACCTTGAGAGGAGCTCCTCATAAGTCCAACTTAAGGACAATAAACAAAAGTGCTAGGTGGGAGACACCCCACCATGATAAATTCTTTTCCTTTTTCTCTTTTGTACATATTGGTAATTAGGTTAATTTCATGTTTAGTTTAGTTTTTTTAGTTTATTTGGTAGTTTAGTATGTTAAATAAGGTTTTATGGTGTTTTGGTAGCTGTTTGAAGGTTTGGAACGCTTGGATTGGTGCAGAAACATAGAAAAATTTTTGAAAAACAGAGCACTATCCACGCATATGCGTACGGTGCACGTATGCGTGCCCAAGCTTTTTGGCCATTCCACGCTCACACGTACATGACGCGTCTGCATGGATGTAGAAGTTCCACCCCTAGCCAATGACTCGAGAGTTGCGCCTGCACTGTGCGAACTTTGTGCCTGAGGCACAAACATCAACCCGCGCGTAAGCGTGATGGACGCGTGTGAGCCTTATCTCCGGTTCACCAGGAACGCGTATGCGTGCCTTACGCGTACGCGTCGTGCCCATTCCACTACCATCCACGCGCACGCGGCATACGCGTGTACGCGTGGATGGCTCTCCTTCACTACATTTCTTTTTTTCTCCTCTTTCCATTTCTTTCCTTCTCCTTTCTTCTTCCCTTCTTCTACCCCTCACCCAACACTCCCAAACACCATTGATAACCATTTATTTTAGTTCGTTAGTTAGTTGATTAGTTAGTTTTAGTTAGTTTACATTTCATTTTCTCTTTTTCATTGTAAGCGTTGGATTGTTATTCTTGTTCACCATTAATTGCTGCTGAGTATTAAACAGGGATGTTATCTTAACATCATTATGCTTATAATCTTTGTTAGATTCTATTGTTGAGGTTATATTTTGCTACTTAGTTTTGAGTTTTTCATGCTTACCTTTTAAGAATACCAAGTGATAAGAAATGCCTTCAAGCATGTTTAATCTTTTTGAATTGCATGATTTGGCTACCATGTGATTTGAATCTTATTCTTTGATTAGGCAACCTCTTGATGGATGATGTTGTGCATTTACCTTAATGCATTGTGCTTCTTGTTCATATGCATCCATATGGCTTTAGCTTGAATGCTTTCATGCTTCTTTAATGCTTGTTTTACCTTACAAGTTTACTTAAAGCATTTCAAGCACACTAGAATGAGTAAAGAGCTTGCTTCTATTGTGACTTAACCTTTCATGTTAGTGTGTGCTCTAAATTGCGCGCAACTTAGAATTCACACAATTACTTTTATGAATGTCACAACTTATTCACTCACCTCACTCTAGTGATTTACCTCATTCCAACAATGTATGCTTCCTTGCTTTTATATCTTCTCATCTTATGGTGTTATATTTTTGTTTTTCATGATGAATGCACCACAAGCAATAATGGAAGTAAGACTAAGAACACGCAGCACCGGTTGACCTACCAGCTGAAGGTAGCAATCTAGAGAGTCGCCGTACCCCCTTGCTCATTTTTGAGTGCACCGATGACGGTGCAAACTTTTAAGTGTGGGGAGGTCGTCCAACCGTTTGGCGATTTTGGGTGACAAATTTCTAACTCCAACACTTTAACACTTTTGCATTTCATTTTTTGGTCTTTTAGGATTTTTAGTTGTATTTTCTTATTTTGCATATATATACACAATAAGCTTAGTCAAAATAATGAAATTTTTCGAGAAAATTATCTATAGGGAACCTCAATTGATTTGAGTGAAAAACTTTTTCATAGAACTTGCTTGAATTATATATATTGTGGATCATGTTTTTGAGCTAAGAACACAAGCAAGTGAGTTTTGAGCCTAATAGTGTGGTTACATCTTATAACCACCTATTTTTCCTTCTTGTGTGCATTATTCTCTTCCTATGATTGTAATCTTTGAATTGTTTGATTCTTTATGTCCATTATTTTGTGTATACATATATTTATATGATTGAGGCCATCATTTCATTAGCTCACTTGCCCAAATAGCCTACCTTTTATCAACCTTTGTCAGCCAACTTTGCGCCTACGATTAACCCCTTTGTTCTTTAATTTAGCACATTACAAGCCCTAAAGCGAAAAACAATAAATGTCCTTATTTGGATCTTTGATTAGCTTAGGCTAGTGTGTGTGTATCGTTCAAGTGTGAGAACCTTGGGACATTGGGTGAATAAAAGGGTAGTTTTGTTTTGTTATTGAAAATATTAGGAATTGGGTACATACTCATGTATTGATCAAATATAAAAACTTATGCATTGAGTTTCTTGTATAATAGAAAGGAAAAAATGAGAAAAATAAAAGAAAAAGGAAAGAAAAGAAAAATAGTATGGAAAAGAAAAAACAATAAAAAAAGAAAGAAAAAGAAGAAAAACAATAAAAAGGGGACAAAATGTCCCAAAGTGAAGCTCAATAAGATTAATGCATAAGTGTTGTGAAATGAAAAAGAAAATGCATGAGTATGCGAAAAAGTGAAGGATGGGTAGTTAGGTTAGCACTTAATTGTATAGGTTATTATATAGGTTAGGTGGAAAGTTTAAGCTTATCAAAGATTCAAATTCCAAGCTCACTTAACCATATATGCATCCTACCTTGAACCTAACCCCATTACAACCTAAAGAAAAGACCTCATGATAGATGTATGCATGCATGAAATATATGTTGATTGTTAGAAGAAGAACAATTCTTGGAAAGCATGATTAGGGGAGAATTGAGTGAATCGACCCTAAACACTTGAGCGAATAGAGTGCAAACACATCCGGTGAGGGTTCGATTGCTCAATTACATGTTTTCGCCTACAATCATCACTTTTTATGAAAGTTTGTAAAAATATTTAATAACTCAATCCAATTGTGGATTAGACTTGCTAGTCCTTAGCCCTTGTGCATATATGCTTCTTGGGAATTGATTTATTTTGACCAAGCAATTGCATTCATGTAGATAGTTGCATATAGGTAGATTGTATTAGTTAGCTCCCATTGAATAAATGTCATGCCCTTTACTTCATTCTTGGTTTAAGCATGAGGACATGCTTGGTTTAAGTGTGGGGAGGTTGATAAACCCCATTTGTAGGGTTTATCTTATGCTTCATTTAAGGGATTTTATGACCTTTTACCCACATTTATTCAATGAAATGGCATGGTTTTGTGATTGTCTCCCAATTAGTGCTTAAAGGTGAAAATATGCTTTCTAGACCTTAAATTAGTTAATTTTAATTCACCTTTGATTCCACTAGATGCCTTGATTTGTTTGTTAAATGATTTTAGGTTGAAAAGGGCTAGGGGAGGATCAAAGGAGTGAAAGGAAAGAATACAAAGTGGAGAAGATAATGAAAAGCCAAAGAATTAAACTCGCCCATGGACGCGCGCGCGCACCAGGCACCTACGCGCACCTTGCGAATTACCCCATGGACGCGTACGCGTGTTGTCCACGTACGCGTCGGTGCTGGTATATGATTTTTTAATGGAAACGTGGCCAGCAAATTCAGAAGGGTTGTGGGGCCCAATCCCAACCAACTTTGGTGCCAAAAATGCTATTTAAAGGCAAGGATTGAAGAGCAAAGGGGGATTCCATCATTCACACTCATTAGGATTAGTTTAGAGTTAGTTTTAGAGAGAGAAGTAAGATACTTCTCTCTAGGATTAGGATTAGGATTAGGTTTAGTTCTTAGATCTAGGTTAATCTTTGCTCTCATCTACTTCTACCTTTCAATTCCTTGTTGTTACATTCATTCTTCTTCTATTCTTTTGTTGTAATATCCTTTATGTTGCTTCTATATTTTGTTGTAGATCTACTCTTTTCTCTTCTACTTTCTTTCAATTCAATTTGAGGTAATTCATAATAATTGTGTTTCTTTTGATTATTGTTATCAATTCCTTGCAATAATTGTTGTTAGATTTCATTGTTGTTGTCAATTTACTATGCTTTTCTTTCATGCCTTCTATGTGTTTGATAAAATGCTTGGTTGGATTTTAGTATAGATTTTGTTCTTCTTGGCTTAGGTAGAGTAATTAGTGACTCTTGAGTTATCTAATTCCTTTGTTGATTGATAATTAGAAGTTGCTAATTGATTTGAATGACTCTAAAGCTAGTCTTTCCTTTAAGAGTTGATTAGGACTTGAGAAATCAAATTGATTCATCCACTTGACTTTCTTCCATGGTTAGAGGTTAACTAAGTGGTAGCAATAAACAATTTGTGGTCACAATTGAGAAGGATAACTAAGATAGGTCTTCTAGTTCTCATATCTTGCCAAGAGCTTTGTTAGTTGTTAGTTTATTTTCTTTGCCATTTATATTTCTTGTCTAAAATCTCAAAAACCCCAAAATAACTCTTAACCAATAACAAGACACTTTATTGTAATTCCTAGGGAGAATGACCCGAGGTTTAATACTTCAGTTTATAGATTTTAGGGGTTTGTTACTTGTGACAAACAAATTTTTGTATGAAAGGATTAGTGTTGGTTTAGAAACTATACTTGCAACGAGATTTCATTTGTAAAATTCTAAACTGTCAAAAATCCAATCATCAGTGAGCTATAGGAGCTGAAGTGCCAGAAGCTCTCCCTTGAGGGACCAGACACACCACAAATTGAAGGAGCACCCATCTCCCAAAATAAAGGTTGTTGAGTCCTAATCTTAAATCTATGATAACTTTTATTATTAGCAACCTATCTTAAGAATTACATGAGTATTAGTAATTAGGGTCTTTATTTTTATTTTTATTATCTCCAAGTAAGCTATAATTTGTTCTTCTCATCATCACTAAACATGAATAAAATAGTAGATTTCCTCTAGAGTAAGGAGGCAGTTATTTCAAGTTTTCAATAAGGAAAATTCTAATTATTTTTATGTGGTGGAATACTTTTTATCTTCTGAATGAATGCTTGAACAGTGCATATTTTTTATAGTGAAGTTTATGAATGTTAAAATTGTTAGCTCTTGAAAGAATGATGAAAAGAAAGAGAAATGTTATTGATAATCTGAAAATCATGAAATTGATTCTTGAAGAAAAAAAAAAGCAGTGAAAAATACAAAGCTTGCAAAAAAAATGAAAAATAAAGAAAAAGTAAGCAGAAAAAGCCAATAGCCCTTTAAACCAAAAGGCAAGGGTAAAAAGGATCCAAGGCTTTGAGCATTAATGGATAGGAGGGCCCAAGGGAATAAAATCCTGGCCTAAGCGGCTAAATCAAGTTGTCCCTAACCATGTGCTTGTGTTATGAAGGTCCAAGTGAAACGCTTGAGACTGAGAGGTTAAAGTCGTGATCCAAAGCAAAAGAGTGTGCCTAAGAACTCTGGGCACCTCTAACTGGGGACTCTAGCAAAGCTGAGTCACAATCTGAAAGGTTCACCTAGTTATGTGTCTCTGGCATTTATGTATCCTGTAGTATTACTGGAAAACAAGATGCTTGGGGTCATAGCCAAGACTCATAAAGTAGCTGTGTTCAAGAATCAACATATTAAACTAGGAGAATCAATAACACTATCTGAATTCTGAGTTCCTATGGATGCCAATCATTCTGAGCTTCAAAGGATAAATTGAGATGCCAAAACTGTTCAGGAGCAAAAAGCTACTAGCCCCGCTCATCTAATTAGATTTTGAGCTTCACTTAAAACTCTGAGATGTATTACCTCTTGATCTTCCTTTTATCCTATTTTATTTATCTAGTTGCTTGAGGACAAGCAACCGTTTAAGTTTGGTGTTGTGATTAGCGGATATTTTATACGCTTTTTGGTGGTATTTTCATGTAGTTTTTAGTGTGCTTTAGTTATTTTTTAGTATATTTTATTAGTTTTTATATAAAAATCACATTTCTAGACTTTACTATGAGTTTGTGTATTTTTCTGTGATTTCAGGTATTTTCTGGCTGAAATTGAGGGACCTGAGCAAAAATCTGATTCAGAGGCTGAAAAAGGACTACAGATGTTGTTGGATTCTGACCTTCTTGCATGCGAAAAGGATTTTCTGGAGCTACAGAAGCCTAATTGGCACGCTCTCAATTGCGTTGGAAAGTAGACATCTTGGACTTTCCAGAAATGTATAATAGTCTATACTTTGCCCGATATTTGATAGCGCAAACTGGCGTTTAAACGCCAGCTTATTACCCTTTTCTAGCGTTAAACGCCAGAACTGGTATAAAAGTTGGAGTTAAACGCCCAAACTGGCACCAAAGCTGGCGTTTAACTCCAGGAATAGCCTATGCACGTGAAAGCTTCAATGCTCAGCCCAAACACACACCAAGTAGGCCCCAGAAGTGGATTTCTGCACTATCTATCTTAGTTTATTCACTTTCTGTAAACTTAGGTTACTAGTTTAGTATAAAAACTACTTTTAGAGATTCAATTTGTACCTCATAACATTTTACATCTGAATTTTTATCTTCTATGGCATGAGTCTCTAAACCCCATGGTTGGGGGTGAGGAGCTCAGCTGTGTCTCGATGGATTAATGCAATTATTTCTATTTTCTATTCAATCACGCTTGTTTCTATTCTAAGATATTCATTCGCACTTCAACATGAATAATGTGATGATCCGTGAAGCTCATTGATGAGCGGATAATTTATACGCTTTTTGGCATTATTTTTAGTATGATTTTAGTATGTTTTAGTTAGTTTCTAGTATATTTTTATTATTTTTTAGTTAAAATTCACTTTTCTGGACTTTACTATGAGTTTGTGTGTTTTTCTGTGATTTCAGGTATTTTCTGACTGAAATTGAGGGACCTGAGCAAAAATCTGATTCAGAGACTGAAAAGGACTGCAGATGCTGTTGAATTCTGACCTCCCTGCACTCGAAGTGGATTTTCTGGAGCTACAGAAGTCCAATTGGCGCGCTTTTAATGGGGTTGCAAAGTAGACATCCTGGGCTTTCCAGCAATATATAATAGTTTATATTTTTTCGAGATTTGACAACTCAAACCGGCGTTCAAAGTCACCATCAGAATTCCCAGCGTTAAACGCCGGAACTGGCACCAAAGTGGGAGTTAAACGCCCAAACTGGCACAAAAGCTGGCGTTTAACTCCAAGAGAAGTCTCTACACGAAAATGCTTCAATGCTCAGCCCAAGCACACACCAAGTGGGCCCGGAAGTGGATTTTTATGTCATTTACTCATCTTTGTAAACCCTAAGCTACTAATTCTCTATAAATAGGACCTTTTACTATTGTATTTTCATCTTTGGATCATTTTTAGATCTTTTGATCATCTTTGGACGTTTAGTTCTTAGATCATTTGGGGGCTGACCTCATGGCCATGCCTAGACCTTGTTCTTATGTATTTTCAACGGTGGAGTTTCTACACACCATAGATTAAGGTGTGGAGCTCTGCTGTACCTCGAGTATTAATGCAATTACTATTGTTCTTCTATTCAATTCATCTTATTCTTGTTCTAAGATACTCATTTTCACCCAAGAATATGATGAATGTGATGATTATGTGACACTCATCATCATTCTCACTTATGAACGTGTGCCTGACAACCACCTCCGTTCTACAAGCAAACAAGGCTTGAATGATTATCTCTTGGATTCCTTAACCAGAATCTTCATGGTATAAGCTAGAATTGATGGCGGCATTCAAGAGAATCTGGAAGGTTTAAACCTTGTCTGTGGTATTCTGAGTAGGATTCAATGATTGAATGACTGTGACGAGCTTCAAACTCCTGAAGGCTGGGCGTTAGTGACAGACGCAAAAGAATCACTGGATTCTATTCCAACCTGATTGAGAACCGACAGATGATTAGCCATGCCGTGACAGGGTGCGTTGAACATTTTCACTGAGAGGATGGGAGGTAGCCACTGACAACGGTGAAACCCTACATACAGCTTGCCATGAAAAGGAGTGAGAAGGATTGGATGAAGACAGTAGGAAAGCAGAGAGACGGAAGGGACAAAGCATCTCCATACGCTTATCTGAAATTCTTACCAATGAATTACATAAGTATCTCTATCTTTATCTTTATGTTTTATTCATCATCTATAACCATTTGAATTTGCTTGACTAAGATTTACAAGGTGACCATAGCTTGCTTCATACCAACAATCTCTGTGGGATCGACCCTTACTCGCGTAAGGTTTATTACTTGGACGACCCAGTACACTTGCTGGTTAGTTGTGCGAAGTTGTGATAAAGAGTTGAGATTGCAATTGTGCGTACCATGTTGATGGCGCCATTGATGATCACAAATTTCGTGCACCAAGTTTTTGGCGTCGTTGCCGGGAATTGTTGAGTTTGGACAACTGACGGTTCATCTTGTTGCTTAGATTAGGTATTTTTTTTCTTCAGAGTTCTTAAGAATGAATTCTAGTGTTTCAAAGTGATGTTCTTATCATCACCAAAGCTGATTGATTCTCATCAATTTAGCTCTTGGATGCAATGTCCTGCTGAAGCTTGGCTAGCCATGTCTAATTCCTTTAGACTGAAGCTTTAGACTAACATTGCATGATTCCTGGAATTCTCATTAAGAATTTTGATATCTTTATTTTCTTTTTCATTTAATTTTTGAAAAAAAAAACCAAAAATATTGTATGTTTCTTATTGAGTCTAGAGTCTCATTTTAAGTTTGGTGTCAATTGCATGTTTCTGTTCTTCTTGCATTTATCCATGTGTCTTAAGTGATCTTCAAGATGTTCTTGATGATTTCATTGCTCTGATCTTTAAATTCTCTTGACTCGAGTGTTTTGTTGTTTCTTATATGCATTCTCATTTTGTAAGTGTCAGTAGTATACAAACTGCTAAGTTTGGTGTCTTGCATGCATGGTTATTTGATTTTAGTTGCATTTTGATTATTCCTCATTATTAAAAATCCAAAAATTTTTTTTTAATTTGTGTCTTTTCAAGTCAATAATACAGAGAATTGAAGATTCAGAACA
Organism: Arachis stenosperma; assembly: GCF_014773155.1. Classification (NCBI taxonomy): domain Eukaryota; kingdom Viridiplantae; phylum Streptophyta; class Magnoliopsida; order Fabales; family Fabaceae; genus Arachis; species Arachis stenosperma. Next base: position 107,549,712 of record NC_080386.1, on the reverse strand, counting down.
TACTGCAGAGGAATTACACAGAAAAAGCTAGACGTTCAAAATGCCCAGTGAAGAAGGAAAACTGACGTTTAAACGCCAGCCAGGGTGCCTGGCTGGGCGTTTAACGCCCAAAAGGGTAGTGCTTTGGGCGTTAAACGCCAGAATGTGCACCATTCTGGGCGTTTAACGCCAGGATGGCACAAGAGGGAAGATTTTGTTTTCAAATCAAATTTTTTTTTTCAAGTTTTCAAAATCAAATCTGTTTCAAATCAAATCTTTTCAATCAAATCTTTTTCAAAATTAATTTCTTTCCTTTTTCAAAGATACTTGCTAACAATTAATGATTTGATTCAACATTTCAAGTATGTTGCCTTTTCTGTTGAGAAAGGTTTAATGTTTGAATCATATCTTTCCTTGTTAGCCAAGACATTAATTTTTAAAATCAAATCTTTTTAAAAATAGTTTTCAATCATATCTTTTTAATTTCTTATTTCAAAATCTTTTTCAAAAATCACTTGATTTCTTTTCCACTTTTGGTTTTCGAAAATCAATTAATGTTTTTCAAAATGTTTTCAAAAATCTTTTACTTAATTTACGAAAATTTCTTCCTCTCTTCTCACATCCTTCTATTTATGGACTAACACCACTCCTTAATGCATAATTCGAACTCCATCTTTCCTTGATAAGTTCGAATTTTCTACCTCTTCCTTCTATTTTTCATTTCCTCTGACACATCAGGGAATCTCTATACTGTGACATAGAGGATTCCATATTTTCTTGTTTTCTTCTCTTTCATATGAGCAGGAGCAAAGACAAAAGCATTCTTGTTGAGGCTGACCCTGAACCTGAAAGGACCTTGAAGCGAAAGCTAAGAGAAGCTAAGGCACAACTCTCTGAGGACCTAACGGAAATCTTCAAAGAAGAAGAAGACATGGCAGCCGAAAACAACAACAATGCCAACAATGCAAGGAAAGTGCTGGGTGATTTTACTGCACCTACTCCCAACTTCTATGGGAGAAGCATCTCTATCCCTGCCATTGGAGCAAACAACTTTGAGCTTAAGCCTCAATTAGTTTCTCTGATGCAACAGAATTGCAAGTTCCATGGACTTCCATTGGAAGATCCTCATCAGTTTTTAGCTGAGTTCTTGCAAATCTGTGACACTGTCAAGACTAATGGGGTTGACCCTGAGGTCTACAGACTTATGCTATTCCCTTTTGCTGTAAGAGACAGAGCTAGGATATGGTTGGACTCACAACCTAAAGAAAGCCTGAACTCTCGGGAAAAGCTAGTCAATGCCTTCTTGGCAAAGTTCTTTCCACCTCAAAAATTGAGTAAGCTTAGAGTGGAAGTCCAAACCTTCAGACAGAAGGAAAATGAATCCCTCTATGAAGCTTGGAAAAGATACAAACAATTGATCAGAAAGTGTCCTTCTGACATGCTTTCTGAATGGAGCATCATAGGTATTTTCTATGATGGTCTGTCTGAACTGTCCAAGATGTCATTGGATAGCTCTGCTGGAGGATCTCTTCATCTGAAGAAGACGCCTGCAGAAGCTCAAGAACTGATTGAAATGGTTGCAAATAACCAATTCATGTACACTTCTGAAAGGAATCCTGTGAACAATGGGACGAATCAGAAGAAAGGAGTTCTTGAGATTAATACTCTGCATGCCATATTGGCTCAGAACAAAATATTGACTCAGCAAGTCAATATGATTTCTCAAAGTCTGTCTGGAATGCAAGCTGCACCAGGCAGTACTAAGGACGCTTCATCTGAAGAAGAAGCTTATGATCTTGAGAACCCTTCAATGGAAGAGGTGAATTACATGGGAGAACCTTATGGAAACACCTATAATCCTTCATGGAGAAATCATCCAAATCTCTCATGGAAGGATCAATAGAGACCTCAACAAGGTTTCAACAACAATAATGGTGGAAGAAACAGGTTTAGCAATGGCAAGCCTTTTCCATCATCTTCTCAGCAACAGACAGAGAATTCTAAGCAGAGCCACTCTGACTTAGCAACCATGGTCTCTGATCTAATCAAAACCACTCAAAGTTTCATGACTGAAACAAGGTCCTCCATTAGAAACTTAGAGGCACAAGTGGGACAGCTGAGCAAGAAAATTACTGAACTCCCTCCTAGTACTCTTCCAAGCAATACAGAAGAGAATCCAAAAGGAGAGTGCAAGGCCATTAACATGATCTACATGTCCGAACTTGGAGAGGAGAAAGAGGCAGTGAACGCCACTGAGGAAGACCTCAATGGGCGTCCACTGGCCTCCAATGAGTTCCCTAATGAGGAACCATGGGAATCTGAGGCTCAAAATGAGACCATAGAGATTCCATTGGACTTACTTCTGCCATTCATGAGCTCTCATGAGTATTCTTCCTCTGAAGAGGATGAATATGTCACTGAAGAGCAAGTTGCCAAGTACCTTGGAGCAATCATGAAGCTAAATGACAGGTTATTTGGTAATGAGACTTGGGAGAATGAACCTCCTTTGCTCACCAAAGAACTGGATGACTTGTCTAGGCAGAAATTACCTCAAAAAAGACAAGATCCTAGGAAGTTTTCAATACCTTGTACCATAGGCACCATGACCTTTAAGAAGGCTCTGTGTGACCTAGGGTCAAGCATAAACCTCATGCCTCTCTCTGTAATGGAGAAGCTAGGGATCTTTGAGGTGAAAGCTGCAAGAATCTCACTAGAGATGGCAGACAATTCAAGAAAACAAGCTTTTGGACTTGTAGAGGATATTCTGGTAAAAGTTGAAGACCATTACATCCCTGCTGATTTCATAGTCCTAGAGACTGGGAAGTGTATGGATGAATCCATCATCCTTGGCAGACCCTTCCTAGCCACAGCAAAGGTTGTGATTGATGTTGACAGAGGAGAATTGATCATTCAAGTGAATGAAGAATCCTTTGTGTTTAAAGCTCAAGGATATCCCTCTGTCACCATAGAGAGGAAGCATGAAGAGCTTCTCTCAAAACAGAGCCAACCAGAGCCCCCACAGTCAGACTCTAAGTTTGGTGTTGGGAGGCCACAACCAAATTCTAAGTTTGGTGTTGAACCCTCACATTCAAACTCTAAGTTTGGTGTTGGGAGGTTCCAACATGGCTCTGAATATCTGTGAGGCTCCATGAGAGCCCACTGTCAAGCTACTGACATTAAAGAAGCGCTTGTTGGGAGGCAACCCAATGTTATATTTAATCTATTTTCCTTTGTTATTTTATGTTTTCTGTAGGTTGATGATCATGAGAAGTCACAAAATCAATTGAAAAAGCAAAAACAGAATGAAAAACAGAAAGAAAAACAGCACACCCTGCAGGAAGATCTTGCTGGCGTTTAAACGCCAGTAAGGGCAGCAAATGGGCGTTTAACGCCCAGTCTGGCACCATTCTGGGCGTTTAACGCCAGAAAGGGGCACCAGACTGGCGTTAAACGCCAAAAAAGGGCAAGAAGCTGGCGTTAAACGCCAGAAATGGGCACCAGCCCAACGTTTAACGCCAGAATTGGCACAGAGAGCATTTTTGCTCGCCACTTGGTGCAGGGATGAATTTTCCTTGACACCTCAAGATCTGTAGACCCCACAGGATCCCCACCTACCCTACCACCCTCTCTCTTCTTCTTCTTCACCAATCACCTCAACACCTCTTCCCCAAAAACCCTTCACCTATCAAATCCAATCTTTCTCTTCACCATTCACATCCAACCTTCATAAAACCTCACCTACCTCACCATTCAAATTCAAACTACTTTCCCTCCCAAACCCACCCATTCATAACCGAACCCTACCACTCTCTCAACCCCTATATAAACCCATCTTCACTCCTTCATTTTCACACAACCTAAACACTACTTCTTCCCCCTTTGGCCGAACCATAAAGCCTCCTCCATCTCCTCTATTTTCCTCTTCTTCTACTCTTTTCTTTCTTTTTTTGCTCGAAGACGAGCAAACTTTTTAAGTTTGGTGTGGTAAAAGCATTGCTTTTTGTTTTTCCATAACCATTCATGGCATCCAAGGCCGGAGAAACCTCTAGAAAGAGGAAAAGGAAGGCAAAAGCTTTCACCTTCGAGTCATGGGAGATGGAGAGATTCATCTCAAGGGTGCATTAAGACCACTTCTATGAAGTTGTGGCCTTGAAGAAGGTGATCCCCGAGGTCCCTTTCAAACTCAAAAAGAGTGAATATCCGGAGATCCGACATGAGATCCGAAGAAGAGGTTGGGAAGTTCTTACCAACCCCATTCAACAAGTTGAAATCTTAATGGTTCAAGAATTCTATGCCAATGCATGGATCACCAAGAACCATGATCAAAGTGTGAACCCGGACCCAAAGAATTGGCTTACAATGGTTCGGGGGAAATACTTGGATTTTAGTCCGGAAAATGTAAGGTTGGCATTCAACTTGCCCATGATGCAAGGAGATGAACACCCTTACACTAGAAGGGTCAACTTTGATCAAAGGTTGGACCAAGTCCTCATAGACATTTGTGAAGAGGGCGCCCAATGGAAGAGAGATTCAAGAGGGAAGCCGGTTCAACTGAGAAGGCATGACCTCAAGCCCGTGGCTAGGGGATGGTTGGAGTTTATCCAACGCTCAATCATTCCTACTAGCAACCGGTCCGAAGTTACTATAGACCGGGCCATCATGATTCATAGCATCATGATTGGAGAAGAAGTAGAAGTTCATGAGGTTATAACCCAAGAACTCTATAAGGTGGCGGACAAGTCCTCTACCTTGGCAAGGTTAGCCTTTCCTCATCTCATTTGTCACCTCTGTTATTCAGTTGGAGTGGACATAGAGGGAGACATCCCCATTGATGAGGACAAGCCCATCACTAAGAAAAGGATAGAGCAAACAAGAGACCCCTCTCATCATGAAATCCCTGAGATGCCTCAAGGGATGCACTTTTCTCCACAAAACTATTGGGAGCAAATCAACGCCTCCCTAGGAGAATTGAGTTCCAACATGGGACAACTAAGGGTGGAGCACCAAGAACATTCCATCCTCCTCCATGAGATTAGAGAAGATCAAAGAATCATGAGAGAGGAACAACAAAGGCAAGGAAGAGACATTGAGGAGCTCAAACACTCCATAAGATCTTCAAGAGGAAGAACAAGCTACCATCACTAAGGTGGACCCGTTCTTTAATTTCCTTGTTCTTTATTTTCCTGTTTTTCGAATTTTATGCTTATGTTTATCCATGTTTGTGTCTTATTCCATGATCATTAGGGTCTTAGTGTCCATGCTTTAAAGTTATGAATGTCCTATGAATCCATCACCTTTCTTGAATGAAAAATGTTCTTAATTGAAAAAGAGAAGAATTGCATGAATTTTGAATTTTATAACAGATTAATTATTTTGATGTGGTGGCAATACTTTTGACCTCTGAATGTATGCTTGAACAGTGTATAAGTCTTTTGAATTTGTTGTTCATGAATGGTTGGCTCTTGAAAGAATGATGAAAAAGGAGACTTGTTACTGAGGATCTGAAAAATCATAAAAATGATTCTTGAAGCAAGAAAAAGCAGTGAATCTTCAAAAAAAAAAAAACGAAAAAAAAAGAGAGAGAAAAGAAAAAAATAAAGTTGTGATCCAAAGCAAAAAGAGTGTGCTTAAGAACCCTGGACACCTCTAATTGGGGACTCTAGCAAAGCTGAGTCACAATCTGAAAAGGTTCACCCAGTTATGTGTCTGTGGCATGTATGTATCCGGTGGTAATACTGGAAGACAGAGTGCTTTGGGCCACGGCCAAGACTCATAAAGTAGCTGTATTCAAGAATCATCATACTTAACTAGGAGAATCAATAACACTATCTGGACTCTGAGTTCCTAGAGAAGCCAATCATTCTGAATTTCAAAGGTTAGAGTGAGATGCCAAAACTGTTCAGAGGCAAAAAGCTAAAGCCCCGCTCATCTAATTAATACTGATCTTCATAGATGTTTTTGAAGTTCATTGCATATTCTCTTCTTTTTATCTTATTCGATTTTCAGTTGCTTGGGGACAAGCAACAATTTAAGTTTGGTGTTGTGATGAGCGGATAATTTATATGCCTTTTGGCATTGTTTTTAGTATGTTTTTAGTATGTTTTAGTTAGTTTCTAGTATATTTTTATTAGTTTTGAGTTAAAATTTACTTTTCTGGACTTTACTATGAGTTTGTGTGTTTTTCTGTGATTTCAGGTATTTTCTGACTGAAATTGAGGGACCTGAGCAAAAATCTGATTCAGAGACTGAAAAGGACTGCAGATGCTGTTGGATTCTGACCTCCCTGCACTCGAAGTGGATTTTCTGGAGCTACAGAAGCCCAATTGGCGCGCTCTCAACGGCGTTGGAAATTAGACATCCTGGGCTTTCCAGCAATATATGATAGTCCATACTTTGCCCAAGATTTGATGGCTCAAACCGGCGTTCAAAGTCACCATCAGAATTCCCAGCGTTAAACGCCGGAACTGGCACCAAAGTGGGAGTTAAACGCCCAAACTGGCACAAAAGCTGGCGTTTAACTCCAAGAGAAGTCTCTACACGAAAATGCTTCAATGCTCAGCCCAAGCACACACCAAGTGGGCCCGGAAGTGGATTTTTATGTCATTTACTCATCTTTGTAAACCCTAAGCTACTAATTCTCTATAAATATGACCTTTTACTATTGTATTTTCATCTTTGGATCATTTTTAGATCTTTTGATCATCTTTGGATGTTTAGTTCTTAGATCATTTGGGGGCTGGCCTCATGGCCATGCCTAGACCTTGTTCTTATGTATTTTCAACGGTAGAGTTTCTACACACCATAGATTAAGGTGTGGAGCTCTGCTGTACCTCGAGTATTAATGCAATTACTATTGTTCTTCTATTCAATTCATCTTATTCTTGTTCTAAGATACTCATTTGCACCCAAGAACATGATGAATGTGATGATTATGTGACACTCATCATCATTCTCACTTATGAACGTGTGCCTGACAACCACCTCCGTTCTACAAGCAAACAAGGCTTGAATGATTATCTCTTAGATTCCTTAATCAGAATCTTCATGGTATAAGCTAGAATTGATGGCGGAATTCAAGAGAATCCGGAAGGTCTAAACCTTGTCTGTGGTATTCTGAGTAGGATTCAATGATTGAATGACTGTGACGAGCTTCAAACTCTTGAAGGCTGGGCGTTAGTGACAGATGCAAAAGAATCACTGGATTCTATTCCAACCTGATTGAGAACCGACAGATGATTAGCTGTGCCGTGACAGGGTGCGTTGAACATTTTCACTGAGAGGATGGGAGCTAGCCACTGACAACGGTGAAACCTTACATACAGCTTGCCATGGAAAGGAGTGAGAAGGATTGGATGAAGACAGTAGGAAAGCAGAGAGACGAAAGGGACAAAGCATCTCCATACGCTTATCTGAAATTCTTACCAATGAATTACATAAGTATCTCTATCTTTATCTTTATGTTTTATTCATCATCTATAACCATTTGAATCTGCCTGACTAAGATTTACAAGGTGACCATAGCTTGCTTCATACCAACAATCTCTGTGGGATCGACCCTTACTCGCGTAAGGTTTATTACTTGGACGACCTAGTACACTTGGTGGTTAGTTGTGCGAAGTTGTGATAAAGAGTTGAGATTGCAATTGTGCGTAGCATGTTGATGGCGCCATTGATGATCACAATTTCGTGCACCACTCATCATTACTATCAACTTATGAATGCGTGCCTGACAACCACCTCCGTTCTACCTTAAATTGAGTGTGTATCTCTTGGGTTCCTGGTTCACGAGTTTGATTGCCTCTCCTGACTACAGAGTGTTCAAATCTGTGAAACCAGAGTCTTCATGGTATAAGCTAGAATCAATTGGCAACACTCTTGAGATCCAGAAAGTCTAAACCTTGTCTGTGGTATTCCGAGTAGGATCTGTGAAGGGGTGACTGTGACGAGCTTCAAACTCACAAATATCGGGTGCAGTGACAGTATGCAAAAGGATCAATGGATCCTATTCCAGCACGAGTGAGAACCGATAGATGATTAGCCCTACGTAACCCGTAGTCGGACCATTTTCACTGAGAAGACAGATGGTAGCCATTGACAATGGTGATCCACCAACATATAGCTTGCCATGGAAGGAGCCTTGCGTGCGTGAAGAAGACAACAGTAGGAAAGCAGAGATTCAGAAGACAGAGCATCTCCAAACCTCAACCTGTTCCTCATTACTGAATCACAAGTACTTTTTATTTCATGTTATTTATTCTTCATAAACAAAATCATTTTTATCATTAATCTCCTTACTAAGAGTTACAAGATAACCATAGCTTGCTTCAAGCTGGCAATCTCCATGGGATCAACCCTTACTCACGTAAGGTATTACTTGGACGACCCAGTGCACATGCTGGTTAGTTGTATCAGAGTTGTGTGATCACAATTCTGTGCACCAAGGGCTCAACAGTCTTTTGTTTTTTCGGCAGAGGACCAGTAGTATGAGAGGAAATAGCAACAGAACTTCGAGAAGGATCAACTAAATGAACCGGAGGATTAAGGACAACCTTTTTCGGCCCAAACGTGTTCGAAATAGGTTTCTTAGGAGGGACCTAAGAAGATCCTTCCCCCACAGCTTTGGCCGAGATGTTCAGAGCGACCGTAGCTTTCCTCACCTTTTTAAAGGCCTTCATAGAGTCATTATTCTTTACCATCTCTGAAAAACACAGAAAAAACCAAATTACAAAATTGGAAAGAAAAGAAACAAAATCAACAAAAAGCAAAACAAAGTAAAACAAAAAGGAAGTCGGTCACTACCCAGCTCAGCTCAGAGAAGTGAGGGATCCCCTAAAAACCTCTTAGTATCAAGATGTGAAGGCTCCCCCCAGTTCTCCTCTAACACATGTACTAGAGCCTGCTCAACCTCATCTAACATCTCCCTGGTATATCTAGACACAACTACATTCTTTTGCCAATCCAAAGGAAAGGCGGACTCACCATTTTCATCCAAAAAGAATGGCCGAGCTCCTTCAACAACTCGAACCTTGAAGAAATAGTTTTTAAAATCCCTAAAATATTCATCATGCATGGAGAAAACTTTCTTTCCCTGGGCAGCTCGGAAAGATACCCAAGAAGCCTTCTTCTTAGCCACCCCAGGTTTAGTCAAAACAAAGAGGTAAAGAAAGAGAGTTTGAGAGGGTTTAACACCCAATTCTTGACACAGTAATTGAAAGATTTTTATGAAACCCCACGAATTCGGGTGAAGTTGGGATGGAGACACATTGCACGACCATAACAAGTTGGTCTCAAAAGGAGTAAAGGGAAAGGTAATGTTCATTTGACTAAAGAAATAGTCATAGGCATAAAAGAAGGGACGTTCCCCCTGAATCGAGGTAGAAAAACAAACCCTCTCGTCAGAATCAGGTGCTACTAACTCATAATCCTTCTCCTGTTCCCAATTACTACAAAGCCTGTGATGATTCCTCAGCTCCATACAGTACTCAGAATTCACCACAGAAACACACATCAACACGAGGGAGTCCAGCCAGTCCGACATGCCCTCGGGGACTTTGGAAGAGGTCTCGATAATATTTTAGCAAGACGACATGGGTCAACTAAAGTCCTACAGTAAGAAAAAGGAAAAGGGGTTACTAATCAAATAGCTCGGGTAAGTCAACAAGAGCAACTCGGGCATAAGCGGATACAACTCGGATTAAAGCATGCAAAAGTTAAGAAGTCAGATATAGCAACAAAAGGAAACCCCAGGACCCACACCAAAGATCCAGGGGCATCTTTTGGAGGTAGTAACAGAGCAAGGCTTCAGGAAAAATCTACAGCTTACGTCCCGACATCTCAAATAAGAAAAAGAAGACTTCAAACATCGACACTTCGAAAAAAGATAGTTAATCACAAAATGTCATCAAAGCTACCATCTTTTACAGTCTATCAGCAAAGGGAACTACCAACATCAAACATGCCAAGTGGAAGTCATCAAAGACGCAACCTTTTTTCAGAATCAAGCAATTCATTATTCCAAAGCTTCAAAATCAAAGAATACAATCAGAAACGGTAACAACATGAAAATCCCTAAAAGCATCAACTATCAGAAAATGCGAAAAAGTTCATATAAAAGACAAAGAAACTCCCAGAGCACACATTACAACAGTAATCAGACACAGCAAAAGCAGAAAGATCCAATCTTTTTCAAGGAAAATCAAAACTTTCTCAAAATGAGACATGAAAAAAATTCTCTGCATTCAAGTAGCTCTACGATGAGATCGACATGCTCGAGTTTGGCTTCTTCAAAAGGATCGAAGTCCAAAAAAGGGACTCGACCTCAAAAAGAAAGACCGAGCTCAAGCAGGGGCACTATTCCTGCCTTGGGTCGAGCTATACGACCCAGACTGATTGAAGACAAGTCGACCGACCTCTTCAGGTCAGGATTACCCGACCTCTTCTCAAAGAGCTTGGCCAAATCGCCAAGAGAGCCCAAAGAGGGCCCAAATGAAGGAACACGACCCAAGTCCAAAGGCAGCCCAAGTCTAGAAGGATAAGGGCGGTTCCCTTAAAGATAAGATGACTTCGCTCAAAGATAAGATAACTATCTTATCTCCAGAAAGGGTCACTCTACACCATTATAAATACACTGGAGCTCCCAGGTATAACTCATATTCTTATTCTACTAAAAAACCTGCTTAATACCCTTGCTAACTTAAGCATTGGAGTCCCTTGCAGGTACCACCACCCTCCGGTGATGAAAGATCAGCACCACCACCAAGTCCAACAAGTCGGACACGGCGGCTCTGGCCGCCATCATCAAGTCAGACATAAACAGCTCCAATCAGTACAGAAGATCTCGTCCGAGATCGACCTACAGTTTCAGGTAACCCTCGGAACAGTAACTTTTTTAATTTTTTTCAGATTAGAGATTTAAATTAAAGGCTAATAATTTATATAAATTATATATATCACATTAAAGCAATGAGCTAATGAAACTTATATATAATTTATTTAAATTTAAATAATATGAAATATTAAACACTAGTTTTTATTTTTCAATAAACATTGTATTATAGTTTTATATATTTATTTAATTATTACCAAGTCAAACGGTTCGACCATTGACCCATCGGTTGAACCACTAACCCAGTGACCCAATAGCTTCACCGGGTCAATTACCAGTTCGATTTTGGTAACTATGTTCTGTGGTATTAGAACCTATATTTAAACATTTTTTTGTTTGGATAGATTGGACAGCCCCTAATTTGAGGCTACACTCACACACATCCCACTCACATACATACTAAAATTTGTATCCAAGTATAATATATTAAGAGGCAACACATATAGTCACTTAACCAAAGTCTCAGTTTTAGACAATTTTAATCACTAATGTTATCATTAGTGGATATTAATTTTGCATTCATATAGACCAAGTCTAAGAAAAAAAATAAAGATGCCAAAGAGGTCCATTGGTAAGGTTGAGAAAATCAATGTCTTACAATCTGCATCACAAGCAGGGATAAGTTAATACAATGTGGTTAATTTTGTAGTCATTTGAAGCCTCTAGTTTACAGGTTTTGTTGATATATTTCTATCATTGCATAGCCCACTATGATTCAATCTAAAGCTCTAAATTCCTCCCTGCCAAAGGTTACATAAGCAAATACTACTTAACACAAAACTAGTGCCACAAGGTTTACGCCCATGCAAAGGATCTTAAGGCCCCCAGCACTAGCAAGTCAGATCCAAAGGAATGTCACCAATACCAAAGCTCAAACAAATGCAACACTTACTTAAGGTCTAAGCCATCACATGGACAACCAAATATCAATGGTGATGCCATATCGGTGGTGACAATAGCAGTAGTTGGTAATCGAACTTCCTCAAAGATGTTTAAGTTCATTTTAATTCCAAGCACAAATCAACCAAAGAAAGATTAATGAATCTGCTAGTGATGAACAACTCATATTGAAATGTCTTATTGTACTTAATGGATCACATGTTTTATTTTGGTTTACTATTAGACTTATTGCTCAATTGTAGTTGGGTCTAGTTTAGTTATGTTGGACAGTGATAAATCACAATTTTATGCTTTATTTTTTTATTGAAATAAGTGGATTTTTATCAACCTATCTTGCACTTATTCACTAAAATAGCATGGTTTCGTGATTTCTTCCGAAATTGTGCTTAAGAGTAAAAATATGCTTTTTAGGCTCTTAAATTGCTAAATTTAATTCACTTTAATTCTATTCGATGCTTTGATGTATTTGTTGAGTGATTTCAGGCTTACAAGGTAAGGATGGATTGAAAAAGTGAAGGAAAAGCATGCAAAAGTGGAGAATTCATGAAGAAAGAAAGTTTGGTTCACTTCATGGTCATGCGTATGCATGCCTTGCGCATACGCATGCTTTGGGAATTTGCCATGTTGTGCGTTCGCATGCATCATGCGTACGCATGATTGACGGCACGTGATTCACTTAAGACAACACGTGGCTGGCAATTTCTGGACTTTCTCAAGCCCAAATCCAACTCATTTCTGGTTATTTTAAGCCAAACTAAAGAAGGTTGAAGGGAGAGAGCAATTAGAGTATCTTAGAATCATGTTTTAGGTCATTTTCTAGAGAGAAGCGAGAAGCTCTCTCTTCTCTCTAGAATTAGGATAGATTTAGTAATTTCTCCCTTAGATTTAGGTTTTAATTCTTGTTCTAGTGCAGTTTCATTTATAATTGCATGTTTCATTTTTTTATTCTCTTTGTTTCTCTTGTTAATCTCTCATTTTTACTACTTTTAGTTTTATGAACATTATTGTTAATTTTGTGTTCTTAGATGCAATTTATGTTTTCATGATTATTATTGCTTCCTTTTTTGATTATTGTTATTTTGCATTTGGTATCTTTAGATTTTATTATTATTGAAATTTTACCATGCTTTACTTTTATACCTTCCAAGTGTTTGTAAAAATGCTTCTCTTAGTTTTAGGGTAGTGACGAATGGAATTTTGACGGTTAAGAAATTCACAAATAAAAGCTCGTTGAAAGTATAGCTTCTAAACCAACAAGAGTCCTTTCACACAAAAATTTGGTTGTTACTCAAACAAACCCAATAAAAATAATAACCGAAGTATTCAAACCTCGGGTCGTCTCTCAAGGAATTGCAGGGAGGTGTGTTATTATTGGTTATGAAAAAAGTATCTTTTTGGGTTTTTGAAAGGTTTGAACAAGGAATGTAAATTACAAGGAAGTAAACTAATTATCATGAAAACCCTTGCAAGGTATAAGAAATGGACGTCCTATCCTAGTTATCCTTATCAATTGTGATGAGAATCGGCTTTTGCTCCCACTTGGTCAACCTCTAACTATGAATGTATGTTAAGTGGATAAAACAATTTGATTCCTCAGGTCCTAGTCAATTCCTAAGAAAAGACTAGAGTTAGGGGAATTCAAATCAATCAGCAAAGAATTCCAATTTTCAATCAACAAGGAGTTTGATAACTCAAGTGTCTCCAATTACTCAACACAAGCTAAGAATGTAAAAAGCTAAATTAAAATCATAAATATGAAATACCTCAAATTGCATTAAATAAAGAAATCAAATCTAACATGGAGTTCATAAACAAATAAAAGAGAAACTAAATTAAAAGAACATTGAACCTGGAATTGAGAAGAAGAAGAAATCCTAATCCTAAAACCTAAGAGAGAGGAGAGAGCCTCTCTCTCTCTAGAGAACTACATCTAAAACCTAAAAATTGTGTGAATGAGAAGTTGTATGAATGAATCCTCGATTCTGCTCCACTCCCAGCCTCTAATCTGTGTTTTCTGGGCCGAAAACTAGGTAAAAAAAAGACCAAAAATAGCTGGGGGCGATTTTCTGATATGTACAGGTCCCAGCTCATGCGCGCGTACGCGCCGATGGAAATTTTGTAGATGCGCGCGTCCGCATGCTTTATGCGTACGCGTTCCTGAACGCCAGATCAACTCTGGCAAATTATATATCGTTGCGGAGTCCCAGATGTTAGCTTTCCAACGCAACTAAAACCGCCTCTTTTGTACTTCTGTAGCTCAAGTTATGGTTAGTTAAGTGCGCAAAGGTCAGGCTTGACCGCTTTGCAATTCCTTCAATTTCTTGTATTCCTTCCACTTTTGCATGCTTCCTTTCCATCCTCTAAGCCATTTCTGCCCTGTAAATCCTGAAATCACTTAACACACGTATCACGTCATCGAATGGTAATAAGAGAGGATTAAAAATAGTGAATTAAAGGCCAAAGAAGCATGCTTTCAATCATAGCACAAAATCAGGAAGGAAAATATAAAACATGCGAATTCAATGAATAAGTGTGAGATTAGTTGATAAAATCCACTCAATTACGCACAAGATGTGCCACGAAATAGTGGTGCATCAAATCTCCCCACAATTAAACATTAGCATGTCCTCATGCTAAGCTCAAGAGAAGCTATAAGAGAGTGAAGGCAAAATGGTCGGATGTATGAAATGCAACCTATTTATATGAATGCAACTAAATGCAAATTGCTTCTACCTACTTGGTTAAAAATAACTAAATCTTTCAAGAACAAATATGAATTGGATTTCACTAATTCAAATCATAAAAATGAAGTACAAATAACTTGCAAGAAGAAGATAGCTCATGAAAGCCGGGAACAAGGAATTAAACATCGAACCCTCACTGGAAGTGTATGCACTCTAATTGCTCAGGTGTTTAAGGTTCAATTCTCTTAATTCTCCAATAAGCTTGCTTTCTAAGACTTGCTCTTCATCTAACAATCAACAAAAATTTAATGCACCAATACACATATCAAGAGGTCTTTTAAGGGTTGTAATGAGGTTAGGGTCAAGGTTGGATTATATTTGGTTAAGTGGACTAAAATCTGAATCCTTAATTAACCTAAACTTTCCACCTAACTTAGGACAATCCATGTAATTACAATGCAAAATCTAACTTCCCATTAACTATGTTTACCACACATTCATGCATTCCAAATTTAAGTACAACTTATATGCATTGATATTATTACTTAACTTGGGTCATTTTGTCCCCTTTTTATTATTTACTTTTTTTTCATTTTCTTTTTCTCATATTATTTTTTTTATTCTTACTTTTCTTTTGTTTTTTTTTCTCAATGCATATGATTAAATTATTGAATGCATAAACATGTTCTCACATTCTTTTTCACATTTTCTCAAGAATATACAATACCCAATTCTCAAACTAAATATTTCCAAACCCAACTTTCCCACACTTAAATCATGAGCACTTTTACTAGTCTAAGCTAACCAAGGATTCAAATTAAGGATATTATTGTTTTACGCTTAGAGTTAATGATGTGCAAAAGTGAAGAAAAAATGGGTAAAATAGGCTCAAATTGGTTTGCAAAGGATAATGAAAGGGTAAGGCCATATGGGTATGTAAGCTAAGTGAAACAAGGCCTCAATCATATAAGTGCATGCATACATTAAATAATAGAAATATAGAATTAAGCAAGACAAAGATCACAATTTTAGAGAGAATAACACACACCAAAAAAATAAAATATTGGTTGATAAAATGCAACCAATCACAATAGGCTCAAAATCTCCCAGGTTTTGTGTGTTCGAGCTCTAAACCATGTTCTAAAATAATATTTCTTCAAACAAGTTCAATAAAAATTTCAATTCAAATTAGTGAAATGCTATAAAATAGTTTCTTGAAAAAGAGAATATTACTTCAACCCAGTAGTGGTAAAATATGCACAAAATGTAATAAACATGCAATCAAACATGCAAATGCAATAATGAACTAACAAAGGAAATCCCAATTGGTGTTGAGAAGGAAGTAACTAACCCGCAGAAGTCGGTATCGACCTCTCCACACTTAAAGATTGCACCGTCCTCGGTGCATGCAGAGACATGCAAGTGGACGGGTGGCTCCAACTGATACTTTTTCTCCAAAGATTGTGTGGCAAACTTGTTTGTTGCTCCAGTTGGAAACTTTTCCTTTTTCCTCATGGTGGCCATCCTAAAAAAAAAGAGAAAAAGGAAGGGAAAGAACCCACAAGCAAAGATATGAAAAGAAAGAAAACATATGTGGGCTAGTGCCAAATAATAAGGGTCTCAACTACATGGTAGCTATAACATATAAGTGAGAAAATAATAGAAGCACAGGACATATCAACTAAATAGCAAACAAGTCAAGAAGCACCCAAAATAATGCAAGAAATATGCAACAGTTGAGTAAGAAAATGTTAACACCAATATGAAAACAACAAATATAGAAAAGAAAGGGAGAAGAAGCAATGAAGTTAAAATGCCATGAATGCGAGTATGTAAATGTAACAAATAGAAGAATAGAAGGGGAATAAGGATGAGAGGGGAGGAGAAGAAAGTGAGAAAGGAAGAAGAAAGAGGTAGGGAGAAAGAGGTAAGAAGAAGGAACTGGGCGGTGCATGCAACGCACACGCGTACTGCGTGCGGACTTATGGGTCGCGCAAAAGTGAAGGGACGTGTACGCGTCCAGTACGCGGACGCGTGATCGAGGCGATGCCTCTAGCGCGAATCCAGCGCGAGTCCAGCACAACTTTTGGCCAAAACAGGGTTTTACACCGATTTTCCCAACCATGCGGACGCGTGGGTTGCCAAAAGTGGAAACGGCGCGCACGCGTACAGTACGCGTGCGCGTGGGTAGGATTGTGCCTAAGGCACTTTTTTTGCCCAGCTCCCGCGCCACTCTCTGTTCAATCTAACTCATGTCGCATCCATAAGGGACGTGGACGCGCACTAGGCGCTGGCGCGTCGATCCCTTTTTTTTGTGTGATGCAGTATGCAAGTGATGATGCAGAATGAATGAAGAAACACTGATAAAAATAGAACAAAATAAAACTAAGAATGAAACGGAGCGATCATACCACGGTGGGTTGTCTCCCACCTAGCACTTTTAGTTAAAGTCCTTAAGTTGGATATTTGGTGAGCTCCTTGTCGGGGTCACTACAACATTTTTAGGTTGAGTCAACATTTAAAAAGTGTTGCCTAAAGGCTGACAAAAGGTTGCTTTTGATCTGTGGCAACACTTTTGGACCTAAAGCAACGCTTTTGAGCGGCGTTGCATATGCAGCCGTTGCCTTAGATCAAGGCAACACTTTTTTGTTTCAAAAGCGTTACTTTTGAGAGCAACACTTACCAAGTGTTGCCTTTAGTTGAAAAACAACAACACTTCAAAGGTGTGTTTGAGACAACACTTTTGCAGTGTTGTCTCTTCTCTCATATTTTGGTCAATACTAAAAAGTGTTGCCTATTTGCAATAAAATGCAACTCTTTTACGTGTTGCTTATAAGTTGGAATTTGCAATCCTTTGAAGTGTTGTCTATTAGTTTTGAATATGCAACCCTTTAAAGTATTGCCTTTTCTTTTGGATATGCAACCTATACAAGTGTTGCTTTTTCTTTTGGATATGTAATCTATACAAGTGTTGCTCTTTCTTTTGGATATGCAACCATACAAGTGTTGTCTAATATTCAAAATATGCAACTAATAAAAGAGTTGCCTTTTTGACAAAAATAAAAGTTACTTTTGTAATAAAAATACAAAAAAAAATAAAATTTACAATAAAACTTTTTGTACATAAATGTGTAATTATTTTAATTAATAAATAAATTTGTGCACAATAAAATTTGTTTTAAAAAGACAATAACTAATAATAAAGTTCTAATTAAAATAGATATTAAAAGATTCAATTAGTATTTCAAATACATATTTATCAATAATTCTCAACAAAATAATAAAATTCTTGTCCGACAATAATTGTCATAACAAAATAGTAATTAATATTTATTAAAAAGATGTTAATCTACTTGCATATTTTATATCCATGCTTGACTTGTCCTATATGCTAAATCTGCAAATAATACATAACAAAAAATACGCAACTTATCAATAAAACTAAAAAATTACAATAATAAAAATTTCATGAGGCTAGAGTCCAAAATTTAATCAATTCATTAGAACTTTTTTCTTTTTGGGTTTTTCAAGCTGTATAAACTCTCCAGAATTCAGATATTCGTCATCAAAGCATGTTCCAAGTTTAGTTTCAATAAAATTATACAAAGATGAACTTAATGTAAAAAGTTCCAAACTGTTTAGAACTTTTGTCTACAACAGAAACCATGCTATCAAGTGACTTATTAGAAGAATCATGGCATGAGATTTAGGGTTTAAAGTCAAAATGAAAAAACGTGCAACCATACCTATTAGTCATTGATTCATTAAGATTGTGATAAAAGCATACTTATCAGAGCAGCTCTATTTCAACTCATTACGCCTTCCAATAACAGTTTGTGTTCCTGAATCAAGCTCTTTTCTTTTTCATCCCGTTAGAAACAACAACTAATTCTATTATTATTACTTTTACACAAATTTAATAAATAAAAAAGTGAATCAATAGGCACATACACTAGTAATACTAATTATAATAAACATGAAATCGAACCTTTAATGAATATCGCAGCATCCTTGTGTCTCCACATCAAGTATAGAAACAACATTCTCTGCAGCTGCAACCAAGTACCTCCCTAGACGTGGTTGAAATCTCATCTGGGCGGTGCCACTCTGATCAATCCACAAGAGAATTGCCAATTAACACATTAAAGTGAATACACCATCACTTTAATAAACAACAAAACTAAACATTGATTAAAAAAAAGTAAATAAAAGTAGCCTACTGCTATATGCTTCATAGAAAAAAAAGGATAACTGAGGACTAGGATTCTACCTTGAAGACTCTTGCACAACTTCCATTATTTATGCTCCAATATTATATCTCGCCGTCACTATCACAATTCATATATAACAGGTTAACAACCACCATAAAAAAAAGAGATAGGGGGTGTTTATAGAATGGGAAAATTTTTGGAGCTGCAATTAGAACATATCTCCTAGAAAGGTCACGAGTATGCCAAGTGTCTGACCCGGAGAGAAACTATCACTGCTTTTACATGCTTTGTTCAACACCACCAGAGGTGATTGAATTCTCCATAATAATCCTGAAAGAAATTAAACATAATTTATCACTCACAAGACTAACTGTTACAATTTACTCAATAGGATGCAAGAAGTACAAGTTGGGGAATCCAAAGCAATTCCACTATCTTAATCAATCAAACTGTTATGAAGTTTTAAATGTAGATGATGCAAAAGAATACTTGGAGACCAGAAATGCAATGGATAATGTAGGAATCAACCAGGAAGAACAGGTATAGGATCATTACATTTGTGCATCAAATTTTATTATTTTAATGAAGCATTGATTTCTTTCTATACATATATAATTTAACAAAATTTCCTTACACAGGATGCTATCTTTCGTGTGGTCTCCGCAATCCTCCACCTTGGTAACATTGACTTTGTCAAAGGGACTGAAGTTGATTCTTCCAAACTGAAAGATGAAAAACCACTCTTCCACCTTCAGACAGCTGCAGAGTTGTTCATGTAAAAATCATAGATCCATCCACAAATGCTTCTAGTTTCAGTGTTTCACTTTTAGTGTCCTTTGACTCACCATTTGTTCAGGTGTGATGAGAAAGCATTAGAGGACTCACTTTGCAAGCGTGTCATTGTTACTCCTGATGGCAATATTACAAAACCACTCGACCCGGACTAGGCTTCTTTGAGCCGAGATGCTTTGTCAAAGACAGTTTACTCAAAACTGTTTGATTGGTAAGCTTCTTTAAGCAGTCTGATACTAGATTTAAGACAATAATTCTGAAAAGAAAACCAGCAATAACAAAACCTTGATATCTTGGAAATATTCTACTACTACTGAACAACAGCAATCATAATATTAATTCACAATAAATCCTGAGAAACCATCCTTCAAATAAATTATCTCTACTTCTAATTAATAAGAGGGGTTTATCTATCATGTGCAGATTACAAATTGAGAAAGTTTTTTCATTTAAATGTCTCTCTCTTATAACCATAAGTTCACCCCAAATATGTCCTACTCCTCCACAAAGAGTTGTGTTCATAAAAAATAGTTAAGGGGTGCATTTCTTTGTGTGCTACTATATATTTAATAAATTTTTTTATGTGTATTTTATTAACAACAATCCTAAACATATTGAATTATGGGAATGGAACAAGAATTAAGCAATTTCCAGAAGCAAAGGAACAACCAAAGCAAGGAGCAATACCATATAGGATAGAGCTTGTAGTCCTGCTGAATGTAGATGCAGAGCTCATTCATCTTCGCCCATTTCTTGAGCCAATTGGCATAGTTTAAGTATAAAACCCTCTAAGTTGAACACGTATGTACCATCTGTCTATTTTTAACTCAAAAAGTCAGAGATACAAAAATTGTTCCTTTTAGAAAAGAAAGCAAATATATAGGGCTAAAACATGCAATATCTATATAAAGAACTCTGGTTTTTCTTTGAGCTAAGGGGTACCCACTTTTACCACCAAAATTAACTTCCACACAAATACTTTTTAAAGGGATTGCATATCGCTGCACAGTATCCACGGAAACCAATCATACAGTGATGTTAACCCTAAGAAAGGTTTAATAACCAAATACTTGACATTCTATAAAATCAACAAGAGTGTTGCAGCCTAATATCTTGATGTCATCTATTCGAGACTGTTTTAGAAGAGTCCGAATTATTGCTAATAAACTACTGGCATATAGTGGCTTGCAAAATAGGAGTACCACTTGCATACTATTACATATTCTGATTATTTGAAATAGAATGAAGTGGCAATATAACAATCAAAATCAAATGAACCAAAGCTTTATAGTACAGCAAAAATTGGCTGTCTGAGACTGGTTCAAAACATTTGGCAAACTAAAAAAAAAGTAAAACCACTCATTAGGAGAGAATTTATCAGAATAATGACAATTAGTTTATTACTATATATGTGCCACTGAACTTACATCTGCTCCTTACATGACGATAAGAATTTCCTATATATGCACAAGACAAATTTATTTGAAGGATTTAAGTATTGCACATCACATGGCCAGTTGGGAATCTATTCAGGAGATTCTAATTAGGCATTACAAAAGCAATACATTTTTTATGCAAGTTATGTTCAATTAAGTTAATTGCCAAAAAAATTAGACCACTATATGTATATCACTTAGAATGAATTTAAGAAAAATTAATACCACTGAGCCTGGAACTGGAGAATCTATGTGCAAAATGGAAGAATCTCCCCATTGTTTTCCATCAGAAGAAAGAAAACTTTGGCAGGAGCATCAGCAACTCTGAAAGCTTCTGCGGTTGCCCGTACTAACCACAAGCTAGAGAAAACACTGAAAATTCAGCACAAGAAACTCAGAAAAGACGCACATCATGATGATGAAAGTCAAAATAGAAAGAAAAGAAAAAATACACAGTACATACAGTTATTTCTGAGCATGTTTAGGCCTCGAACCTCAAAGCATAGTATTATATGCTAGCGAGTCGAAAAAGCATATTCAATAAGCACATACACTTGACCCTCTCAAAGAACATATATACATCCTAAATACATTCCTCAATTTCTCCAATCTGAGAATAGAATTAGTTTTCTAAGATTACGGAGGAGAAAAAAACCCTAACCTGAGACATGATTGCAGCGAGCAGTGAGGATTACAGGAGAGACAGCTCAAGCAGAGTTAAATTTCCGAAAGAGCGGCGGCAGCCTCCAACAACTCCGGTGAGCTTCCTCAACGACAGTGGTGGCAGGAGCTTCGGCGGTGCTAACCAAGGCTTAACGGCGGCAGGAACGGTGACGGTCGAAGCTCAGCAGCAACAGAGACCAGGCGTGGCGGCGGTCGAAGCTCAGCAGCAACGGAGACCAGGCGTGGCGGCGACTCCACACGCGATGGTGACAACGACGGCTTCACCTCCTCCGCGCGTGCTCTTTCTTCTCCGTTCGTGGCTATGGTTCACGCTCCCTTCCATTCGCAGTTCTGTTTCCGACGGAACTCAAGGACGATCGGCGGCGACGACCAGATCTCCAGCGACGGCAAGAGGATGCATGACGGTGCCTTCTCCCTCCCAATTCTAGCTTGCGCTCGAACTCTCTCCCATGGCTCCCTCCGCGAACGCTCTCTCTCTCTCTCCACGGTTCGACAATGACGCGATGGCGGCGGTGAGGCCCAGCGCGCCAGCGCGGTCTTCTTCTCTACTTTCCTCTGCTTTCTCCAGATCTCTCTCTCTTCGGTGATGGTGGTGCGGCGGCAAGACACAGCACGGTCCCTCCTCCCTTCCCGATCTCCCTTCTCCCTCGGACTCCCCCCTTTCTTCTTTCTTCATTTCAAATTGTTGGAGTTAGGGTTTCTAATTAAAAATAGGGCTTGCAATTTTGCTTTGTACTCTAAGGATTTGAATTAGTAAATTAGTAAATAATATATAAATTATAAAGATGTATTTTATGTTAAGTTAAAAGAAGGAAAAAGTATTTTTTGTTAAAATATTTGGAGAAAAAGTCAAAATTTTAGAGAAAAAATTTTAATTTATTTTTGGCAATATTTATAATGAGAAGTTTATTAAAAATTTAAGAGTAACACTTATAAAGTGTAATATATAAATATCACAAATGTTGCTTATTTAATTTACAAAAGCAACACTTTTTATTTGTACTCTTAATTGATCAAAAGGAACATTTATGGCCTGTTGTTAAAAAAGAGTTGCAAAAGCTTTATTTTTATGTAACAAATATTAAGTGTTGTCTTTAATTAGTTTAGATAACACTTTTTGATTGTTATTTGCAATATATGTTGCAATAGCTAAGAAATGTTGTAGTGGGTGGCTTATGCTTGAACTCTTCCAGGAATCCCCACCAATGTTTGTACTTCTAGTAGCCTCTAGGATCCCAAACTAGGTGCTGAAAGCCTTCAAGCAAGTGGAAGCGAGAAACAAGGCCCCAAAAGTAGTGATTGTTGGAGTGAATTCCAGGGTCCCAAACCTTGCTTTTGCACCCGTCTTCTTGTTGAGCAATATTATTCCATCCGGGTGGCAGGCAATCTGAATTCTCACAGAGACATCCAAACAACCTTCTAGACCCATTCAGTTGAGCTCTATACCAATCCTTACACTTCAATTTGGAGCATGCAACCATATTAAACCTTGCAGGACAACTCTTCCCACTGACCATCTCCCTCTTACTCTTAAAGCCACAGAGAGCTCTAAGTTGACCATCCATCTCCAGTAGCCCATATTCAAGTGGGAAAGTAAAGGTCAAGGATAAGAATTTTACCACTTGAACGTTGTATTGGACGGTAATGGCCTTGGGAGAAGTGTTTCTAATGATCTTGCAAGCTCCACTCCCTTGTGCTCTTCTTTGAATTCTTCCACCTCCTTGTAAGCTTCTTCAATTTCAACCTCTTCCTCTTGGTAGCTTTCTTCTAATTCAATCTCCTCTTCACTGCTTTCCAAGGGCATGGGAGGTTGTGCTTTTTCTTCTTAAATCTCCATCTCTTGATCAACCTCTTCGATGTCTTCCACTAGGTTATGCCTTGGAGGTTGTACACCCTACTCCTCATCAATTTCAATCGTCTCGAAAGGAGGCTCTATGACTGGACTTTCCCGTGGAGGTTCCGCATCACCCAAGTCTTTAACCACTTCCTCTTTAACTATTGCGGCTTCGTCCATTTTTTTTAGTATAAGATCGTACTCCTCCTTGATGATTTCCTTTCCATGACAACTCCCTTCAACTACTCCTTCATCTTTAAGGGTCTCTCTTACCTTTACATTTTGGGCCTCTTCTTGCTCCTCTGGAAATAAGGCCGTGTGTGACCAATCCATTACATCCATAAGACAATCCATTTTCTCTTATTCCATGTCAATAGAATCATTGGGATCATGTTGCTCTTAGATTGATGGATGTGGGTGCTCTTCCATGGAGGGTGGTGATAGGATGGAGAGATCATTATGTAGTTGAAAAGAAAGTGCACAAGAGCTTGAGGGTTGAGTATTCGAGGTAGAAGATTGGTCCATGCAGGATATAAGATTTTGGAATTTAGAGGTGAGACCAATGAGAGAGGTAAGTGTGTTCTCCATGGAGATTTGGAGTGGATAGGAGGGTTCATTTGTTGGGAGAAAGGGCTCATAACATGGAGATGGTTCCTCTTGATAAGGATATGGAGATGGTGTATATTGAGGTGGTGGTTCTGGGTGTGGTTCATATGGTGGTTGGTGTGGTGGATAAGGTTTAGGGTCATATGGAGGTGAATGGTAAAAAGGGGGCTTGTGAGTATGCTGGTTCAAAGCTATGTTGAGAAGGGGGTTCATAGGCATATGGTGGGGCTTGTTGGTAACTACAAGAGGGTCCACCAGAATTATTGTCTTGGTATGCATCATGGAATGGTTGTTGGTTATAGCGCATTGGAGGGGGTTGTTGCCAAGAGGGTTGATCAAATCCTTCTGGCTCTTCCCATCTTTGATTGTCCCAACCTTGATGCACGTTCTCATTATAGCTTCCATTCCCTACAACAACATTGGAACCAAACTCATAGCCACAGGGGTGAGAATTCATAGTAGCTAATAAAAATTAAAAACAAAAACAAATAAATAAGTAAAAACAAATATTTACAATAACCAATAATAAGGCACACATTTGCAATTCCCCAGCAACGGTGCCATTTTGACGAACAGACTTTTGACAGTTTAGAAATTCACAAATAAAAGCTCGTTGAAAGTATAGTTTCTAAACCAACAAGAATCCTTTCATACAAAAATTTGGTTGTCACTCAAACAAACCCAATAAAAATAATAACCAAAATATTCAAACCTCGGGTCGTCTCTCAAGGAATTACAAGGAGGTGTGTTATTATTGGTTATGAGAAAAGTATCTTTTTGGGTTTTTGAAAGGTTTGAACAAAGAATGTAAATGATAAGGAAGTAAACTAATTATCATGAAAACCCTTGCAAGGTATAAGAACTAGACGTCCTATCCTAGTTATCCTTATCAATTGTGATGAGAATTGGCTTTTGCTCCCACTTGGTCAACCTCTAACTATGAAGGTATGTTAAGTGGATAAATCAATTTGATTCCTCAGGTCCTAGTCAATTCCTAAGAAAAGACTAGAGTTACTGGAATTCAAATCAATCAGCAAAGAATTCCAATTTTCAATCAATAAGGAGTTTGATAACTCAAGTGTCTCCAATTAATCAACACAAGCTAAGAATGTAAAAAGCTAAATTAAAATCATAAATATAAAATACCTCAAATTGCATTAAATAAAGAAATCAAATCTAACATGGAGTTCATAAACAAATAAAAGAGAAACTAAATTAAAAAAACATTAAACCTGGAATTGAGAAGAAGGAGAAATCCTAATCCTAAAACCTAAGAGAAAGGAGAGAGCCTCTCTCTCTAGAGAACTACATCTAAAATCTAAAAATTGTGTGAATGAGAAGTTGTATGAATGAATCCTCGATTCTGCTCCACTCCCAGCCTCTAATATGTATTTTTTGGACCGAAAATTGGGTAAAAAACAGCCCAAAAATCGCTGGGGCGATTTTTAATACGTACAGGTCGCGGCTCATGCGCGTGTACGCGTCATGCGCGCGTACGCGCCGATGGAAATTTTGTAGATGCGCGTGTTCGCGTGCTTTACGCATGCGCGTCCCTGAACGCCAGATCAACTATGGTAATATATATATTCTTGTGAAGCCCCGGATGTTAGCTTTCCAACGCAACTAGAACCGCCTCATTTAGACCTCTGTAGCTCAAGTTATGGTCAATTAAGTGCGAAGAGGTCAGGCTTGACAGCTTTGCGATTCCTTCAATTTCTTGTATTCCTTCCACTTTTGCATGCTTCTTTTCCATCCTCTAAGCCATTCCTGCCCTGTAAATCCTGAAATCACTACACACATATCATGGCATCAAATGGTAATAAGAGAAGATTAAAAATAGTGAATTAAAGGCCAAAGAAGGATGTTTTCAATCATAGCACAAAATCAGGAAGGAAAATGTAAAACATGCGAATTCAATGAATAAGTGTGAGATTAGTAGATAAAATCTAATCAATTAAGCACAAGATGTGCCACGAAATAGTGGTGCATTAGGTAGATTTTTACACCCTTGGCTTGGAATTTAGTGTTTGAGATGACCTTGAGTCACTAATGTCCAAATTGATTGACAATTTGGGGAATTTCAATTAATCTCATTTTCATTAATGAGTAAGACCTATGGATTGTGATCGATTGAGTCCCGTTGACTTATCTCACCATTAGAGGTTGACTAATTGGGTTTGCTCTTATAATTGTCATGTCGTGGTTAGTGATGAAAGAGTAATTGATGTCCAATATTAAATGGTGATTTAGGATTGTTAGTTGTTCTTGTTTCTATTGACGAGTAAGACCTATGGATTAAGACTGATTATGCCTATTTGACTTTCTTCCAATGTTGGAGATGACTAAATAGGATTAACTCTAGATAATCACCATGTTTGTGGTCAATGATTTGAAAAGGAAGCTTTGACTCTCAAACTTTAACAGGAGTGTCTTTTAGCCTTTATATTCCTTCAGTTATTGGTTTTACTTTCTTGCTATTTAGTTACCTTCCTATTTATCTACAAACCATCATATACTCATAACCGATAATATGCATACTTCACTGTAGTTCCTTTGATAGATGAACTGAGATCTAATACTCTCGGTATTTTTATTGGTTTGAACTTGTGACAAACAAATTAAACTTTGATTGTGAGTGTTAATTGTCGGTTTGGACTATGCTTGCAACGAAATTCTATTGAGAAATTCTAGACCAGCATTAATCCCCTCACATCAAGTTTTTGGCGCCATTGCCGGGAATTTGCAATGTGTGCTTAGTATTGGTTATTGTATATATGTTAATATTGTGAATAGTTTGTTTTTTATTTCTTTGTTGTTTTTGCTAGTTTTAGGAGTTTATTTTCTTTATTTCTTAATAATTTTTGTCTTGTTATTTTCCATTTTCACTATGAATTGTCACTCTTTTGGCTTTGAGTTTGGTTACAACTATATTGCAATAAATACGAACTCCAATGATGGTACGTACTATGGGATTAGACGTGAATTGAAAGAGAAATTGTGCTCTTATGAACGAATTTCTTAGTACCCGTAATAATTTTCTCCATTCGACCGTGATCACAATCTACCCCATAACGCACACCAATATGAACCAACCCTTCAACATTGTTCTCAACCTTATTCAAAAGCCCCATCATGCCAAACACCTTCTTATAATCCATATCCACTATACTACCGATCTTATGTGCCTCACCCTTGTGACCATTATGAACGAATAATCGTAGAACCACCACCATTCCAACACAAATATTTCCAAGAACCACCAATCCCTTATACACCACCCCAATATTCTCACCAATATGAACCACCTTCCAATTATGAACCCTTTTTCTCAAACATTGAACCCTCCTCTCTACCTCAATCTTTCATGGATGATGCTCTCATTTCATTTCTTCAAGAGCAACATGAAACTCGAAGGAGGCAAGAAGAATTCATGGTTATCTTAGCCGAAGTCATAAGTAACCTAGCCTCACAATGCCTATGCAATCAAGGTGCTCCCGTTAATGAATGAGGAGAATCAACCAAAGAGCGTAGTATGAAGGAGATGTTAGAATCTCAAGTGGAAAATGAGGAGTGGACTTATGTGTTGGAACAAGTAGAGGAAGTTGAAATCATTGAAGAGGAAGAAGTGGTTGAAGATCTAGGAGATGTTGAGTGTGAAGCGGACTCTAAAATTGTGGAACCTTCTGCCATTGCGCTCAAATTTGATGTTGAGGAGGATAATGCACAACCCCAAAGCATATTGTGAATGGTGAAGAATTAGAAGTTGAACAAGGGACAAATTCCATTATTGATAATGATCTCACACCAACTAATAATTTTCGTGAGTTTGATGAACCTTCCCCCATTGAATTTGAAATGGATGTTGATGTAGATTTTACACAACCTCAGAGTTATGACTTGAGTGATGGAGAAGAGTCTAATGAAGTTGGTGAAGGAGAAGCTGTATATGAGGAATCTTGTCAAGTGGTGAAAGTCCTTCAAAAAGGACGGATGGGAGTGGAAATTGCTTTGTTACAACCGTTGGAAACGTCTTTTCCTAGGTTACCGTCCATTCTTTCATTCGAGTGGGTTAAACTCTTATGACTAAGCTTTATTATCCCACTTGAATATGGTTTACTTGTGATGGATGGTCAGCTTAGAGCTCTTTGTGGATTTAAGAGCAAAAGAGAGATGGTTAGTGGTTGAAAATACCATTTTAGGTTCATTACAGTTGCATCATCAATGCTTAAATGCAAATGTTGGTGTAATGCTCAATAGATTGGATCTAGGAGGATGTTTAGGTGTCTATATGAGAATTCTAAGAACATACCACCTGGATGAAATTTTGATGATTGATGAGCGGATAATTTATACGCTTTTTGGCATTATTTTTAGTATATTTTTAGTATATTTTAGTTAGTTTTTATTATATTTTTATTAGTTTTTAGTTAAAATTCACTTTTCTGGGATTTACTATGAGTTTGTGTGTTTTTTTGTGATTTCAGGTATTTTCTGGCTGAAATTGAGGGTCCTGAGCAAAAATCTGATTCAGAGACTGAAAAGGACTGCAAATGCTGTTGGATTCTGACCTCCCTACACTCCAAAAGGATTTTCTGGAGCTACAGAAGCCCAATTGGCGCGCTCTCAACAGCGTTGGAAAGTAGACATCCTGGGCTTTCCAGCAATGTATAAAAGTCCATACTTTGCCCGAGATTTGATGGCCCAAACCGGCGTTACAAATCAGCTTCAGAACTCCCGGCGTTTAACGCCCAAACTGGCATAAGAATTGGAGTTAAACGCCCAAACTGGCATGAAAGCTGGCGTTTAACTCCAGAAAAAGTCTCTACACATCAAAGCTTCAATGCTCAGCCCAAGCACACACCAAGTGGACCCCGAAAGTGGATTTTTTAGTCATTTACTCATTTCTGTATACCCTAGGTTACTAGTTCACTATTAATAGGATCTTTTGACATTGTATCTGTACCTCATGACACTTTACACGTTTCTCATTGTATCTTCTACAGCATGAGTCTCTAAACCCCATGGTTGGGGGTGAGGAGCTCTGCTGTGTCGTGATGGATTAATACAATTACTACTGTTTTTCATTCAATCACGCTTGCTTTTATTCTAAGATATCACTTGTTCCTAAATTTGATGAATGTGATGATCCGTGACATTCATCATCATTCTCAACTATGAACGTGTTCCTGACAACCACCTCCGTTCTACCTTAGATTGAGTAGATATCTCTTGGATTCCTTAATTAGAATCTTCGTGGTATAAGCTAGAATTGATGGCGGCATTCAAGAGAATCCGGAAGGTCTAAACCTTGTCTGTGGTATTCTGAGTAGGATTCAGGGATTGAATGACTGTGACGAGCTTCAAACTCCTAAAGGCTGGGCGTTAGTGACAGACGCAAAAGGATCACTGGATTCTATTCCAACCTGATTGAGAACCGACAGATGATTAGCCGCGCTGTGACAGAGCGCATTGAACATTTTCACTGAGAGGATGGGAGGTAGCCATTGACAACAGTGAAACCCTACATACAGCTTGCCATGGAAGAAGACTAGCGTGCTTGAAGAAGAAGACAGTAGGAAAGCAGAGGTTTAGAAGATAGAGCATCTCCAAAACCTCAACCTGTTCTCCATTACTGCAAAACAAGTATTTATTTCATGTTCTTCTGCTTTTTACAATCAACCGTGATAATTATTGATATCCTGACTAAGAGTTACAAGATAACCATAGCTT
This sequence comes from Arachis stenosperma, assembly GCF_014773155.1. Classification (NCBI taxonomy): domain Eukaryota; kingdom Viridiplantae; phylum Streptophyta; class Magnoliopsida; order Fabales; family Fabaceae; genus Arachis; species Arachis stenosperma. The sequence goes on along the minus strand of NC_080386.1, from coordinate 107,519,971 downwards.
GCTTCAAGCTGACAATCTCCGTGGGATCGACCCTTACTCACGTAAGGTATTACTTGGACGACCCAGTACACTTGCTGGTTAGTTGTGCGGGATTGCAAAAGTGTGATTGCAATTTCGTGCAGCAAGTTTTTGGCGCCGTTGCCGGGGATTGTTGAGTTTGGACAACTGACGGTCTATCTTGTTGCTTAGATTAGGACTGTTTTGTTTTTGTCGGTTTAGAGTCTTTTATTTGAGTTTAGTTTCACATTTTAAGTTTGGTGTCAATTGCATGCTTTTGTTTTCTTTTAATTTTTCGAATTTGCATGTTCTTTGTCCTTTCTTGTTCTTTAAAAATTCTAAGTTTGGTGTCTTCTTTGTGTTTTTTCTTTAAAATTTTCGGAAATTTGTGTTTGATTTTCTAAAAATTTTAAGTTTGGTGTCATTTTGTTGTTTTTCTCTTTTCTCATTTCAAAAATCAAATCTTTTTCAAAATAATTTTCAATCATATCTCTTCAATTGCTAATTTCAAAATCTTTTTAATTAACTAATTGATTCAGTTTTCAATTTGCTTTGATCTTATTTTCTTTTAATTTTCGAAATTTTATTTTATTTTCCATTTATTTTATTTTATTTTTTTTTCGGTCACCTTTAATTAAAAAAAATATATCTTACTTTACTTGTAAATTCATATCATATTCCCTTTCTCCATCATGGACTTAAGTGGAATTGAACAGTCCAGAAGGACTCTGGGGTCATATGCTAACCCCATTACAACTGCATATGGGAGTAGCATCTGTATACCTTCCATTAAAGTAAGCAACTTTGAGCTAAATCCTCACTCATTATCATGGTGCAGCAAAATTGCCAGTATTCCGGTCTTCCACAGAAAACCTACTGAGTTTTGGCACATTCCTACAACTTGCTGACACAGTACGTGATAAAGGTGGATCAGATGTCTAGATTATTACGTTTCCATTTGCTGTAAAGATCAAGCTAAGGTGGTTGAATAACCAACCTACAGCAAGCATAAGACATGGAAACAGTTATCAGATAATTCCTGATCAATTTTACCCTCTAAAAAGGATGACACAGCTAAGGCTGGACATCCAAGGCTTTAAACAGAGGATAATGAATCCCTTTATAATGCCTGGAGAGGTATAGAGTATGCTAGAAAATGCCCCTCTGAAATGTTTTCAGAGTGGGTACAGTTAGACATCTTCTACTATGGGCTTACAGAAAAAGCTTAGATGTCTCTAGACCACTTAGCAGGTGGATCTATACACATGAGGAAGACGATTGAGGAGGCTCAAGAGCTTATAGATATTGTTGCTAGAAATCAACATTTGTACTCTAGCAATGAGTTCTCCACAAAAGAAGAAGTTATGGCAGTAACCACTGATCCTAATCCTCAAGAACAGATGATTGAGCTTAATCAGCAATTACACATGATGACAAAACAGTTAGCAGAATTTAAAGAGATACTCCAAGAAACTAAAATTGCTAACAAGAACATAGAATCACAGTTGAATCAGGCAAAACAGCAGCTATCTAAACAGATAACAGAAGAATGCCAAGCAGTTCAACTGAGGAGTGGGAAGACATTGAATAACACTGCTCAAAGTAGCAAAAAGCCAATAAAGAAACAATTGACAGAGGATAACCAAACCACTGCCCAAAATCCCTCTGAGGACAGTAAGAGCCCAAAGAGGAATACTCTTGGCATTCAAACGCCAGAAAAGGGGGGAAAGCTAGCATTAAACGCCCATTCCCTGCCCAGTTCTGGCGTTCAAACGCCAGAAAAGGGGGAAAGGTTGGTGTTAAATGCCCATTCTTCACCCAATCCTGGCGTTCAAACGCCAATGGAGGATCAAACACCTGAGAGTGCTGATAGTAACCCCTCTAAAAAGGCTTCTTCAACCACTTCTGTAAGGAATAAACCTGCAGCAACTAAGGTTGAAGAATATAAAGCCAAGATGCCTTATCCTCAGAAACTTCGCCAAGCGGAGCAGGATAAGCAATTTGCCCGCTTTGCAGACTATCTAAGGACTCTTGAAATAAAGATTCCGTTTGCAGAGGCACTTGAGCAAATACCTTCTTATGCTAAGTTCATGAAAGAGATCTTAAGTCATAAGAAGAATTGGAGAGAAACTGAAAAAGTATTTCTCACTGAAGAGTGCAATGCAGTCATTCTGAAAAGCTTACCAGAAAAGCTTCAAGATCCAGGAAGCTTTATGATACCATGCACATTAGAAGGTGCTTGCACCAAGACAGCCCTGTGTGACCTTGGAGCAAGCATCAATCTAATACCTGCATCCACTATCAGAAAGCTTGGGTTGACTGAAGAAGTCAAACCAACCCGGATATGCCTCCAACTTGCTGATGGCTCCATTAAATATCCATCAGGCATAATTGAGGACATGATTGTCAAGGTTGGGCCATTCGCCTTTCCAACTGACTTTGTAGTGCTGAAAATGGAGGAGCACAAGAGTGCAACTCTCATTCTAGGAAGACCTTTCCTAGCAACTGGACGAACTCTCATTGATGTACAAAAAGGGAAAGTAACCCTGAGAGTCAATGAGGATGAGTTCAAGTTGAATGCTGTAAAAGCTATGCAGCATCCAGACACATCAAATGACTGCATGGGCGCTGACATTATTGACTCTTTGGTGGAAGAGATCAATATGACTGAGAGTCTCGAATCAGAGCTAGAGGACATCTTTAAAGATGTTCAGCCTGATTTGGAGGAATCAGAGAGAATAATAGAACCTCTGAAAATCCCTCAGGAAGAGGAGAAACCTCCCAAACCCGAGCTCAAACCATTACCACCATCCCTGAAATATGCATTTCTGGGAGAAGGTGATACCTTTCCTGTAATCATAAGCTCTGCTTTAAATCCACAGGAAGATGAAGCACTGATTCAGGTGTTAAGGACACACAAGACGGCTCTTGGGTGGTCCATAAGTGATCTTAAGGCATTAGCCCAGCAAGATGCATGCACAAGATCCTATTGGAGGATAATGCCAAACCAGTGGTCCAACCACAAAGGCGGCTGAATCCAGCCATGAAGGAGGTGGTGCAGAAAGAGGTCACTAAATTACTAGAGGCTGGGATTATTTATCCTATTTCTGATAGCCCCTGGGTGAGCCCTGTCCAAGTTGTCCCCAAGAAGGGAGGCATGACAGTAGTTCATAATGAAAAAAATGAACTGGTTCCTACAAGAACAGTCACAGGGTGGCGTATGTGTATTGACTACAGAAGGCTCAATACAGCCACTAGAAAGGATCATTTTCCTTTACCATTCATAGACCAAATGCTAGAAAGACTAGCTGGTCATGATTATTACTGCTTTTTGGATGGATATTCAGGTTACAACCAAATTGCAGTAGATCCTCTAGATCAAGAGAAAACAACATTTACTTGCCCTTCTGGCGTGTTTGCCTACAGGAGGATGCCTTTTGGTCTGTGTAATGCTCCTGCAACCTTTCAGAGATGCATGCTATCCATCTTCTCTGATATGGTGGAGAAATTACTGGAAGTCTTCATGGATGACTTCTCAGTATATGGAGACTCATTCAGCTCCTGTCTTAACCACCTAGCACTTGTCCTAAAAAGGTGCCAAGAGACTAACCTGGTTTTAAACTGGGAAAAATGTCACTTTATGGTGACTGAAGGAATTGTCCTTTGACACAAAATTTCAAGCAAGAGAATAGAGGTGGATAAGGCAAAGGTAGAGGTAATTGAAAAATTACCACCACCTGCCAATGTTAAGGCAATCAGAAGCTTTCTGTGGCATGCAGGATTCTACAGGAGGTTTATAAAGGATTTTTCGAAAATTGCAAAACCTCTGAACAACCTGCTAGCTGCTGACACACTATTTGTGTTTGACACACAGTTTCTGTAAGCATTTGAGACCCTGAAAGCTAAGCTGGTCACATCACCAGTCATCTCTGCACCAGACTGGACATTGCCATTCGAACTAATGTGTGATGCCAGTGACCATGCCATTGGTGCAGTGTTGGGACAGAGGCATAACAAGCTTCTGCATGTCATTTATTATGCTAGCCGTGTTCTAAATGATGCACAGAAGAATTACACAACCACAGAAAAAGAGTTACTTGCAGTGGTCTATGCCATTGACAAGTTTAGATCCTATCTAGTAGGATCAAAAGTGATTGTGTACATTGACCATGCTGCTCTTAAGTACTTACTCACAAAGCAGGATTCAAAACCCAGGCTCATAAGATGGGTGTTGCTTCTGCAAGAGTTTGATATAGAAATAAGAGACAGAAAAGGGACAGAGAACCAAGTAGATGATCATCTGTCCCGAATAGAACCAGTAGCTGGGGCGTCCCTCCCTTCTACTGAGATCTCTGAGACTTTCCCAGATGAGCAACTCTTTACCATTCAGGAAGCTCCATGGTTTGCAGATATTGTAAATTATAAAGTTGTGAGGTTCATACCACAGGAGTACAGCAGGGTGCAAAGAAAAAAATTAATTTCAGATGCCAAGTACTACCTATGGGATGAGCCATATCTCTTTAAGAGATGTGCAGACGGAATGATCCGCAGATGTGTACCCAGAGAAGAAGCACAAATGATCCTGTGGCATTGCCATGGATCACAGTATGGGGGACATTTCGGAAGTGAGCGAACAGCCACTAAGGTCCTCCAATGTGGCTTCTACTGGCCTACTCTCTATAGAGATGCCCGGGAGTTTGTGCAAAATTCTGACAGTTGCCAAAGAACTGGTAACCTACCTCATGGATACGCCATGCCTCAACAAGGGATCTTAGAGATTGAATTGTTTGATGTATGGGGAATTGACTTTATGGGTCCATTCCCACCATCATACTCAAACGCTTACATTTTGGTGGCAGTAGACTATGTATCTAAATGGGTAGAAGCAATTGCTACACCCACTAATGATACTAAGACCGTACTGAAATTCCTCCAGAAACACATCTTCAGCAGGTTTGGTGTTCCCAGAGTACTAATCAGTGATGGGGGTACTCATTTCTGCAATAAACAGCTGTACTCTGCTATGGTCCGATATGGAATTAGCCACAAAGTGGCAACCCCGTATCATCCACAGACAAATGGGCAAGCTGAAGTCTCTAACAAAGAGCTAAAAAGAATCCTAGAAAGGATTGTAATTGCCCGTAGAAAGGATTGGGCAAAGAGCTTGGATGATGCTCTGTGGGCATAAAGAACAGCATTCAAGACTCCAATAGGAACCTCTCCATACCAACTTGTGTATGGCAAGGCCTGTCATCTGCCCGTGGAACTGGAACATAAAGCCTACTGGGCAACCAGATTCCTAAACCTGGATGCTAAGTTAGCTGGTGAAAAAAGATTGCTCCAGCTAAATGAGCTAGATGAATTTAGACTCAGTGCCTTTGAAAATGCTAAAATTTATAAGGAAAAGGCAAAGAAGTGGCATGACAAGAAGTTGTCATCCAGAGTCTTTGAGCCAGGACAAAAAGTCCTGCTCTTCAACTCTAGGCTCAGATTGTTCCCAGGAAAACTTAAATCCCGCTGGAGGGGTCCGTATGTGATCACAGGAGTATCACCATATGGATATGTTGAGCTTCAGGATACTGATTCTGACAAAAAGTTCATTGTTAATGGATAGAGGATCAAGCATTATCTTGAAAGCAATTTTGAGCAAGAATGCTCAAAACTGAGGCTTGAATGATCCCCAGTAAAGGTCCAGCTAAAGACAATAAAGAAGCGCTTGCTGGGAGGCAACCCAATCATTAGCAGGTTATCTGTTTTGTTTAATCAAGGTTTGATATATATTCTCAAAGGGCAAATATCAAAATTAAAAAAATTCACAGAGTTACAGAAGGATTCAGTGCAAAAAAAGCAGAGAAAAGAGCTTGTTGGCGAAAAAATGCCAGTAAAGGGTATTTTGGGCGTTAAACGCCAGAATGGGCACCATTCTGGGCATTTAACACCAGTAAAGGTGCCATTTTGGGCGTTAAACGCCAGAATGGGCACCATTCTGGGCGTTTAACGCCAGGTGTGCAGCATCCTGGGCGTTTAGCAAAACGCCCAGTGATGAAGGGAATTCTGGCGTTTAACGCCAGCCAGGGTACCTGGCTGGGCGTTAAACGCCCACAATGGCCAACAATTGGGCGTTAAACGCCAGAATGGATGCCATTCTAGGCGTTTAACGCCAGAAAGGTGGGGGACAGAGATTTTGCTTTCTGATTAAAATTTTTTCAAACTTTCTTTTTTTGATCCATAATTTTCTACATAAACACATTTCAAACTTTCATCATTCACCTTCAAATTTTCAAAAATTAAAATCATTCTTCAAATCCCTCTCAAATCCTTCCCAAATCTTCTTCAAAAACTCAAATATTTCTCAAATTCTTTCCATATCTTCTCAAATCTCCTTCACAATTGTCAAAATCTCTCCCCCTCCCTTATAAATACTTGTTCGGCCACCCCTTTCTCCCCACCATTCGAATTTTCTCTCCTCCTCTCTCCCCTTTTTCCTTTCTTTTGCTTGAGGTCAAGTAATCCTCTAAGTTTGGTGTGCTTTTCCGTGATCACTAAGCCAAGAGTCATCAAGATCATGGCTCCTAAGGGAAAACAAACCAATTTAAGAGGCAAGAAAGAGAATAATCCAAAGTGTCTTTGGAATCAAGAGAAGTTCTTAACCAAAGAACATGAAGACCATTATCACAGAATAATGGGTCTGAGGTCAGTGATCCCGGAAGTCAAATTCTATCTAAAAGAAGATGAATATCCAGGGATCCAAGAGCAAATTCGAAACAGAGGATGGGAAGTTCTAACCAATCCTGAGATAAAGGTTGGAAGAAATATGGTTCAGGAATTCTACTCAAATCTGTGGCTGACAGATAAGCAGAGAATGACTGGAACTGCTTTCCATACTTACAGAACCATGGTCAGAGGGAAAGTTATTTACTTCCATCTGGACAAAATAAGAGAGGTCTTCAAATTGTCTCAACTGCAAGATGATCCTGAATCCTTTAATAGGGAGAATGGTGAGAGCAGATAAGGGGTTGGATCAAGTTCTAGAGGACATTTGCCTCCCTGGAACTAAGTGGATAACCAATTCAAAAGGTGTCCCAAACCAACTAAAGAGGGGAGACCTCAAACCAGTTGCAAGAGGCTGGCTAGACTTTATTGGGCGTTCCATATTGCCCACTAGCAACCGTTCTGAGGTCACTATCAAGAGAGCAGTGATGATTCATTGTATTATGCTTGGAAGAGAAGTGGAGGTTTCATCATCTGATTGCTTGTGAGATCTACACAATTGCAAACAAGAATTCCACTGAAGCCAAACTGGCTTACCCAAGCTTGATCTCCTTGCTCTGTAAAGAGGCTGGGGTGAAGATGGGAGTAGATGAATTCATACCCATTGAACATCCAATCACCAAGAAGTCAATGGAAGGATAAATGCAAGACAACTCTATCAAAAAGAAGGCGCAGGAGTTCCTCCCTGAATTTCCTGAAATTGACTACTGGGCTAGCCTAGAAGCACCTATCACCAAGTTGCAAGAAACTATGGAGCAACTTAAGGAAGAACAGCAGAATCAGAACTGCATGCTCTGCAAAATTGCTGAAGGAACAAGAGAAGCAAGGGCGTGAACTTCAAGAGCTGAAACGCCAAAAGCTCTCCTCCCAAGTTGAGGGAGCATCCACTTCTCAAAATCAAGGTTGTTGAGTCCTAACTCTGTGATAACCTCTATCATTAGGAGTCCATTTAAATTTTTGTTTTCTATTATTATTATTAGGCTTATCTTATATCTATTTTTGAGTCTTGTTCTTAATTCATGATTAATAAAAATTTAAAGTTCATGTCTTAAAGCTATGAATGTCCTATTAATCCATCACCTCTCTTAAATAAAAAATTTGCTTTAATCACAAAAGAACAAGAAGTACAGGATTTCGAATTCATCTTTGAAATTAGTTGAATTAGTTTGATGTGGTGACAATACTTTTTGTTTTCTAAATGAATGCTTGAACAGTGCATATGTCTTTTGAATTTGTTGTTTTAAGAATGTTAAAATAGTTGGTTCTTGAAAGAATGATGGAAAAGGAGAACTGTTATTGAGGATCTGAAAAATCATCAAATTGATTCTTGAAGCAAGAAAAAGCAGTAAAAAAAAAGCCGTGATCCAAGGCAAAAAGAGTGTGCTTAAGAACCCTGGACACCTCTAATTGGGGACTCTAGCAAAGCTGAGTCACAATCTGAAAAGGTTCACCCAAGTATGTGTCTGTGGCATGTATGTATCCGGTGGTAATACTGGAAGACAGAGTGCTTTGGGCCACAGCCAAGACTCATAAAGTAGCTATGTTCAAGAATCATCATACTTAACTAGGAGAATCAATAACATTATCCTAGTTCTGAGTTCCTATGGATGCCAATCATTCTAAACTTCAAAGGATAAAGTGAGATGCCAAAACTGTTCAGAAGCAAAAAGCTACTAGTCCCGCTCATCTAATTGGAGCTAAGTTTCATTGATATTTTGGAGTCTATAGTATGTTTTCTTCTTTTTATCCTATTTGATTTTCAGTTGCTTGCGGACAAGCAACAATTTAAGTTTGGTGTTGTGATGAGCGGATAATTTATACGCTTTTTGGCATTGTTTTTAGTATGTTTTTAGTATATTTTAGTTAGTTTTTATTATATTTTTATTAGTTTTTAGTTAAAATTCACTTTTCTGGGCTTTACTATGAGTTTGTGTGTTTTTCTGTGATTTCAGATATTTTCTAGCTGAAATTGAGGGTCCTGAGCAAAAATCTGATTCAGAGACTGAAAAGGACTGCAAATGCTGTTGGATTCTGACCTCCCTGCACTCGAAATGGATTTTCTAGAGCTACAGAAGCCCAATTGGCGCGCTCTCAACGGCGTTGGAAAGTAGACATCCTGGGCTTTCCAGCAATGTATAATAGTTCATACTTTGCCCGAGATTTGATGACCCAAACTGGCGTTACAAATCAGCTTCAGAACTCCCGGCGTTTAACGTCCAAACTGGCATAAGAATTGGAGTTAAACGCCTAAACTGGCATGAAAGCTGGCGTTTAACTCCAGAAAAAGTCTCTACACATCAAAACTTCAATGCTCAGCCCAAGCACACACCAAGTGGACCCCGGAAGTGGATTTTTTAGTCATTTACTCATTTCTGTATACCCTAGGTTACTAGTTCACTATTAATAGGATCTTTTGATATTGTATCTGTACCTCATGACACTTTACACGTTTCTCATTGTATCTTCTACAGCATGAGTCTCTAAACCCCATGGTTGGGGGTGAGGAGCTCTGCTGTGTCTTGATGGATTAATGCAATTACTACTGTTTTTCATTCAATCACGCTTGCTTTTATTCTAAGATATCACTTGTTCCTAAATCTGATGAATGTGATGATCCGTGACACTCATCATCATTCTCAACTATGAACGTGTTCCTGACAACCACCTCCGTTCTACCTTAGATTGAGTAGATATCTCTTGGATTCCTTAATCAGAATCTTCGTGGTATAAGCTAGAATTGATGGCGGCATTCAAGAGAATCCGGAAGGTCTAAACCTTGTCTGTGGTATTCTGAGTAGGATTCAAGGATTGAATGACTGTGACGAGCTTCAAACTCTTGAAGGCTGGGCGTTAGTGACAGACGTAAAAGGATCACTGGATTCTATTCCAACCTGATTGAGAACCGACAGATGATTAGCCGCGCTGTGACAGAGCGCATTGAACATTTTCACTGAGAGGATGGGAGGTAGCCATTGACAACGGTGAAACCCTACATACAGCTTGCCATGGAAGGAGACTAGCGTGCTTGAAGAAGAAGACAGTAGGAAAGCAAAGGTTCAGAAGATAGAGCATCTCCAAAACCTCAACCTGTTCTCCATTACTGCAAAACAAGTATTTAATTCATGTTCTTTTGCTTTTTACAATCAACCGTGATAATTATTGATATCCTGACTAAGAGTTACAAGATAACCATAGCTTGCTTCAAGCCGACAATCTCCGTGGGATCGACCCTTACTCACGTAAGGTATTACTTGGATGACCCAGTACACTTGCTGGTTAGTTGTGCGAGATTGCAAAAGTGTGATTGCAATTTCGTGCACCAATGATCAACTAGAAGACGGGTGTAGAAAAAAGATTTGGGACCCCAGAATACATGAGGATCAACCTTGGGAGCCCCTGGCTTGTTCGGAGCTTTATCAAAACTTGGTGCGATTAATTTGGAATTTTGGAGCATATTGGAGATTCAAGCATTGGTGGAAGTTCAAGGATGAGTTCAACCATAAGCCGCCATGATAAGGAGCTCGCCAAATGTCCAACTTAAGAACAATAACTAAAAGTGCTAGGTGGGAGACACCCCACCATGGTAAACTCTTTCCACTTTCTCTTTTATTCATATTGGTGAATAAGTTTAATTCCCATTTAGTTTAGGTTGTTAAGTTTAATTAGTAGTTTAATATGTTTAAATAAGGTTTGGTAGTGCTTTGGTAACCTTTTGGGTGTTTGGAATGCTTGGTTTGGTGCAAAAAATTGGAAAAGTTTTGAAAAATAGAGCACCAACCATGCGTATGCACACCTCATGCATATGCATGACCCCAAAAGTTCACCAAATCATGCGTACGCACACCTCATGCATATGCATGACCCCAAAAGTTCACCAAATCATGCGTACGTATGCCTCATGCGTACGCATGACACCAAAATAGGACGAAAGCCATTTTGTGCTAGTATCGTGTGTACACCATGCGTACACATAGTACCCCTCAGTACATCATGTTAAAAAAAAAACCACATTCATGCGTACGCATGCCTTATGCGTACACACGATCCCCTTTCCAGAACCAAAAGAGTGTGGTGTGAGCGTTGTGTGTATGCACAATTTCCATTCGCACCATACCTCGCGAGTACGCATGCCTTAAACGTATGTGCGGATTTGAAAATCCCAACCCTTATACATGAATGCCCTAGTGTATTTGCACACCTTTCCCTTCTTTTCCCCAACGTCCATCTCTTCTCCAACGTTCCACCATCAACCTCCATCATTCACCACCAACCACCTCCGGTGACCCCAACAGCACTGTTAATACCTCCGTCTACCTCCATTCTACTTCCCCTTCTCCCCTTTCTTCTTTCATTTCCCCTCTCTATCCCTTCTGCCACCGCCATTACCGCAGCTCTGTCGGCGACCACCACAACGACCCCCATCACCCTTTCTTCCACTCACTCTCACTACATCACTAGTAATCTCGCCTATCTCCATCCCATTCTCCACTGTCTTCAAAGAACCAGAACAGGGCATGATCCCGTGTTTTCTTCTTTATACACTGCTACTACCGCCTCTCTTGGCTGGCCACCACTATTGCGACTACAACCCAGCCGTCCTTTCCCTTCCCCTATTCTTATCTTTCTCTAGTCTAGGTTAGTTTACTTTCAATTTATGTTAGTTTAATTTCATTTCGATAGTTTAGTTAGTTGGTTAATTTGGTTCATTAGAGTTAGTTAGAATTGCATATTTTAGTGGATTTTAGGTGGTTAGTGATAAGGAATTTAAAAGAGAATAGATAAATGGATTTTTCCTACTAGACCTCTAAGATACCTGCTCTTAGCAACCTAGGTCACCGGAAAGGATTTCCTACTAGATCTTCAAAGAACTTGTCCTTGACAACCTAGATCAGAGGGGCAAAAACTGAAAGAAACCACCACGCAGATCACCTTAGCGTTGGATCCTCCAATCTTTCTCATGCAACAAGTGAAGCAAATCACTCACCTCACTTCTCACACAATAAAAGTGCTTAAAAGCAATTGAAATTTATTCATCAAAGTTGTGTAAATTGTCTCACCAAAGATATTTAAATAGCACCTAACAATTAACTAAAAGATAAGATAACTAATTTAAATCAGATTTGATCTTATTGGATTAGATCAGATTTGATTTAAATTTAAAATCCCTAAAATACTACTAAGCATAACAGATTTAAAATAAGTCTTCTAACAAACTTTTGACCACATAACAAACTAAAACAAGAGTCTAGAATTTTGAAATTTAAAAATAAATTATGCCTCCCACTGAATTCGGAAAGCATTATTGGGCTTCTTACTGTCCTGACTTAGCCCAATGGGCCTTGCCCATTCTTCCTTGGTTAGAACTTGATGTAACTCCATATGCACAAGTGCTGCCAGGTTTCCAAAACTCTCTTTGAGCTTCTTTGCACGTGCTCTAGTGATGGGGCCTTCTGGAAGTGTGAAATTCCCATTTTGCCCTTGTGTCTTAGAATGCCCCTGTTGTCTTTTCGAGCATGTATCATTCCCTCCTTCCTCAAAAAGATTTGTCCTCGAATTTGTGTCCATATCAAAAGGAGAGAGATCAGAAACATTGAAAGTAGCAGAGACATTATACTCATCTGGTAGGTCAATCTTGTAGGCGTTGTCATTGATCTTCTCAAGCACTTGGAATGGGCCATCCCCTCTAGCATCAAGTTTAGTCTTCCTCTGAGCAGGAAATCTCTCCTTCCTCAAATGTACCCAAACCCAATCTCATGGTTCGAAGACTATATGCTTTCGGTTTTTGTTAACCCTTTCAGCCGTGGTTTTGTTCTTCCTCTCAATTAGGTCACGAGCCTTTGCATGTATTGCTTTAACTTTTTCAGCCTTGCTAGCTCCATCTAAACTAATAATATCACTTAAAGGTAAAGGCATTAAATCTAAGACAGTGAGAGGATTAAAACCATAGACAAGTTCAAAGGGTGAAAAACCAGTGGAAGAATGGATTGTCCTGTTACAAGCAAACTCAATAAAAGGTAAACAATCTTCCCATGTTTTCAAATTCTTACCAACAACAGCACGCTGATGCGTGAGCATCTTGTCTATCTTTTCCTAGTGAATTTACATCTAAATTATTGAGTTTAATTAAGAATTAATTATATTTTAGCCACTATGGATGCTATTTTGAGTTTTGTGCAATTTTATTTATTTTAGGTAGCATTCAGAGGGATTTGATGAAGTTTCTGCAGAGAAAAAGAAGAAATCAAAGAGATGACCAGCGAAGACCGACGCGGACGCATGGCTCACGCGACTGCGCGGAATAGAGAAATCGCAATGACGCGATCGCGTGCCTAACACGAACGCGTGGACTGGAATCTGCACAAATGACGCGAGCGTGTGGACGACGCGGACGCGTCACATGCGCGATCTGAAAAAATACAAATGACGCTGGGGTGATTTCTCGGCTGTTTTGACCCACTTTCTAGCCCAGAAAACACAGATTTGAAGCTGCAGAATGGACAAAGCAAGTGGTCCCCACCCATCAACTGAAAATCTGTTAATTAATTCGAATTTAAATTCAAATCTTATCTTTTAGGAAACGATATTATTTTTATTTTTAGATAATTAGATTTTAAATTAATGAGGATTAGTTATAAAAAGAGAAGACTTCTCTTCTATTAGAACATTAGATTAGAGGGATTCCATTAGGGAATTCTATACAAATTTACATTCTTCATTCCATGAGCAACTAAACCTCCACTGTTAAGGTTAGGAGCTCTGTCTATTTGTATGGATTGATTTTATTACTTTTTATATTTTAATTTATGTTTGGATTTATATTTAAGAATTGTTTTCGTTCTTTATCTTATGAATTTGGGTGGAACGGAAGTATGACCCTCTTTTTATTTGAGTTCTTGTAAAACTTGGAAAAGCTCTTTACTTGAACAACAGCTTGAAAACATATTCTCCTGAATTTTAATTATTTGGATTTAATGGGATACGTGACATATAATCCCCTTATTTTTGGGTAATTAGAGTTTTTGTGGCATGCAAACTGAAAATTGATTTTTACCCTCTAATTGAAATTAATTAATTGACCAAGGAATTGGCAGTTGATGAATTTTAGAGGAGACTAGGAAGGTCTAAGGAATTAGGGTCTAGTCACATATAGTTTGCCATAAATTAAATCCTACATAATTAAAATAGTTAGTAAGAAAAGTTAATTCGGAAAAATAGATAACTCTGAAGCCTTAACTGTGTATCCATATTTTATTTTTATTGTCTATACTTTTGATATTTTGAATTCAAACTTAAACCTTTTAAACATCTCAAAACCAATTTCTGCTTGCCTAACTAAGCCAATCAATCAATCATTGTTGCTTGATCCATCAATCCTCGTGGAATCGACCCTTACTCACGTAAGGTATTACTTGGTACGACCCGGTGCACTTGCCGGTTAGTAAGTGTGGGTTATAAAAAATGCACCACACGCAATAAGGTTCCCAATGTCCTATTTACGACTTCAGTTTGACCATCAGTTTGAGGGTGACAAGTAGTTGAGTATAACAATTTTGTTCCCAGCTTACTCCACAAAACTTTCCAAAAGTGACTTAAGAATTTGACATCACGATCAGAAACAATAGTTTGGGGAACACCATGTAAGCGCACAACTTCTCGAAAAAATAGGTCAGCAATATGTGTGGCATCATCAGTTTTATGGCAAGCAATGAAATGAGCCATTTTACTAAATCTATCTACCACAACAAAAATGCTATCTTGACCTCTCCTAGTTCTAGGTAAACCGAGAACAAAATCCATAGAAATATCAACCCATGGATGCACAGGAACAGGTAAAGGAGTATACAAACCATGTGGTAAAGACTTAGATTTAGCTTGTTTACATGCAATGCATTTAGCACAAAATTTCTCAACATCTTTACGCATGTGGGACCAGTAAAAATGCTCAGATAAAACATCCAAAGTCTTATGCACACCAAAATGACCCATCAAACCCCCACTATGTGATTCTAGAACAAGTAACTCCCTAATAGAACAAGTAGGTACACAAATTCTATTACCCCGAAAAAGAAAGCCATCATGCTTATAGAATTTGTTATATGCACCATGTTCACATACAGCATAGATAGAGGCAAAAGCTGAATCAGTTGCATACAATTCCTTCATACACTCAAAACCTAACAGTTTAGAAATAAGGGTTGTGATTAAGGAATACCTTCTAGATAATGCATCAGTAACCACATTCTCTTTACCTTGCTTATAGGCGATTATATATGGAAAGGATTCAAGAAATTCTATCCATTTTACATGTCTCTTGTTCAGCTTCCCTTGGCCCTTCAAGTGTTTGAGGGATTCATGGTCAGTATGTACCACAAATTCCTTAGGTAGCAAATAATGCTGCCACACTTCCAAAGCTCGCACCAAGGCATAAAGCTCTTTATCATAAGTGGAGTAGTTAAAGCGGGCCCCATTCAACTTCTCACTGAAATAGCCAATTGCTCGCTTTTCCTGCATCAAAACAGCACCTATACCAATTCCGAAAGCATCACATTCGATTTCAAAAGTTTTAAAAAAATCTGGTAAAATAAGAATGGGGGCAGAACACAATAATTCTTTCAAGGTGTTAAAGGCAAATTCTTGTTCCTGATCCCATTTAAAGTTGACATGTTTCTTGATGATATCAGTTAAAGGTGCAGCAATAGTAGAAAAATCTTTAACAAACCTCCAATAAAAACCCGCAAGACCATGAAAACTTCTAACATCAGAGACACTCTGCGGTGTGGGCCATTCTCTAATAGCCTTCACCTTCTCGTCATCTACCTCAATTCCTACAGAACTTATCACAAAACCTAGGAATACGACTTTACTCAGACAAAACGAGCACTTTTGGAGATTAGCATACAATTTTTCCTTTCTAAGTACCTCTAAAACAGATTGAACATGCAAAATATGATCATCAAGACATTTACTGTAGATAATGATATCATCAAAATAAACAACCACAAATTTACCTAAAAACTCTCGCAAAACATGATTCATTAGTCTCATAAATGTACTAGGTGCATTAGTCAAACCAAATGGCATAACTAACCACCCATACAAACCATATTTAGTTTTGAAAGCTGTTTTCCATTCATCACCAAGTTTCATTCGTATTTGATGATAACCACTCCTTAAATCTATTTTAGTAAAAATAACAGAACCATGCAATTCATCAAGCATATCATCAAGTCTAGGAATAGGATGGCGATACTTTACCGTAATCTTATTTACAGCTCTGCAGTCAAAACACATCCTCCATGAGCCATCCTTCTTGGGCACCAATAGTACCAAAACAGCACAAGGACTCATGTTTTCTCTCATAAAACCCTTAGCCAAAAGGTCCTCGACTTGCCATTGCAGTTCCTTCGTCTCCTCAGGATTGGTCTGGTAAGCTGGCCGGTTAGGAATGCTTGATCTGGGGACAAAGTCAATCTGATGTTCAATGTCTCGTAATGAAAGTAAACCTGAGGGCTTCTCATCCGAAAATACATCGCCAAATTCATGCAAGAGTGAAATAAAAGTGCTAGGCAGGTTATGGTTAGTTTCAATAGTAGAAAGTAAAGACTCTCTAAATCGTACTAACACCAATGTTTTTTTCCCTAAACTAGCATGCTTCAGATCCCTCTCTTTGGCATAAAAACATATTTTGTGAGCACTCTCACTCTCCACAGATGCTTCTCTTTTAGAACTCTCTTTTTCACTCAGACCCTGACTCTTTTTCTCACACGTTTCATCTCTCAAAGCCCTCTCTTTACCCTCTTGTTTTTCAATTTTCTCACATCATAAAGACTCTTTAGTAGATTTGTGCATGCTTAGTTGCTCCAGGTACACTTCTTTAGGTGTCAAAGGTGCAAGGGTAATCTTCTTCCCAAGATAAGTAAAGGAGTATCAGTTTGTGAAACCATCATGGACCACCTTCCTATCATACTGCCATGGACGTCCTAGGAGTAGATGACATGCCTGCATGGGAACCACATCACAAAGTACCTCTTCACTATATCTCCCAATAGAGAACTGTATGCGGGCTTGCTTCATAACCTTCAACTCACCAACATCACTTAGCCACTCCAGTTTGTAAGGGTTAGGGTGTTTGGTGCATTTCAACCCCAATTTTATGATCAAAGTAGAGCTAGCAATGTTTGTATGACTTCCAGCATCAATGATCATAAGTCCAACCTTACCTCCTAATAAAACTTTTGTATGAAAGATGTTCTCTCGCTGTTCTAGACGATCATCCTTGGCCTGTACATTTAAGATCTGCCTAGTAACAAGGGTCTCGCCACTAACAGCATACTCAACTATATCTTCATTATCTGTAGCATCATCCGCATGTGGCGTGTCTTCATACCCATCTGAGTTATTAGATTCTGAGAAAATATCATTTGCTTTAATTACCATGGTCCTTTTATTTGGACACTCGGAAGCATAATAGCGTAATCCACGGCACTTAAAGCAGGTAATATCACGATGCCGTGCAGGAGGTTTAGAAGTGGAATTAGGTGTGTGCAGCTTCCTGTGCTACTCTGTGGGCTTCTCCTTTGATTCGGTAGGTTTGGATCCAGTCTTCTCCCTGAAATTAGCACCTCTCGAATCCCACCTTGAAGTAGAATTACGCAGCCCTTTCGCCTTTTACTGTCTTTCCACTTTGATAGCTAGGTTCACCCAGTCTTCCATAGTCACAAATGGGAGATGTTCTACAGTATTTGCAATGTCTCGGTTCAGCCCACTCAAGAAACGTGCCATAGTAGCCTCAGACTCCTCTTCAATGTTTGCTTGGATTAGTAGCATCTCTATCTCTTTATGATACTCATCTACAGACTTAGAACCTTGGTATAACCGTTGGAGCCGTTGATGTAGCTCCTTGTAATAATAAGAAGGAACAAACTGTTGTTGCATGACCTTCTTCATCTTTTCCCAAGACAGAATTGGTGGTTTTTCATTCTGCCTGCTCTGTTTGTCCAGCTCGGCCCACCAGACAAAGGCATAATCTGAGAATTCGATAGCCGCTAGCCTTACCTTTTTTACATTTGTGTAGTTATGACACTGAAATAGGAGCTCTACCTTGCATTCCCATTCCAGGTACGCCTCAGGGTCACTTCTGCCTTTAAATTCTGGGATGCGCATCTTGATAGCATTAAGGTTATTATCAACATCTACCGGTTGTCTATGATGTCGGGATCTGGATGAAGTCTCCTCCTCAGACTCCGTAGAATCATTATGAATAGATTCTCGTGACCGTGCTTTTCGCCTAGGGGAAAAAGAGTTAATTTGAGAATCCATGCCATCAAGACGTTGTTGAATCCCTGTAAGGATGCTGGCAAATGCGTTGAGGTGGAAAGTTAGTTGTGGATCGGGGTTCCCTTCAGTGTTAGCCATCAATGAACCTGTAAAAGAAAAGACCTTGCAACACTCTTCTCACGTGTATCACTCGAAATAGGACACTCGTGTTTCACTCAATACGTGGCTTTTACCCTCTGATGAGCTTACCACTCTTGCCTTTTTCCACTCTTGGATTGCCTTAACAAGTTGCACTTCGGAAGATGAGGAATTGAGATACCAAACTAAGATAATCTGAATGATAGAAACGTTCAACTTGACAAGAAGACAATTAAAGTATGTGAAAAAAAAGGAAACAAGGAGTGATACTAGGATGACAAAAACTAGCAAAATTGGATCCTAAGTGGAACCTAAGGAAAATTTGAAAAGATAAACAACGGGAAAATTTAAAATTTCATTTTTTTTCTTTTTTTTTAAACGTTTATATTTTTTTTGTTAACTGGAATAAACAGAAATTGCAGTAATAGAATTTAAGGAAGAGTTTTTTTTCGTTTTTTTCTAATCTAAAGTAAATTGCAGAAATTGAAGAGAAAAAGAAAGAGATTAAACAAGACCCATGGAACGTGTAGATAAATAAGAATTTACCTACGACATGTAACTGATACCAGATGATAAGGAATTTAAAAGAGAATAGATAAATGGATTTTTCCTACTAGACCTCTAAGATACCTGCTCTTAGCAACTTAGGTCACCAGAAAGGATTCCCTACTAGACCTTCAAAAAACTTGTCCTTGACAACCTAGATCAGAGGGGCAAAAACTGAAAGAAACCACCACGCAGATCACCTTAGTGTTGGATCCTCCAATCTTCCTCATGCAACAAGTGAAGAAAATCACTCACCTCACTTCTCACACAATAAAAAGTGCTTAAAAGCAACTGAAATTTATTCATCAAAGTTGTGTAAATTGTCTCACCAAAGGTGTTTAAATAGGCACCTAACAATTAACTAAAAGATAAGATAACTAATTTAAATCAGATTTGATCTTATTGGATTAGATAAGATTTGATTTAAATTTAAAATCCCTAAAATACTACTAAGCATAACAGATTTAAAATAAGTCTTCTAACAAACTTTTGACCACATAACAAACTAAAACAAGAGTCTAGAATTTCGAAATTCAAAAATAAATCATGCCTCCCACTGAATTCGGAAAGCATTATTGGGCTTCTTGCTGTCTTGACTTAGCCCAATGGGCCTTGCCCATTCTTCCTTGGTTAGAACTTGATGTAACTCCATATGCACAAGCGCTGCCAGGTTTCCAAAACTCTCCTTGAGCTTCTTTGCACGTGCTCTAGTGATGGGGCCTTCTGGAAGTGTGAAATTCTCATTCTACCCTTTTGTCTTAGAATGCCCTTGTTGTCTTTTCGAGCATGTATCAGTTAGGTAGGATGAACTTAGTTTGTATTGGATTTTTACGTTTGGAAATTTTGTTGTTTTGAATGTGTTTGGTATGAATTTGTTTGTTGTATGCTGATGGCATTGATGTTTTTTTTACTAAACTGTATATGTGCTGCTCACTCAATTATGTTTGATTCGTATGAATTGATATGTGAATGGTGTTTATTTGTTGTTAAAATTCATTTGGACATTCATTTGATTGAGTGAATTTAGGAAATGTGCTAGTTTGCTGCTGAAATGCTACCAGAAATTGTTTGAATCTGTTTTCACTATTTATCTTTGGTACATTCGTTTAATTGATTTTGGTATTCCATTAATTTTGCTTTGAAATATTGTTGAGCTCAATTAATTGATTATCCGGCTAACAAATTCACTGTTTTGTTACTGAAAGCTAAGATTTTTGTTATTTTGTTTCATTAAGCTGCATTGTTTGATTTGGTGCAATAAGGCTTTATTTGACGGATTTTTGTGTCAATAGAACCTTGTTTACCAAACGGATTTGAAAAAGATGCCCTAAGGAAGCTTCATTGCAAATTTTGGTCATATCTTTGAATTCTTTTCTTGTTTTCAATTGTGATTTACTCATAAGCATTGAATGGCTTAAATTGACTTTCAAATTAACCAAAAGTTGGATTCTTTTGAGAACTAGAGCCTCTTTTGCAGGAATTCACAAGGTTGAGGATTCTTAACCTATGTGACTAGATTGATCCATTTTCACCATGCTTAAACTGCTTTAAGTCACATAGGGCATGAATTTTTCAATTCCTATTTCAAACTTGTGAATTTAATGCTTACTTGCAATTTGGTGTTTGAAATTTCCTCAACTGCTTTGTTAATCAATACTTTATCTTTTTAAACACCAAAATGCTTAAACTTATGCCAAGTGAATGTGACCATTTTTCATTTGATTATGTGCTATACACATACATTTACATCACTTGTTTTAGCATATTGCATTGTCGTGAAGTGAATGTGAGCCTGCTTGTTTTGAAACTCTTGAAACTTTTCAGAATTAAGGATCATACTTCTTATGCACATAACGCTTGACTTTTTTTTTCTTTTTCAACTAACTCTTTTTCTTTTTCTTTTTCTTCGTGCATAGCAACAATGTGTCCTTTACTTTCTTTTTCTCAATCAGGCAAGCTAATTTGCTTTGATGGATTCTAATGATTGGAATGAGATTTCTACTTAAGTTGCTTTGTCATTTCACTTATTCTTCCAATCAATTTTATTCCTTCTTTTCACTTCACTCATAATTGTGTTTTTGCCTTTATTTTTGTTATGCTGCTTGCTTATATTTCTGATTTATATACCGTAGATCACTTTTCATATCCCTGTTTCCTTTTATCCTTTTCAAGATGACTGACAGGAAGAGAAAGAGTAAGACAACTGGCCCGAGAAAGAGGAAAAGATCCTCACGGACCGCTGAAATAACGGAAGATTCATTATCAGAGAGACAGCTTAGTGAAAGGGACAAACCCAATCAAAAGACATCCTCCTTTGACCCGTCTAAGTTCACAAACCTCTACTCAGAGCTGAAGTTCCTACATTTTGTTGAGAAGTGGAGCCTCCATATTGAGAGGAAGCTTTAGATACCCCCAGAGCTGCAAAAATACACTGAGCATCAGATGGAGCAGCGGGGTTGGACATTCATGGATCGGGACCTAGTAGGAGTGAATGCATCTTGAGTCTGCGAATTCTACTGTGATTTTTACAGAGCGACCCTAGATGTAGTTCTCCTTCAAGGCAAGCAGATATTGATTACAGATGAGGTAATTAAAGAGGTCCTCTATTTTTGGCCTAAAATGGCCGAGAAAGATGCTTTTAAGAAGGTGGAAGAGGACATATAGATGATGACTTTTGATTGAGATGCAGTATTAAGAGTTATAGCCGTCCACCTCGATAGCCCTTGGATCTATGGGCGGTCGAAGCTAAGTCCGAAGGGCATAGCAATCAGATATCTCATAGTTGAGGCTAGGCTCTGGGATCAGATCCTAACCAACTATGTGATGCCTAGCACTCATGAGACAGAGATCACTTCAGATATGGATGTGCTTATCTGATGTGTCTTGGAAGGAAAGAAGCTGTACCTTCCAAGGGTCATTAGAAGGTATATAGCTCAGACACATCACATAGGCAACCTAGAATTCCTATGCCTGATTACACAGTTAGGTCTGCAAGTTGATGTAGTCTGGGAGGATGTGAATGAAAGGCCGACAGTTGTCAGTAGCAAGTGTAACACCCTACCACACAGAGTTTTACACCTAGGATGTAAAACAGAGGTGGCAAGGCACTACGACCTCTAAAAATAAAATTTTCATATATAATATAGTGAAAAAGGTTTATAATTAGAAGCCTTTGAAGAAAAGGAGGAAACAAAAAAATCGTTAAATTGAAAAGCGCAACACTCCGTGTACGATAACGTAAGCAAGATAACAATCGATATACTAAGAGTTCCAAAACACATGTAACAAGACTCAAGACTCAGCTCACGAAGATAAACCGTCCGAGTACATAGTTATACATATATAGATATATATAGGAAAAACCCAAAAGAAAACCCAGAATACAGAGTTACAAAACCCGAGTCTCCAAAATCACCTCTAAGAGGAATTAATACAGCATATATATAATGGGTGGAGACAATAAGCATCTAAACAAATACAAATAGCCAAAATAAACCCAAAAGTTAAAGATCTTCACAACATTAGAAGCTTCTAGAATGCTTTAGCAAGGTGTCGCCTGTCCTGCATCTGAAAACCACAAAACCCGCATGGGTGAGAACCGGAGGTTCTTAGCATGGTAATAGTGCCCACATATCTAACATATAATGTCCTGGAAAAGCCAAAGGCAATCATAGAATTTCCAACAGGTAATTAAAGCTTAAAATATAACTAAACCATAAAGAGAAAATAGGCAAGTAGTTAAGGGTCTTTAGAACTATCTAAAACTCCCCGTTCCAACTCCTCCGAACCTCCCAACCACCAACGGAACCAAATGCAACAAACACAGTTATTACAAATAGAGAAATTACAAATAGGATTCAAGTATAACAGATAATCAATAGTATTTAATTATGCAATCAGTTAGGCAATCCAAACAAGACATATAGATGCAAATGATGCATGCCTGTCCTAGTGGCTGATGAGTCTCATCTGTCGGTTATAGAGCCAACCCACAAGTCCTGGTAGCTAACCATTGGACGGTCCCTCTGTCGTGCATCCCCCAACTCGAGTAATTTTCAATCATAACATATTCATAATCATAATCATACAACACCCACTCTTGGTGCTTATCACGGGGGCGAGCTCATCCGGACCTTTCAGAGTGTCCGGCCATACTTAGGATATAGGGTCAGCAGATATCGAGTCTTAACCTAGAGCACGAGGTGGCTAGTCACTGCTTTCATCCAGGAAAACACGTATCTCAGATAATCATTTCACATCCATCCATACACATTCCATAATCATTCCTTATAACCATATCATTGCTCATCACAACCTGGGGAAAGTGGGACAAAACCATAACCCTTGCGTCCATCCGGGGAGCCTCTACACTAACCAACCTAGAGCAAGTGGGGCAAAACCACAACCCTTGCATTTGCCCAGGAGGTATGTTCTCATATGCCCATGAGGAACCAAGGAAGGGATCCTAACCTCCCACCATCTCGCTGGGGGCGATTTTACGATACTAGGAGGAACAAGGAAGGGGATCCTTACCTTCCACCATCTCTCTGGGGTCGCACTTTCGAGAAAGAGAGCTTTAGATACAGCAATCATTCACATTCACATTTTCATTCCCAGCCATAAATTACAATTTATCATAGCCATCCGGCTTGAAATCACAATTCATACCCAGCTGATGAGCGGATAATTTATACGCTTTTTGGCATTGTTTTTAGTATGTTTTTAGTATATTTTAGTTAGTTTTTATTATATTTTTATTAGTTTTTATTTAAAATTCACTTTTCTGGACTTTACTATGAGTTTGTGTGTTTTTCTGTGATTTCAGATATTTTCTGGCTGAAATTGAGGGACCTGAGCAAAAATCTGATTCAGAGGCTGAAAAGGACTGCAGATGCTGTTGGATTCTGACCTCCCTGCACTCGAAGTGGATTTTCTAGAGCTACAGAAGCCCAATTGGCGCGCTCTCAACTGGGTTGGAAAGCAGTCATCCTGGGCTTTCCAGCAATATATAATAGTCCATACTTTGTCCGAGATTTGATGGCCCAAACCGGCGTTCCAAATCAGCTCAAGACTGCCCGGCGTTAAATGCCCGAACTGGCACAGAAGTGGGAGTTAAACGCCCAAACTGGCACAAAAGCTAGTGTTTAACTCCAAGAAAAGTCTCTACACATGAAAGCTTCAATGCTCAGCCCAAGCACACACCAAGTGGGCCCGGAAGTGGATTTTTATGTCATTTACTCATTTCTGTAAACCCTAAGCTATTAGTTCTCTATAAATAAGACCTTTTGCTATTGTATTTTCATCTTGGTTCTTCTGGTTCCATCTTTGGGGCTGAAGCCAATGATCACCATTATCACTTATATATTTTCAACGGTGGATTTTCTACACACCATAGATTAAGGTGTGGAGCTCTGCTGTACCTCGAGTATTAATGCAATTACTATTGTTCTTCTATTCAATTCAGCTTATTCTTGTTCCAAGATATTCATTCGCACTCAAGAACTTGATGAATGTGATGATTATGTGACGCTCATCATCATTCTCACTTATGAACGCGTGCCTGACAACCACTTCCGTTCTACAAGCAAACAAGGCTTGAATGTGTATCTCTTGGATTCCTTAATCAAAATCTTCGTGGTATAAGCTAGAATTGATGGCGGCATTCTTGAGAATCCGGAAGGTCTAAACCTTGTATGTGGTATTCTGAGTAGGATTCAAGGATTGAATGACTGTGACGAGCTTCAAACTCGCGATTGTGGGGCGTTAGTGACAGACGCAAAAGAATCACTGGATTCTATTCCGACATGATCGAGAACCGACAGATGAATAGCCGTGCTGTGACAGAGCGCGTTGAACATTTTCACTGAGAGGATGGGACTGTAGCCATTGACAACGATGATGCCCAACATACAGCTTGCCATGGAAAGGAGTAAGAAGGATTGGATGAAGACAGTAGGAAAGCAGAGAGACGGAAGGGACAAAGCATCTCCATACGCTTATCTGAAATTCTCACCAATGAGTTACATAAGTATCTCTATCTTTATTTTATGTTTTATTCATCTTTTAATTATCAATCCTCCATAACTATTTGAATCCACCTGACTGAGATTTACAAGATGACCATAGCTTGCTTCATACCAACAATCTCCGTGGGATCGACCCTTACTCGCGTAAGGTTTATTACTTGGACGACCCAGTGCACTTGCTGGTTAGTTGTGCGAAGTTGTGATAAAGAGTTGAGATTGCAATTGAGTGTACCATGTTGATGGCGCCATTGGTGATCATAATTTTGTGCACCAAGTTTTTGGCGCCGTTGCCGGGGATTGTTTGAGTTT
Organism: Arachis stenosperma; assembly: GCF_014773155.1. NCBI lineage: Eukaryota > Viridiplantae > Streptophyta > Magnoliopsida > Fabales > Fabaceae > Arachis > Arachis stenosperma. The sequence goes on along the minus strand of NC_080386.1, from coordinate 107,494,907 downwards.
GGACAACTGACGGTTCATCTTGTTGCTTAGATTAGGTATTTTTCTTCAGAATTTTTAAGAATGAATTCTAGAGTTTCAAGGTGATGTTTTTATCATCACCAAAGCTGATTGATTTTCATCAATTTAGCTCTTGAATGTAATGTCCTGCTGAAGCTTGGCTAGCCATGTCTAATCTTTTTAGACTAAAGCTTTAGACTAACATTGCATGATTCTTAGAATTCTTATTAAAAATTTTGAATCTCTTTATTTTCTTTTCCATATAATTTTCGAAAAATCCAAAAAATTACAAAGTCATAAAAATAAAAAATATTTTATGTTTCTTGTTTGAGTCTAGTGTCTCATTTTAAGTTTGGTGTCATTTGCATGTTTCTGTTCTTCTTGCATTTTTCGAATTCATTCATATGTCTTCATTGATCTTCAAGTTGTTCTTGATGATTTACTTGCTCTGATCTTTAAATTCTCTTGTTTTGTGTGTTTTGTTGTTTCTCATATGCATTCTCAATTTGTTAGTGTCAGTAGTATACAAACTTCTAAGTTTGGTGTCTTGCATGCATTGTTTATTTGATTTTAGTTGCATTTTGATTATTCCTCATCATTAAGAATCCAAAAAATTTTTAATTTGTGTCTTTTCAAGTCAATAATACAGAGAATTGAAGATTCAGAACATACAGCAGAGGAATCACACAGAAAAAGCTGGGTGTTCAAAACGCCCAGTGAAGAAGAAAAACTGGCGTTTAACGCCCAAAAGGGTAGCATTTTAGGCGTTAAACGCCAGAATGGATACCATTCTGGGCGTTTAACGCCAGGATGGCACAAGAGGGAAGATTTTGTTTTTAATTCAAATTTTTTTCAAGTTTCCATAATTTTTCAAAATCAAATCTTTTTCAAATCATATCTTTTCAATCATATATTTTCAAAATCAATTTCTTTCCTTTTTCAAAAATACTTGCTAACAATTAATGATTTGATTCAACATTTCAAGTATGTTGCCTTTTCTATTGAGAAAGGTTTAATGTCTGAATCATATCTTTTAAATTTCTTGTTAGCCAAGTCATTAATTTTAAAAATTAAATCTTTTTAAATTATTTTTCAATCATATCTTTTCAATCATATCTTTTTTAAAACCATAACTTTTCAATCATATCTTCTCAGTCACATCTTTTTCAAAATAGTTTTCAAATTATATCTTTTTTATTTCTAATTTCAAAATCTTTTTCAAAAATCACTTTATTTCTTTCTCAATCTTAGTTTTCGAAAATCATCAATCAAATTTTCAAAATTTCTTTTAATTATTTTAAAATCTTTTACTTTAATTTCAAAAATTCTTCCCCTCTTCTCACATCCTTCTATTTATGGACTAACACTCCTCCACTATCAACAATTCGAACTCCATCTCTCTTGATAAGTTCGAATTCTTCTTCTACCTCCTCCTTCTATTCTTCTTTTCCTCTGACATCTCAAGGAATCTCTATACTGTGACATAGAGGATTCCATATTTTCTTGTTCTCTTCTCTTTCATATGAGCAGGAGCAAAGACAAAAGCATTCTTGTTGAGGCTAACCCTGAACCTGAAAGGACCTTGAAGCGAAAGCTAAGAGAAGCTAAAGCACTACTCTCTGTAGAGGACCTAACAAAAATCTTCAAACAAGAAGAACACATGGCAGCCGAAAACAACAACAATGCCAACAATGCAAGGAAGGTGCTGGGTGACTTTACTGCACCTACTCCCATCTTCTATGGGAGAAGCATTTCTATCCCTGCCATTGGAGCAAACAATTTTGAGCTTAAGCCTCAATTAGTTTCTCTAATACAACAGAATTGCAAGTTCCATGGACTTCCATTGGAAGATCCTCATCAGTTTTTAGCTAAATTCTTGCAAATCTGTGACACTGTCAAGACCAATGGGGTTGACCCTGAGGTCTACAGACTTATGCTATTCCCTTTTACTGTAAGAGACAGAGCTAGGATATGGTTGGACTCACAACCTAAAGAAAGCCTGAACTCTTGGGAAAAGCTAGTCAATGCCTTCTTGGCAAAGTTCTTTCCACCTCAAAAATTAAGCTTAGAGTGGAAGTCCAAACCTTCAGAAAGAAAGAAGGTGAATCCCTCTATGAAGCTTGGGAAAGATACAAACAATTGATCAGAAAGTGTCCGTTTGACATGCTTTCTGAATGGAGCATCATAGGTATCTTCTATGATGGTCTGTCTGAACTGTCCAAGATATCATTGGATAGCTCTGCTGGAGGATCTCTTCATCTGAAGAAGACGCCTGCAGAAGCTCAAGAACTCATTAAAATGGTTGCAAATAACCAATTCATGTACACTTCTAAAAGGAATCCTGTGAACAATAGGACGAATCAGAAGAAAGGAGTTCTTGAGATTGATACTCTGAATGCCATATTGGCTCAAAATAAAATATTGACTCAGCAAGTCAATATGATTTCTCAAAGTCTGTCTGGAATGCAAGCTGCACCAGGCAATACTAAGGACGCTTCATCAGAAGAAGAAGCTTATGATCCTGAGAACCCATCAATAGAAGAGGTGAATTACATAGGAGAACCCTATGGAAACACCTATAATCCTTCATGGAGAAATCATCCAAATCTCTCATGGAAGGATCAACAGAGACCTCAACAAGTTTTCAACAACAATAATGGTGGAAGAAATAGGTTTAGCAATGGCAAGCCTTTTTCATCATCTTCTCAGCAACAGACAGATAATTCTAAGCAGAGTCACTCTGACTTAGCAACCATGGTCTCTGATCTAATCAAAACCACTCAAAGTTTCATGACTGAAACAAGGTCCTCCATTAGAAACTTGGAGGCACAAGTGGGTCAGCTGAGTAAGAGAGTTACTGAACTCCCTCCTAGCACTCTTCCAAGCAATACAAAAGAGAATCCAAAAGGAGAGTGTAAGGCCATCAACATGGCCGAAATTGGAGAGAAGGAAGAGGCAGTGATCGCCACTGAGGAAGACCTCAATGGACGTCCACTGGCCTCCAATGAGTTCCCTAATGAGGAACCATGGAAATCTGAGGCTCACACTGAGACCATAGAGATTCCATTGGATTTACTTCTGCCATTCATGAGCTCTGATGAGTATTCTTCTTCTGAAGAGGACGAAGATGTCACTGAAGAGCAAGTTGCTAAGTACCTTGGAGCAATCATGAAGCTAAATGACAAGTTATTTGGTAATGAGACATGGGAGGACGAACTCCCTTTGCTCACCAAAGAACTGGATGACTTGACTAGGCAGAGATTACCTCAAAAGAGACAGGACCCTGGGAAGTTCTCAATACCTTGTACATTAGGCACCATGACCTTCGAGAAGGCTCTGTGTGACCTAGGGTCAAGCATAAACCTCATGCCTCTCTCTGTAATGGAGAAGCTAGGGATCTTTGAGGTACAAGCTGCAAGAATCTCACTAGAGATGGCAGACAATTCAAGAAAACAAGCTTATGGACTTGTAGAGGATGTTCTGGTAAAGATTGAAGACCATTACATCCCTACTGATTTCATAGTCCTAGAGACTGGGAAGTGCATGGATGAATCCATCATCCTTGGCAGACCCTTCCTAGCCACAGCAAAGGCTGTGATTGATGTTGACAGAGGAAAATTGATCATTCAAGTGAATGAAGAATCCTTTGTGTTTAAGGCTCAAGGATATCCCTCTGTAACCATGGAGAGGAAGCATGAAGAGCTTCTCTCAAAGCAGAGTCAAACAGAGCCCCCACAGTCAAACTCTAAGTTTGGTGTTGGGAGGCCACAACCAAATTCTAAGTTTGGTGTTGAACCCCCACATTCAAACTCTAAGTTTGGTGTTGGGAGGTTCTAACATTGCTCTGAACATCTGTGAGGCTCCATGAGATCCCCCTGTCAAGCTACTGACATTAAAGAAGCGTTTGTTGGGAGGCAACCCAATGATATATTTATCTATTTTCCTTTTGTTATTTTATGTTTTCTGTAGGTTGATGATCATGTGAAGTCACAAAAACAATTGAAAAAGCAAAAACAGAATGAAAAAACAGAATGAAAAATAGCACACCCTGGAAGAAAAACTTGCTGGCGTCTAAACGCCAGTAAGGGCAGCAAATGGGTGTTTAACACCCAGTCTGGCACCATTCTGGGTGTTTAACGCCAGAAAGGGGCACCAGACTGGCGTTTAACGCCAGGAATGGGCATGAAGCTGGCGTTAAACGCCAGAAAGGGGCAGCAGCCCGGCGTTTAACACTAGGATTGGCAGAAAAGGGCATTTTTGCATGCCACTTGGTGCAGGGATGAGATATCCATGACACCTTAGGATCTGTGGACCCCACAGGATCCCCACCTACCCGACCACTCTCTCTCTTCTTTACCCATTCACCAATCACCTCAATACCTCTTCTCCAAAAATCCCTCATTTATCAAATCCCACCATTCTCTTCACCACTCACATCCATCCTTCATAAAACCCCACCTACCTCACCATCCAAATTCAAACCACTTTCCCTCCCAAACCCACCCATAATGGCCGAACCCTACCCCCCTCTCCACCCCTATATAAACCCTTCTTCACTCCTTCATTTTCACACAACCTAAACACTACTTCTCCCCCTTGGCCGAACCACAAAGCCCCCTCCATCTCCTCTTTTTCTTCTTCTTCTACTCTCTTCTTTCTTCTTTTGCTCGAGGACGAGCAAACCTTCTAGGTTTGGTGTGGTAAAAGCATTGCTTTTCGTTTTTCCATAACCATTTATGGCATCTAAGGCCGGAGAAACCTCTAAAAAGAGGAAAGGGAAGGCAAAAGCTTCCACCTCTGAGTCATGAGAGATGGAGAGATTCATCTCAAGTGTGCATCAAGACCACTTCTATGAAGTTGTGGCCATGAAGAAGGTGATCCCCGAGGTCCCTTTCAAACTCAAAAAGTGTGAATATCCGGAGATCCGACATGAGATCCAAAGAAGAGGTTGGGAAGTTCTTACCAACCCAATTCAACAAGTCAAAATCTTAATGGTTCAAGAGTTCTATGCCAATGCATGGATCACCAAGAACCATGATCAAAGTGTGAACCCGGACCCAAAGAATTGGCTTACAATGGTTCGGGAGAAATGCTTAGATTTTAGTCCGGAAAATGTAAGGTTGGCATTCAACTTGCCCATGATGCAAGGAGATGAACATCCTTACACTAGAAAGGTCAACTTTGATCAAAGGTTGGACCAAGTCTTCACAGACATTTGTGAAGAGGGCGCTCAATGGAAGAGAGATTCAAGAGGGAAGCCGGTTCAACTGAGAAGGCATGACCTCAAGCCCGTGGCTAGGGGATGGTTGGAGTTTATCCAACGCTCAATCATTTCCACTAGCAACCGGTCCGAAGTTACTATAGACCGAGCTATCATGATTCATAGCATTATGATAGGAGAGGAAGTAGAAGTTCATGAGGTTATATCCCAAGAACTTTATAAGGTGGCGGACAAGTCCTCTACCTTGGCAAGGTTAGCCTTCCCTCATCTCATTTGTCACCTCTGTAATTCAGTTGGAATTAACATAGAGGGAGACATCCTCATTGATGAGGACAAGCCCATCACTAAGAAGAGGATGGAGCAAACAAGAGATACCACTCATGGACATGAGGAAATTCCTCACCATGAAATCCCTGAGATGCCTAAGGGATGCACTTTTCTCTATAAAACTATTGGGAGCAAATCAACACCTCCCTAGGAGAATTGAGTTCCAACATGGGACGACTAAGGGTGGAGCACCAAGAACATTCCATCCTCCTCCATGAAATTAGAGAAGATCAAAGAATCATGAGAGAGGAGCAACAAAGGCAAGGAAGAGACATTGAGGAGCTCAAGCACTCCATAAGATCTTCAAGAGGAAGAACAAGCCACCATCACTAAGGTGGACCCGTTCTTTAATCTCCTTGTTCTTTAATTTTCTGTTTTTCGAATTTTTTATGCTTATGTTTATTTATGTTTGTATCTTATGATCATTAGTGTCTTAGTGTCTATGCCTTAAAGTTATGAATGTCCTATGAATCCATCACCTTTCTTAAATGAAAAATGTTCTTAATTGAAAAAGAGAAGAATTGCATGAATTTCGAATTTTATAACAGATTAATTATTTTGATGTGGTGGCAATACTTTTGACTTCTGAATGTATGCTTGAACAGTGCATATGTCTTTTGAATTTGTTGTTCATGAATGTTAAAATTGTTGGCTCTTGAAAGAATGATGGAAAAGGAGAAATGTTACTGAAGATCTAAAAAATCATCAAATTGATTCTTGAAGCAAGAAAAAGCAGTGAATTCAAAAAAAAAAAGAGAAAAAAAAGAGCAAGCAGAAAAAGCCAATAGCCCTTTAAACAAAAAGGTAAGGGTAAAAATAAAAAGGATCCAAGGCTTTGAGCATTAGTGGATAGGAGGGCCTACAGGAATAACATCCTGGCCTAAGCGGCTAAACCAAGCTGTCCCTAACCATGTGCTTGTGGCGTGAAGGTGTCAAGTGAAAACTTGAGACTGAGCGGTTAAAATCGTGATCCGAAGCAAAAAGAGTGTGCTTAAGAACCTTGGACACCTCTAATTGGGGACTCTAGCAAAGCTGAGTCACAATCTGAAAACGTTCACCCAGTTATGTGTCTGTGGCATGGATGTATCCGGTAGTAATACTGGAAAACAGAGTGCTTTGGGCCACGGCCAAGACTCATGAAGTAGCTGTGTTCAAGAATCAACATACTTAACTAGGAGAATCAATAACACTATTGATGCAAATGCATATTTGCATTATTAGTTAGTTAGCTTAGTTAGTTTTAGCTTAATTTCACTCATTTTCTCTAAATAAACAAGTCCTTTTATGAGTTTTGTTTCCATGCATGATGATATTAAGGAACATGTTAATTCTAGCCAAATTCATGCAAATGATTTAAGGAATGCATATATGAATGAGTATGAATGAATCTCATGAAATTTATTGCTTGAATTGGTAAGACTTTGAAGCTATTTTCCTTGTTGATGATAGGTGATGAAACAAGGAGGCATGGAAGCAAGAATGATGCAAGCTGGGCAAAGTTGGCGTTGCCAACTTGGAATCCACGTTGCCAACTCCACAACACAAGGCAAGCTTGGTCCTGGAGGCAACCAAGGCAAGAGTTGGCGTTGCCAACTTGGAATCCACGTTGCCAACTCCACAACACAAGGCAAGCTTGGTCCTGGAGGCAACCAAGGCAAGGAGTTGGCGTTGCCAACTTGGGATTGGCGTTGCCAACGCCACACACAAGACTAAGCAACATCCAAGTTGCCAACGCCCATCACATGCAACATCCAAGTTGCCAACGCCCATCACATGCAACATCCAAGTTGCCAACGCCAAGACTAGGCAACATTCAAGTTGCCAACGCCAGCTTCTATGGGCGTGTTCACTGGCAACGTGGGAAGCAATGCCTGGAGCTAGGAAAGGAGGCTCGAGCACGTTGCCAACTCAAGATGGGCATTGCCAACGCCACACAACCAAGCAAACTTGGCCCTGGAAGCAAGGTTGGCGTTGCCAACTTTAGAACCAAGTTGCCAACGCCACACACACAAGACACAAGCAAGGAACTTGGCCCTGGAGGAAGACAAGAAGCAAAGTTGGCGTTGCCAACTTGAGAGTGGCGTTGCCAACGCCACACACACAAGCAATTTTGGCACTAATATGGAAGCTCGAGCACGTTGTTTGAGCTAGGAAGCATTGGCGTTTTTGAGGACAACGCAGGTTAACAACGCCACACTATCAAGCTTGGCCCTGGAAGAAGCAAAGTTGGCGTTGCCAACTTGAATCTGGCGTTGCCAACGCCACACACAAGCAAGGCAAGCTTGGCCCTGGAAGAAGCAAAGTTGGCGTTGCCAACTTGAATCTGGCGTTGCCAACGCCACACACAAGCAAGGCAAGCTTGGCCCTGGAAGAAGCAAAGTTGGCGTTGCCAACTTGAATCTGGCGTTGCCAACGCCACACACAAGCAAATTTTGGCACCAAGTCTTGGCGCACCAACCAGGCTGCCAAACGCCCAATGGCGCACCAACCAGGCTGCCAAACGCCCAATGGCGCACCAACCAGGCTGCCAAACGCCCAATGGCGCACCAACCAAGTTCCAAACGCCCAAATGCTGCACCACTCACGTTGCCAACGCTAGATGGGCGTTGCCAACGCCAACTTACCAAAACAAGGCAGCCTGAACATGTCCTCTTCAATGGAAGATATCTTGAGCTACAGAGATCCAAATTGAGTGCTTCCAGTTGCATTGGAAAGCTGACATTCAGAGCTTTCCAACCATATATAATAGTCTATGATGGAGCACAAAATTGAAGCCAAACCAGAGTCATCTTTAGGCCCTAAAAACAAGAACATGAAATGAAATTCAAGGGAGCTAGAGATGATCCTTGGCTGTGGGATCGAGCACGTTGCCAACGTGCACAAAGGGGGCGTGTTTTGCAACAACGCCAGCCTCAAGTCCTTGCCTTGGGAGAGTGATGCTCGAGCACGTTGCTAACTTGGGGTTGAGGGTGCGTTATTCACAACAACTTGGCAACAACTTGGCAGCTTGACCTTACCTTCTTTGAGGAACCATAACTTGAGCTAGGAAAGTCCAATTGAGGTGATTCCAGTGGCATTAGAAAATAGACATCAAGAGCTTTCCAATGATGTATAATAGTCCATATTGAAGCTGAAGGTTGACACTCAAATTCTGGGCTACAATTAGCATGAAAGTAAGGCCAAGAAGAGGAAAAGCAAGTTGTTGGCAACAACTTGGGCTAGCAACGCCCAAGTCTCATACTTCACTTCCAGGAAAATGTCAAGCACGTTGCCAACGTGCATTTGGCCTGGAGCTATTGCCAACAACGCCCATCAATGGGCCAGAATTGGTGCCAACTTGCTCTACTTCCCCTATTCATCACAAAGGTCAAAACACCTCCAATTGAGCCAAGAATTCAACAAAGAGGAAGCCCATATTGCTAACCCACTTGAAGATCTTTAGGACTAGTATAAATAGAGATTGAGTTTGTACTTTAGGGGACTTTTACACTCTTACTTTACTCTTTGACACTTAGACATTTTTACACTTTTGAGCACTTGTATTGGAGAACTCTTTGGTACTTCCGGGAGGAGAACCAGAGAGCCATTTTGGGGATTCATCTTGGAACTTCTCTTCTTCATTTTTCTTAAGCTTTAAGCATTTTCCTTATTCTTCATCTTCTTTCTTTATACTTAGCTTAATTTTCATTCATGGCAATTGTTGTTGATATTGGAGCTATGACTCACTAAACCCCACATTCATTAGGGGGATGAGCTCTGCTTGTTGAAATGAGTTGGTGAATTCATCTTTTCCTCCTCAATTCTAGTGGTTGATCTAAAGAGGGAACTCTTGCTCTTCATAGATTCAACCACCATCGAGAGAGGGGTTGATCTACATGAATTATGTGGTGAATTTGAGGAATGAGCCACATAATTCAGTTTAGAGTTCATCCTTTCATGATTCCTTCAATCAATATACCTTGGTTAGTATGTGAGATGTAACTCTCCTTGGTTGAGATTATAGGAATTGTGTGGCTGGATTAGAAAGGAGCTTCATCTCTTCTCATGAACAAATAGATCACGAGAGTGGCATTTGGTTATGTTGAGAGAGATTGAATCACCAAGAGATTGGGATTCAATCACCCACTTGCCATGGATCTATACCCATGATTGAGAAGGATTTGACTAACATCAATTCATGAAAACTTGCATCTCTGATCCCTAATGATCTTCTCTACCATCAATTCTTATTTCTATTGCCTCTAGTTGTTTAATTTCCCACAACCCAATTCCCTTTTACATTCGGTCATTTTATTCTTCTTGTCATCTACATTTTGTTCCTCTAATTCATGCTATTTACTCTTATGTTCTTTAAATTTCTGCAACCTTTAATTCCTTGCAATTTATCTTTGATGTCATTTAAGTTTCTTGCAATTTAAGTTTCCGTTATTTACTTTCATTTATTTTTTCTATTCTAGTTCTTTACATTTTGTGTCATTTACATTCTTGCAATTATGTTCAAAAATCAAAATGCTCATGAAATCAAAATCTTATTCGCTTAACTAAATCTACCATTTAACTAAAGTTGCTTAATCTACCAATCTCCGTGGGATCGACCTCACTCTTTGTGAGTTTTATTACTTGATACGACCCGGTATACTTGCCGGTTATACGTGAAATCTAATTTTTACGTATCAAGTTTTTGGCGCCGTTGCCGGGGACTGGTTAGGTTGACAATGATTAAGTGAAAGGTGGTTTAGATTAAGCATTTTTTTTATTTTTGTTAAGCCCACTAACTGTTTGATACTTTGTTTCACTAACTCCAATTCCACTCTAATTCTAGAATATTTCACTTGTGATTTTGGTTCTGTTTGTGTATGTCAGGAACAAGTAGACGTGATATTGAGGACGAGAGAACCCGACGAAGGTTAAGGAGAGCAGAAAGAGGAAAGTTCATAGTTGGTGAAGAAGGGTCAGAGGAATCAGAGGGAGAAGATCAAGTCATGGAGGATGAGATGCACAACCCTCCTGGAGGGGTCAACAATAATGGTGGACACGCTAGAAGGGTGTTATCCTCATATACTATCCCTGATCCAAGACATTGTGGGAGCAGCATTGCTACACCAAATGTTCAGGCCAATAATTTTGAGCTAAAACCTCAGCTCATCACTTTGGTACAGAACAATTGCTCTTGTGGAGGGGGACCTCTTGAAGACCCAAATCAACATCTCTCTGTTTTTCTGAGGATATGCAATACAGTGAAGACAAATGGAGTGCATCCAGATGTTTACAAGTTGTTGCTATTTCCATTCTCTTTGAGGGATAAAGCCACTCAATGGCTAGAATCATTCCCCAAGGAAAGCCTCAATGATTGGAATGAAGTGATGGGCAAATTTCTAGCAAAGTTCTACCCACCTCAAAAGGTCATCAAGTTGAAGACAGAGGTTCAGACTTTTAGGCAAATGGAAGGGGAGTCATTGTACGAAGCCTGGGAAAGGTATAAGGCACTAATGAGAAGATGTCCCCCAGACATGTTTAGTGATTGGGTTAAGCTCCAAAACTTCTATGAAGGCTTAAACTTAGAAGCAAGGAAGGGACTAGACTACTCATCAGGAGGATCACTCAACATGATGAAAACTGCTGAGGAGGCTCAAAACCTCATTGAGATTGTGGCAAACAATCAATATTATTACTCATCAGAGAGGCAACACAATCCACCCCCAAAGAAAGGTCTAATGGAGCTTGAAGGTGTTGATGCTATCTTGGCACAAAACAAGTTAATGCACCAACAAATCCAATAACAAATGGAGATGATAACAAAGAGAATGGATGGTATGCAACTTGCATCAGTGAACACAACAAATCAGCCATCACTTGAATGGAACCAAGGTGAAGGAACCACGGTTGAACAACCACAAGAACAAGTTCAATACATGCAGAATACTTCAAATTCTCAGGAAGAATTCCATGGTGATACATACAACTCATCTTGGAAGAATCATCCCAATTTAAAGTGGGGAGAAAACCATTGGCAAAAGAACAACAACCACAATCACACCCGTAACACAAACAACCAAAATCACCATACCAACAACACTAACCAATATAGAAAAACACAAAACACATATCAACACCTCCATCATAACCCACAAACCCACCAAAATAACTTCTCTGCACCAACATCCAACTCACAAAATTACCACACTAATCCACCCAACAACTTCCAACAACAATCAACCCCCATCATACCTCCAATTGACCATCATGAGGCCAGAATCTCAAGTCTGGAAGCAACCTTGCAAGCACTTGCTCAAACCACTCAAGCTTTAGCTAAGGGACAACAAGAACAAGCGGTCACTATGAAGAACATTGAGAGACAAGTGGGACAACTAGCCAAACAAGCCGAGAAACCAACCCATGTCCTCCCAAGTGACACAATACCCAACCCAAGAGAAGAATGTAAGGCTTTGCAGTTAAGGAGTGGCAAGGTAGTTGGTGAAAGTTCAAATAAAGAAGCAACAAAACCCAAAGAGCAAGACACAGTGGAGAAGCAAGATGAAGAAAAGGCTTCAACATCTAACAAAGACAAGGAGGTTGTAAAGCCACAAGGCAATCCACCAAGTCAAGGAGGCAACCGTGATGGCAAGGAGAGTATGAATCCACAAAAAGAAAACAAAAATGAAGGAGTGAAAGCTTATGTACCCAAGCTTCCATACCCAACTAGGATACACAAAGGAGCAAAGGACCAACAATTCCCAAGGTTCTTAGAGATCTTCAAGAAACTTGAAATCAACATCCCATTGGCAGAGGCTCTAGAACAGATGCCATTGTATGCAAAGTTTCTTAAGGAGTTGATCACCAAGAAGAAGAGTTGGCAAGAAAAAGAAACCGTGGTTCTCAATCAAGAGTGTAGTGCCATCATTCAACAAGGGTTACCTCCAAAACTCAAAGACCCTGGCAGCTTTCTCATACCTTGCACGATTGGGAGCATGGCTGTTGACAAATCACTTTGTGACCTGGGAGCAAGCATTAACTTAATGCCCCTTACCATGATGAAGAAAATGATGATTGAAGAGCTCAAACCCACAAGGATGTCACTCCAACTTGCTGACAGATCCATCAAAGTGCCAAATGAAGTAGTTGAGAACCTCTTGGTGAAGGTGGGAAACTTCATATTCCCAGCTGATTTTGTGGTCCTAGATATGGATGAAGAGGGAAACAATTCAGTCATTCTTGGTAGACCCTTTTTGGCTACAGCTAGAACAATCATTGATGTGGAAAAGGGAGAGATGATCTTCAGGGTGCATGATGAACAAATGACCATAAATGTCTTCAAAGCAATGCAACACCCTGTTGAGAAAGAAAATTGCATGAGGATTGATGTAGTGGACTCTTTGGTTGAAGAAGTGCTTAACACAAACCATCAAATGCAACAAGAGGAAGTCCATAACATCAAGGGACAAGAAGAAAATACGTTGGAAGCATCAAAGGAACCAAGTGAAGCTACCAAAGAAGAGGCACCACAACAAGAGTTGAAACCACTACCCCCTCATCTTAAATATGCATTCCTTGGTGAGAAAGACAGCTTCCCAGTGATCATCAATTCCACATTGAATGCAGAGGAAGAAGAAAAGCTCCTTGTGGTTTTGAGAACTCACAAAGAGGCTTTGGGGTGGACCATTGATGACTTGAAGGGCATAAGCCCTGCCATATGCATGCACAAGATACTCTTGGAGGAGAACTCCAAACCTGTGGTACAACCTCAAAGAAGATTGAATCCCACAATGAAGGAGGTTGTTCAAAAGGAAGTCCTGAAGTTGTGCAAGGCTGGGATCATCTACCCTATATCTGACAGCCCATGGGTCAGTCCAGTGCAAGTAGTACCTAAGAAAGGAGGCATGACTGTCATTGTTAATGAGAAGAATGAGCTTATCCCAACACGAACAGTGACAGGGTGGAGGATGTGCATAGACTATAGGAGGTTGAATGATGCCACAAGAAAAGACCACTTTCCTCTACCTTTCATTGATCAGATGCTTGAGAGGTTGGCTGGCCATGCTTATTATTGTTTTCTTGATGGATATTCTGGGTATAATCAGATAGTGGTTGACCCCATGGATCAAGAGAAGACTTCCTTCACTTGTCCCTTTGGAGTCTTTGCATACCGGAGGATGCCATTTGGACTTTGCAATGCCCCAGCTACCTTTCAAAGATGCATGCTTTCAATCTTCTCAGACATGGTAGAAAAATTCATTGAAGTCTTTATGGATGATTTCTCTGTTTTTGGTGATTCATTCAATACTTGCTTGCACCATCTTACCTTAGTCTTGAAAAGATGCCAAGAAACAAACTTAGTTTTGAATTGGGAAAAATGCCATTTCATGGTACCCGAAGGCATTGTTCTTGGTCACAAAATTTCAAGAAAGGGTATAGAAGTTGACAAGGCAAAAGTAGAAATTATAGAAAAACTTCCTTTGCCAACTAGTGTGAAAGCTGTTAGAAGTTTCTTAGGACATGCTGGATTTTATAGGAGATTCATCAAAGATTTTTCCAAAATAGCAAAACCACTAAGCAATTTGCTGGTGGTAGAAAATCCTTTTATCTTTGATGATGAATGCAAGCATGCTTTTGAAACTCTAAAGGCTAAGCTCACCACAGCACCAATCATCACACCCCCAACTTGGGGACTACCTTTTGAACTCATGTGTGATGCAAGCAACCTTGCAATTGGCGCTGTGTTGGGGCAAAGGAAGGAAAAGAAGCTTCATGTTATCTACTATGCAAGTAAGGTGTTGAATGAAGCTCAAAAGAACTACACCACAACAGAGAAAGAGTTACTAGCCGTGGTGTATGCCTTTGATAAGTTTAGACAATATTTGATTGGATCTAAAGTCTTAGTGTATACTGACCATGCTGCCATTAAGTATCTTATGTCAAACAGGATGCCAAACCAAGGCTAATTAGATGGGTGCTACTCCTACAAGAGTTTGACATTGAGATCAAAGATAGAAAGGGCAGTGAAAATCAAGTTGCTGATCACTTATCAAGGGTGCCACAAGATGAATGCCAAGACAACCTTCCATCAATAAATGAAGAGTTTCCAGATGAACATCTCTTGCACATTCAACATGTCCCATGGTTTGCAGACATGGCCAACTACAAGGTAGGAAGAATCATTCCACAAGAGTACACAAGACAACAAGTGAAGAAGCTGTTGCATGAGGCTAGGTTCTTCTTTTGGGACGAACCATTCTTGTTCAAAAGATGCCCAGACGGAATGATAAGAAGATGTGTGCCAGAAAATGAGATGAAGGACATACTGTGGCATTGTCACAACTCTAGTTATGGTGGTCATTTTGGAGCTGAAAGAACTGCTGCTAAGGTCCTTCAAAGTGGTTTCTATTGGCCTTCAATCTTCAAGGATGCTAGGGAGTTTGTGAGCCAATGCAATGAATGTCAAAGAGCAGGGGGTTTGTCAAAGAAAAATGAGATGCCCCAAAAGTTCATTTTGGAAGTGGAACTCTTTGATTTGTGGGGAATAGATTTCATGGGACCTTTTCCTCCATCCTACACGTTCAAATACATCCTGGTAGCAGTAGAGTATGTCTCCAAATGGGTAGAAGCAATAGCCACCACCACATGTGATACCAACGTGGTCTTGCAATTCCTCAAGAAGAACATCTTCACAAGATTTGGAGTACCCAAAGGGCTTATAAGTGATGGGGAAGCCACTTTTGCAACAAGCAACTCAATTCCTTACTCCACAAGTATGGTGTTACACACAAAGTAGCTACCCCATATCACCCACAAACCAATGGACAAGCTGAACTTGCTAACAGAGAGCTAAAAAGGATCTTGGAAAAAACTGTGGGAACAACAAGAAAGGATTGGGTTAGGAAGCTAGATGATGCACTTTGGGCATATAGGACAGCCTTCAAGACACCCATAGGAAAATCTCCCTTTCAATTGGTGTATGGAAAGGCATGCCACCTCCCTGTAGAGCTTGAACATAAGGCTTTCTGGGCCACCAAACTTCTAAATCTAGATGCTCAAGCAGCAGGAGAGAAGAGGTTGCTACAACTCAATGAGCTTGAGGAGTTCAGATTGGAGGCATACGACAATGCCAAAATATACAAGGAGAGAGCAAAGAGATGGCATGATAAGAGGATCTCTCAAAGAACATTTGAACCAGGCCAAAAGGTGTTATTATTCAATTCAAGATTGAAGATCTTCCCTGGGAAGCTGAGGTCTAGATGGACTGGTCCATACACCATCACCAAAGTATCACCTCATGGCTATGTTGAATTGCTTGATGAAGCCTCAAAACAAACCTTCACAGTCAATGGACATAGGGTGAAGCACTATTTTGGTGGCCCTTGGAGCAAGGAAGAGAGTGTGCAACTCTTAACATGAGCAAAGAAGCTGCAATGTCGAGCTAAGGACAATAAACAAAGCGCTTCATGGGAGGCAACCCATGCACAGGGAGTCTTTTAATTTCATGTTTTAGTAACCAATAATGAGCAAGTAGACTAGTACATGGTGTATGCAAGGCACTAAGTTTGGTGTGGCCAATCTTGAAGTAATGGCAAATGTGTGTTCTATAACACTTAGCCACAAACTAAGTTTGGTGTCCATACATACACGAAAATGCTAAGCTATGAAAGTTTGTCATCTACTTTAGTTATAAAATAAAAAAAAAAACGTGAAAAAAAAAAGCATTGAATGTAGGTAAATTACTAAGTTTGATGTGGCTATCTTTGGAATTAATTCCATAGAACACTTAGTCACAAACTAAGTTTGGTGTCTTTACTTGCATTATTAATGCTAAAAAAATAGATTAGGAAATCTAATTTAGTCAATTTTGTATAGGAACATAATCATAAGTTTTTAGCCATTAATGTCACTTTAAGAATCTCAATCCTTTGGCATTTTGTTGCAGGAAAGAAAGAAAGAAGTGATGGGGAATCTTGGAAGCATATAATGAAAGAAGGAAAGAAATGATGGGGAATCTTGAAGAAAGATCACGGATACGTAAGGAAGGGTAGTCACATGAATTTTAAACTTTGTGCATGGGGAAAAAGAAATCAACATGCATTGTGCACAAGGAAGCATGCCATGACCGAGCCTTAAATGCCTTCCCACCAACTTTCACTTTAAATACTTCAACCATATTCATTCATCATTCATTCTTCTAACCACCAACTTTCACTTCACTAACCGAACTCATACTCAACCTCCAACCTACTCCATGTTTCACAAATTCTAACCTTGAACCTCATCTTTACCCAACAAAACTCCTCTTGAAGCATCACATCTCTCACATAACCGAAACACTCAATCTCCTTCACCATCATTCTCTAAGTCACCGTGCTTACCTCATATCTCTCATTCACAATCATTTTCCTTGTGCTTGAGGACAAGCATTCAACTAAGTTTGGTGTTGGGGAGATTCAATCTTGCAAGTGAATCTCAATGGCCTCATCATCAAGGGATAGGAGAGAAGATGAATTTGATCAAAGAAGATTCAAATCCAAACACAATGAGCGAATTTTTAGTTGGATGTCAAGCAAAGATGTTGTTCCAGAGCTACCATTCAAGCTTAAAGAAGATGAATACCCTGAGATACAAAAAATAATCAGAAAAAGGGGATGGGAGCTTCTCTGTGACCAACCTCAAGAAATAAGCATGCTTCTCATCCACGAGTTCTTCACTAATGTGATAAGAGAATATGATGATGAAGAACCATACATGAGCTATGTAAGAGGTGTGGATGTTGATTTTAGCCCGGACACCATCAATAGGGTGCTAAGGGTCAAGCACAAACAGTTCAAACGACCTAGCTATGAAGAAAGGGTTGAAATGACCCAAGATATGTGGATGTGGTGAGTGACTTATGCAGAGTAGGCACGGATTGGGTATCGGATTCACATGGCCGACCACTCAAACTTCGGAGAGGTGATCTCATACCTCAAGCAAAAGGATGGCATGACATAGTGAGGAGGTCATTGATCTCTACTTCAAATAACTCTGAGGTAACGGTGAATAGAGCTATAATGATCCATTGCATAATGAAAGGAGGGGAAATCAATGTTGGAGACATTATAGCCAAGAACATCATTGAAATAGCTCAAAAGGTCAAACAGGACAGCTGGCTAGGATATCCTAGTACTATTCTGCGCCTATGTGAAGAAGCTGGAGTGCCTCTTGAAGAATTTGGAGAAACTGATTTGGTCTCCATTGGAAAGCCTCTCACCAAAGAAAGGTTGGAGTTCATCACCACAACCCAATTGGAAAGGCAACCTTTAGCAAGAAGGAAGAAAAGGAAAGAAGTAAGACAAGAGGAGGAGCCTCAAGAAATGGATGAATCCCACACCTTGAACATGAACCAACTCCAAGCCGCCTTGGAAGGGATTTCTGGGCAATATTCACAAATTCAAAGAAGCCAAGAGGAACAAGCGCAACAACAAAGGGACCTTTGGCAATTGATGGATCAACAAAGAGGGGTTCAAGTTCAATGGATGAACCAACAAAATGAGTACCAAACACATGATGGAGTTGCAACAAGAACAATATGCCAAGATGCAAGAAGCCATCAACAATTCAGCTATGGAACATGAAAAAGCCATGGAGAAAGTGATACAAGAACAAGCTCAACTAAGGATAGAGCAAGCTCAGCAAAGAGAACTTCTCCATAGGTTGGATGCTAGACATGAAACACTCTACAGAGATTTCAATGAAAACAGAATGTTCAAGGAAGCCAGGCACAAGGACAGACTTGACTATGACATATGCACCCAAGAAAAGCTTAGTTACCTCTGTTCCACACCCCCATTGATCAACCCACAAATCAAATGTTTTAATGAGGCTCGGAAGATATTTGAACAGCAAGAACTAGCAAGGGTGAGATTCAATCAACAGAGGCTACAGGAGACAATGATAAGCTCAGGAATTTGGCAAAAAGAAGATCCAAAGGGGAATGCAACGACACAACAACAAGGAGAAAGGAGGAGCAAAAAGAAAGAAGATCCAAAAGGAGATGCAACAACACAACAACAAGGAGAAAGGAGAAGCAAAAAGAAAGAAGACCCAAAAGGCAAAGGAAAGCAAGGAGAATCAAGCAAAGGAAAAGGGACATGAAGACTAAAGGTGGTGAAGTTCCTATGTTTTTCTTTATGTTTTATTAAATAAAGAAGATGTATGTCTGAAATATGGTATACCTTCTAGGATGCATTTTCTTTTTGAAGCATTGTCTTTTATGTTGCCCATTCCATGCATCACCACTCACAGATTTGGAATGGTTGCTTGTCTTTAATACTTTTACTTGTCATTGGAATAAAGATGCAGTTTGAGCAAGAACAGAGAGAAATCTAGCTTAAAAGGATCATGTTGTCCCATAGGAAAAGTGCTAGTATATTTATTGTGAAAGAATCAAGGTTCAATGAACTCAAAAGAATGCTTGCTATACAAGACTAGTTTGGTTAAGGATCATAAGGACTTTATTAGTAAAAGCACAAATAACCTTGACAATAAAGAAAATAGAATACAAAGAATGAAAGGCTAGGCATCAATGACAAAAGTTGGATATGTGTCTGTGGTGACTGATGTTAAGAGACATACTTGGGCTAGTAATCCGAGGGGTGCTTCATCACCCGGTAACTTGAGTTAACTAACTCGGGATTATCGATTGAAAACCCACAATCAGAGTAGCTCTATAACAGAACATTTAGCAACCCAAAGAGGTGCTGGACACCACTATCCAAACAAAATTTCAATGTTATATGCCTGTGACTGAATGTGTTAAGGAAAGAGGCTTGAGTGAGTAAATCTTTAAGAGTGTCTCAACACTTAACAACTTGAACCAACTGGTTTGGGATTGTTGATTGAAAGCTTATGCTAAAGAGCCGCCTTAAGACAAGATTTCGAGCTTAATTGAAAGAAAAAGGGAAAGAAAAAAAAAGAGAAGGAAAAAGAAATAAGCAGAAAAAAATTGGTTCAAGGATCATATGCTAAGGTATGAAAGAAGTCTAGTGAAGTTAACCAATTCAGTAGGGAAGCAAGCATTTTAATTGAAAAAGTTGAATAGTTGTGTTCAATTACAATAAATTAATGACCACACAAGTGAGGACAATATGCTCAATGAAAATTACTCTCTGGAAGAACATTCAAGTCTTACATCTTAAATTCTTGTGACAAAGTCCTTTATATTTTGCTTGAGGACAAGCAATACTTTAAGTTTGGTGTTGTGATGCAAATGCATATTTGCATTATTAGTTAGTTAGCTTAGTTAGTTTTAGCTTAATTTCACTCATTTTCTCTAAATAAACAAGTCCTTTTATGAGTTTTGTTTCCATGCATGATGATATTAAGGAACATGTTAATTCTAGCCAAATTCATGCAAATGATTTAAGGAATGCATATATGAATGAGTATGAATGAATCTCATGAAATTTATTGCTTGAATTGGTAAGACTTTGAAGCTATTTCCCTTGTTGATGATAGGTGATGAAACAAGGAGGCATGGAAGCAAGAATGATGCAAGCTGGGCAAAGTTGGCGTTGCCAACTTGGAATCCACGTTGCCAACTCCACAACACAAGGCAAGCTTGGTCCTGGAGGCAACCAAGGCAAGAGTTGGCGTTGCCAACTTGGAATCCACGTTGCCAACTCCACAACACAAGGCAAGCTTGGTCCTGGAGGCAACCAAGGCAAGGAGTTGGCGTTGCCAACTTGGGATTGGCGTTGCCAACGCCACACACAAGACTAAGCAACATCCAAGTTGCCAACGCCCATCACATGCAACATCCAAGTTGCCAACGCCCATCACATGCAACATCCAAGTTGCCAACGCCAAGACTAGGCAACATTCAAGTTGCCAACGCCAGCTTCTATGGGCGTGTTCACTGGCAACGTGGGAAGCAATGCCTGGAGCTAGGAAAGGAGGCTCGAGCACGTTGCCAACTCAAGATGGGCGTTGCCAACGCCACACAACCAAGCAAACTTGGCCCTGGAAGCAAGGTTGGCGTTGCCAACTTTAGAACCAAGTTGCCAACGCCACACACACAAGACACAAGCAAGGAACTTGGCCCTGGAGGAAGACAAGAAGCAAAGTTGGCGTTGCCAACTTGAGAGTGGCGTTGCCAACGCCACACACACAAGCAATTTTGGCACTAATATGGAAGCTCGAGCACGTTGTTTGAGCTAGGAAGCATTGGCGTTTTTGAGGACAACGCAGGTTAACAACGCCACACTATCAAGCTTGGCCCTGGAAGAAGCAAAGTTGGCGTTGCCAACTTGAATCTGGCGTTGCCAACGCCACACAAGCAAGGCAAGCTTGGCCCTGGAAGAAGCAAAGTTGGCGTTGCCAACTTGAATCTGGCGTTGCCAACGCCACACACAAGCAAGGCAAGCTTGGCCCTGGAAGAAGCAAAGTTGGCGTTGCCAACTTGAATCTGGCGTTGCCAACGCCACACACAAGCAAATTTTGGCACCAAGTCTTGGCGCACCAACCAGGCTGCCAAACGCCCAATGGCGCACCAACCAGGCTGCCAAACGCCCAATGGCGCACCAACCAGGCTGCCAAACGCCCAATGGCGCACCAACCAAGTTCCAAACGCCCAAATGCTGCACCACTCACGTTGCCAACGCTAGATGGGCGTTGCCAACGCCAACTTACCAAAACAAGGCAGCCTGAACATGTCCTCTTCAATGGAAGATATCTTGAGCTACAGAGATCCAAATTGAGTGCTTCCAGTTGCATTGGAAAGCTGACATTCAGAGCTTTCCAACCATATATAATAGTCTATGATGGAGCACAAAATTGAAGCCAAACCAGAGTCATCTTTAGGCCCTAAAAACAAGAACATGAAATGAAATTCAAGGGAGCTAGAGATGATCCTTGGCTGTGGGATCGAGCACGTTGCCAACGTGCACAAAGGGGGCGTGTTTTGCAACAACGCCAGCCTCAAGTCCTTGCCTTGGGAGAGTGATGCTCGAGCACGTTGCTAACTTGGGGTTGAGGGTGCGTTATTCACAACAACTTGGCAACAACTTGGCAGCTTGACCTTACCTTCTTTGAGGAACCATAACTTGAGCTAGGAAAGTCCAATTGAGGTGATTCCAGTGGCATTAGAAAATAGACATCAAGAGCTTTCCAATGATGTATAATAGTCCATATTGAAGCTGAAGGTTGACACTCAAATTCTGGGCTACAATTAGCATAAAAGTAAGGCCAAGAAGAGGAAAAGCAAGTTGTTGGCAACAACTTGGGCTAGCAACGCCCAAGTCTCATACTTCACTTCCAGGAAAATGTCAAGCACGTTGCCAACGTGCATTTGGCCTGGAGCTATTGCCAACAACGCCCATCAATGGGCCAGAATTGGTGCCAACTTGCTCTACTTCCCCTATTCATCACAAAGGTCAAAACACCTCCAATTGAGCCAAGAATTCAACAAAGAGGAAGCCCATATTGCTAACCCACTTGAAGATCTTTAGGACTAGTATAAATAGAGATTGAGTTTGTACTTTAGGGGACTTTTACACTCTTACTTTTACTCTTTGACACTTAGACATTTTTACACTTTTGAGCACTTGTATTGGAGAACTCTTTGGTACTTCCGGGAGGAGAACCAGAGAGCCATTTTGGGGATTCATCTTGGAACTTCTCTTCTTCATTTTTCTTAAGCTTTAAGCATTTTCCTTATTCTTCATCTTCTTTCTTTATACTTAGCTTAATTTTCATTCATGGCAATTGTTGTTGATATTGGAGCTATGACTCACTAAACCCCACATTCATTAGGGGGATGAGCTCTGCTTGTTGAAATGAGTTGGTGAATTCATCTTTTCCTCCTCAATTCTAGTGGTTGATCTAAAGAGGGAACTCTTGCTCTTCATAGATTCAACCACCATCGAGAGAGGGGTTGATCTACATGAATTATGTGGTGAATTTGAGGAATGAGCCACATAATTCAGTTTAGAGTTCATCCTTTCATGATTCCTTCAATCAATATACCTTGGTTAGTATGTGAGATGTAACTCTCCTTGGTTGAGATTATAGGAATTGTGTGGCTGGATTAGAAAGGAGCTTCATCTCTTCTCATGAACAAATAGATCACGAGAGTGGCATTTGGTTATGTTGAGAGAGATTGAATCACCAAGAGATTGGGATTCAATCACCCACTTGCCATGGATCTATACCCATGATTGAGAAGGATTTGACTAACATCAATTCATGAAAACTTGCATCTCTGATCCCTAATGATCTTCTCTACCATCAATTCTTATTTCTATTGCCTCTAGTTGTTTAATTTCCCACAACCCAATTCCCTTTTACATTCGGTCATTTTATTCTTCTTGTCATCTACATTTTGTTCCTCTAATTCATGCTATTTACTCTTATGTTCTTTAAATTTCTGCAACCTTTAATTCCTTGCAATTTATCTTTGATGTCATTTAAGTTTCTTGCAATTTAAGTTTCCGTTATTTACTTTCATTTATTTTTTCTATTCTAGTTCTTTACATTTTGTGTCATTTACATTCTTGCAATTATGTTCAAAAATCAAAATGCTCATGAAATCAAAATCTTATTCGCTTAACTAAATCTACCATTTAACTAAAGTTGCTTAATCTACCAATCTCCGTGGGATCGACCTCACTCTTTGTGAGTTTTATTACTTGATACGACCCGGTATACTTGCCGGTTATATGTGAAATCTAATTTTTACGTATCAACTATCCGGATTCTGAGTTCCTATAGAAGCCAATCATTCTGAATTTCAATGGATAAAGTGAGATGCCAAAACTGTTCAGAGGCAAAAAGCTAAAAGCCCCGCTTATCTAATTAATACTGATCTTCATAGATGTTTTTGGAATTCATTGTATATTCTCTTCTTTTTATCCTATTTGATTTTCAGTTGCTTGGGGACAAGCAACAATTTAAGTTTGGTGTTGTGATGAGCGGATAATTTATACGCTTTTTGGCATTGTTTTTAGTATGTTTTTAGTATGTTTTAGTTAGTTTTTATTATATTTTTATTAGTTTTTATTTAAAATTCACTTTTCTGGACTTTACTATGAGTTTGTGTGTTTTTCTGTGATTTCAGATATTTTCTGGCTGAAATTGAGGGACCTGAGCAAAAATCTGATTCAGAGGCTGAAAAGGACCGCAGATGCTGTTGGATTCTGACCTCCCTGCACTCGAAGTGAATTTGCTGGAGCTACAGAAACTCAATTGGTGCGCTCTCAACTGCGTTGGAAAGTAGACATCCTGGGCTTTCCAGAAATATATAATAGTCCACACTTTGCCCGAGATTTGATGGCCCAAACCGGCGTTCCAAATCAGCTCAAGACTGCCCGGCGTTAAACGCCCGAACTGGCATAGAAGTGGGAGTTAAACGTCCAAACTGGCACAAAAGTTGGCGTTTAACTCTAAGAAAAGTCTCTACACATGAAAGCTTCAATGCTCAGCCCAAGCACACACCAAGTGGGCCGGAAGTGGATTTTTATGTCATTTACTCATTTCTGTAAACCCTAAGCTACTAGTTCTCTATAAATAAGACCTTTTGCTATTGTATTTTCATCTTGGTTCTTCTGGTTCCCTCTCTGGGGCCGAAGCCAATGATCACCATTATCACTTATGTATTTTCAACGGTGGAGTTTCTACACACCATAGATTAAGGTGTGGAGCTCTGCTGTACCTCGAGTATTAATGCAATTACTATTGTTCTTCTATTCAATTCAGCTTATTCTTGTTCCAAGATATTCATTCGCACTCAAGAACTTGATGAATGTGATGATTATGTGATGCTCATCATCATTCTCACTTATGAACGCGTGCCTGACAACCACTTTCGTTCTACAAGCAAACAAGGCTTGAATGTGTATCTCTTGGATTCCTTAATCAGAATCTTCGTGGTATAAGCTATAATTGATGGCGGCATTCTTGAGAATCCGGAAGGTCTAAACCTTGTCTGTGGTATTCTGAGCAGGATTCAAGGATTGAATGACTATGACGAGCTTCAAACTCGCGATTGTGGGGCGTTAGTGACAGACGCAAAAGAATCACTGGATTCTATTCCGACATGATCGAGAACCGAAAGATGAATAGCCGTGCTGTGACAGAGCGCGTTGAACATTTTCACTGAGAGGACGGGACTGTAGCCATTGACAACGGTGATGCCCAACATACAGCTTGCCATGGAAAGGAGTAAGAAGGATTGGATGAAGACAGTAGGAAAGCAGAGAGACGGAAGGGACAAAGCATCTCCATACGCTTATATGAAATTCTCACCAATGAGTTACATAAGTATCTCTATCTTTATTTTATGTTTTATTCATCTTTTAATTATCAAACCTCCATAACCATTTGAATCCGCCTAACTGAGATTTACAAGATGACCATAGCTTGCTTCATAACAACAATCTCCGTGGGATCGACCCTTACTCGCGTAAGGTTTATTACTTGGACAACCCAGTGCACTTGCTGGTTAGTTGTGCGAAGTTGTGATAAAGAGTTGAGATTGCAATTGAGCGTACCATGTTGATGGCGCTATTGATGATCACAATTTCATGCACCACCAGCCATAAACCATTATCACACACAGCCATTCGGCTCATATCACACACACAGCCATTAGGCTCATATCATCATATACACAGCACTCCTCCATCCTCCTCAACATCTCATAACCTTATCATTAGTCATAACTTCTCATTATATTCCCTTCTTCATCTGCAAGTTACCCTCTTCCCTAGCTTCCTCTCAAATCACTAGGCATTCTACATTAATTTAAAATTTAAAAGATGAAATTGGGGGTTTATAAGTGTGAAATAACATCTCGGAAGGTTACAAGCTTTTTGGGAATGTGAAAGACTTGAAAACAAAAGCTTTAGAAAAGAACAAGGTCGTGTGCGTACGCACAAGGGTGTGCGTGCACACGCCCAGAAGTGTTTTCAGAAAGTGTGCGTGTGCATAGGCTTGTGCGTACGCACAGAAAGTAAAATTTCCAGTGTTGAGTGCACGCACAAGGTGTGCTAGCGCCATCAACAGAATGACATTCCCAACGTGTGCGTGCGCACAAGGCTGTGAGTACGCACAGATTGCAAACCTCTGTTGGTGGAGTGTGCGCACAGGGCATGCTAGCGCTCCCATCAGTAGCCCTGTCCCCATGTGTGCGTGCGCACAGGTTCAAAATTTCACGGGGTGTGCGTGCGCACACAAACCAGAACTCACAAATTCTGCAAAATTTACAGAATTCAGATTTTTGGCCCAAACTTCCAACTATCATATCTCCTTCCACAAAAATCAAATTTTCACCAAATTTAAACCATTTTAAAGCTTGTAAAATTATCTTTCTTTTGATATAAAAATCATCAATGAAAATGATAGCTCAAGATATGATCCATTGAAGTATATCAAAATTCCATTTTTACCAAAACTCAAACTCCCAATTTTTAAAACATACACTTCCAAATTCATCCAAAATCAACCGAAAACTCAACCATTCCAATATCAATCATTTCCAAACCTCATTCAATCATCAACCCACCAATTCTTCCATATTTATCAAATCTCAATTCAATAATTCGATTCATAATCATCCTTCCCTATCACAATTTCCAAACAAACATTCAATTTCATCAATCACCATATATATACACATATCAATACCACACTCCAAAACATGCTCATTAACAAAAGCCTCAACCCTATCATCAGTCAAACGTATTAATCCATATCACATACAACATTACATGCTTTACCTACCATTATGACCACTCATAATCATTTCCACCATCATTCATACATATTTAACTCAATCCAAATTATCCAACAACTACATCAACATTCCAAAATCCACTAAATTCATACATAACAACACAATTATATCATCCATCAACCACATCAATATTTCAAAATCTTATCCTAGGGCCACTAGCCTACGTTTTCACAACCACATTACATTTTAGATACAGAAAACCGAAATCATACCTTGGCTGATTCCCCGCTCAACCCGGAACACTCCCGATTTCACTTTTTCATTAATTTTCAAGGTTCCAACACCTTCAAGGTCATATTTCCAGCTTGCAACTTCACTTCCAAGCTTCCAAAAATTCCAACAAGCTTCAACAACCAATTTTTTCCCAAGCTATACACATTAATTACCACAAATCAATATCTAAGGTTCATCAAAATTATAATTTCACAAGGTAAAGAGTTTTCTTATCTTTTCCGATGGTGTTTGAGACACAAACCACCAATAGCCCAACCTTAATTACCGCCTAAACAATCAAAACACAAAAATTCCTTCAAAACCATCACCCATATTTTCGGACTTTTAGGGCAGAGGAAAGAAGATGAAAATTCAAATTCTTACCAGTAAAGGATAGATAGAACTGACAGGCTCGGCAAGAGCTTCGTGTAGCCACTGACGGCACGCAAATTGAAGCATTGTAGCTCAAGTTATGATCTAATGAATGATGAGGTGAATAGTGTTTGTGAAACCCTCTCCTCTCTTCCTCTCATTCACGTTGCTTCAGCTCTTATGTGATGAAAGTGAGTGAATTGGTCACTTAAGTGACCTTTTATATGTTGGGCTTGGGCCCAACTTGAGTCCGGTCCAATCCGTTAGCGTTTTTGGCTCGTTTGGCCCAACTTTGGGTCAAACCTTTAAAATTAGTGTCCGATTTTCAATTCTAAATATTTTTCCAAGGTTTTTCTACTGTTTATATTATTCTCGCATAGTACCGGACAGACTTAAGCTGGTACTGCCGATTAATTTGCCATTACGCATTTTTACATAATTTTCCGAAGAAAATTACATTTTCCAACTCAGAAAAATCTACTGAGTCCAATTATCATATTTAAATTTTCCAATTAATATTCTAAAATTTTGAACCTATTTCGGGCAATTAAATTATTATTATGTTACGTTAATTAATCGGTTAATTAATTCGCAGTTCTTACAGCAAGAGGATTATCTCGCACAGTAATTGGTTTCCGTCATCCACTAGACGCCGAGGTCGTAGGACGATGACTACCACAGAGGCAGCTACCTCTTCAACAGCACCCTCAACACGTTCAGCACCTGGACCATCATCAGCATCACAACCACTCTATCCTTTGATCCACTGGTTGGTCGAGGATGTAGCTCGTTTGGAACGCCACTCCAAATGATGCTATCAAGACATCAGGAGACAGCTTTTGATGTGGGATTCAGTGATAGAGGAGCCAGATACCCCCTCTGAGCACAATGAGGAGGAGGAGGAGCGGGATGCACTAGCTCAGGATAGCAACGAGGACTCCTTCCACTCCACCTGACTTCCGGAGTACCAAGGACGGTGCTAATTCTTAAGTGTGGCGAGGTCGTCTGACTGATCGGCGATGTTTATTTTGGGTGAAATGTTCTACTCCAAACACTTTTATTTTAATTTTTATGCTTTTGGACTTTTGTATATATTATGTTATTCTGAACACTTTTTAGTTATTGCACTTTATACCTTTAGTTTGTACGTACTCTAGATTTCTATTTTAGTTTTACATACTTTTTACCTTATTTTATGTTGTCTAGTGTATATACATAATTTAGTTGTAGTTTATTAGTGGTGATTGGACAATGCACATAATTGAACTTAGTTGAATTTCCTATACATTTGATGATTTGGTTTGACTGAAATTAGGAAATAAACTTAAGATTTTTTATGGTTTACATCCAATCACATTATATATAGAATAAGCTTAGTTAATTTAATGAAATTTCAAAGAAAACTTCTTTTAATATAGGACATTGATATTCCAAGTGAATTGAGTTGAGATTTTTCATTAAGACTTGCTTGAATTACACATTGTGGAACATGGCTTTTGAACTAAGAACACACATCCTTATGATTTTTAAGCTTAATTTTGTGGTTGCATCATATAACCACTATTTTAATTCTTGTGTATATTCTCTTTCTATGATTGCAATCTTTGATTTGTTTGATTCTTTATATCCATTATTTGATGTATATATACATTTATGTGATTGAGGCCTTCATTTCAATTAGCTCACTTACCCATATAGCCTACCATTTTATCTACCTTTGTTAGCCCACTTTGAGCTTTTTTAATCCTCTTTTGTTCCATATGTTAGCATATCACTAACCATAAGAAAAAAATAATAAATATCCCTAATTTGAATCTTTGACTAGTTTAGAATAGTGAGTGTGTGTGTCATTTAAGTGTGAAAAAAGATGGAAAACATGAGTTGATAAAAGTGTGTTGTATTTCTATTGAAAAATCTTGAAAATTTGGGTACATACTCATGTATTAATTATGTAAACCATATGCATTCACCTTTTGTATATATTATGTTATTGTTTCAAAAAAAAAGGAGAAAAAAAGAATAAAAAGGGGACAAAATATCCCAAAGTAGAGTAATAATAACAATGCATATGTGTTGTGATTGAAAAGAATGCATCACTATGTGTAAAAGTGAGATTTTGGGTAGCGAAGCTCAATGTGAATTGCATAGGTTGTTATATGTGTTAGGTGAGAGCTTAGGTTAATTAAAGATTCAAATTCCAACTCACTTAGCCATATATATATATATATATATATATATATATATATATATATATATATATATATATATATATCCTTACCTTTACCTTTAGCCCCATTACAACCTTGAAAAGTCCCCATGATACTTGTATGTGTACACTAAATATTTGTTGATTGTTAGATGAAGAACAAACCTTAGAAAGCATGATTAGGGGAGAATTGAGTGGATCGACCCTAAACACTTGAGTGACTAGAGTGTATACACATATCCAGTAAGGGGTTCGATTGCTCAATTCTATGTTTCCACCTATGATGATCTCTTATCTTGCAAGTTTGTACATTCTTGTATACGACTCAATTCAATTGTGGATTTGATTTGGTTATAATTGCTTTAGCCCTTGATTGTGCATAAATGCTTTCTTGAAAATTAATTTACTTTGACTAAGTAAATACATGTAGATAAATAGATAGTGTTATTTAGAGTAGTTGCATGAATGTAGATAGATTGTATATAGATAGTTTACATCGAATAAATGTTGATACCCCTTTCTTGTCTTTCTTGATGTTTAGCATGAAGACATGGTATTGTTTAAGTGTGGGGACGTTGATAAATCATAATTTTATGGTTTATTTTTTATTAAAATGAGTGGATTTATCAACTTATGTTGTACTTATTCACTGAAATAGCATGGTTTTATGATTTCTTCCTAAATTGTGCTTAAGAGTAAAAACATGCTTTTTAGACTCTTAAAATTGCTAAATTTAATTCACTTTAATTTCGTTCGATGTCTTGATATGTTTGTTGAGTGATTTCAGGCTTACAAGGTAAGGATGGATTGAAGAAGTGAAGGAAAAACATATAAAAGTGGAAAATTCATGAAGAAATGAAGTTTGAAGTACTTCATGGTCATGCGTACGTGCTTTGAGAATTTGCCATGTTGCGCGTACGCATGCGTCATGCGTATGCACGATTGACGGCACGTGATTCCCTTAAGACAACATGTGGCTGATGGTACACGAAATCGTGATCTCACACACTTTCTTCACAACTCCGCGTAGCTGACCAGCAAGTGCGCTGGGTCGTTCAAGTAATACCTTACGTGAGTAAGGGTCAATCCCACAGAGATTGTCGGCTTGAAACAAGCTATGGTCACCTTGTAAATCTCAGTCAGGCAGATTCAAATGGTTATGGGACTTTGATAATTAAAAGACTGATAAAACATAAAAAAGGATAGAGATACTTATGCAATTCATTGGTGAAAATTTCAAATAAGCGTATGGAGATGCTTTGTTCCCTCTGAACCTCTGCTTTCCTACTGCTTTCATCCAGTCATGCGTACTGCTTTCTATGGCAAGCTGTATATTGGGGGATCACCGTTGTCAATGGCTACCGTCCGTCCTCTCAGTAAAAATGGTCCGGCTACGGGTTACGTAGGGCTAATTATCTGTCGGTTCTCGATCGTGTCGGAATAAGATCCAATGATCCTTTTGCGCACTGTCACTGCGCCCAGCACTCGCGAGTTTGAAGCTCGTCACAGTCATCCCATCCCAGATCCTACTTGAAATACCATAGACAAGGTTTAGACTTTCCGGATCTCAAGAATACTGCCAATTGATTCTAGCTTATACCACGAAGACTCTAATTGCACGGAATGGAAGGCTCTGTTGTCAGGAGAGGCAACCATGCGTCGTGGACCAGGAGGCCAAGAGATATGCATTCAAGCTTGTTTTCAGGTAGAACGGAAGTGGTTGTCAAGCACGCGTTCATAGGTGAAAATGGTGATGATGTCACTTGATCATCACATTCATCATGTTGAAGTGCGAATGGATATCTTTGAATAAGAATAAGCTCGAATTGTATAGAAAACAATAGTAATTGCATTAATTCATGAGGAACAGCAGAGCTCCACACCTTAATCTATGATGTGTAGAAACTTCACCGTTGAAAATACATAAGAACAAGGTCTAGACATGGCCGAATGGCCATGCCTCCCAAATAACATGAAACAATCGAAAAAAGGGGTTCAAAGACTTGATCCCAAGATCAAAGATGATCAAAAGATGAAAATACAATAGTAAAATATCCTATTTATAGTGAACTAGTAACCTATGGTTTACAGAAATAAGTAAATGATGCAGAAATCCACTTCCGGGGCCTACTTGGTGTGTGCTTGGGCTGAGCATTGAAGCTTTCACATGCATAGGCTTCTCTTGGAGTTAAACGCCAGCTTTGGTGCCAGTTTGGGCGTTTAACTCCAACTTTTATGCCAGTTCTGGCGTTTAACGCCAGAAAATGGTCTCTGACCGGCGTTTTGACGCCAATTTGGGCCATCAAATCTCAGGTAAAGTATGGATTATTATACATTGCTGGAAATCTCAAGATGTCTACTTTCCAACGCAATTGAGAGCGCGCCAATTGTGCTTCTGTAGCTCCAGAAAATCCACTTCGAGTGTAGGGAGGTCAGAATCCAACAGCATCTTCAATCCTTTTTCAGCCTCTAAATCAGATTTTTTCTCAGGTCCCTCAATTTCAGCCAGAAAATACCTGAAATCACAGAAAAATACACAAACTCATAGTAAAGTCCAGAAATGTAATTTTTGCATAAAAACTAATAATTATATACTAAAAACTAACTAAATCATACTAAAAACTATGTAAAAACAATGCCAAAAAGCGTATAAATTATCCACTCATCAGCCGACGATTTCTGGACCTTCTCAAGCCCAAATCCAACTCCTTTCTGGATATTTCAATCCAAACTAAAGAAAGATGAAGGGGAGAGCAATTAGAGTAGCTTAGAATTATGTTTTATGTCATTTTCTAGAGAGAGAAGCTCTTCTCTCTAGAATTAGGATAGATTTAGTAATTTCTCCTTTAGATTTAGGTTTTAATTCTTGTTCTAGTGTAGTTTCATTTATAATTGCATATTTCATTGCCTTGATTCTCTTAGTTTCTCTTGTTAATCTCTCATTTTTACTACTTTTAGTTTTATGAACATTATCGTTAATTTTGAGTTCTTTAATGCAATTTATGTTTTCATGATTATTATTACTTCCTTTAATTATTGATTATTGCTATCTTATATTTGGTAGCTTTAGATTTTATTATTATTGAAATTTTATCTTGCTTTACTTTTATGCCTTCCAAGTATTTGTAAAAATGCTTCTCTTGGTTTTAGAGTAGATTTTTACACTCTTGACTTAGAATTGAGTGTTTGAGTTGAGATGACCTTGAGTCACTAATGTCCGAATTGATTGACAATTTGGGGATTTCAATTAATCTTGTTTCCATTAATGAGTAAGACCTATAGATTGTGATTGATTGAGCTCGGTTGACTTATCTCACCATTAAAGGTTGACTAATTGAGTTTGCTCTTATAAATGTCATGTTGTGGTTAGTGATGAAAGAGTAATTGATGTCCAATATTGATTGTTGATTTAGGGTTGTTAGTTGTTCTTGTTTCCATTGACGAGTAAGGCCTATGGATTAAGACTGACTATGCCTATTTGACTTTCTTCCAATATTGGAAATGACTAAATGGAATTAACTCTAGATAATCACTATATTTGTGGTCTATGACTTGGAAAGGAAGCTTTGACTCTCAAACCTTACCAAAAATGTCTTTTAGCCTTTATATTCCTTCCGTTGTTGGTTTTATTTTCTTGTTATTTAATTTTCTGCCTGTTTATCTGCAAACCTCCGTATGCTCATAACCGATAATACGCATACCTCACTGTAGTTCTTTTGAGAGACGACCTAAGATCTAATACTTTCGGTTTTTTTATTGGTTTGCACTTATAAAAAACAAATTAAACTTTGATTTTGAGAATTAATTATCTGTTTGGACTATACTTACAATGAAATTCTATTAATAAATTCTAGACCGACGTTAATCCCTCCGTCATGCAGCAATGCTAAATTGGCTTAGACATTGCTTCTGTTTTGTTATGTATTTTGGTGGTAATATATCACATTACTCAAACCTTAAATGCACTTATTTATTATTTTCGTTATAATTTGATTAGTAGTGTCCTTACTGCTGTCTACTTGATTTATCTAATACAATGTAGTTACCAACCAATGCAGGTGCTGATTAAAGCATAAGGGCTTGCATCACATTTTTATTTTCAATTTGCAAAATGCATATTTCACATAAACTCACATTTCTCCACAAAACAGGTCCATCACACAACTCTAATTTGATATCCTAACCTATTTCTTACACCATAAGTACAATTATTCAAGCATACAATGCACTAAATAAAGCCAAAAATGACAATGTCAATACAATTCCAAACATCAATGTGGAAATAGTCCTGCATTTAGTGCTACCATGAGATTTTATCCCTACTATGTCCTTTTCCATCAACATCTCCTGAGATCACAACTTCTCTTCCAATCTCTTCATTTGATCCACCAATTCATTAGAACTCGTTATATCTTTACCATGAAAAGATGTCACATATTTGTCCAACCAAGCAAAGAATTTGCAAAGAGGAGCTTTGGTATGTAAAAATACATTTACTTGCTGAGAGTGAAAAGAAAGAAATTGACATAAATAACCATTAGCAGAATAGGTCCAAAATCAAACCGAAATTACCTTAAAATAGGAGCATTCGAAAAAGTTTGTTTGGGTTGTCCATGGTACTTAACTCTAATAAGATGGCATATATTTCGCAGTTACAGGTAGGTGCTGTAAATTCTTTCTTCCTCCTATTCGCCCCTCTCCTGAAGCTCTCAATCAAGCCAACATCGCATTCAAACCCTCGCTGCGCGCTTGGGCTTCCATTTCGTTTCTGCGTCATTGAGTAAGAACCCTCATCTTCATCAGCCATGACTTGCAGAATACACGTTCTCCAACTATGGCTACAACGAAGACCCAAACCCTAATTTAAAGGAGGTTGAGACAAGGATGACGTGTTGTACGTTAGGAAGGGGTCAATTTGTCCCAATTTGGTAGGAAAAAAATCCACGTGACTGAGAAATTGACAGGTTAGCACTCCACCATCTCCCAAACGGTCGCAGGGGCTGCCATAACCATTTTCTTAGGTGTTTGAGGTCCGCTTGGTCAATTTCCAATCGTTAGGGAACGCGTTGTCCTTCGGAACTGAAATAGACATTTATTCTAAATGAACACACCCACTAACCAAACACTTACTATGGTAAAGCTGAAACTAAAACTAAAACTAAATCAATTCAAATGAGTGATATAATCACTTTCAAATATTTTTTTGGCATTCGGGATAAACGAACTCTTCCAAGCCAATACACTAGTCAGTGTCTTGAGTCTGAACTAGTAACTATATAATTTAAAAAATGGAAAAAGAGTATGTATGGAAAAATTACTCTCTTTTCCCTTCTGCCATGAACTATGAATATACAACATCAGCGTTGCTACAGACAGAGAACACCTTACACCTTGCATTTACAATAATCAATAAATTGGTACACTGAACTAGGTCTCTATACCTTGCATTGAGTTCTCCTTCTTATATCCTTCACCTCATCAGTAGTGAAAATGGACCCGAATATTTTTATGGAAAAAGTTTGCTTTTGTAGAGATTGAAGTTCAACCAGAGGTCACAATGCATGCTGGGGAAAACACTGGAAGATTTTAGCGGAATTTACAATGGTGGCAACTCAAATGAGTCTCGATCTTGGGGATCCACCAGGTGTGTGGTGGGATCTGTATGGAGATGTTTCGTGCCAAGGATCAAGAGTGAAGGCGGCATTCGATCTCAACGGATATGACGGGAGGGTATTTTGTCCCATCAATGTGCAAGTTGGATGAGGAGGTGAAAGGAAACAGCTCTTGTGTGCTGATCCATACTGCCGCAATGGACTTGAACAAGGAGATACGGGTAATGATGTGATCATTCTTGAGTTATCTCTGAACAAGCGAATTACAATAGCTGGTTAGTCCAAGTAACTAACATAGTTATAGTTATACTCTCTAAAAAACAACAGGTTGTGGGTGTTTTACCTTTGGTTCCTTACAGCCCGCGAGGCTGGAGGGGCTGCCCTTGTTGCATAGTCTCCATCAAATGAAGTTGCATTTATTTTATTTGAAAAAATCTCAGGTGGCTGCAAATAAATCCAAACAATCAATTATGATCAAATATTTTTCGTTCAAGTCAAAACTAGAATTATATGGCAGCAAATCTTCTATGAAGTTATACACTCCACTAATACAGTATAGATAAATGGTAACATATTTCCTTATCAGTCATCACTTATCACCCCAAACTATGTTAAGGTTTTCCAATTAATCTGTTCCCTACAGTTAAGCCAAACAACAAAGCATACTAAAGCCTCAAGCACATATAAGGTCAGCTACAAAATACAAACTATGCAAAATAATCAAAGACTATACCGGTGTCCGGCTCCCATCAAGCATATAGGGGAAAGCACTCCTGGTTATGCTGACATTTGCAGCTCTTGTTGCCGACTGATCTCGAATAAATGGGTGATCTAGCAGCATTTGAGCTGTTGGGCGAGCCAATGGATCTCTTTGTAAGCATAACTGGATGAAGTTCTTTGCCTCATTCGACAGATGCTCAGGAAGTTCAGGCATATCTTTGCTGTTACCAATTTTGAATATTGCTGCTACCTGTTTCAAACATGTGAAAATAATGATTTTGATCTTTTTATCTTGAAACAGGATCACAAGCAATGTCAATGAATGTAGTTATAAAATATTGAATAGCTCACCCCTTCATATTGACTCCAAGGAGGCTTCGATGTCGCCATTTCAAGAATTGTGCATCCCAAGCTCCATATATCAACAGGAAGACTATAGCCATTTGTATTCATTACAACCTAAGATAGCAAAAATCAGGATAACGTACTATGTACAGCAGAAACTGAAGTATAGGGAATTTTTTTTCTCCGAAAGAAATTTCAAGATCTAAAACCGGAGGAAATATTTACCTCAGGGGCCATCCAGTATGGACTTCCTTTGAAAGAAAGCATTGAGGAAGAAGCATTTATCTGGTTCAGAACAGCCATAATTCAGAGATGATCTCCATCAGAAATCAACCAACAGAGAAAATTATACATCGCTCTCCAAACTAGCTTTGCTTAGTATATATTCTCAGGTGATACAGCTCCAACTTATTAATAAAATAACAGAATCAATGTGTTTTCATCTCTCCTTATCTATGTGAGTGTACATAACTGTTAGAGAGAGAGTAGGGAAAAATCTCTTGCCACATACAGATATGTGCAAATCTACAAAAATTTCCAACCTTCAGGAAAACGAGTATTTTTTGGGGTTTCACCCTCTAATACAACTTGTACATTGTATAACTTGTATGTACCACAAATAATAAATATGATTCGCTATTGAAGTAATCTAGAAGAAATTTCATTCTTTGTTCATATGATACACTTACATGTTTAGCCATTCCAAAGTCTGCCAGCTTGATTTCACCATTTGGATCAACTAGTATGTTAGCCCCCTTGATATCCCTGTGAAACAAAATTACAAAGTGATAAACTATTTGATCAAGAGTAAAGAAACAGCAACTTCATGTTATAAATAGAGCAGGCATGGTCACGTTACCTGTGCACTGTATTTCTACCATGAAGATAGGCAAGTCCAGAGACAATCTGCCTAGTATAATTTTGAATAACAGGCTCCTTAAAGGCCCCATATTCCTGAAGTAATTTATGAATCGAACCACCGGAAACATATTCTAAATAAACTGAAAGTGTTTCTTCTCCCTGCAAACACGCCATATATATTATTCATAAATGGATCCCATTCATCAATTTTTGTTTTTTCAAATTTCTATGTGTGCACATTGCTACAATATGTACGTACATGATATAAAGAATTCTAAACTTTGATATTTTAGGCATACCAAGTCACTCCCATAGTATTGAACAATATTCGGATGTGAAAGCTGACTAAGCAAGAGTATCTCCTGCAATTGATTGGTGTAAGTGTTATAATTTATAGACCACTGTATGATAATGTGCATATTAAATCAAAATCCAAATCAACTGTGAGAAGAATATCTTCCTAATAAGTGTTATAATTTATAGTCACTGCATCATGCTTTGTACTTATGACGTACCTGATTAAGTTGTTTGTAGCACTCTTTTGATGTTTGATCATCACAAACAACCCTGACTTCTTTTATTGCACACATTTGTCCATTTTCACTGTGAAAGTTGCAATATAAGAATTTTAGGATTGAAAATTATACATAAGAATAGGTAGTGGAAGGCTAATCTAAAAGGGAATTCAAAATTGACCTTAAATTTCCTTCAAAAGGGGGATTACCTATTGAATCCAGCATATACATGCCCAAATGTACCCCGTCCTAGCAGCTTTCCTTTCTTCCACTTGGATGGATTACATGTGGTGTTTTCTGGAAGTCCATTTGGTTTTGTGTTGGAATTGGAAAGAGAAGAAGGACTAGTCGGAGAACCCGGCGGAAGAGGCAACGGATGACACTCACTCTTTCCATCTTCTTGCCTGCATGTAGGGGAGTCAAGACTCAAAACATGCAACCTCGGATGAAGCGGTGATGTAGGGCTGGTGGGCCCTCTTGAACCAGGACCCGGGCTTTTTGACCTTGCATTGAACTTTATGTCACTTTGTCCTCTACCATAAAGAAAAATGGCATAGATTAGTTTAGCATAAAACTCTAGAACAACACTGAACCACACCCTTATAAAAAAAAATTGCAAACTGCATGTTTCTCTTCCTTACATTGTCAATCAATGCTAAAATATGTGCACAGATTATCACTTATCAGTCCCAGATATTTTATAATGATAACCATCTCGTAGGCTTAAATGAATTATGATAATTATGTAAGAAAAGTAAGGTGCATTTATCTTTGCATTAATGTCTCCTAAATCAACTTGAATGATTAAGTAAGATTCCATAATCAGTAAAAGGGGGAGAAAAAGGACGGGATGTAGTATCAACAAATCTATCCCTCAAGATTCAGATCTTCATTTTTCCCTCAAATGAATCAATACATGAAGTCTGCAAATTGCAAATTTCCAAATCGCCAGTTAATCTAAATAATTTTCCAAAGCACGGATTGTAAATCACGAGTCGCAGAACAGAACCACAATACCCTAATCTGAATGGAGAAGAATTGCAATAAAGCATGAGCAGACATACACACAGAATGCGTGAGAGAACCCTTTTAGAGGTTAATAACTAAAACGGAAGAGAAAAGTTGAAAGAGAAAAAAAAGGAGAAGGAAAGTAGAAGGCAAGAAAAGGGTGAAAGACTGAAGGGGAAGAAAAGTGAACAATCATGTGAGAGTGTATGTAAAACCAAAAAAGGATCCCATACATGAAAGCAATTATGGTCTAACTACAAAAGGGAAAAGAAAGAAAGGGGGAAAAAAAAAAAGCAGAGTCCTGTAACTAAGGCTCCGGAGTAAAAGTAACTAACTTTAGCTGATCAATGATCAATAATTACACTTAACCTTTTCATTAACACCAGAACAATAAAACGGATCAATCAATCAAACTAAGTTTCACCATAAGTACTAGGATTAGGGAAAATAAAATAAAATTAGGGAAGTAGTGAAACCAAATCATGATTGGAAAATAACGAACCTGGTTGCATCTATACGAGTGTATCGAAGGGTGGATTGTTGATCATCAGAGCCCGTGGAACTAACGCTGGAACCAGAGACGGAGGCAGATCCAAGGCCTTGGTCGTTGCCGAAGCTTTGGGTGGAGGAGACAGAGGGGCGAGGCAAGGGGTGGCCTCTCTTGTCGCCGTCGGAATCCAAGCATGAGAATCCGGAGGATGAGCCTCCGGCGGCGGCGGCGGCGGCGGAGGAAGCTACGGCGGGGGTAGAAGAGAAGTCTCTGCTGACCCTTGGTGAGTTGCGGGAGAGGGTTTCGTCGAAGCTGTGATTGGGCTTGTCGGATTTGGCCTTACTGGGAGGTGAAAGAGAAGAAGAAACGTTGTTGTTTGATCTGGTGAAGGTGAATTGACGAACTCCTCGTCCTCCATGCTGATGTGGCTGCTGCAGTTCTTGCTGCTGCTTGGACTTGCTGGACTTTTTACTCCACCAAGTGGGCATTCTAAATTGGGAAAAAAATAGAGAAGAAGAAGAAGAAAAGAGGGAGCGTTTAATTTGTTTGGTGGGAGAAAGTGAGAAGGACTCTTCAAAGAAGAAGGAAAAGAGGAGAGTTAAGGGGTAGGTTTTGTGTTTTGTCGTTGTAGAAGGAAGTGGAGGAAGAAACGACGAAGCAGAGAGAGAGAGAAAGGGGAAAAAGGGGGGTACAGTAGAAGAACAGCTAAGGAAGGATGGAATTGTAGACTGTAGAGAGAGAGAAAGAGGGGACGGCTAACGGTGGTTGGATGGATAAGTGACGTGGCAATTGCTTAGATAGAGATAGAGAGAGAACGCTCTTGTTTTGAGTGCTGTGTCTGCGCGTACGTGTGTGATGTCTGCTGTTAACTCTGTCTCCTCTCTTAGGAATGATAATACTGCACGTTCAAATTCTTTTTAGTTTACTTATGCAGTTTCACACTAGTAACTTTTTATCCGAATGTAACAGGCTCAGTGTAGATAAGAAATAAAATATTCAATAAGATTAGGCCTTTAAGTGATTTTTAAACCAAGTTTTTAATTAAATCATCACACCAATCTTTCTCCCTTTTGTATATCTATATGGACTAATTTTTTTGGATATGAAATTTAGTGTGGTGAAACATAATGTTATGGACGTTAGAGGTGTTATATATTGCTGTGAAAACAGTAAATTGACAGAAAAAAATCAGATGGTCTAATTTTTTGAGAAGAGAAGAGAATACAAATCGAATCGTTTAATTTATGTTGAGTAAACAAATATTTTATTAGAAATTGGATCCACCAATTTCATACATACAAAACAAAAACTTTTTTAACTAAAAAAATTGGATTCATCGATTTTATGTATATAAAACAAAAAAAAATTTTGCTAAGGAAATCGGATCCACAAATTTATGCATGCACTTTTTTTTTGCTACGACACAATTCTAATCGGACGGTCTGATTTAGGTTCTTCTAAAATTTGAAATAGTAAAAAAGGCGGTCAGACGATCCGATTTTAATGTTTATATATATCCAATCCCCTAATCGAGCTTTCCACTTCATCTTCTTCTTCTTCTTCTCACAATCTTTAAATCTTTTAAAGCTCCTTCTCTTCTTCTCCGGTGTTTCAAAAAAATTAATACCAAAGCTGAGAGTGTTCAATGTGAGTATATTATCATGGATGATAGAGTTATGTTAAAAATATATTATCATGGACAGATTTTATTACAAACATCTGAAGGAGTGAAATTTGTATGTGAAAATTCATTAGATATTATTATTTCATTCACACTGTCATTTGAAGAACTAAAAGGTGTAATTTGTGAGAAGATGGATTCTCAAATATGTAGGAGAGTGTCATGTATTTTGTACAGATATCCTATATTTTTTTGTGGGTTCGTTCAATTTCAAACAAAATACGTGACAGATGAAATGAGCATGCAAGGAATATTTTTAGTATATCTTGAAAGTCGGTCCCGACTATCGTTCATCGAGCTATATTTTAGTTCGAGCAATCTGTAGTGGATTGAGATATTGAATTGGAAGATTATAACAGTGATAGCGAAGAAGAGTTTGAAAGTAACTATGAGGTCGTTGATCCAGTTGTAGACGAAGATCAACTTTTATTTTGTTGCTATCATTCTTTTACTTATTTATATACAAATTGTACCAAAAATACCTTCTCTTTTTTTTTTTACTTTTAAAATACCTTATCTTAAGAACATAAAAAAAAGAAATAGATAAAATGAAACAAAAATAGTAGTAATAAGTATATATAAAATTTAGTTTCCATCGTTCAAGTATTCATTATGATCAGGTAACATTATACATTTGTGTGGATTCATAGATTCCTAACATACATTACATATATAGTTAAAGGGTGGCCCAAAATCAAGAGACTATCCATAAGTACTACTACTATCATCCAAGAATACTTGTCTTTTTACCAATATTCAAAAAGAAAATAAAAGTTGTATTTAACACAACTTTTCTCTTTTATCTCAACACATTTATATCTTATCTCTCTAGTCTATCTCTATACACTTATCAAACACGACTTAGAAGATACTTAGTTTTATACGGAAGCAAATTGAAAGATACCTTGGCAACAATAACAGGTGAATTGCCAATCGAGTCTATATTGGTTATTGGTCCTTTCTCTTCAGAGAAGTACTTTCTTAGCACTTTCTCATACTTCTTTGACTCAATATAAAAGAAAGGGAATGCAGCTCCAAGATTATCTCTGGTTAAGTTTGAAATAGGCTTGACAATTATATGATCTGGCTCTGACATCAATATACAACTGAAAATATGTAGTACAAATGACACTAACAAAAGTCAAAACCCAAAATTCCTTTAACAAAATAATGATTTAAAGTATAGCACATAAAAAATTGAAGTTAAAAATAATCACATACTCTTCTTAATTTTTTTACAATAACTTTTAAACACCTTAAAAGAAAAATAGTATATGCATTTATTATTTTCTTTTTGAAATCAGATAATAATTAGGACGAATAAAATCTAAAACATTTTACCCAAAGAAAAAGTGCAAGGCATAGCACTTAAAATATCATACTTCAAGAACAAGTGCGAGGCATAACATTTATACAAATTATTCACAAATTGAAGCACACATTTTTTAGTTATCTAATTCTATAATAACACAACACAATGGACAAAACTTAATTGTAACTTGTAACAGAACAAACACACACACTTCTTAAGAGGAAGGAATGAAAACCAAATCATAGCATTAGTATTTGTATACACTCTTTCTTCCAAATAATTAACTTAAAATCTTCAAAATTCAACTCCTCACTCACAATAATGTCATAAATTCTAAATGTAAAACATCAATTTTTTCCAAAAAAGTCAAAGCATCCAATCACCAATTTCTTTTTTATAATCACAAAAAAAGCAACCATAAAAGAAACACAATTCAAAACCCCAAAAAATGAAAACTAAACCAAAAAAAGGAAAAAACATGATCCACGCCAACTGGCAAAGGCTGAGCCACAAAGGTAGGGATCTCATCCATGAACTGATCAGGCTTTCCAGAATGAAGAATCCTGGTGAAGCCTTGAGTCCATTATCTAGCAGCAGCAATTTGAAAATTTTGCCGATCTGTGGCTGACGGTGTGTGCATCGATGAATTTGGGGCAAGAAGAAGAGAGAAAGCTGACGTTGATTGCAACGCTGTGCTAGGGATTGTGGAGAGTTCGGAATGCTGAGATATTTGAAGGAGAAAGAACCACAGCTCAAGTGATTTTTGTTACGGCATCGAAGCTCCAAGATTTGTCGCTAAAACTTCCAACTTTGATTCATCTACGTTTCGTCGATGCTGTTGGTAGTGGATGAATGGCCTTCTTCTAGTGGCGATAAGCATGGGAAGGACGTCGAGCAGAGGAGATGCCACAAGATGAGACCATGCGGTGGATCTGGCGAGAGCTCAAGAAGTTAGGGCTACTGGGTTAGGACTGGGTGAGTGTGGGACAAAATAATAAGGGCTTTTTGGGAATTTTTAAAATATGAGAGTGTCTTTGATTAGATTTTTTTATTGTGAGACTATTCATTTTTTAACAGAATATTTTGTTATTTCATACATTTTTTTCATATTTGTAAGAACCGAACCGGTGATCAAACCGGTCAGGTTACTGGTTCACTGGTTTATTAGTTTAACCGATAAATTGTTAGTTGAACCGGTAAAACCGATTTCACATAAATAAAAAAATATAAAATATTAAAAATAATCATAACATTAAAAAAATTCAAAATACATATCTTTAGTTTTTTACCAATATTTTAAAAACAACCAAATTTCAAAGTCTAAATATAACTAATACAAAGATAGACATGAAATTAGTTAGTACTAGTACAATAGTATCTTAATTAAACACAGTAAGGATAACAATTCATAAACTAAATCCAATGAGTGATTTTGAAGTCGGGAAATTGCTCTTTATCTGACAAATGTGGAACTACATCCTG
This sequence comes from Arachis stenosperma, assembly GCF_014773155.1. NCBI lineage: Eukaryota > Viridiplantae > Streptophyta > Magnoliopsida > Fabales > Fabaceae > Arachis > Arachis stenosperma. Next base: position 107,451,793 of record NC_080386.1, on the reverse strand, counting down.
ATTGGTTTTATTTTGATTTGTATTTTCCACAGAATTATTAGCTCCATCATCATCCCGATCATCTTTCAAATCCAATTGATCTTGCATTATAGATAATATTTCATAAATCAAGATAAAAAATAATATAAAACATGTTATAAGGCATACAAAAATCATAGTTGATCATAATTCATAAATAAATAAAAGCATACCTAAATCATCTAAAGGTGATTAAAGAGACATATTTGCAAGATCATTTCGTAAAGCATCAACTTCTTCAGGAGTTAAAAATAGTGGTGAATCTTCCAGTATTCATTCTGAATGATCCTTAAATGCATCAAGACAAATTGGATCATAAACTTGCTTTCTCATTTGGTTCCTATGTTATCAATATACTTCATTACTCTTGTGATGATTAAGATTTTAAAATAATGCTTTCAACTTAAAACAATCAAGAAAGTACCTTTGTTGTAACCTTAAGTTGTAATGAACATAAACAAGATCATTAAGTTTTTTATGCTCTAACCAATTCCTCTTCTTTGAGTGAATGTGTTCAAAAATACTCCAATTACACTCACAACCTAAAGAGCTACAAGTTTGGCTTAAAACACGAATAGCCAACTTTTGCAAATTTGGTGCTCCATAACCATAAGACTCCCACCATTAATCTTAACATAAAAAACAGAAAAATAATTTATCACAATCATAAATATCACATAATAAATACATCATAATCGTAAAAGGCCAAATTTATGAAGAAATTCACCTTGCATAACAGTGGTTCGTTTACGTATTGTAGATGGTCTTCCAAAATCTTGTTTAGCATTCTTAAAGATCCTCTTCTCACTTGTCAGCTTAGAATTCAATACAGGATCATCATAAGCATATTTCTCAATAACATCTAACAAGCCAGAAGTCGTTTGTTTGTGTTTTTCAAATTCTGCAGCATTAAATCGAAAAGCTGGATTTAACCAATAACCAGCGGCATGAAGATTTTTCTTAAGTTGTGCATCCTACAGGTATCTAAAATCTTCAAATAAGGATCAGCAATCTTCTTTCTTTTCTGAAACCTCTTCACCATTTCTTCTATAGCCTTATAAATAGCTTGATAAAGAAAACTCATGGCAGCTCTGTCTTCACTATCCACAATACGTAAAACACGAACAAGTGGCTCAGTAAGCTTAACAATATCAGTACATTCACTCCAAAATTTAGAATCCAAGACTTGATCCAAAAATTTCTTAGCTTTGGCTTCTTTGGAATAAGCTGAGCTTGTCCATTCTTTAGAGGTCACGATAGCTCTCAAAGGATCCTTTTGAGCTAAAATACTTTGCAAAGCAATGAAATTAGTGGCAAACCGAGTTGGAGCTGGACGAAGTATTTCCCGTCCACCTGTAAACTTTCTCATCAAGAACAGTGGATAGCAATGATTATAGATATACTTGGTGATCATTGAAGCTTATGACATAGTTTCACTCACTTCTTGTAACTTCCTAATATCTTGAAATATAAGATTAACACAATGAGCTGCACAAGGGGACCAATACAATTTAGGAAACTCAGCCTCCAACAACCTTCCCGCAGCAACATAGTTTGCAGCATTGTCCGTTATAATATGCACAACATTCTCAGGACCAACAAACAATACAACATCCCTAAACAACTTAAACAAAGCATCACCAATTTTTGAGACATTAAAAGCATCAACTGACTTTAGAAAAACAGTTCCTTTAGGACAATAAACTAAAAAATTAATCAAAGTACGCCTACAACAATCAGTCCATCCATCGGCCATAATAGTGCAACCAGTTTGTTTCCAAATCTCACGATAACCATCAATCATTTTCCTCATATCCTCAACTAATTTACTCAACAAATACCCACGGACTCTTGGATAATTTAGCCCTTTATACCCTGCACCCATGCTTGCAATAGCATCAATCATTGGCTGATAATAAGCTGAATTAACCGCATTAAATGGAACAGAGGCATCCATCATCCATTTCGCAATAGCAATATCACACTTCTCCACAATTTCTTTGCTTTGAAGAACGCTTTTGATAGTTGGTCGAGCTCTGGGTGTTGTTGCCGATGGAAAATAGGATTGTAAACTTTTGACTTGTTTTACTTTTCTAGAGCTAGGTGCTAGAACTCTGGATTTTTGTTGTTGTTGCATCTCATTACATTCGATCTCTTCAAATTCTCTTTCAACTTCATCACAAGCATTATAACTTTCTGCATATTATTCTTGAGTTTTTCTTTTCTTGCTTCGAAACTCTTCAATGCTTTGATGGAATTGGTGTCTCATTGCAGTTAGCACCTTTCGACATGACTCAATATCTCCTCCTTTTCCAGCCAAATGAAGCTTAAACTGATGAATTCCTCCACCCCTAATAAGTTTCTCACAATATATGCATAGTAGAATAGTTTTTCCAGATTTCACAACTTGTTTACAATGACCCCACACAGGATCGGTTTTTGCTCTATTATTGTTTTTTTGGGTTCCGATTGATGCATCAGGAGTTGATCCTTGTTCTTGCGAAGATGGTGTTTCTGATGGTGTATTCGCAAAATCCATTCTAAAAGAATATGGAGTAGCAAAAGTATAAAACAATAGCAATCCTAAATTCCCTAATTCCTATTCCTTATTCAGCAAGACATCAACCTTAAAGGCTTAAATAGTTAAATTCACAGCAACCTTAAATAGTTAAATTCACGGCACAAGACCACAAGCATATTCATAACAGAGCAGACAACATAAAAACATTAGTCATAACAGCTTCATATTCATAAATTTTTCAACAAGCATATTCAACACATAACAAATCAACATAGCAACATTATTCATAGTTTCAAGCTTTCAACAAGGAAGTGCATAATAGAACAACAGAAGATATTGCGAGAACAAGTTTTTGAACAGAATAGAATAACTCTAGAAAAGAACGTATCCTTTCAACTCCAGAACAATAGAAAATATTGATGCATCAGTTAAGGAAGTGCAGAATATATCCTTTTAACTTTTTACAACAGAATAGAACAAGCATAAGTCATCACAGAAGTGTAGAATAACATTATTCATTATTCATAAGTTTTCAACAAGCATAGAGCAGAACTGCAGAAGTGCAGAACAAAGGAGAACTGGAGAACAACATATTCAACTAACCTATTTGACATAGCAGAAGAGCGAGTCGTGAGGGCGACGGCGCGGCAACAGCGAGCCAACAGCGACAGTGATGAGAGACAGGGACGAAGCAGAGTCGCGGGTCTATTCTGTTCCTTCAGACTTCAGAGTTTAGAATGGGTGTCTGGCGGTGAGACAAAGAAGACGATGGCGGGCAGCGGTGGCTGGGTGAGTAACACTGTGACAGAGTGAGGTGAGGTGGTGACGGGGAGGGTTAGCCATTAGGGGATTAGGGTTGGGAAAAAGTGGAAAGTGGGGTTTGGGGGGTGATGAGCGGATAATTTGTACGCTTTTTGGCATTGTTTTTAGTATGTTTTTGGTAGTTTTAGTTGAGTTCTTAGTATATTTTTATTAGTTTTTAGTTAAAATTCACTTTTCTGGACTTTGCTATGAGTTTGTGTGTTTTTCTGTGATTTCAGGTATTTTCTGACTGAAATTGAAGGTTCTGAGCAAAAATCTGATCCAGAGACTAAAAAGGACTGCAGATGCTGTTGGATTCTGACCTCCCTGCACTCGAAGTGGATTTTTTGGAGCTACAGAAGCCCAATTGGCGCGCTCTCAACGGCATTGGAAAGTAGACATCCTGGGCTTTCCAGCAATATATGATAGTCCATACTTTGCCCAAGATTTGATGGCCCAAACCGGTGCTCAAAGTCACCTACAGAAATTCCAGCGTTAAACGCCGGAACTGGCATAAAACTTGGAGTTAAACGCCCAAACTGGCATGAAAGCTGGCGTTTAACTCCAGAAAAGGTCTCTACATGAAAATGCTTCATTGCTCAGCCCAAGCACACACCAAGTGGACCCAGAAGTGGATTTTTACGTCATTTACTCATTTTTGTACACCCTAGGTCACTAGTCTACTATTAATAGGATCTTTTGACATTGTATCAGGACCGGATGACAATTTTTTACACGTTTCTTTGTGTACATTCCACGGCATGAGTCTCTAAACCCCATGGTTGGGGGTGAGGAGCTCTGCTGTGTCTTGATGGATTAATGCAATTACTACTGTTTCTTATTCAATCATGCTTGCTTCGATTCTAAGATAACACTTGTTCTTAATCCGGATGAATGTGATGATCCGTGACAATCATCATCATTCTCAACTATGAACATGTGCCTGACAACCACCTCTGTTCTATCTTAGATTGAGTAGTTATCTCTTGGATTCTTTAATCGGAATCTTCGTGGTATAAGCTAGAACTGATGGCGGCATTCAAGAGAATCCGGAAGGTCTAAACCTTGTCTGTGGTATTCTGAGTAGGATTCAATGACTGAATGACTGTGACGTGCTTCAAACTCCTGAGGGCGGGGCGTTAGTGACAGACGCAAAAGAATCACTGGATTCTATTCCGGCTTGATTGAGAACCGACAGATGATTAGCCTATGCTGTGACAGAGCATCAGGGACGTATTTTCACTGAGAGGATGGGAGGTAGCCACTGACAATGGTGAAACCCTACATACAGCTTGCCATGGAAGGAGCCTTGCGTGTTTGATGAAGAAGACAGTAGGAAAGCAGAGATTCGGAAGATGGAGCATCTCCAAAGCCTCAGCCTATTCTCCATTACTGCAAAACAAGTACCTTTTTCATGTTCTTTTGCTTTTTACAATCAATCCTGATAATTTCTGATATCCTGACTAAGATTTACAAGATAACCATAGCTTGCTTCAAGCTGACAATCTCCGTGGGATCGACCCTTGCTCACGCAAGGTATTACTTGGACGACCCAGTGCACTTGCTGGTTAGTTGTGCGGGATTGCAAAAGTGTTATTGCAATTTCGTGCACCAAGTTTTTGGCGCCGTTGCCGGGGATTGTTCGAGTTTGGACAACTGACGGCTTATCTTGTTGCTTAGATTAGGACTGTTTATTTTTGTTGGTTTAGAGTCTTTTAGTTGAGTCCAGTTTCATATTCTAAGTTTGGTGTCAATTGCATGCTTTTGTTTTTTCTTTTAAATTTTCGTTTTTGCATGTTCTTAGTCCCTTTTTGATTCATAAAAAATTTCTAAGTTTGGTGTCCTCTTTGTGTTTTTCCTTTAAAATTTTCGAAAAAAATTAGTGTTTGATTTCTAAAAATTTTAAGTTTGGTGTCTTTTTGTGTTTTTCTCTTTCCTCTTTTTAAGAATCAAATCTTTTTCATAAAAATTTTTCAATCATATCTTTTTAATTGCTGTTTTCAAAATCTTTTTTTTTTACTAATTGATTCAGTTCTCAATTTGCTTTGATCTTATTTTCCTTTTGATTTTCGAATTTTTTATTTTATCTTCCTTTTGTTTTATTTTATTTTATTTTAATTTTTTTTTCGGTTATTTCAAAAAAAAAAGAAGAAAATAAACAAAATTTATTTCTTTGCAATCATTATCATTTCCCTTTTGTCCATTATGGACTTAAGTGGAATTAATCAGTCCAAAAGGACTCTGGGGTCATATGCTAACCCCATTACAGCTGCATATGGGAGTAGCATCTGTACACCTCCCATCAAAGCAAGCAGCTTTGAGCTAAACCCTCAACTCATTATCATAGTGCAGCAAAATTGCCAGTATTCCGGTCTTCCACAGGAAGAACCTACTGAGTTTCTGGCACAGTTCTTACAAATTGCTGACACAGTACATGATAAAGAGGTGGATCAGGATGTCTACAGACTATTACTGTTTCCATTTGCTGTAAAAGATCAAGCTAAAAGGTGGTTGAATAACCAACCTACAGCAAGCATAAAGACATGGAAACAGTTGTCAGACAAATTCCTGAACCATTTTTACCCTCCAAAGAGGATGACACAGCTAAGGCTGGACATCCAAGGCTTTAAACAAGAGGATAATGAATCCATTTATAATGCCTGGGAGAGGTATAGAGGTATGCTAAGGAAATGTCCCTCTGAAATATTTTCAGAGTGGGTACAGTTAGACATTTTCTACTATGGGCTCACAGAAAAAGCTCAGATGTCTTTAGACCACTCAGCTGGTGGATCTATACACATGAGGAAGACAATTGAAGAAGCTCAAGAGCTTATAGACACTGTTGCTAGAAACCAATATTTGTACTCTAGCAATGAGTTCTCTCCAAAAGAGGAAGTCATGACAGTAGTCAATGACCCTCATCCTCAAGAACAGATAATTGAGCTTAATCAACAATTGCTCCGGATAACTGAACAGTTAGCAGAATTTAAAGAGATGCTCTATGAAACTAAAGTTGCTAACAAGAACATAGAACTGCAGTTGAATCAAACAAAATAGCAAATATCTAAACAGATAACAGAGGAATGTCAAGCAGTTCAACTGAGGAGTGGGAAGACACTGAATAACACTGCTCAAAGTAGTAAAAAGTCAGTAAAGGAACAATTGACAGAGGATAGCCAAACCACTATCCAAAATCCCTCTGAGGACAGTAAGAGCCCAGAGAGGAATACTAATGGCGTTCAAACGCCAGAAAGGGAGGGAAAGCTGGCGTTAAACGCCTTCCCTGCCCAGTTCTGGCGTTCAAACGCCAGAAAAGGGAGAAAATTTGGCGTTAAACGCCCAATGGGTAGCTAAGTCTGGCGTTCAAACGCCACAAAGGGGTCAGACACTTGCAAGTGCTGATAACAACCCCCTTAAGCATGCTTCTTCAACCACTTCTGTAAGGAATAAACCTGCAGCAACTAAGGTTGAAGAATATCAAGTCAAGATGCCTTATCCTCAGAAACTCCGCAAAGCAGAACAGGATAAGCAATTTGCCCGCTTTGCAGACTATCTAAGGACTCTTGAAATAAAGATTCCGTTTGCAGAGGCACTTGAGCAAATACCTTCTTATGCTAAGTTCATGAAAGAAATCTTAAGTCATAAGAAGGATTGGAGAGAAACTGAAAAGGTGTTTCTCACTGAAGAATGCAGTGCAGTCATTCTGAAAAGCTTACCAGAAAAGCTTCAAGATCCAGGAAGCTTTATGATACCATGCACATTAGAAGGTGCTTGCACCAAGACAGCCCTATGTGATCTTGGAGCAAGCATCAATCTAATACCTGCATCCACTATCAGAAAGCTTGGGTTGACTGGAGAAGTTAAACCAACCCGGATATGCCTCCAACTTGCTGATGGCTCCATTAAATATCCATCAGGCATAATAGAGGATATGATTATCAAGGTTGGGCCATTTGCCTTTCCAACTGACTTTGTAGTGCTGGAAATGGAGGAGCACAAGAGTGCAACTCTCATTCTAGGAAGACCTTTCCTAGCAACTGGACGAACTCTCATTGATGTACAAAAGGGGGAAATAACCTTGAGAGTCAATGAGGATGAGTTCAAGTTGAATGTTGTTAAAGCTATGCAACATCCAGACACATCAAATGACTGCATGAGCACTGATATTATTGACTCTTTGGTGGAGGAGGTCAATATGACTGAAAGTCTTGAATCAGAGCTAGAGGACATCTTTAAAGATGTTCAGCCTTATCTTGAGGAACTAAAGGAAATAAAAGAAATTCCGAAAATTCCTCAGGAAGAAGACAAGCCTCCTAAACCAGAGCTCAAACCATTACCACCATCCCTGAAATATGCGTTTCTAGGAGAAGGCGGCACTTTTCCAGTGATCATAAGCTCTGCTTTAAATCCACAGGAAGAGGAAGCACTAATTCAAGTGCTAAGGACACACAAGACAGCTCTTGGGTGGTCCATAAGTGATCTTAAGGGCATTAGCCCAGCAAGATGCATGCACAAGATCCTATTGGAGGATGATGCTAAGCCAGTGGTTCAACCACAAAGGCGGCTAAATCCAGCCATGAGGGAAGTGGTGCAGAAAGAGGTCACTAAGTTACTAGAGGCTGGGATTATTTATCCTATTTCTGACAGCCCCTGGGTGAGCCCTGTCCATGTTGTCCCCAAAAAGGGAGGCATAACAGTGGTTCATAATGAAAAGAATGAACTGGTTCCTACAAGAACAGTTACAGGGTGGCGTATGTGTATTGACTACAGAAGGCTCAATACAGTCACCAGAAAGGATCATTTTCCTTTACCATTCATAGACCAGATGCTAGAGAGACTAGCAGGTCATGAATACTACTGCTTTTTGGACGGCTACTCAGGTTACAACTAAATTGCAGTAGATCCTCAGGACCAAGAAAAAACAGCATTTACATGTCTTTCTGGAGTATTTGCCTACAGAAGGATGCCTTTTGGTCTGTGTAATGCACCTGCAACCTTTCAGAGGTGCATGCTCTCTATCTTCTCAGATATGGTAGAGAAATTTCTGGAAGTCTTCATGGATGACTTTTCAGTGTTTGGAGACTCATTCAGCTCCTGCCTTAACCATCTAGCACTTGTTCTGAAAAGATGCCAAGAGACCAACCTAGTTTTAAACTGGGAAAAATGTCACTTTATGGTGACTGAAGGGATTGTCCTTGGGCATAAAATTTCAAACAAGGGAATAGAGGTGGATCAAGCTAAAGTTGAAGTAATTGAAAAATTACCTCCACCCACTAATGTTAAGGCAATCAGAAGCTTTCTGGGGCATGCAGGATTCTACAGAAGGTTTATAAAGGATTTTTCAAAAATTGCCAAACCTCTGAGTAATCTGCTAGCTGCTGACACGCCATTTATCTTTGATAAGGAGTGTCTGCAGGCGTTTGAGATCCTGAAAGCTAAGCTGGTCACAGCACCAGTCATCTCTGCACCAGACTGGACATTACCATTTGAACTAATGTGTGATGCCAGTGACCATGCCATTGGTGCAGTATTGGGACAAAGGCATGGTAAGCTTCTGCACGTCATTTATTATGGCAGCCGTATCCTAAATGATGCACAGAAGAACTACACAACCACAGAAAAGGAGTTACTTGCAGTGGTTTATGCTATTGACAAGTTCAGATCTTATTTAGTAGGATCAAAAGTGATTGTGTACACTGACCATGCTGCTCTTAAATATCTACTCACAAAGCAGGATTCAAAGCCCAGGCTCATAAGATGGGTGTTGCTTCTGCAAGAGTTTGATATAGAAATAAGAGACAGAAAAGGGACAGAGAATCAAGTAGCTGATCACCTGTCAAGGATAGAACCAGTAGCAGGAGCATCCCTCCCTCCTACTGAGATCTCTGAAACCTTTCCGGATGAGCAATTGTTTGCTATTCAGGAAGTTCCGTGGCTTGCAGACAGTGCAGACTATAAAGGTTCTCCTTCTGTAACCATGGAGAGGAAGCATGAAGAGCTTCTCTCAAAACAGAGTCAAGCAGAGCCCCCACAGTCAAACTCTAAGTTTGGTGTTGGGAGGCCACCACCAACTTCTAAGTTTGGTGTTGAACCCCCACATTCAAACTCTAAGTTTGGTGTTGGGAGGTTCCAACATTGCTCTAAGCCTCCGTGAGGCTCCATGAGGGCCCACTGTCAAGCTACTGACATTAAAGAAGCGCTTGTTGGGAGGCAACCCAATGTTTTAAAATTAACTATTTCCTTTTGTTATTTTATGTTTTTTGTAGGTTGATGATCATGAGAAGTCACAAAATCAATTGAAAAAAAGCAAAAACAGAATGAAAAACAGGAAGAAAAACAGCACACCCTGGAGGAAGAACTCACTGGCGTTTAAACGCCAGTGAGGCTAGCAGTTGGGCGTTTAACGCCCAGTCTGGCACCATTCTGGGCGTTTAACGCCAGAAAGGGGCACCAGACTGGCGTTAAACGCCAGAAAAGGGCAAGAACCTGGCGTTAAACGCCAGGAATGGGCACCAGCCCGGCGTTTAACGCCAGAAATGGCTCAAAACGCGATTTTTGATGCCATTTGGTGCAGGGATGACTTTTCCTTGACACCTAAGGATCTGTGGACCCCACAGGATCCCCACAAACCCCTCACCTATCAAATCCCATCTCTCTCTTCACCACTCACCTCCATAAAACCCCACTTACCTCACCATCCAAATTCAAACCACTACTTCTTCCCCTTTTGGCCTAACCACAAAGCCATCTCCCTCTCCTCCATTTCTTCTTCTTCTACTCTCTTCTTTCTTCTTTTGCTCGAGGACGAGCAAACCTTTTAAGTTTGGTGTGGTAAAAGCATTGCTTTTTGTTTTTCCATAACCATTTATGGCATCCAAAGCCGGTTCAACTGAGAAGGCATAACCTCAAGCCATCACTAAGAAGAAGAGGGAGCAAACAAGAGACCCCTCTCATCAAGAAATCCCTGAGATACCTCAAGGGATGCACTTTCCTCCACAAGACTGCTGGGAGCAAATTAACACCTCCCTAGGAAAATTAAGTTCCAACATGGGACAACTAAGGGTGGAGCACCAAGAACATGCCATCCTCCTCCATGAAATTAGAAAAGATCAAAGGATCATGAGAGAGGAGCAACGAAGACAAGGAAGAGACATTGAGGAGCTCAAGCACTCCATAGGATCTTCAAGAGAAAGAAAGAGCTGCCATCACTAAGGTGGACCCGTTCTTTAATCTCCTTGTTCTTTATTTTTTCTGTTTTTCGAATTTTAGTGCTTTATGTTTATCCATGTTTGTGTCTTATGATCATTAGTGTCTTAGTGTCTATGCCTTAAAGCTATGAATATGAATCCATCACCTTTCTTAAATGAAAACTGTTTTTATCACAAAAGAACAAGAAGTACAAGATTTCAAATTCATCTTTAAAACTAGCTTAATTAGTTTGATGTGGTGACAATACTTTTTTATTTTCTGAATGTATGCTTGAACAGTGCATATGTCTTTTGAATTTGTTGTTCATGAATGTTAAAATTGTTGGCTCTTGAAAGAATGATGAAAAAGGAGACATGTTACTGAGGATCTGAAAAATCATAAAAATGATTCTTGAAGCAAGAAAAAGCAGTGAATACAAAAAAAAAGAAGAAGGAGAAAAACGAAAAAAAAGGGGAGAAAGAAAAAGAAAAGAAAAAGAAAGAAATAAAGTTGTGATCCAAGGCAAAAAGAGTGTGCTTAAGAACCCTGGACACCTCTAATTGGGGACTTTAGCAAAGCTGAGTCACAATCTGAAAGGGTTCACCCAATTATGTGTCTGTGGCATGTATGTATCCGGTGGTAATACTGGAAGACAGAGTGCTTTGGGCCACGGCCAAGACTCAATAAGTAGCTGTGTTCAAGAATCATCATACTTAACTAGGAGAATCAATAACACTATCTGGATTCTGAGTTCCTAAAGAAGCCAATCATTCTGAATTTCAAAGGATAGAGTGAGATGCCAAAACTGTTCGGAGGCAAAAAGCTACTAGTCCCGCTCATCTAATTTGGAGCTAAGTTTCATTGATATTTTGGAGTCTATAGTATATTCTCTTCTTTTTATCCTATTTTGATTTTCAGTTGCTTGGGGACAAGCAACAATTTAAGTTTGGTGTTGTGATGAGCGGATAATTTGTACGCTTTTTGGCATTGTTTTTAGTATGTTTTTGGTAGTTTTAGTTGAGTTCTTAGTATATTTTTATTAGTTTTTAGTTAAAATTCACTTTTCTGGACTTTACTATGAGTTTGTGTGTTTTTCTGTGATTTCAGGTATTTTCTGACTGAAATTGAAGGTTCTGAGCAAAAATCTGATCCAGAGACTAAAAAGGACTGCAGATGCTGTTGGATTCTGACCTCCCTGCACTCGAAGTAGATTTTTTGGAGCTACAGAAGCCCAATTGGCGCGCTCTCAACGGCATTGGAAAGTAGACATCCTGGGCTTTCCAGCAATATATGATAGTCCATACTTTGCCCAAGATTTGATGGCCCAAACCGGCGCTCAAAGTCACCTACAGAAATTCCAGCGTTAAACGCCGGAACTGGCATAAAACTTGGAGTTAAACGCCCAAACTGGCATGAAAGCTGGCGTTTAACTCCAGAAAAGGTCTCTACATGAAAATGCTTCATTGCTCAGCCCAAGCACACACCAAGTGGACCCAGAAGTGGATTTTTACGTCATTTACTCATTTTTGTACACCCTAGGTCACTAGTCTACTATTAATAGGATCTTTTGACATTGTATCAGGACCGGATGACAATTTTTTACACGTTTCTTTGTGTACATTCCACGGCATGAGTCTCTAAACCCCATGGTTGGGGGTGAGGAGCTCTGCTGTGTCTTGATGGATTAATGCAATTACTACTGTTTCTTATTCAATCATGCTTGCTTCGATTCTAAGATAACACTTGTTCTTAATCCGGATGAATGTGATGATCCGTGACAATCATCATCATTCTCAACTATGAACATGTGCCTGACAACCACCTCTGTTCTATCTTAGATTGAGTAGTTATCTCTTGGATTCTTTAATCGGAATCTTCGTGGTATAAGCTAGAACTGATGGCGGCATTCAAGAGAATCCGGAAGGTCTAAACCTTGTCTGTGGTATTCTGAGTAGGATTCAATGACTGAATGACTGTGACGTGCTTCAAACTCCTGAGGGCGGGGCGTTAGTGACAGACGCAAAAGAATCACTGGATTCTATTCCGGCCTGATTGAGAACCGACAGATGATTAGCCTATGCTGTGACAGAGCATCAGGGACGTATTTTCACTGAGAGGATGGGAGGTAGCCACTGACAATGGTGAAACCCTACATACAGCTTGCCATGGAAGGAGCCTTGCGTGTTTGATGAAGAAGACAGTAGGAAAGCAGAGATTCGGAAGATGGAGCATCTCCAAAGCCTCAGCCTATTCTCCATTACTGCAAAACAAGTACCTTTTTCATGTTCTTTTGCTTTTTACAATCAATCCTGATAATTTCTGATATCCTGACTAAGATTTACAAGATAACCATAGCTTGCTTCAAGCCGACAATCTCCGTGGGATCGACCCTTGCTCACGCAAGGTATTACTTGGACGACCCAGTGCACTTGCTGGTTAGTTGTGCGGGATTGCAAAAGTGTTATTGCAATTTCGTGCACCAAGTTTTTGGCGCCGTTGCCGGGGATTAAAAAAAGTATAGGGACATGCAGAGTAATTAAACCTTATTTTCTCATAGCCCACTTTACATCTTTGTATAATTTTTTCACTTCTTTGCAACCCTATTAAAAGTGGATGGGATAAATCAATTAGCGCTCCGACGTGGAAAATACAACACATTCAATAAATCTTTGTATTTTTTTCTTTTTCGCTTGTGGTTGTACCTATGAAAATACAACACATTCAATAACCAATAATCAAACCAAAATGACTAAAAGAAATTACTTTACTAACTAACCAAGAAATTACTTTACCTCCACTAGACGCTGGACCATCATCTTGACCGGCCGGGTCATCATCGTCGTCATCATCATCATCATCATCATCATCATCATCATTCTTATCGTCGTCCTCATCCAGATGGTCTACCAGGTAGTCATCAGCCTCATCATCAACTGCCTTATTGCTCTCCTGAATTAGACCCATCGGAATACGACGTGGGTTGCCGCTCTGTATGATCCCTCACGTGGCATCATCACTCCTACTCGAGTCAACAGAAAGTCTACTTCCAGAGTTGTTAGAGGAAGTGCGAGGTCTAGGTCTCGAATCAAAGGACAATCTACCTGAAGCAATCCCACTCGAGTGTGCCCTCTGTTTGGTGGGAATGTCTCTATAATTATCTGGATGTGAGTGACCTGGCACAGGAGCCATAAATCCAAGCAGTTGGCTAAACGGACCCTGATCCCCTGATTCAAACTGTGTAACACTCCAATACTGTTGATGTAATGGGACTGATGGTGTTAAATAATCCACAAAATACGTGTCAGGAATATATGCTGTAAAATGCTCAGGCTCTTGCTGTCCTTGTGTCGGTGGCGGTGGCGGTGGCGTTGGCGTTGGCGGTGGTTGCTCTTGTTGATTCTCTTGATTATGTACAAGATTTCTCTCCTAATTCTCTTGCAATACGAGATCTAAAAAATGTAAGTGGGCACCATATGTACTTTGGTACTAATGCACGTAAATTTCTAAAGGATGCTGTGAGGGCACCAGGTGCTCAACAAGAACATGACTATACCGATTCGTCCAATGCATCCCCCAAAAAGAGTGGGTTCCAGACCAATCTTGATTCTTGGGTCTTGTCAGAACTTTACTGTGTGCTTCACCTAGATCCCGCTCTTGATTAGGAATGCCCTGAGTCAAACTAAATTGTCTCCTCAATCTACCGGATGCATGCCATTCAATGCATTCAAAAGATATCAACGACACCATGACACTCCATATAACCGCATACTAACGGATGTCAAAAGAAATCACGTCTAGCTCAATGCGACCAATTGCATAAGCCTCCTAAACAAACTGTACACATTGCAAGTAAAGGAGGATTACATACCAAATAATAATAAGGCTAAACAAAAATAGATACTTATTTATTACAACATACCTGTCCATCTTGCAGATCATCCAAAGACCTCCTAAAGTGACAAGAGAATGAAATCTGTAAGGCCAATCAGTACGCTCCCAGTTACGCCACCTAACATCAGACAATCCGTTAATTAACATTTATCAAACAAATTTAAAATACAACGTGTGATGTGTGAGCATCTTTCCTATCTTTTCCTAGTGAATTTGCATCTAATTTGTTGAGTTTAATAAAGAATTAATTATCTTTTAGCCAATATGGATGCTACTTTGAGTCTTTTGCAATTTTGTTTATTTTAGGTAGCATTCGACTGGATTTGATGGAGTTTCTGTAGCACAAGAACAAAAGGAGATGGCAGCAAGGAGCGATGCGTACGCATGACTGAGGCGTGCATATGATTTGGAGATTTCCATGGCGATGCGTACACGTGACTGATGCGTGCGCGTGATTTGAAGATTTGCTCAGCGACGCGTACGCGTGACTGACGCGTACGCGTCACCGATGCGTCTGCGTGACTTACGAAAAAGACCATCGACGCGTACGCGTGACTGACACGTACGCGTGACATGCGCCACGTGCAGAAAATGCAGAAAAATGTTGGGGGCAATTTCTGGACTGCTTTTGACCCAGTTTTCAGCCCAAAAAATACAGATTAGAGGCTGCAGAGTAAAGGAATCAAGTGGTCCCCATCCATCAATTGAAGACTTGCTGATTGCTATAATTAATTCTGATTTAAATTCAAGTTTGAATTTGAAAATAGGAAAAGATAGTATCTTAATTTTAGATAATTAGATTTTAAATTAATTAGGATTAGTTATAAAAAGGGATTCCATTAGTTAACTCAAGAGGGAGAGACCATCAGATTGGAACTCTGTATATTTGACGAGAATCCTATTTTTCTCTGAGTCATGAGCAACTAATCCTCCATTGTTAAGGTTAGGAGCTCTGTCTATTTGTATGGATTGATTTTATTACTTTTTATATTTTAATTCATGTGTGGATTTATAATTTAAGAATTATTTTCGCTCTTTATCTCATGAATTTGGGTAGAACGGAAGTATGACTATGTTTCTATTTGAGTTCTTGTAAAACTTGAAAAAGTTCTTGATAAACCACTATTTCATGGTTTATCTTGTGCTCAATTGAGTGGTTTTTATCAACTTTTCACCCACTTATTCATACTATTCGCATGTTTTACGTTTTCCTTCCTGATTTGTGCTATGATTGAAAACATGCTTCTTTGACCTTTAAATTACTAACTTCAATCCTCTCTTATTACCATTAGATGCCTTGATATGTGTGTTAAGTATTTTCAGAGATTACAGGGCAGAAATAACTTAGAGGATGGAAAGGAAGCATGCAAAAGTGGAAGGAATACAAGAAGTTGAAGGAACTGCAAAGTTGTCAGCCTGACCCTCTCGCACTAAAACAATCATAACATGAGCTACAGAGGTCCAAATGATGCGGTTCTAGTTGCGTTGGAAAGCTAGCATCCGGGGCTTCACAACGATATATAATTTGCTATAGCTTCCCTGAATTTAGGCAACGCAGACACGTGAATGACGCGCCCGCGTCGCATCTGCGAATCTCAACCCACGCAAACGCGTGGACGACGGTTCTGCGTCACTTTTCCGCGACCTGTACATACCAGATTTCAAAATTAGCAATTTTTGGGTTGTTTCTGACCCAGTTTTCGGCCAAAAAAGCACAGATTAGAGGTTATAAAGTGGGGGAATGCATCCATTCAAGGAGAGCTCGCCAATTAGTTACTTTTCATGATTTAGATGTAGTTTTGAGAGAGAGGTTCTCTCCTCTCACTTAGGTTTTAGGATTAGGATTCCTCTTAAAGGATTTAGGATTTCAACTCTTCATCAGGTTTAATATTTCTTTTACTTTATATTTCTCTTCTACTTTGAGATATTTTAATGCTTTTATTTATGTTTGATTTATGTTGCCCAATTGGCTTATGAATATTTTCCATGTTAGATTTGACTGCTTTGAATGAATGTTATTTGAGGTATTCCAGATATTTATGATTTTAATTTAGCTTTTTATATTATTGGCTTTAATTGATTAACTAGAAGCTCTTGAGTTATCAACTATTCATGATTGATTGTTATGTCGGCTAATTAACTGGAATTCCACTAACTCTAGTCTTTCCTTAGGAGTTGGCTAGGACTTGAGAAATCTAACCAATTGGTTCACTTGACTTTCCCTTGCTTACGCAAAGGTTAACTAAGTGGGATTAACTTCCATTCTCATAGGAGTAACTGGGATAGGACTTTCGAATTTTCATATCTTGCCAAGAGTTTATTTTATAGTTAATTATTTATTTTATTTGTCATTTAATTTACTTGTTCCTCACTTTCAAAACCCCAATTTACAAAACCCATAACCAATAATAAGAACATACCTCCCTGTAATTCCTTGAGAAGACGACCCGAGATTTGAATACTCGGTTATCAATTTTAAAAGGGTTTGTTACTTGTGACAACCAAAACGTTTGTAAGAAAGGTTGATTGCTTGGTTTAGTAACTATATTTACAACGAGAGTTTACTATAACTTCTAAACCTTCAATCTTCAGTTCTTCAAAATGGCGCCGTTGCCGGAAAATTGGAAACGATTGCCTTATTATTGGTTATTGTAAATATGTTTAAAAAAAATATTTTTTCTTTTACTTGTTTATTTATTCCTTCTCTTCCCTCTTATTTCTGATAGCTACTATGAATTCTCACCCCTCTCGCTTTGAGTTTGGTTCTAATTTTGTTGCAAGGAATGGAAGCTATAACAAGACTATGCATCAAGGTCTAAACAATCAAAGATGGATGGAGCCACAAGGATCTGATCACCCCTTTAGGCAACAACACCCTCCTAGATATCATGGACAAAGACCATTCTACAATGCATACCCAACTGATAGATTCGGTGGACCGCCTTGTAGCTACCAACAAGCCCCACCCTATGCTCAGAGATCCTCCTCTTGACATAACTTTGAACCACCACACTCACAAGCTTCTTTTCACCATTCACTACCACATGACCCTTATCCACCCTAACGCCAATCCAACTATTCCCAAGAACCACCACACACCTATGCACCATGTCCATATCCATCAAGCCAAGAATCACAGGTTCACCTCGAAGAATCAGTAAAACAATTTAATGTAACCCTTCATCAACTGGAGCAAGCAATAAATCAATTGTCTTTCAGACGTTCAGGCACTCAACAGACTCCCATGGCTTCATGTGAAGAATCTAATGAAGAACGCAGCACGAAGAAGACACTACAGACTCTAGTAGACAGCAAAGAGCATAATTTTGTACTGGAACAAGTAGAGGACGCTGTCATTGTAAAAGAAGAAGAGTTGGTTGAAGATTTAGGAGATGCTGAACCTCTGTAGGAATACAGAGTTGTAGAGAATTCCGTCAAAGACGTTGCAATTAATGCTAAGGAGGATAGTGCACAACCCCCAAGGCAGGTATCTTATGAGGAACTGGACGGAGTGATCCAAGACTCAAGTTTTCTTGATGATGATAGTCACCACTCAAGTCCTCTTAGTAATGAACTTGCATCCGCAAGTGAATTCTTTGAGATAGAAGAATCTTCTCCAAGTGAATACGAAGATGATGCAGAGGTCGACTTTTCTCAACCTCCTAATTATGACTCAAGTGATGAGGAAAATATGGAAGACTTTGACCAGGACATGGTTAAAACGGAAGGAATTTTCCAAGAAGTGGAGGAATTCGCAGAAGACCACAAGGGAGTAGAGCTTACAGAGCCACTAGAAACACCTATCCCAAGGCCACTACCACCCAATACAAACCTCAAGTGGGTAAAATCCTTAGCTTTTATCTTTACTTTTCCACTTGAATATGGTTTACTTGAAACAGATGGCCAGCTTAGAGCTCTTTGCGGCTTTAAGAGCAAAAGGGAAACGACTCGCACTCAGTGCTGGTATGCAAGACTCAATGAGGCTTCGCACTTCAATTTAAGGTGCAAAGATTGGTGCCAAGCTCAATTGAAAGGATCTCGGAAGCTGTTTGGCCACTGCAGTGAGAATTCAGACTACTCACCACCCGGCTGGAAAAATGTAGATCAAGATAAAGACTGGTGTAAAAGAAAAGTTTGGGATCCTGGAGTCTGTTCTCACATTCAACACCCCGGGAGCCTTGAAGCCTGTTTGAACTCACCTAAGGGCTTTACATGCCTCGTTTGGGACCCCGGAGGCTGTTGGAATTCCATACATTGGTGGAGATTTCTGGACGAATTCAAGCACAAGCCACCATAGCAGGAAGCTCATCGAATGTCCAACTTAAGGACTTTAACTAAAAGTGCTAGGTGGGAGACAACCCACCATGGTATGATCGTTCCTTATCCATTTTGCTTTATTTTTTAATTTTGTTTGAACCTGGTATTTCTGCATAACATTCATTGCATTTTGCATCTTGCATACTGCATATAAAAAATAAAAAAAAATAAAAAATAAAAATAATAATAAAAAATAATAAAAAATTATTTCGCACGTGACGCGACAGCATCGCCGACGCGTCCGCGTCATAGGTGCGTTAGGAAGAAAATAAGATTGAACAGAGAGTCAGGCGAGAGTTTCGCTGGAGGCGTGCCTTTGGCACAACTTGATCCACGCGACCGCGTCGCTGACGCGTCTGCGTCATGTGGGAAAAATGCCTCCCACGCGTCCGTGTCACCCACGCGAACGCGTGCCCTGAAATCGACGTAAAAATGGTGTATGGCCGAAAGTTGAGCTAGAATTGGGCTGGACTCGTGCTAGAAGCACAAGCCCTACCACGCGAACGCGTGCCCCACACGTCCGTGTCATTTTTCAAAATAGGCCATCCACGCGATCGCGTCAACCACGCGACCGCGTCACCCAGATTTTTGGCAAAATGCATTTAAACAGAGAGTTGTGCTAACGCGAGGCTGCACTCGCGCCACTAGCACAAATCGAGTCACGCGTTCGCGTGCCACACGCGTTCGCGTCACCTCCTCGAAGCGCTATCCACGCGACCATGTGCCCCGTGCGTCCGCGTCCCCTGCGCCGCACAGCCTATCCATCCCAGCGCCAACTATCCCTTTTTTTTAATTCTTTCTTCTTCCTTCTTTCCTTTCTTCTATTATCTCTATTCTTCACCTTATTCATTCTTTTTCTTCTTCTCTCTTTACTCTCTTCTTTCTTCTTCTCCCTTTCTTTTCTATATTTACTATTTTACATTGGTGTTACAATCTTTTTACTCATCTGTTGCATATCTTCTGCGTTATTTTAGGTGCTTCTTAACTTGTTTGCTATTTAGTTGACATGCCATGTGCTTCTATTATTTTCTCACTTGCATGTTGTAGCTATCATGTAATTGAGACCCTCATTATTTGGCATTAACCCACCCAGACTTTATTTATATTCTTATTTTTATTTCTGGGTTACTTTTTCTTCTTTTCCCTCTTCTTTCAGGATGGCCACCACAAAGGGAGAAGAAAAGCTTCTTACTGGGGAGACAAACAAGTTCATCTGCTCAATCTTTGGAGAAAAGCATCAGTTGACGCTACCCGTCCACCTGCACATCTTAGCATGCACCGAGGACGGTGTAATCTTTAAGTGTGGGGAGGTCGATACCGATCTCCATGGGTTAGTTATTTTCTGACTCAACACCAATGTTTAAACTTTTCTGTAGTTAGTTCTTGCATTTGCATGTTTGATTGCATTATAGTTAAATTTTGTGCATATTTTACCACCACTTGGTTGAAGTAATAAATTTCTTTTCAAGACTTTATTTTATAATATTTCACTAATTTAAATCAAAATTTAAATGTTAAATTTGTTTGGAAGTTATATTTGGAACATAGTTAAAAGCTAGAACACACAACCTGTGAGATTTGAGCTTATTTATATGGTTACATTGTTTAACCATAAATATTTTATTCTTGTGTGTTTTCTTCTCTATAACTGCAATCTTTACTTTGTTTCATTCTATATGTCCATTATTTAGTGTATTTACATGCTTGCATATGATTGAGGCCATTATTTGTTTTAGCTCACTTATCCCAAATAAGCCTACCCTTTACATCACCTTTGTTAGCCACCTTGAGCCTTTTAATCCCCTTCTATTCTATAACCACATCACTAGCCTTAAGCAAAAAAACAAAAGTAAAAATTCCAAATTGAATCTTTGGTTAGCTTAAGATAGAGATTGTGTATCAACTAAGTGTGGGAAAACTGTGGAAACATGGGTTAATAAAGGGAATGTATCATGTTGCTAATTTTGAAGATTGAGGAATTTGGGAACCTACTCATGTAAAACAGAAAATCAAAAATTCCATATGCATTGATATGATATTTCAGTTTTTATTTTTCAAAAAAAAGAAAAAAGAAAAAAAGAGAAATATATATATATATATATATATATATTCAATAAATAAATAAATAAATAAGGGGACAAAATTACCCCAATGTTAAGTCTAATAAAAAATCAATGCATATGTGATACAAGTTAAGAGAAAAGTTGATACATGAGTATGTGAAATATGCAAAAGTGGGAAAATTATGGGTAGCTAGGCATGAATTAGAATTATATAGAGTATACGTATGTTAGGTGGAAGTTTAGGTTAATTAAAGATTCATATTATAGCTCACTTGGCCATACATATGTCCTCACCCTTACCTTAGCCCCATTACAACTTTGAAAAGACCTCATGATATTTGTATTGGTACATTGAATACTTGTTGATTGGTTAGATGAAGAACAAGGTTTAGAAAGCATGATTAGAGAAGAGTAGAATGAATTACCCTATACACTTGAGAGATTAGAGTGCATATACACTACCAGTAAGGGTTCAATGCTTGATTCTATGTCCCTGCTTTCATGAGCTATCTTCTTACAAGTTTACTTGCCTTTTATTGTATGATTTGAATTAGTGGAATTTGAATTACTTTTGTCTTGAAGAACTTATTTACTCTTAACCAAGTAAGTAAAAGCATTTAGCATGTAGTTACATTCATAGGTTGCATTTCATGCATTCTACCATTCCTCTTCACTTTTATAGCTTCTCTTGAGCTTAGCATGAGGACATGCTAATGTTTAAGTGTGGGGAGGTTGATAAACCACTATTTCATGGTTTATCTTGTGCTCAATTGAGTGGTTTTTATCAACTCTTCACCCACTTATTCATACTATTCGCATGTTTTATGTTTTCCTTCCTGATTTTGTGCTATGATTGAAAACATGCTTCTTTGACCTTTAAATTACTAACTTCAATCCTCTCTTATTACTATTAGATGCCTTGATATGTGTGTTAAGTGTTTTCAGAGATTACAGGACAGGAATGGCTTGGAGAATGGAAAGGAAGCATGCAAAAGTGGAAGGAATACAAGAAGTTGAAGGAACTGCAAAGCTGTCAGCCTGACCCTCTCGCACTAAAACAATCATAACTTGAGCTACAGAGGTCCAAATGATACAGTTTCAGTTGCGTTGGAAAGCTAACATCCAGGGCTTCACAACGATATATAATTTGCCATAGCTGCCCCGAAGTTAGGTGACACGGACGCGTGAATGACGCGCCCGTGTTGCATCTGTGAATCTCAACCCATGCAAACGCATGGATGACGCTTCCGCGTCACTTTCCCGCGACCTGTACGTACCAGATTTCAAAATTAGCGATTTCTGAGTTGTTTCTGACCCATTTTTCGGCCCAGAAAGCACCGATTAGAGGTTATAAAGTGGGGGAATGCATCCATTCAAGGAGAGCTCGCCAATTAGTTACTTTTCATGATTTAGATGAAGTTTTGAAGGAGAGGTTCTCTCCTCTCTCTTAGGTTTTAGGATTAGGATTCTTCTTAAAGGATTTAGGATTTCAACTCTTCATCAGGTTCAATATTTCTTTTACTTTATATTTCTCTTCTACTTTGAGATACTTTAATGCTTTTATTTATGTTTGATTTATGTTGCCCAATTGGCTTATGAATATTTTCCATGTTAGATTTGACTGCTTTGAATGAATGTTATTTGAGGTATTCCAGATATTTATGATTTTAATTTAGCTTTTTATATTATTGGCTTTAATTGATTAACTGGAAGCTCTTGAGTTATCAACTATTCATGATTGATTGTTATGTCAGCTAATTAACTGGAATTCCACTAACTCTAGTCTTTCCTTAGGAGTTGGCTAGGACTTGGGAAATCTAACTAATTGGTTCACTTGACTTTCCCTTGCTTACGCAAAGGTTAACTAAGTGGGATTAACTTCCATTCTCATAGGAGTAACTGGGATAGGACTTCCGAATTTTCATATCTTGCCAAGAGTTTATTTTATAGTTAATTATTTATTTTATTTGTCATTTAATTTACTTGCTCCTCACTTTCAAAACCCCAATTTACAAAACCCATAACCAATAATAAGAACATACCTCCCTACAATTCCTTGAGAAGACGACTCGAGGTTTGAATACTCGGTTATCAATTTTAAAAGGGTTTGTTACTTGTGACAACCAAAACGTTTGTAAGAAAGGTTGATTGCTTGGTTTAGCAACTATACTTACAACGAGAGTTTACTATAACTTCTAAACCGTCAATCTTCAGTTCTTCAGCTCTTTACTTGAACAACAGCCTGAAAACATATTCTCCTAAATTTTAATTATTTGGATTTAACAGGATACGTGACATATAACCCTCTTATTTTTGGGTAATTAGAATTTTTGTGGCATATAAACTGGAATTTGAACTTCACCCTCTAATTGGAATTAATTGACCAAGGCATTGGCAGTCAATGAATTTTAGAGGAGACTAGAAAGGTCTAAGGTATTAGGGTCTAGTCACATATAGTTTGCCAAAAATTAAATCCTTCATGATTAAAATAGTTATAAGAAAAGTTAATCCAGAAAAATAGATAACTCTGAAGCCTTAACTGTCTCTCCAATATTTTATTTTCAACTTATTTACTTACGTGCCTGCCATATGATATTTTCAAATTTAAACCTTTTGAATATCTCAAAACCCTTTTCTTCTTGCCTAACTAAGCCAATCAATCAATCATTGTTGCTTGATCCATCAATCCTCGTGGGATCAACCCTTACTCACGTAAGGTATTACTTGGTACGACCCAGTGCACTTACCGATTAGTTTGTGGTTGTTAAAACGCCGCATCAAGTTTTTGGCGCCGTTTCCAGGGATTGATAGTGATTAACAACTATTAGTTGTTTGATTGCTTAGATTAGGTGTTTTATTTTTAATTTTATTAAAATCAAAATTTGTTTAATAATTTCGAAAAAAAATTAAAATAAATAAATAGCACCAATAATTTTCTTAATTTCTGAAATTAATTTTGGTGTTTCCTAGTTAGTTTTATTTTAATTCTTGGAATTCTGTTCTTTCTTCTTTGCTTTCCTATTTACCACATGGTGCGTTTAATCTTTTTTGGTGTTTTGTGCTAAGGAAAAATAATGGAGAGATATCACATGGGTTACTACTCACACCCGAGTAGTGATTCATATTATGGTGGATTGAGGAACTATCCGAATTTTGGTTGGCAAAGTCAAAACCAAAGAAACTTCAATGCTCCATGTTCCAACTATCAAGAGCCATCACCTCCATATTTATATCAAGAACCACCATCTCTATATTCATACCAAGAACCACCACCTCCCTATTCATACCAAGAACTATCCTCTTTTTATACTTAACAAGAACCATCATCTCCTTCTTATGCATATCAAGAGCCACCATCTCTTTATTCATCTCAAATACCATCGGATCTTGAGCTTCTCATGAAAGAATTCCTACATGATATAAAGACAAGTGTTAAAATGTAGAGAAATATGTGCAGACGATGATCAAGAACTAGGAAGAGGAACAAGAAAATTCCTTCCCAAGAGATACAATGCAAGATCCTATGAAAGAAAGTGAAGAAACCAATCAAAGGAGTTTATACTCCAGCGAATTAGAGAACTTTCCACCCTTACATATGGAAGAAGAGGAAGATGCACAACCTCCCATGCCCTTGGTAAGCAATGAAGAAGAGATTGAATTAGAAGAAAGCTACCAAGATGAAGAGGTTGAAATTAAGGAAGCTTGCAAAGAGGTAGAAGAATTCAAAGAAGAACACAAGGGAGTGGAGCTTGCAAGACCTCTTCCAAAGATATCACCATCCAATACAACATTCAATAAGAGAAAGATGGTTAGTGGCAAGAGTTGTCAAGCAAGGTTCAATATGGTTGCATGCTCCAAATTGAAGTGCAAAGATTGGTGTAGAGCTCAATTAAATGAGTCTAGAAGATTGTTTGGATGTCTCTGTGAGAATTCAGATTGCTTGCCACCTGGTGAGAATAATGGTGATCCACAAGAAGACGGGTATAAAAGCAAGGTTTGGGACCCTGGAATTCATTCCCACAATCAACACTCTTGGGGCCTTGTCACTTTCTTCAACTTGCTCGAAGGCGTTATGCACCAAGCTTAGAATCCCGGTAGCCATTGAAATTACAAACATTGGTGGAGATTCCTGGATCAGTACAAGCACAAGCCACCATGACAAGGAGCTCATCACATGTCCAACTTAAGGACTTTAACTAAAAGTGCTTGGTGGGAGACAACCCACCGTGGTATGATCGTTTCTTTTCATTCTTAGTTGTTTTTCGTAGCAGTAGTTTTCTTACTTATTTGATTTTTATTGAGTTCTTACTAATTTTCTGATCATGCAGCTATTTTTGAACAGGAACCAAAAAAAAAAAAGAAGAAGAGCACATGACGTGCAAGCGTCGCTGACGCATACGCGTCATATGCATGTGCGTGAAAAATAAAATTTGACAGATAGTTGAGCGGGAATAGCGCTGGAAGCATGCTGGAAGCACAAGCCGCATCACGCATACGCGTAACCCACGCGTGCGCGTCGTTTGCACTTTTTGCCTGCCACGCGTGTGCGTCAGTGACGCGTACGCGTGACCTTGAAATTCGACGTAAATATGTGTTTGGGCAGAGAGTTGTGCTGGCTTGGGGGCTAGAAGTGTGCTAGAGGCACAAATTTGATCACGCATGCGCGTCATTTGTACAAATGGCCATCCATGCGTGTGCGTGCATGACGCGCACGCGTCGATTGAAAATCTGGGTTCCCAAGCCACGCGAACAGAGAGTTGTGCGTGCGCGCGGCTAGCTTCGCGCGAATCGCACAAAACCCAGGGCACGCGGACGCGTGCCTGACGCTTACGCGTCATTAAGAAAATTTTGCGACTCACGCGTATGCGTGCTGCACACGTACGCGTCGCTTGCACCACACAACTCCACTAGTTCGCCGCCCAAGTTTTAATTTTCTTTTCCCATCTCCCAATCCTAATTCTCTCTTATTCTTTTATCCTTTTCTTTTTCTTTCATCATAATATTTGTCTCTTTCTATTTTCAGTTCTTCTTTGCTTGAGAACAAGCAAACCTTTAAGTTTGGTGTTGACGCTTCGCTTAAGGGTTTTCTGTTTATTCCTATGGCACCAAAAGGGGGGCGAATCATCTTCACAGAGGAGCACAACCTAAAGAATAAAGCGACCGCTAGGATAACTAAGGTGGTTGAGTTTCTTTCATATTTTTTATTCCTCCCCTCTTTTTCTATGTTATGTTTCGGTTTTCTACTATTTTGCTTTATCTGTTGCATGATCCTGCATTAGTAAGAATCCTAGGTCTAGTTTAGTTTTCTCTTAAATGCTTTAATTCTGAAAAAGATGTCTCATGTATTACCCACTGAGCTTGAATTCAAATAAAAAATACAGAAGTAATGTATTGCATGAGAAATTGAGTTAATTTTATGAGTAGTCTTATTTACTTAAATGTGGTGGTATTTTCTATGATTCTGAATGCATGACATGAACGGTGCATATTTAAATTTGAATCAAAGAATGTTGATGTACAAGGAACAGGAATTTAGAGAATTATTATGATCTCTCTGAAATTAATAAAAGTTTAATCGTTGAAGCAAAAGAAGTAGCAAAAGAAAAATAAAAGCAAGGTCCAAGGCTCTAAGCATCAATGACTAGGGAGGTCAGACATGATTAAAAGCTCAAAGAATTGTTTTCCTAAGTCACATGCTTGTGGTGTTCTTGTATCAAGTAATCCTTGAGACAAAACATTTAGAGTCGAGATCAATTGCAGAGTACGCCAAAGGCTTTGAGCACCACTGTCTGGGAGTAAGTAAAAAAAAATTTAATAATGATGAAAATATTTAGAACTTAAAGAGAGTTCCCAGTTAAGTGCTTGTGGTGTTTCTGTATCAAGTAAAGCTTGAGACAAAATATTTAAAGTCACGGCTAGGCTCAAGGTGCAAAGCACCAAAGAAAAATTGTTATATTCAAGGATTAAATTGAGTTACAAAAGATCAGAGAATTCAAAATATTATCTGGATTCTAATTCCAGATGACAGTAACATTCTTCTGATTCAAAGGAGAGTGAGATGCCAAAACTATTCAGGATTGCAGTTATAAACCCCACTATAAGAAGAGACATGAGCTTAATCGAACTCTCATTCTCATGCAAACTCACATCCTAAGCTTATATTAGTTTTGGTTGCTTGAGGACAAGCAACAATTCAAGTTTGGTGTTGTGATGCGTGAGCATCTTTCCTATCTTTTCCTAGTGAATTTACATCTAATTTGTTGAGTTTAATAAAGAATTAATTATCTTTTAGCCAATATGGATGCTACTTTGAGTCTTTTGCAATTTTGTTTGTTTTAGGAAGTATTCGACTGGATTTGATGGAGTTTCTGCAGCACAAGAACAAAAGGAGATGGCAGCGAGAAGTGACGCGTACGCGTGACTGATGCGTGCGCGTGATTTGGAGCTTTCCATGGCGATGCGTATGCGTGACTAACACGTACGCGTGACTGACGCGTACGTGTGATTTGAAGATTTGCTAAGCGACGCGTACGCGTGACTGAAGCGTCCGCGTGACTTGCGAAAAAGACCATTGACGCGTACGCGTGACATGCGCCACGTGCAGAAAATGCAGAAAAGTGCTGGGGGCAATTTCTGGAGTGCTTTCGACCTAGTTTTCAGCCTAGAAAGTACAGATTAGAGGCTGCAGAGTGAAGGAATCAAGTGGTCCCCATCCATCAATTGAAGACTTGCTAATTGCTATAATTAATTCTGATTTAAATTCAAGTTTGAATTTGAAAATAGGAAAATATAGTATCTTAATTTTAGATAATTAGATTTTAAATTAATTAGGATTAGTTATAAAAAGGGATTCCATTAGTTAACTTAAGAGGGAGAGGCCATCAGATTGGAACTCTGTACATTTGAGGAGAATCCTATTTTTCTCTGAGTCATGAGCAACTAATCCTCTATTGTTAAGGTTAGGAGCTCTATCTATTTGTATGGATTGATTTATTGCTTTTTCTATTTTAATTCATGTGTGAATTTATA
Organism: Arachis stenosperma; assembly: GCF_014773155.1. NCBI lineage: Eukaryota > Viridiplantae > Streptophyta > Magnoliopsida > Fabales > Fabaceae > Arachis > Arachis stenosperma. The sequence goes on along the minus strand of NC_080386.1, from coordinate 107,423,965 downwards.
ATTTAAGAATTGTTTTCGCTCTTTATCTCATAAAATTAGGTGGAACAGAAGTATGACCCTGTTTCTATTTGAGTTCTTGTAAAAATTGGAAAAGCTCTTTACTTGAACAACAACTTGAAAACATATTCTCCTAAATATTAATTATTTGGATTTAACAGGATACGTGACATATAATCCTCTTATTTTTGGGTAATTAGAATTTGTGTGGCATATAAACTGGAATTTGAACTTCACCATCTAATTGGAATTAATTGACCAAGGCATTGGCAGTCAATGAATTTTAGAGAAGACTAGAAAGGTCTAAGGAATTAGGGTCTAGTCACATATAGTTTGCCATAAATTAAATCCTACATAATTAAAATAGTTAGTAAGAAAGTTAATCCGGAAAAATAGATAACTCTGAAGCCTTAACTGTCTCTCCAATATTTTATTTTCAACTTATTTACTTGCGTGCCTGCCATATGATATTTTCAAATTTAAACATTTTGAATATCTCAAAACCCTTTTCTGCTTGCCTAACTAAGCCAATCAACCAATCATTGTTGCTTTATCCATCAATCCTCGTGGGATCGACCTTTACTCACGTAAGGTATTACTTGGTACGACCCCGTGCACTTGCCGGTTAGTTTGCGGTTGTTAAATGATGATTGGATTTTTCATGGTATAGAATTTCACAAATGAATTCTCGTTGCAAGTATAGTTTCTAAACCAAGCAATAATCCTTTCATACAAAATATTGTTTGTCACTAAAACAAATCCCTAAAAAAATTAATAACCGAAGTATTGAACCTCGGGTCATTCTCCCTAGTAATTACAATAAAGTGCCTTGTTATTGGTTGTGAGTTATGTTTGGGGTTTTTAAGATTTTAGACAAGAAATATAAAATGGCAAAGAAAATAAACTAACAAATAACAAAGCTCTTGGCAAGATATGAGAACTAGAAGTCCTATCCTAGTTATCCTTCTCAATTGTGACCACAAATTACTCATTGCTACCACTTAGTTAACCTTTAACCATGGAGGAAAGTCAAGTGGATGAATCAATTTGATTCCTCAAGTCCTAATCAACTCCTAAAGGAAAGACTAGCTTTAGAGGCATTCAAATCAATTAGAAACTTCTAATTATCAGTCAAAAAAGGAATTAGATAACTCAAGAGTCACTAATTACTCTACCTAGGCCAAGAGAAACAAAATCTATACTAAAATCCAACCAAGCATTTCATCAAACACTTGGAAGGTACAAAAGAAAAGCAAAGCAAATTGATAACAAGAATAGAATCTAACAACAATTATTGCAAGGAATTAACAACAACAATCAAAAGAAGCACAATTATTATGAATTACCTTGAATAGAATGGAAAGAAGAGAGAAGGAACAAGAGTAGATCTACAACAAAATATAGAAACAACATAAAGAAAATTACAACAAAAGAATAGAAGAAGAATGAAGGTAACAACAAGGAATTGAAAGGTAGAAGTAGAAGAAAGCATGAATCTAAATCTAGATCTAAGAACTAAACCTAATCCTAATTCTAGAGAGAAGTGAGAGCTTCTCTCTCTAGAAACTAACTCTAACTACTAAACTAAGCTAAACTAAACTAATGATCCAAAGTATGTCATCCCTCTTCAATTCCTGGCTTAAATAGCATCAGAAATGAGTTGGATTGGGCCCACAAGGCTTCTAAAATCGCTGGCCATGAGTTGCATTAATTGGATCATGTGCCACCATCGGCGCGTCCACGTATCGTGTGCGTGCGCGCCTCTATACACGATGCAACTATGACAAATCTTATATCATTTTGAAGCCCCAGATGTTAGCTTTCCAACGCAACTGGAACCGCATCATTTGGACTTCTGTAGCTCAAGTTATGGTCTATTAAGTGCAAAGAGGTCGGCTTGACAGCTTTTGTGATTCCTACATTTCTTCATGAGTTCTCCATTTCTACATGCTTTTCCTTCATTCCCTTGATCCAATCCTTGCCTCCTAAATCTGAAATCACTTAGAAAATATATCAAGGCATCTAATGGAATTAAGGAGAATTAGATTTAGCTATTTTAAGTCCTAAAAAGCATGTTTTCACTCTTAAGCACAATTAAGGGAGAAGTTATAAAAACATGCTATTTCATTGAATAAATGTGGATAAAAGGTGATAAAATCGCCTAAATTTAACACAAGATAAACCCTACAAATGGAGTTTATCAACCTCCCCACACTTAAACCAAGCATGTCCTCATGCTTGAACCAAGAGAAAGCAAAGGATATCAACATTTATTCAATGCAAATAACCTAAATGCATCTATCTATATGAATGCAACTAAATGTAAAATGATTCTACCTACTTGGTTAAAAATAAATCAATATCCAAGACATACATGCACAAGTAGGGTCAAGATCATATAAAGATTCATGAATCCTACCAATTCAGGTATAAAAAATGAAGTTCAAATAGACTTGCAAGAAGAAAGCTTATGAAAGCCGGGAATCACAGAATTGAGCATCGAACCCTCACCGGAAGTGTTTGCACTCTAGTCGCTCAAGTGTGTAGGGTCGATTCTCTCAATTCTCCCCTAATCATGCTTTCTAAGATTTGTTTTTCTTCTAACAATCAACATATATTCAATGCATGCATACATTCATCATGAGGTCTTTTCTTAGGTTGTAATGGGGCTAGGGTCAAGGTAGGATCATATATGGTTAAGTGGACTAGAATTTGAATCTTTGATTAACCTAGACTTTCCCACCTAACCTATATAATAACCTATACAATTCAAGTACTAACCTAACTACCCATCCTTCACTTTTTCACATTCTCATGTGTTCTCTTTGATTCACATTCCATATGCATTGATTCTTTATTGTTTTAGCTTCACTTTGGGGCATTTTGTCCCCTTTTTATTGCTTTTTCTTTTTCTTTTATTTTTCTATATATATTTTTCTTTTCTTTTTCACATTTATTATATTTTTTTCTTTTTCTTTTATTTTTTTCTCTTTTTGTTTTTCTCATCATTTTTTTTCTTTCAAGAATATCAATGCATATGATTTTACATTTGATTAACACATGAGTATGTACCCAATTCCCAATTTTTACAACAAAAATACAAAAAAGACACCCTTTTTCCCAACCAATGTCCCAAGTTTTCCCATACTTGAATAATACTCACACACACTAGCCTAAGCTAATCAAAGATCCAAATTAAGGACATTTATTTGTTTTTCGCTTTAAGGCTTGTAATGTGCTAAATTAAGAACAAGTGGGTTAAGCATAGGCTCAAAGTTGGCTAACAATGGTTGATAAAAGGTAGGCTATATGGGTAAGTGAGCTAATGAAATGATGGCCTCAATCATATAAATACATGAATACAAGGAATAATGGACATAGAGAATCAAATAAATCAAAGATTACAATCATAGAAAGAGAATAATGCACACAAGAAGGAAAAATAAGTGGTTGTAAGATGTAACAACATCATTAAGCTCAAATCTCACAAGCTTGTGTTCTTAGCTCAAAAACCATGTTCCAAAATAAATTCTTTCAAGCAAGTTCAACAAAATTGTTTTTCAAATTGGTAGGGTGCCCCTAAAAAAACAATTTCTTGGAAAAGAAATCATCACCATAACCAAGTAGTCCTAATAAGAAAGAAGTGGTAAGAATATGTACAAATTCTAACTAACATGCAACCTATAATGCAATGCAATAGCTAATCTAACAAAGAAAATAAAAAAATTGGTGTTGAAAAGGAAATTGTTACCCATAGAGATCGGTCGAACGACCTCCCCACACTTGAAGATTGCACCATCTTCGGTGCATACAAAGAAGAGTAAGGTGGATGTGTGGCTACAATTGATGAGCTCCCTCAAAAGATTGTGCGGATGACTTGTTTGTTGCTCCATTTTGAGACCTTTCCTTTCTCTCTTCTTGGTGGCCAACCTAAAAGGAGAGAAAAAGAAAGAAAATTAAGCCTACAACCAAGATATCAAAGCAAATAGAACGTAGGCGGGGGCTAAATGCCAAGTAAGAGTAAGGTTCTCACTACATGTTAGCTACTCATGCAAGTGAGAAAACAATATAAGCTAAGGCATATCAACTAATACTTGATGCAAGAGGGAAGTCAAAGCATGAAGAGCATATTGAGCATCAAGATCAAATAAGAATTGACACAAGCAAGATTAGTGATAAGCATGAGAGCATTTGGTCCCATCCTAACTCAATGATGAAGAAGTACAAAAAACAAAGGATAATGAATGAGGAAGGACTAAAACACTAATCTTGTGTGTTGACAAATATTACAATTAATGTAACAAGTCATGAAGCACCAAAACAATGCAAGAAATTCTCAACAATTAAGTGAGAGAATTCAACACCATTATTAAAATGAGAAACTTAGAAAATAAAATGAGAACAAATTATAGAAACAAAATTAAAATGCAAAGAATAAAAGTAAGCAAATGCAATAAAAGAAAATGGAGAAAAAGAAAAAAAATGTTTTTTTTAGTATTTTATTTATCTATTTATTTATTTATTTATTTATTTATTATTATTATATTATTATTATTATTATTATTATTATTAAAATTTTTTTATATTAAAAGAGAAAAAAATTTCCATGAGAGGAAGAAGAAAAAATATAGAAAGAAAGAAGAAGAAGAAGAAAAGAAGAAAGAAGGAGAAAGGAGGAAGGAGAAAAACAGGGTGCAAATCCGCGCGCGCGCGCACTGCGCGCTCACGCGCGGATGCAGCAGGGACAATCCGCACGCACGCACAGCGCGCTTACGCGCCGATGAGATTGTGCTCCCAGCACAATGCTAGCACAAAGTGCGCACAACTCTCTGATTTTTGTACAAGGAGTTGCGGAAGTGCAATCCGCGCGCGCGCGCACAGCTTGCTATCGCGCCGATGCCCTTTTTTTTAAGAAGCATAAGAACACAATTTAATACTCTCCTAACCTATAAACATTCTAAAGTAACTAAAATGCAATTTTAATAAAAATATTCAAGTTTTCGAAAAATTTTCAAAAAAACAAAACTTGTACTTCAAGTAACCTACTTTAACAACAATCTAGACTACTACAACAACCTATCAATCACAACAAAATGTATAAGCGTATAGAAAAGAAGAAAACTACCTATAATGACAACTCAAATCACTTATTAAGTACATGTACAAGAGAATGGAAAGAGTTTACCATGGTGGGGTGTCTCCCACCTAGCACTTTTATTTATTGTCCTTAAGTTGGACTTATGGGGAGCTCCTCATCAATGTGGCTTGTGTTTGAATTCATCCTTGAACGTCCACCAATGCTTGCATCTCCAATAAGCTCCAGCATTCCAAATCAATATCTTCAAGCCTTGATGGAGTTCCACACAAGTCAAGGGCTCCCAAAGTTGATCCTCATGTATTTTCGGATCCCATATTTTGTTTTCACACCCATCTTGAAGTTGACTCTCATTGATCCATGTGGGTACTAAGCATGATGAATTCTCAATGTAGTGACCAAACATTCTCCTAGACCCAAGCGATCTAGCTCTATACCAACCTTTGCAATAAAACTTTGAGCATGTAACCATCATGAACTTTGATGTGTAATTCCAACCACTAACCATCTCCCTTTTACTCTTAAAGCCACAAATATATCTAAGTTGACCATCCGTCTCTAGCAAACCATATTCAAGGGGAATAATAAAGCTTAAGTATAAGAAATTTACCCACTTGAATGAAAGAATGGATGGTGGTGGCTTGGGGAGAGGCGTCTCCAATATCCTTACAAACCCTACTCCCTTATATTCTTCCTTGTCAATCTCCACCTCTTCATAAACTTCTTCATTCTCAATCCTTTATTCATCAACTTCATCTAACTCTTCTCCATCACTCAAGTCATAAATGGGAGGTTGAGAGAAATCTACCTCCACATCACTTTCAAATTCATTGGGAGAAGGTTCTTCAAATTCAAAGGATTCTTCACCAAGAAGATTGGATGCATGATTTTCATCACCAAGGGAACTCAATTCTTGCTTTACTCCCTCCAAGTCTTCATTCAAAATTTGTTTTGGAGGTTGTGCACATTCCTCCTCAACAACAAATTCAATCTTCTTGGAGGTATGTTCTATGATTTTAGCTTCCCATGGAGGTTCCGCATCTCCTAGGTCTTCAACCATTTCTTCCTTGTCTTCAATGATTATAGGCTTCTCTAATTGTTCTAATACCACATAGCATTCCTCCTTTTCCACCGGAGTTTCTAATCTCTCCTTCATGTTATGCTCTTTAATTGATTCTCCACATGTGACCATGGGAGTGCTTTGAGTGCTCAAGCATTGGGAGGCTAATAGGCTTACTACCTTGGTTAAGGTAGCTACAAATTCTACTATCTCCCTTTGCATTTCTCTTTGCCCTTGAAGTATAAGGCTAAGGATTTCATCCATTGAGGATTGGAGTGGATAAGAGGGTTCATTGTCTTAGAGAAATGGTTCATTATAGGAAAGTGGTTCTTCTTAGTAAGGTGGTGGTGTGTATTGAGGTGGTTCTTGGGAGTAGTAATCTTGGAATTGTGGTTCTATGTATGGCTCATATGGTTCAAAAGATGATTGGTATGGTAGATATGGATTAGGGTCATGTGGAGGTGTTTGGTGAAAATAGGCTTGTGAGTGTGGTTGAGGCTCATGTTGAGGATATGACTCATAGGCATATGGTGGTGGTTCTTGAAAGTCACAAGGAGATTCACTATATCCATTGGATTGGTATGCATCATAGAATGGCTCTTCTTCATAGTGCATTGGTGGAGGTTGTTGCCATGAATATTGATCATATGCATATGGCTCCTCCCACCTTTAGTCATCCCATCCTTGATGCATCTCTTCATTGTAATCTCCACTTCCTACAACATAGTTGTAATCACACTCATAGCCAAAGTGAGAATTCATGATGAAAAGAGAAAATAAGAAATAAAAGCTAATAAGAAATAACGAAACAAAATCCTAAAACTAGCAAAAACTAACAAACAATCCAAAAAAATCAAGCTATTCACAATATTCACATATATACAATAACTAATAACGCAACACCATTGCAATTCTCCGGCAACGGTGCCATTTCGATGATTGGATTTTTGATGGTATAGAATTTCACAAATGAATTCTCGTTGCAAGTATAGTTTCTAAACCAAGCAATAATCCTTTCATACAAAATATTGTTTGTCACTAAAACAAACCCCTAAAATTAATAACCGAAGTATTGAACCTCGATTCGTTCTCCCTAGGAATTATAATAAAGTGTCTTGTTATTGGTTGTGAGTTATGTTTGGGGTTTTTAAGATTTTAGACATGAAATATAAAATGGCAAAGAAAATAAACTAACAACTAACAAAGCTCTTGGCAAGATATGAGAACTAGAAGTCCTATCCTAGTTATCCTCCTCAATTGTGACCACAAATTGCTCATTGCTACCACTTAGTTAACCTCTAACCATGGAGGAAAGTCAAGTAGATGAATCAATTTGATTCCTCAAGTCCTAATCAACTCCTAAAGGAAAAACTAGCTTTAGAGGCATTCAAATCAATTAGCAACTTCTAATTATCAATCAACAAAGGAATTAGATAACTCAAGAGTCACTAATTACTCTACCTAGGCCAAGAGGAACAAAATCTATAATAAAATCCAACCAAATATTTCATCAAACACTTGGAAGGTACAAAAGAAAAGCAAAGTAAATTGATAACAAGAATAGAATCTAACAACAATTATTGCAAGGAATTAACAACAACAATCAAAAGAAGCACAATTATTATGAATTACCTTGAATAGAATGGAAAGAAGAGAGAAGGAACAAGAGTAGATCTACAACAAAATATAGAAACAACATAAAGAAAATTACAACAAAAGAATAGAAGAAGAATGAATGTAACAACAAGGAATTGAAAGGTAGAAGTAGAAGAAAGCATGAATCTAAATCTAGATCTAAGAACTAAACCTAATCCTAATTCTAGAGAGAAGTGAGAGCTTCTCTCTCTAGAAACTAACTCTAACTACTAAACTAAGCTAAACTAAACTAATGATCCAAAGTATGTCATCCCTCTTCAATCCTTGGCTTAAATAGCATCAGAAATGAGTTGGATTGGGCCCACAAGGCTTCTAAAATCGCTGGCCACGAGTTGCATTAAGTGGATCATCTGCCACCATCGGCGTGTCTGCGTACCGTGCGCGTGCGCGCCTCTATACGTGATGCAACTATGGCAAATCTTATATCATTTTGAAGCTCCGGATGTTAGCTTTCCAACGCAACTAGAACTGTATCATTTGAACCTCTGTAGCTCAAGTTATGGTCTATTAAGTGCGAAGAGGTTGGCTTGACAGCTTTTGTGATTCCTACATTTCTTCATGAGTTCTCCATTTCTACATGCTTTTCCTTCATTCCCTTGATCCAATCCTTCCCTCCTAAATCTGAAATCACTTAGCAAACATATCAAAGTATCTAATGGAATCAAGGAGAATTAGATTTAGCTATTTTAAGTCCTAAAAAGTATGTTTTCACTCTTAAGCGCAATTAAGGGAGAAGTTATAAAACCATGCTATTTCATTGAATAAATATGGGTAAAAGGTGATAAAATCCCCTAAATTCAACACAAGATAAACCCTTGGGGTTTATCATTAAAACACCGCACCAACGTGCTACACTTTTTCAAATCAGATAGTAATTATATTTACCTGTTTGCAATTGAAAAGAGTCGAGGATTGCCAGGAATCGACACAAGAAATGGTAGACGGATCCAAGTCCAGGTAAGCAAAAGTGTCAGTGGACCATCAATCTCCTTGCAGTCGACATGAGATGCCCGACATAATACTCTATAAAGGTGTGCCAGGCATGCTGATCCCCAACTAAATTGTATGATCCCAACAAAGTTACGGAGCAATGGCAGAACTTCCAGTGTACCGCTATCCCAGACTTGTCTCCAAACATAATGGTCCCAAATAATAACATTATGTGGCACTTCATATACCTCTGAATGTGAATATCATCAGCCAACACTAAATGATCTTTCAGTCTTTGAAACTACGTCAAATTTATGAAGCTTCCTCTATAGTCTATCTTCCTAGGTGCAACACCAAATTGATCCAAGCATTCGGCCTCTAAGGCCTCATAACTACTGAACGTTGGTCCTGTAACTGGCAGACCATTCGCCAGAAGACCAAGAATTATCGTCACGTCCTCTAACGTCACAACACATTCACCAACTGGAAAATGGAATGTGTGAGTCTCAGGGCGCCATCTCTCGATTAGAGCATTAACCAATGTCGACTGACATTGGACAACTCCAATATGGGAAACATGATAAAAGCCAGTCTCTCGTAAATCCTCCTCCACAATTTGATTGTACAGATCCGGCAGCATTAAGTAGTTATATTGCAACATTTGTAAACCATACAAAATGTAGCCATATATCACATTAAACAAATATAGCCATATTTAATTAACAAATTGAATTTAATATAATCAAATTTTTATTATCATATAACCAATAAAACATAATCATATTAACAAATATATTATTGACTACTCAAAATATACTAAATCTATTTTACAAAGAATTCACATTTATATTTATTAGATTCTAATAAGTATCAATAAACCTTAAAAGAATCTTAAATATAAATCTAATTTTTATTAGATACATTAAAACTACATATTCTAATATCTAAAACCTAATTATTTTATAATAATAATTTTTATTTCTTATTTTCTATTTATATAACCAGAATAATTTTAAAAAGTATTAAACACCTCAATTAAGTTATTATTATTATTATTATTATTATTATTATTATTATTATTATTATTATTATTATTATATCACCAAATTTATCAGTAATTATAAATAATTTATTAAATTCATATTTAAAATTTAGTATTACCAACATAATTTATTACCTAAATTACAATAAATTTATTCGGTTTTCATTCTTCATGGTACTATAACAATAATAATAATAATATACATTAATTAATTCACTTCCAACAATTATTATATTTAAACAATTTTAAAATTTTTACTTTCAACATAACAAACAAATATTTTTAAGTAACTACTCTATTCTAACAACACACAACAATAAATCATTAATCCTTAATCAAATATCTAAATAATATACTCATAATAATAATAATAATTAATTCAATACTTTTTTAAATATTTTTTAAATTTATTTTATTTTATTGACTATTTATAACAATTAATACTAATTATTTTATCATGCCTATAATCTTAATAAAAATTATTACTATAATATTTCTATTATCTAACATTATCATTATTATCACTATTAAATCAAAATATTTGATAATAAAAACTTAAATAATTAGGATGATTAAGATAATTAGCAATGTAAAGTTTTGGATGATTGACTTTTTTTTTCTCCTTACTATTGTTGAAGGAAGGCTGGTGGTCCAAATTTTTTCTTTCCAGGTCCGATTTCTACATCAACAATGAGAGAAGAGAAGAGAAGGTGGAATTGGAGATGAGTGGGGCACGAGTAGAATGAGAGTGAAAGGGATTGGATTTCTTTATGAAGGATAGGATACAAGCAGGGGTTGGAAATGCATGCATATTTGACGCATGGTATGAAGTATGCAAATTAGACTGTTTGATTTGTGCATCTGCAATGCGTACAATCAGACCGTCCGATTACTCTCCCCCCAATCGGACCGTCCAATTTATTAATCACAGCCATCACATCTTGGTTATATACCCTGCACTCCCATAACCACGCTATACACCACTCCAATCTCAATATCAAAATTAAAAAAGTGACACGAGAGCTATTTTTTCTCCTCTTTCGTTATTCTCATTGTCGTTGTCTTTATTTTTTTGTATATTTTTTTTGTTGTTGCTTCTGCCGCTATTATTGTTGTTTTAATTTTTTTCTCTCTTCTTTTAATTCTTCTTTATTATTATCATTATATATTGTTCTTATTATCTTCATCTTTTTTTTTCTATACATGTTTAAAAATTAGAGCATAGAAATATTAGTGCACAATATAGAATTTTAGTATATAATACAAAAATTTTTGAAGGACTATATATCTAAAACATTGATACCTAATTAACAAAATATGCATAACATATAAATTTTAATATACATTATAGAAATCTTAGCGCATAGCACAAAAAATTTGTTGTATAGTACATAAATTTTTGAAGAATTACATATTTAAAAGATTAACTCACCCAACTAACAAATATATTTGCAGCAAAAATTTTTATGCTATGTGCAAAAATATTTGTGTTATGTGAAAATATTTATATGATATATACAAAAACTTCTATATTATACTGATAAATTTATATTATGTACAAAAATTTTTGTATACATGTACATAATTTTTTATATTATATCAATAAATTTTTGTACTTTTCATAAAAAATATATGTGTACTATAGAAGTACAAAAAAGAAGAAATGGCGGCGTATGTATGCACTTTTTTCGTTGGAGTTATATAAATTTAGTTAGATTTAATTACAAAAACGTTTATACATGTAGCATCGTTGTAAAATAAAATAGAATTTTTGTTATTATTAATTTAAAGGTTTAATTATTCTATTGGTCTCTATAATTTTGCGAAATTTTTAATTAGGTTCCTATACTTTATTTCTTTTTAATTGAGTTATTGCACCATTTTTTTAAATTGGGTCCCTACACTTTTTTTGTCCTTTTATTTAGGTCCTTGTACTATTTTTTTTTTAGTTTGGTCCCTAAACAATTAAGCCAATTGCTACCAAAAGAGACCTAATTGAAACAAAAATTTAGTGTAGGGACTCAATTAAAAAGAAAAAAAGTATAGAAATATAATTAAAAATTTTGCGAAACTATAGAGACCAATAGAGTAATTAAACCTAATTTAAATATAAGAAAAATATAAGAATATTGGTTATTAATATTTTTATATTAATATAAATTACATTCTTCTATAATAATTTGTGTTTTAGTTTTGATATATTATAAAAATATAAAATGTTATACACAATCGTTTAATCACACATATATTCCTTTAAATAATTATTCACTTATTCGATATAATTTTTTTTGCGACATAATGTTATGTGATTGAATGCACATTAAAAATTATTTTTTAGTATATTAAATTAAATTCTTTAATCTATTGATAGTATTAGTTTTTTATATTTTTTGTTTAGCTAAAGTCAACTGTTTACAATTTAAGTAAAATGATATTTTATATTAGCAGTGTACATAAAATAAATACTCTTCTTAATATATATAGTTATAGTTATAGTTTGTTGCTGTCCGGGATATATATACCTCGAGTTATGCCAATTGTGGAAGTGTTTAAAAGCAAGTGATGTTTATCAAACTTTTGAAGTTATTACATAATTATACCAATGGTCAACGCTCAATCCGCAGTCATGCTATTTAAAAAAAAAAAAAAAACAATATATACCCCGAATAAGTTATATTAAACGTACTTATTTTATACTAATGTGTATGAGATCATTTTGACACTCATACAGATTATCTATCATTAAATTTGATATAAAAAGAAAGTTACAACTACTTTATCATTTTACAAATTTCTTGACTTTATATTTAAAATTTTGAGAAAAAAACACATTAATTTCTGATTTTTTTAGTCTATATATAGACATTTAATTATTAAAGATTTAAAAATATATTTAAATTTTTTATTTTTTTAAAATCTAAACACATTAATTTTTGGATTTAATTTGTTCTATTTTAAAAATTTTTTTATTTGTGTATCTATATCATTCAGGTTAATTAGTACAACGAGAATCACATTTAATTTTTCGTTGAGTTTGACAGACTTAAATGAACATGAGGCATTAATATATCCAAGTTTTAAAAAATAAAAAACTTAAATGTAATTTCAAATTTTCGAAAATTTAAATGTTCAAAAATTAAAAGGCCAAAAATTTATTTGTTATTTTCTCTAAAATTTTTATTGCGAAAAATTAGTTTCTATAACAAGTTAAAAAAATCTGTGTCATGTATGTATAGACAAAAAAAAATTAATTTATTAAATTAAAATTAATGTGTTAATTAAAAGTATAATTTTTAAATAAATGTTAAAAATATAAAATTTATATATAATTATTTGATTAATAAAAAATAACAACTATATATATGTGTGTGTGAATTCTATCACACCCTTTCTGAAATAAAAGGTAAATTATCCTTGTAATATATTTAGTAATTATTGATAAATTATCCTTTTACTAGAATTCTAAAATTTATGTTATTTTCTCTTTTTTTTTAATTAATATTATATTTCTCCTTAAACTTGATAACAGTGTTATTTTCATCATTTTCATCAAATACACCTCTTTTTCTCTAATTCAAAAAAAAAAAAAAAAGCTAATGCATTAGTGGGAGCATATTAAACTATTATATTATCACAAAAAATATTAAATTATTATCCAAATAATAATAAGACAAAATGGAATAAGTATTTTAATATTCATATCTGCCTCAAATATTAATTAATTATTTTATTATTCATGCCATTATTAATTACCTACAAGAATTTTATTTATGGTGTAAATTCATATTTGTCATACAGACTCATACTCTCTTGCTTCTCTCCGAACGTAATATCTTTTATTCTGATTTTTATGGCATCTTTTTTCTTTAAAATATAATCTATGATTTATGAACATAAATGCAAAATACTAAAAATATCCTAACTTAATTGATTAAAAATGGTGATTGAATTTAAAAGAAATTAGAATTTTAAAATTAGAAAAAAGAAATGTATTTAGTGGAAAGGATAAAAATGACCCTGTTATCAAATTTTAAGAAAAATATAGTATTAATTGAAAAAAAAAAGAACATAATATAAATTTTAAAGCTCTGAAAAAAAGATAATTTATCAATAATTACTATATATATCACAAAAAATAAATTATTTTTTATTGAATAATTCTTCACATACAAGCGTTTTTTTATACAAGTCTTTACAAGTCATTTATCTTAATGCGCTTCAAACCGTTACTGCACGTTTTTCACTGCACATTCTTCTTTTTCTTGCTACACGTTCTTCTTCCTCTTCCTCTTCTTCTTCTTCTTTTCTGTCATTTCTTGCCTTCTCTTTCTCCTTCTTCATTTACGTACTTTACTCTCTATTTTCTTTCTTCGTTATTCTCGATTTCTATTGTTTTTTGACATCAAGCTCTGAAATTATTTTTGAAGAAAAAGAAGCAGCAGAAGATGAGGAGAAGAAAGAGAAAGAGTTCTGAATTATGCATAAGATATACTTCAACGAATTTTGGGTGTATTTCTTAAATCCTTTGGGTGTATTTTTGTAATCCTTTAGATGTATTTCCATAATTCTTTGGGTGTATTTCTATAATCATTTGGGTGAATTTCTATAACCATTTGGGTGTATTTCTGTAATCCTTTGGGTGTATTTCTGTAATTGTTTGGGTGTATTTCTGAAATTCCATTATCTTCAAAACGATTTCAAAGCTTGATTTCAGAAACCATGAAAATCGAAAAAAAATGAAGCAAGAATACCAGTGATAAACTGGTACACGAAATCGTGATACACAACTTCGTGCAGCTGACCAGCAAGTGCATTGGGTCGTCCAAGTAATACCTTACGTGAGTAAGGGTCGATCCCACGGAAATTGTCGGCTTGAAGCAAGCTATGGTCATCTTTGAAAATCTCAGTCAGACAGATTCAAATGGATGTGGGATTTTGATAATTGAAAAACGAAATAGAACAGAAAATAGGATAGAAATACTTATGCAATTCATTGGTGGGAATTCCAGATAAGCGTATGAAGATGCTTTGTTCCCTCTGAGCCTCTGCTTTCCTATTGCCTTCATCCAATCATTCATACTCCTTTCCATGGCAAGCTGTATGTAGGTGGATCACCGTTGTCAATGACTACCATCCATCCTCTCAGTGAAAATGGTCCTCTACGGTTTTTCGCATGGCTAATCATCTGTCGGTTCTCGATCATGTCGGAATAAGATCTATTGATCCTTTTGCACACTGTCACTGCACCCAACACTCGTGAGTTTGAAGCTCGTCACAGTCATCCCATCCCAGATCCTACTCGAAATACCACTGACGTTAGGATTTTTGCTAGTAAAGAATTTATAAAAATATTCGCGTTGTAGATATAGCTTCTAAACTAACAGAAATCCCTTCGTACAAAAATTTTGGTTGTCACAAGTAACAAATCCCTTTAAAATTGATAACCGAGTATTTAAACCTCGGGTCGCCTTCTCAAGGAATTGCAGGGAGGTATGTTCTTATTATTGGTTATGAAAAAGTGTGTTTTGGGGTTTTGGATTAAGGTAAAAGGTTAGTTGAATGACAAGTAAAATAAAATAATAATAACTGTAAAATAAACCTTTGGCAAGGTATAAGAACTGGAAGTCCTATCCTAGTTATCCGTATCAATTGTAATGAGAATTGGATTTTTCTCCCACTTTGTTAACCTCTAACTATGAAGGTAAGTTAAGTGGATGAATTAATTTTGATTCCTCAGGTTCTAGTCTTTCCTTGGGAAAAGTCAGAGTTATTGGAACTTGAATTAATGAAATGAAGAAATCCAATTTTCAATCAACAATGAGTTTGATAACTCAAGAGTCACCAATTATTTAACCAAAGCCAAAAAGGGAAACTATCTAAATTAAATAAAAAAGCATTCATAAATAAAACAATCAGAAACTGAAATATCTCAAATAACATTAATTAAGAAAATCAATCTAAACATGGAACATTGAAAATAAATAAATACAAAGAACATTGAACCTGGGATTGAGAGTCACTCCTAAAAGTAAGAGAAGTCCTAAATCCTAATTTCTAAAAACTCTACCTAAATCCTAAGAGAGAGGAGAGAACCTCTCTCTCTAAAAACTACATCTAAAACATGAAAAGTGAATTATTAAAGCATGATGATGAATGGATGCATTCCCCCACTTTATAGCCTCTAATCTGTGTTTTTCGGGCCGAAAACTGGATTAAAAACAGCCCAAAAATCACTTCCAGTGCTTTCTGGTCCGTACAGGTCACGGGCAAGTGACGCGGAGGCGTCGCCCACGCGGCCGCGCGGATTGAAGTTCGCAGCTGCGACGCGTCCGCGTGGATCACGCATTCGCGTCACCTAGCGTCAGGTCAACTATGACATATTATATATCAAATCGAAGCCCCGAACGTTAGCTTTCCAACGCAATTGGAACCGCATCGTTTGAACCTCTGTAGCTAGAGCTATAGCCGTTTGAGTGCGAAGAGGTCAGGCTGGACAGCTTAGCAGTTTCTCCAACTTCTTGTATTCCTTCCACTTTTGCATGCTTCCTTTCCATCCTCTAAGCCATTCTTGCCCTGTAATATCTGAAAACACTTAACACACATATCAAGGAATCTAATGGTAATAAAAGAGGATTAATAATAAGCAAATATAAGATCAAAGAAGCATGTTTTCAATCATAGCACAAAATCAGGAAGGAAAATGTAAAACATGCGATTAGTATGAATAAATGGGTAAAGAGTTGATAAAAACCACTCAATTGAGCACAAGATGAACCATGAAATAGTGGTTTATCAACCTCCCCACACTTAAACATTAGCATGTCCTCATGCTAAGCTCAAGAGAACTAAAAGAGTGAAGGGGAATGATAGAATGTATGAAATACAACCTATCTATATGAATGCAACTACATGCAAAAATGATTCTACCTACTTGGTTAAAAGTAAATAAGTCTTTCAAGAATAAATATGAAATGGATTTCACTAATTCAAATCATAAAATACAACACAAATAACTTGCAAGAAGAAGATAGCTCATAAAAGCAGGGAACATAGAATTAAGCGCTGAACCCTTACTTGGTAGTGTATATCACTCTAACTCTCAAGTATCTAGGGTCAATTTTCTCAATTCTCTACTAATCTTGCTTTCTCTAGCTTGTTCTTCATCTAACAATCAACAAAAATTTAATGCACCAATACACAAATCAAGAGGTCTTTTAAGGGTTGTAATGGGGTTAGGGTCAAGGTAGGATTGTATTTGGCCAAGTGGACTAAAATTTGAATCCTTAATTAACATAAACTTCCCACTTAAGACAATCCATTTAATTAAAATGCAAAATCCAACTTTCCATTAACTGTGCTTTCCACATGTTCATGCATCCTAACATTGAGTTTAGTACATATGCATTAATACCAACACTTACTTTGGGGCATTTTGTCCCCTTTTATTAATTGCTCTTTTCTTTTTTTTTTCTCAATGCATATGATTAAAGTATTGAATGCAATAATATGTGCTCAACTATTATTTTGCACATTTTCACTAAAATATACAACACCCAATTATTCAAACCAAATAATTTCAAACTCAACTTCCCCACACTTAAATCATGAGTAGTTTTACTAGTCTAAGCTAACCAAGGATTCAAATTAAGGACATTATTGTTTTCTGCTTAGAGTTAGTAATGAGCTAAAGTAAAGAACAAATGGGTATATTAGGCTCAAATTGGTTTGCAAAGGATAATGAAAGGGTAAGGCCATATGGGTATGTAAGCTTAGTGAAACAAGGCCTCAATCATATAAGTGCATGCATACATCAAACAATGGAAATATATAATTAAGCAAGACAAATATCACAATTTTAGAGAGAAAAACACATACCAAAAATAAAATATTGGTTGATAAAATGCAACCAATCAAATAGGCTCAAAATCTCACTGGTTTTGTGTGTTCGAGCTCTAAACCATGTTCCAAAATAAGATTTCTTCAAACAAGTTTTTTCAAAAAAAGTTTTATTCAAATTAGTGAAATACTATAAAAGATTCTTGAAAAAAAGAAAATATTACTTCAACCAAGTGGTAAAATATGCACAAAACAAAACAGACATACAATCAAACATGCAAATGCAACAATGAAAAACAAAAATTGGTGTTGCGAAGGGACTAACTAACCCGTTGAGATCGGTATCAACCTCCCCACACTTAAAGATTGCACTGTCCTCGGTGCATGCAAAACTGTATAGGTGGATGGGTTGCTTCAACTGATGCTTTTCTCCAAAGATTGCGCAGATTGACTTGTTTGTCTCCCCTTTTTGAAGTTTTTCCTTTCCCTTCTTTGGTGGCCATCCTGAAAGAAGAGAAAAAGAAGGAAAGTAACTTTTAAAGCTAGGGGTTAGGGCAAAGAAAAGAATGGAAAAGGTGGTAATCAATGCACAAGAAGGGATAATGAAGTGAACACATGGTCATGACTACATGTGGCAAATCAACAATGGAAATATAGCAAGTGCATGTGATGACAAATAAATACAAGGTGTTTATTGGCATGCCGGCAAGGGCATGAGTAGCATAGATCAAGCATTCAATGTTCAAGTTAAATTACCAAGCCTTTCAAACTAACAACATGTTTGTAATAAAAAATATATTTAATTAATAAAATATAAAAAGTGTTTTGTGAAAAACAGGCATTTAGAATAGTAGATTTAAAAGAAATCTAAAAATAGTGCAAAATGCCATATGGACGTTTTCACAAACACATAGCATGCATGTTAAATAAGGTATGAAAAATATTAATTAGAACATGCAAGCACCCTTATAATAATATATAATTGTTTAAACAAATCCAAAATAATCCATAAGCAAAATATGGGAAATAATGACCCAAATAAATTTCCAACACCAATTAAAAGAAAAAAGAAGAAAAAGAAAGGAAGGAAGAAAGAAATAAGAAGGGAAAGAAAAGATTTGGATTTGGGGGAGAAAAGAGAAGATATCTTGGCTGATCTAGATAAGCTGTGCGGCACAGACGACGCGAACGCGGGAGTGACGTGATCGCACGGTTGGCGCTATCGTCAAGTGACGCGGCCGCGTGGGGCACGCGGTCGCGTGAGTGAAGTCGTGCTATAGGCGCGAGGGCAGCCGCGCGCTCGCGCAACTTTCTGTTCAAAATCTTATTTTGCCAAAAATCTGGGTGACGTGGTCGCGTGGGTGACGCGATTGCGTGGATGGCCATTTTTTGAAAGACGACGCGGCCGCGTGGGGCACGCGTTCGCGTGGGAGGGCTTGGGCTTCTAACACGAGTCCAGCCCAATTCCAGCACAACTTTTGGCCATGCACCTTTTTGACGTCGTTTTTCATGGCACGCGGCCGCGTGGGTGACGCGGTCGCGTGGGAGGCCAAAGTTCCACATGACGCGGTCGCGTGAGCGACGCGGTCGCGTGGGGTCAAAGTATGCTAAAGGCGCGCCTCCAGCCACGCTCTCACGTGACTCTCTGTTCAATTCTTTTCTTCCCAACGCACTAGTGACGCGGACGCGTCAGCAACGCTGCCGCGTCGCGTGCGTGTTTTTCCATTTTTTTTGAATGTAATATGCAGATGTAAATCCAGTGCTTAATGTGAATGCTATGCATGATTCCAGGTTCAATAAAATAAAATAAAATAAATATCAAAAACAAATAAAACTAAATAAAATTAAAATTGTAAAATGAACGATCATACCATGGTGGGTTGTCTCCCACCTAGCACTTTTAGTTAGAGTCCTTAAGTTGGACATTTGGTGAGCTCCCTGTTATGGTGGCTTATGCTTGTATTCATCCAGGAATCCCCACCGGTGTTTGTACTTCCAGTAACCTCGGGGTCCCAAACTAGGCATGTAAAGCCCTTAAGAAGCTTCAAACAGATTCTTAGGCTTTGATGAGCGGATAATTTATACACTTTTTGGCATTGTTTTTAGTATGTTTTTGGTAGTTTTAGTTGAGTTTTTAGTATATTTTTATTAGTTTTTAGTTAAAATTCACTTTTCTGGACTTTACTATGAGTTTGTGTGTTTTTCTGTGATTTCAGGTATTTTCTGGCTGAAATTGAAGGTTCTGAGCAAAAATCTGATTCAGAGACTGAAAAGGACTGCAGATGCTGTTGGATTCTGACCTCCCTGCACTCGAAGTGGATTTTCTGGAGCTACAGAAGCCCAATTGGCGCGCTCTCAACGGCGTTGGAAAGTAGACATCCTGGGCTTTCCAGCAATATATGATAGTCCATACTTTGCCCAAGATTTGATGGCCCAAACCGGCGTTCAAAGTCACCTCAAGAAATCCCAGCGTTAAACGCTGGAACTGGCACCCAAATGGGAGTTAAACGCCCAAACTGGCATAAAAGCTGGCGTTTAACTCCAAGAAGAGTCTCTACACGAAATTGCTTCATTGCTCAGCCCAAGCACACACCAAGTGGGCCCGGAAGTGGATTTTTATGTCATTTACTCATTTCTGTAAACCTTAGGCTACTAGTTATCTATAAGTAGGACCTTTTACTATTGTATTAGAGGACTTTTGGTAGCTATCTTCGTTTTATGCTATCTTAGATCATTGGGAGGCTGGCCATTCGGCCATGCCTAGACCTTATGCTTATGTATTTTCAACGGTGGAGTTTCTACACACCATAGATTAAGGTGTGGAGCTCTGCTGTACCTCGAGTATTAATGCAATTACTATTGTTCTTCCATTCAATTCCGCTTGTTCTTGTTCTAAGATATCACTTGTTCTTCAACTTGATGAATGTGATGATCCGTGACACTCATCATCATTCTCACTTATGAACAAGGTGACTGACAACCACTTTTGTTCTACAAGCAACCAAGGCTCTAGTGAATGTCTCTTAGATTCCTGATTGCACGATGCATGGTTGATCGCCTGACAACCGAGTGCTCGCCTGACAAACGAGCCAACCATTCCGTGAGATCAGAGTCTTCGTGGTATAGGCGAGAACTGATGGCAGCATTCAAGAGAATCCGGAAGGTCTAACCTTGTCTGTGGTATTCTGAGTAGGATTCAATGACTGAATGACTGTGACGTGCTTCAAACTCCTAGCAGGCGGGGCGTTAGTGACAGACGCAAAAGTATCGATGGATATTATTCCGGCCTGACCGAGAACCGACAGCTGAATTCTGCTATGCTGTGACAGAGCATATGCAATCGCTTTCACTGAGAGGATGGGAGGTAGCCATTGACAACGGTGAAACCCTACACGAGCTTGCCATGGAAAGGAGTAGGAAGGATTGGATGAAGACAGTAGGAAAGCAGAGAGACGGAAGGGAAGGCATCTTCATGCGCTTATCTGAAGTTCCTACCAATGAATTACATAAGTATCTCTATCTTTATCTTTTATGTTATTTTCGTTCATCATCATATCCATTTGAGTCTGCCTGACTAAGATTTACAAGATGACCATAGCTTGCTTCATACTAACAATCTCCGTGGGATCGACCCTTACTCACGTAAGGTATTACTTGGACGACCCAGTGCACTTGCTGGTTAGTTGTGCGAAGTTGTGTAATGCCATGGAATTGAACTACCAAGTTTTTGGAGTTCATGACCGGGGATTATGAGAGTTGTGAAAAGTATT
The DNA here is from genome assembly GCF_014773155.1 of Arachis stenosperma. Taxonomy (NCBI): domain Eukaryota; kingdom Viridiplantae; phylum Streptophyta; class Magnoliopsida; order Fabales; family Fabaceae; genus Arachis; species Arachis stenosperma. The sequence goes on along the minus strand of NC_080386.1, from coordinate 107,402,579 downwards.
GTTCACAATTTCGCGCACCAAGTTTTTGGCGCCGTTGCCGGGGATTGTTCAAGTTTTGAGCAAGCTTTTTGTCCGGTAACATCAGTGCCAAATTTCTGATCCGGCAACAAGCACCAAGTTTTTGGCGCCGTTGCCGGGGATTGTTCAGTTTGGACAACTGACGGTTCATCTTGTTGCTTAGATTAGGTATTTTTTTTTTCGAAATTCTTGAAGATGAATTCTAGAGTTTCATGATGATTTGTTGAAATCTGGCTGGCTGAGAAGCCATGTCTAATCTCATTGGACCGAGGTTTCAACTTATCATCACAAGAGCTTGTTGATTTTTATCAATCTTGCTTTTGGAGCAGTGATCTGCTAAGGCTTGGCTGGCCTTTGGCCATGTCTAGTGTTTTGGACCGAAGCTTTCTTTGAAAGCTTGGCTGGCTGTGAAGCCATGTCTAATTCCTGGACCGAAGTCTTAGACTAACATTGCATTGATTCCTGGAATTCTCATTAAGAATTTTGATATCTTTTTCCACTTAATTTTCGAAAAACAAAAAAAAAATCAAAAAAAATTTCATAAAAACCAAAAATATGTTATGTTCCTTGTTGAGACACTAGTCTCATCTTAAGTTTGGTGTCAATTGCATACATTCATTCATGTATCTTAAGGATCTTCAAGTAATTCTTGATGATTTCTTACTCTGATCTTTGAATTCTTTTGGCTTGAGTGTTTATGCGTCTCATATAGTGTCAGTAGTATACAAACTGCTAAGTTTGGTGTCTTGCATGCATTGTTATTTCATTCTTGTTGCATTTTGATTATTAAAAATCCAAAAATATTTTTAATTTGTGTCTTTTCAAGTCAATAATACAAAGAATTGAAGATTCAGAACATGCTGCAGAGGAATCATACAGAAAAAGCTGAGCATTCAAAAATGCCCAGTGAAGAAGACAGACTGGCGTTTAAACGCCAGCCAGGGTACCTGGTTGGGCGTTTAACGCCCAAAGAGGTAGCATTTTGGGCGTTAAACGCCAGAATGGAGGCCATTCTGGGCGTTTAACGCCAGGATGGCAAAGGGGGAAGATTTTGTTTTTCAAATCATTTTTTTTCAAGTTTTCTAAGCTTTTCAAAATCAAATCTTTTTCAAATCATATCTTTTCAATCAAATGTTTTCAAAATCAATTCCTTTCCTTTTTCAAAGATACTTACTAACAATTAATGATTTGATTGAACATCTCAAATATGTTGCCTTTTCTGTTGAGGAAGGTTTAATGTTTGAATCATATCTTTTCTTGTTAGACAAGTCATTGATTTTCAAAATCAAATCTTTTAAAAAAATTTTGTTTTCAAAACATATATTTTAAAATCGTTTTTAAATCAAATCTTTTCAATCATATCTTTTTAATCACATCTTTTTCAAAATAGTTTTCAATCAAATCTTTCTAACTTCTAATTTCAAAATCTTTTTCAAAAAAATCACTTGATTTCTTTTCCACTTTCAATTTTCGAAAATTATCAATCAATTTTTAAAATGTTTTTGACATCTTTCTAATTAATTTTCAAAAATTCTCTTCCCTCCTTCTCACATCCTTCTATTTATGGAGTACTACTCCTTCTTAAATGCACAATTCAAACTTTATCTCATCAAGTTCGAATTCTTCTACCTTCTTTCTTCTATTTTTCTTTTCCTCTGACACCTCAAGGAATCTCTATACTGTGACATAGAGGATTCCACATCTTCTTGTTCTCTTCTCTTTCATATGAGCAGGAGCAGAGACAAAGGCATTCTTGTTGAAGCTGACCCTGAACCTGAAAGGACCTTGAAGAGAAAGCTAAGAGAAGCCAAAGCACAACTCTCTTTAGAGGACCTGACCGAATTCTTCAAAGAAGAAGAACACATGGCAGCCGAAAACAACAACAATGCCAACAATGCAAGGAAGGTGTTGGGTGACTTTACTGCACCTACTCCCAACTTCTATGGGAGAAGCATCTCTATCCCTGCCATTGGAGCAAACAACTTTGAGCTTAAGCCTCAATTAGTTTCTCTAATGCAACAGAATTGCAAATTCCATGGACTTCCAATGGAAGATCCTCATCAGTTTTTAGCTGAGTTCTTGCAAATCTGTGACACAGTCAAGACTAATGGGGTTGACCCTGAGGTCTACAGACTGATGCTATTCCCTTTTGCTGTAAGAGACAGAGCTAGAATATGGTTGGACTCACAACCTAAAGATAGCCTGGACTCTTGGGAAAAGCTAGTCAATGCCTTCTTGGCAAAGTTCTTTCCACCTCAAAAATGGAGTAAACTTAGAGTGGAAGTCCAAACCTTCAGATAGAAGGATGGAGAATCCCTCTATGAAGCTTGGGAAAGATACAAACAATTAATCAGAAAATGTCCCTCAGACATGCTTTCTGAATGGAGCATCATAGGTATTTTCTATGATGGTCTCTCTGAACTATCCAAGATGTCTTTGGATAGCTCTGCTGGAGGATCTCTTCATCTGAAGAAGACGCCTACAGAGGCTCAGGAACTAATTGAGATGGTTGCAAATAACCAATTCATGTACACTTCTGAAAGGAATCCTGTGAACAATGGGACAAGTCAGAAGAAAGGAGTTCTTGAGATTGATACTCTGAATGCCATACTGGCTCAGAATAAGATATTGACTCAACAAGTCAATTTGATTTCTCAAAGTCTGTCTGGAATGCAAAATGCACCTGGCAGTACTAAGGATGCTTCATCTGAGGAAGAAGCTTATGATCCTGAGAACCCTTCAATGGAAGAGGTGAATTACCTAGGAGAACCCTATGGAAACACCTATAATTCTTCATGGAGAAATCATCCAAATTTCTCATGGAAGAATCAAGAGAGACCTCAACAAGGTTTCAATAACAATAATGGTGGAAGAAACAGGTTTAGCAATGGCAAGCCTTTTCCATCATCTTCTCAGCAACAGACAGAGAGTTCTAAGCAGAATACCTCTGACTTAGCAACAATGGTCTCTGATCTAATCAAAACCACTCAAAGTTTCATGAATGAAACAAGGTCCTCCATCAGAAATTTGGAAGGACAAGTGGGTCAGCTGAGCAAGAAAATTACTGAACTCCCTCCTAGTACTCTCCCAAGCAACACAGAAGAAAATCCAAAAGGAGAGTGCAAAGCCATAACCATGGCCGAATATGGAGAGGAAAGAGAGGAGATGGACGCCACTGAGGAAGACCTCAATGGGCGTGCACCAACCTCCTCTGAGTCCCCCAATGAGGAACCATGGGAATCTGAGGCTCAAAATGAGACCATAGAGATTCCATTGGAATTACTTCTGCCATTCATGAGCTCTGATGAGTATTCTTCCTCTGAAGAGGATGAGTATGTCACTGAAGAGCAAGTTGCTAAATACCTTGGAGCAATCATGAAGCTAAATGACAAGTTATTTGGAAATGAGACTTGGGAAGATGAACCTCCTTTGCTCACCAAAGAACTGGATGACTTGTCTAGGCAGAAATTACCTCAAAAGAGACAAGATCCTGGGAAGTTTTCCATACCTTGTACCATAGGCACCATGACCTTCAAGAAGGCCTTGTGTGACTTAGGGTCAAGTGTAAACCTCATGCCCCTCTCTGTAATGGAGAAGCTAGGGATCTTTGAGGTGCAAGCTGCAAAAATCTCACTAGAGATGGCAGACAACTCAAGAAAACAGGCTCATGGACTTGTAGAGGATGTTCTGGTAAAAGTTGAAGACCATTACATCCCTACTGATTTCATAGTCCTAGAGACTGGGAAGTGCATGGATGAAACCATCATCCTTGGCAGACCCTTCCTAGCCACAGCAAAGGCTGTGATTGATGTTGATAGAGGAGAGTTAATCATTCAAGTGAATGAAGAATCCTTAGTATTTAAGGCTCAAGGATATCCCTCTATCACCATGGAGAAGAAGCATGAAGAGCTTCTCTCAAAACAGAGCCAAACAGAGCCCCCACAATCAAACTCTAAGTTTGGTGTTGGGAGGCCACAACCAAACTCTAAGTTTGGTGTTGAACCCCCACATTCAAACTCTAAGTTTGGTGTTGGGAGGTTCCAACATGACTCTGAGTATCTGTGAGGCTCCATGAGAGTCCTCTGTCAAGCTAATGACATAAAAGAAGCGCTTGTTGGGAGGCAACCCAATGTTTTATAATTAACTATTTCCTTTTGTTATTTTATTTCTTTTGTAGGTTGATGATCATGAGAAGTCACAAAATCAATGAAAAAAAGCAAAAAACAAAATGAAAAACAGGAAGAAAAACAGCACACCCTGGAGAAAGATGTTGCTGGCGTTTAAACGCCAGTGAGGTTAGCTGTTGGGCGTTTAACGCCCAGTCTGGCACCATTCTGGGCGTTTAACGCCAGAAAGGGGCACCAGACTGGCGTTAAACGCCAGAAAAGGGCAAGAACCTGGCGTTAAACGCCAGGAATGGGCACCAGCCCGGCGTTTAACGCCAGAAATGGCTCAGAACGTGATTTTGAGCAACATTTGGTGCAGGGATGACTTTTCCTTGACACCACAGGATCTATGGACCCCACAGGACCCCCATCTACCCTACCACTCTCTCTCTTCTTCACCAATCACCTCCATACCTCTTCCCCAAAAACCCCTCACCTATCAAATCCCATCTTTCTCTTCACCACTCACATCCATCCTTCATAAAACCCCACCTAACCTTCCATTCAAATTCAAACCACTCTCCCTCCCAAACCCACCCATAATGGCCGAACTCCATCTCCCCTCTCTCCTATAAATACCCTTCTTCACTCCTTCATTTTCACACAACTTAAACACCACTTCTCCCCTTCTTTGGCCGAATACAAAGCCATCCCTTTCTCCCTCATTTCTTCTTCTTCTACTCTCTTCTTTCTTCTTTTGCTCGAGGACGAGCAAACCTTTTAAGTTTGGTGTAGCAAAAGCGTTGCTTTTTCGTTTTCCATAACCATTTATGGCATCCAAGGCCGGAGAAAGCTCTAGAAAGAGAAAAGGGAAGGCAAAAGCTTCCACCTCCGAGTCATGGGAGATGGAGAGATTCATCTCAAGGGTGCATCAAGACCACTTCTATGAAGTTGTGGCCTTGAAGAAGGTGATCCCCGAGGTTCCCTTTTCACTCAAAAAGGGTGAATATCCGGAGATCCGCCATGAGATCCGAAGAAGAGGTTGGGAAGTACTTACCAACCCCATTCAACAAGTCGGAATCTTGATGGTTCAAGAGTTCTATGCCAATGCATGGATCACAAAGAACCATGATCAAAGTATGAACCCGGATCCAAAGAATTATCTTACTATGGTTCGGGGGAAATACTTGGATTTCAGTCCGGAAAGTGTGAGGGTAGCGTTCAACTTGCCTATGATGCAGGGAGATGAACATCCTTACACAAGAAGGGTCAACTTTGATCAAAGGTTGGACCAAGTCCTCACAGTCATATGTGAAGAGGGCGCCCAATGGAAGAGAGATTCAAGAGGAAAGCCGGTTCAATTGAGAAGGCATGACCTCAAACCCGTGGCTAGAGGATGGTTGGAGTTCATCCAACGTTCAATCATTCCCACTAGCAACCGGTCTGAAGTTACTCTAGATCGGGCCATCATGATTCATAGCATTATGATTGGAGAAGAAGTGGAAGTTCATGAGGTTATAGCCCAAGAACTCTATAAAGTGGCGGACAAGTCTTCCACCTTAGCGAGGCTAGCCTTTCCTCATCTCATTTGTCACCTCTGTTATTCAGTTGGAGTTGACATAGAAGGAGACACCCCCATTGATGAGGACAAGCCCATCACTAAGAAAAGGATGGAGCACACAAGAGACCCCTCTCATCATGAGATCCCTGAGATACCTCAAGGGATGCACTTTCCTCCACAAAACTATTGGGAGCAACTAAACACCTCCCTAGGAGAATTGAGTTCCAACATGGGACAACTAAGGGTGGAGCATCAAGAACACTCCATCATCCTCCATGAAATTAGAGAAGACCAAAGAATCATGAGGGAGGAGCAACAAAGACAAGGAAGAGACATTGAGGAGCTCAAGCACTCCATAGGATCTTCAAGAGGAAGAAAGAGCCGCCATCACTAAGGTGGACCCGTTCTTTAATTTCCTTGTTTTTTATTCTTCTGTTTTTCGAATTTTATGCTTATGTTTATCCATGTTTGTGTCTTGTGATCATTAGTGTCTTAGTGTCTATGCCTTAAAGTTATGAATGTCCTATGAATCCATCACCTTTCTTGAATAAAAACGTGCTTAATTGAGAAAAAAAGGAAAGAATTGCATGAATTTTGAATTTTATAATAGTTTAATTATTTTGATGTGGTGGCAATACTCTTGTTCTCTGAATGTATGCTTAAACAGTGCATATGTATCTTGAATTTGTGGTTCATGAAGGTTGGCTCTTGAAAGAATGATGAAAAAGGAGACATGTTACTGAGGATCTGAAAAATCATTAAAAATGATTCTTGAAGCAAGAAAAAGCAGTGAATACAAAAAAAAAAAGAGAGAAAGCAAGCGAAAAAAAAAGAGAAAGAAGAAAACCGAAAAAAAAAGAGAAGAGAAAAAGAAAGAAAAAGAAAGAATAAAGTTGTGATCCAAGGCAAAAAGAGTGTGCTTAAGAACCCTGGACACCTCTAATTGGGGACTTTAGCAAAGCTGAGTCACAATCTGAAAAGGTTCACCCAATTATGTGTCTGTGGCATGTATGTATCCGGTGGTAATACTGGAAGACAGAGTGCTTTGGGCCACGGCCAAGACTCATAAAGTAGCTGTGTTCAAGAATCATCATACTTAACTAGGAGAATCAATAACACTATCTGGATTCTGAGTTCCTAAAGAAGCCAACCATTCTGAATTTCAAAGGATAGAGTGAGATGCCAAAACTGTTCAGAGGCAAAAAGCTAAAAGCCCCGCTCATCTAATTAATACTGATCTTCATAGATGTTTTTGGAATTCATTGCATATTCTCTTCTTTTTATCTTATTTGATTTTCAGTTGCTTGAGGACAAGCAACAATTTAAGTTTGGTGTTGTGATGAGCGGATAATTTATACACTTTTTGGCATTGTTTTTAGTATGTTTTTGGTAGTTTTAGTTGAGTTTTTAGTATATTTTTATTATTTTTTAGTTAAAATTCACTTTTCTGGACTTTACTATGAGTTTGTGTGTTTTTCTGTGATTTCAGGTATTTTCTGGCTGAAATTGAAGGTTCTGAGCAAAAATCTGATTCAGAGACTGAAAAGGACTGCAGATGCTGTTGGATTCTGACCTCCCTGCACTCGAAGTGGATTTTCTGGAGCTACAGAAGCCCAATTGGCGCGCTCTCAACGACGTTGGAAAGTAGACATCCTGGGCTTTCCAGCAATATATGATAGTCCATACTTTGCCCAAGATTTGATGGCCCAAACCGGCGTTCAAAGTCACCTCAAGAAATCCCAGCGTTAAACGCTGGAACTGGCACCCAAATGGGAGTTAAACGCCCAAACTGGCATAAAAGCTGGCGTTTAACTCCAAGAAGAGTCTCTACACGAAATTGCTTCATTGCTCAGCCCAAGCACACACCAAGTGGGCCCGGAAGTGGATTTTTATGTCATTTACTCATTTCTGTAAACCTTAGGCTACTAGTTATCTATAAGTAGGACCTTTTACTATTGTATTAGAGGACTTTTGGTAGCTATCTTCGTTTTATGCTATCTTAGATCATTGGGAGGCTGGCCATTCGGCCATGCCTAGACCTTATGCTTATGTATTTTCAACGGTGGAGTTTCTACACACCATAGATTAAGGTGTGGAGCTCTGCTGTACCTCGAGTATTAATGCAATTACTATTGTTCTTCCATTCAATTCCGCTTGTTCTTGTTCTAAGATATCACTTGTTCTTCAACTTGATGAATGTGATGATCCGTGACACTCATCATCATTCTCACTTATGAACAAGGTGACTGACAACCACTTTTGTTCTACAAGCAACCAAGGCTCTAGTGAATGTCTCTTAGATTCCTGATTGCACGATGCATGGTTGATCGCCTGACAACCGAGTGCTCGCCTGACAAACGAGCCAACCATTCCGTGAGATCAGAGTCTTCGTGGTATAGGCGAGAACTGATGGCAGCATTCAAGAGAATCCGGAAGGTCTAACCTTGTCTGTGGTATTCTGAGTAGGATTCAATGACTGAATGACTGTGACGTGCTTCAAACTCCTAGCAGGCGGGGCGTTAGTGACAGACGCAAAAGTATCGATGGATATTATTCCGGCCTGACCGAGAACCGACAGCTGAATTCCGCTATGCTGTGACAGAGCATATGCAATCGCTTTCACTGAGAGGATGGGAGGTAGCCATTGACAACGGTGAAACCCTACACGAGCTTGCCATGGAAAGGAGTAGGAAGGATTGGATGAAGACAGTAGGAAAGCAGAGAGACGGAAGGGAAGGCATCTTCATGCGCTTATCTGAAGTTCCTACCAATGAATTACATAAGTATCTCTATCTTTATCTTTTATGTTATTTTCGTTCATCATCATATCCATTTGAGTCTGCCTGACTAAGATTTACAAGATGACCATAGCTTGCTTCATACTAACAATCTCCGTGGGATCGACCCTTACTCACGTAAGGTATTACTTGGACGACCCAGTGCACTTGCTGGTTAGTTGTGCGAAGTTGTGTAATGCCATGGAATTGAACTACCAAGTTTTTGGAGTTCATGACCGGGGATTATGAGAGTTGTGAAAAGTATTGTTCACAATTTCGCGCACCAGGCTCCCGGGGTGACAAATGTCAGAACAGATTCCAGGATCCCAAACCTTACTTTTACACCCGTTTTTGTCTCGATCTGCATTTTTCCAGCCGGGTGAAAGGTGATCTGAATTCTCACTGCAGTGACCAAACAGCTTCCTAGACCCATTCAGTTGAGCTCTATACCAACCTTTGCATTTAAACATTGAGCTTCCAACCATAATGAACCTGGCAGGACAATTCTTACCACTGACCATCTTCCTCTTACTCTTAATGCCACAAAGAGCTCTAAGTTGACCATCCGTCTCCAGTAGTCCATATTCAAGTGGAATTAGAAAGCTAAGGGATATGAATTTTACCCACTTGAATGTTGTGAAGGATGATGACAACATAGGGGGAGGTATTTTTAATGAAATTGCAAGCTCCACTCCCTTGTGCTCTTCTCTGATAATTACAACCTCTTTGCAAGCTTCTTCAATTTCAACCTCTTCCTCTTGGTAGCTCTCTTCCAATTCAATCTCCTCTTCATTGCTTTCCAAGGGCATGGGAGGTTGTGCTTCTTCTTCTTGAATCTCCATTTCTTGATCAATCTCTTCCAAGTCTTCAACTGTGATATGCCTTGGAGGTTGTACACCCTCCTCAGCATCAATTTCAAACGTCTTGGAAAGGGGTTCTATGACTGGACTTTCCCATGGAGGTTCTGCATCTCCTAAACCTTCAACCATTTCTTCCTCTGCAACTATTATGGTTTTCTCCACTTGTTCCAATACAAAGCCATGTTCCTCATTGTCCACCAAAGTTTCTAGTGTCTCCTTCATGCTTTGCTCATCTTTTGATTCTCCACATGTAGCCATGGGAGTTCTTTGAGTGCTCAGATATTGGGAAGCTATTATATTTACGAACTCGCCTAAGGCGGCCGCAAAATTTAGCACACTCTTATTCAACCTTTCTTGCCTTTGAAGAACAACACGAAGTCTGTCATCCATTGGAGGTTGGGGTGGATATGAGGATTCATTGGTTGGAAGAGAGGGTTCATAATAGGAAGGTGGTTCATCTTGATAATGATATGGAGATGGTGAACATTGAGGTGGTGGTTCATGAGAGTAGTTATGTTGGAAAGGTGGTGGTGCTGTGTATGGTTCATTTGGCTCATAAGGTGGTTGGTATGGTCGATATGGGTTAGGGTCATATGGAGGTGAATGGCGAAAAGGGACTTGTGAGTATGGTGGTTCAAAATTATATTGAGGAGGAGGGGGTTCATAGGCATATGGTGGGTCTTGTTGGTAGTCCAAAGAGTGCTCACCATAGTCATTGCCTTGATATGCATCACAAAATGGTTGTTGATAGTCCATTGGAGGTGGTTGTTGCCATGAGGGTTGATCAAATCCTTGTGGCTCCTCCCATCTTTGATTGTTCCAACCATGGTGCATGTTGTCATTATAATCTCCTCTTCCTGCAACATAATTATAACCAGACTCATAGCCAAAGGGGTGAGAGTTCATAGTAGTAAGAGAAAATAAAAACAAAAACTAATAAAAAGAAAATATTTTGAAAAAAATTTGATTTTTTTTTGAAAAAATATTTACAATAACCAATAATAAGGCACACGTTTGCAATTTCCCGGCAACGGCGCCATTTTGACGTTAGGATTTTTGCTAGTAAAGAATTTATAAAAATATTCGCGTTGTAGATATAGCTTCTAAACTAACAGAAATCCCTTCGTACAAAAGTTTTGGTTGTCACAAGTAACAAACCCCTTTAAAATTGATAACCGAGTATTTAAACCTCGGGTCGTCTTCTCAAGGAATTGCAGGGAGGTATGTTCTTATTATTGGTTATGAAAAAGTGTGTTTTGGGGTTTTGGATTAAGGTAAAAGGTTAGTTGAATGACAAGTAAAATAAAATAATAATAATTGTAAAATGAACCTTTGGCAAGGTATAAGAACTGGAAGTCCTATCCTAGTTATCCTTATCAATTGTAATGAGAATTGGATTTTTCTCCCACTTTGTTAATCTCTAACTATGAAGGTAAGTTAAGTGGATGAATTAATTTTGATTCCTTAGGTTCTAGTCTTTCCTTGGGAAAAGTCAGAGTTATTGGAACTTGAATTAATGAAATGAAGAAATCCAATTTTCAATCAATAATGAGTTTGATAACTCAAGAGTCACCAATTATTTAACCAAAGCCAAAAAGGGAAACTATCTAAATTAAATAAAAAAGCATTCAAAAATAAAACAATCAGAAATTGAAATATCTCAAATAACATTAATTAAGAAAATCAATCTAAACATGGAACATTGAAAATAAATAAATACAAAGAACATTGAACCTGGGATTGAGAGTCACTCCTAAAACTAAGAGAAGTCCTAAATCCTAATTTCTAAAAACTCTACCTAAATCCTAAGAGAGAGGAGAGAACCTCTCTCTCTAAAAACTACATCTAAAACATGAAAAGTGAATTATTAAAGCATGATGATGAATGGATGCATTCCCCCACTTTATAGCCTCTAATCTGTGTTTTTCGGGCCGAAAACTGGATCAGAAATAGTCCAAAAATCACTTCCAGCACTTTCTGGTCCGTACAGGTCGCGGGCAAGTGACGCAGAGGCGTCGCCCACGCGGCCGCGCGGATTGAAGTTCGTAGCTGCGACGTGTCTGCGTGGATCACGCGTTCGCGTCACCTAGCATCAGGTCAACTATGGCATATTATATATCAAATCGAAGCCCCGGACGTTAGCTTTCCAAAGCAACTGGAACCGCATCGTTTGGACCTCTAGAGCTAGAGTTATAGCCGTTTGAGTGCGAAGAGGTCAGGCTGGACAGCTTAGCAGTTTCTCCAACTTCTTGTATTCCTTCCACTTTTGCATGCTTCCTTTCCATCCTGTAAGCCATTCTTGCCCTGTAATATCTGAAAACACTTAACACACATATCAAGGCATCTAATGGTAATAAGAGAGGATTAATAATAAGCAAATATAAGATCAAAGAAGCATGTTTTCAGTCATAGCACAAAATCAGGAAGGAAAATGTAAAACATGCGATTAGTATGAATAAATGGGTAAAGAGTTGATAAAAACCACTCAATTGAGCACAAGATGAACCATGAAATAGTGGTTTATCAACCACAGACAAGGTTTAGAATTTTCGGATCTCAAGAATGCTGCCCATGTGATTCTAGCTTATACCACGAAGACTCTGATTGCACAGAATGGAAGCACTATTGTCAGGAGAGGCAACCATGCGTCATGAACTAGGAGGCCAAGAGATACACACTCAAGCTCTTACAGATAGAACGGAGGTGGTTGTCAGGCACGCGTTCATAAGGGGGGATAATGATGAGTGTCACGGATCATCACATCCACCAGGTTGAAGTACGAGTGAATATCTTAGAACAAGAATAAGCTTGAATTGAATAGAAAACAGTAGTAATTGCATTGATTCATGAGGAACAGTAGAGCTCCACACCTTAATCTATGGTGTGTAGAAACTCCACCGTTAAAAATACATAAGAACAAGGTCTAGGCATGGCCGAATGGCCAGCCTCCCAAAAGTGATCAAAAGATCAAAAGATGATCAAAAGATAAAAATACAATAGTAAAAGGTCCTATTTATAGAGAACTAGTAACCTAGGGTTTACAGAAATAAGTAAATGGTGCAGAAATCCACTTTTCGGGGCCCACTTGGTGTGTGCTTGGGCTGAGCATTGAAGCTTTCACGTGCATAGGCTTCTCTTGGAGTTAAACGCCAGCTCTGGTGCCAGTTTGGGCGTTTAACTCTAGCTTTTATGCCAGTTTGGGCGTTTTACGCCAGAATTTTTATGCTGACTTGGAATGCCAGTTTAGGCCATCAAAACTCGGGCAAAGTATGAACTATTAGCATTTCTGGAAAGCCCAAGATGTCTACTTTCCAACGCAATTGAGAAAGTGCCAATTGGAATTCTGTAGCTCCAGAAAATTAATTTTGAGTGCAGGGAGGTCAGAATCCAATAACATCTACAGTCCTTTTTCAGCCTCTGAATCAGATTTTTGCTCAGGTCCCTCAATTTCAGTTAGAAAATACCTGAAATCACAGAAAAACACACAAACTCATAGTAAAGTCCAGAAATGTGAATTTCGCATAAAAAACTAATAAAAATATACTAAAAACTAACAAAATCATACTAAAAACTACCTTAAAATAATGCCAAAAAGCGTATAAATTATCCGCTCATCACAACACCAAACTTAAATTGTTGCTTGTCCCCAAGCAACTGAAAACAAAATAGAATAAAGAGAAGAGAATATACAATGAGTTCCACAATATCAATGAAACTTAGTCCCAATTAGATGAGTGGGGCTAGTAGCTTTTTGCTTCTGAACAGTTTTGGCATCTCACTTTATCCTTTGAAATTCAGAATCATTGGCATCTATAGGAACTCAGAATTTTAGATAGTGTTACTGATTCTCCTAGTTCAGTACGTCGATTCTTGAACACAACTACTTTATGAGTCTTGGTCATGACTCTAAGCACTTTGTTTTCCAGTATTACTACCAGATACATAAATGCCATAGACACATAACTGGGTGAACCTTTTCAGATTGTGACTTAGCTTTGCTAAAGTCCCCAGTTAGAGGTGTCCAGAGTTCTTAAGCACACTCTTTCTGCTTTGGACCACGACTTTAACCACTCAGTCTCAAGTTTTTCACTTGGACCTTCATGCCACAAGCACATGGTTAGGGACAGCTTGGTTTAGCCGCTTAGGCAGGATTTTATTCCTTTGGGCCCTCCTATCCATTAATGCTCAAAGCCTTGGATCTTCTTTACCCTTGCCCTTTTAGTTTAAAGGGCTATTGGCTTTTTCTGCCCGTTTTTTCTTTTTCTTTCTTTCTCTCTTTCCTTTTTCGCCATTTTTTCACTGCTTTTTCTTGCTTCAAGAATCAATTTCATGATTTTTTAGATTATCAATAACATTTCTCTTTGTTCATCATTCTTTCAAGAGCCAACAATTTTAACATTCATAAACTTCACTATAAAAAATATGCACTGTTCAAGCATTCATTCAGAAAACAAAGAGTATTACCACCACATCAAAATAATTAAACTAATTTCAAGATAAAATTTTAAATTCAAGTATTTCTTGTTATTTTGTAATTAGGCACATTTTTTTTATTTAAGAGAGGTGAAGGATTCATGGAATTATTCATAGCTTTAAGGCATAGACACTAGACATTAATGATCATGTAATGAAGACACAAACATGGATAGCACATAAAGCATAAAAATTGAAAAACAGAAAGATAAGAACAAGGAAATCAAAGAACGGGTCCACCTTAGTGATGGTGGCTAGTTCTTCCTCTTGAAGATCCAATGGAATGTCTGAGCTCCTCTATGTCTCTTTCTTGCCTTTGTTGCTCTTCCCTCATGGCTATTTAATCCTCTCTAATTTCATGGAGAATAATGGAGTGATCTTGGTGCTCCATCCTTAGTTGCTCCATATTGGAACTCAAATCTCCCAAAGAGGTATTGAGTTGCTCCTAATAGTTGTGTGGAGGAAAATGCATCCCTTGAGGCATCTCAGGGATTTCTTGATGATGGACTTCCTCATGCTCTTGTTAAGGTCCATGAGTGGGCTCTCTTATGTTCTCAATTCTCTTTTTAGTGATGGGCTTATCCTCTTCAATGAGGATGTCTTCCTCTATGACAATTCCAGCTAAATTGCATAGGTGACAGATGAGATGAGGGAAGGCTAACCTTGCTAAAGTGGAAGGTTTGTCAGCAACCTTGTATAGGTCTAGAGGTATAATCTCATGAACTTCCACTTCCTCTCCAATCATGATGCTATGGATCATGATAGCCTAATCTACAGTCACTTCAGATCGGTTGCTAGTAGGAATGATGGAGCGTTGGATGAACTTTAGCCATCCTCTAGCCACGGGCTTAAGGTCATGCCTTCTCAATTGAACCGGCTTGCCTTTGGAGTCTCTTTTCCACTGAGCTCCTTCTACATATATGTCCGTGAGGACTTGGTCTAACCTTTGATCAAAGTTGACCCTTCTAGTGTAGGGGCGTGCATCTCCTTGCACCATAGGCAAGTTGAATGCCAACCTTACGTTTTGCAGACTGAAATATAAGTATTTCCCCCGAACCATTGTGAGCCAATTCTTTGGGTTCGGGTTCACACTTTGATCTTGGTTCTTGGTGATCCATGCGTTAGCATAGAACTCTTGAACCATTAAGATTCTGACTTGTTGAATGGGGTTGGTGAGAACTTCCCAACCTCTTCTTCGGATCTCATGTCGGATCTTCGGATACTCATTCTTCTTGAGCATGAAAGGAACCTCAGGGATCACTTTCTTCTTGGCCACACCTTCATAGAAGTGATCTTGATGGACCTTTAAGATGAATCTCTCCATCTCCCATGACTCCGAGGTGGAAGCTTTTGCCTTTCCTTTCCTCTTTCTAGAGGTTTCTCCGGCCTTAGGTGCCATAAATAGTTATGGAAAAAAAGTAATGCTTTTTCCATTCCAAACTTAAAATGCTTGCTCGTCCTCGAGCAAAAGAATAAAGAAGGGACGGAGAAGAAGAAGAAATAGAGGAGATAGAGGGTGAAGAAAGGTTCGGCCAAGGAAGGGAAAAGTGTGTATGAGGTGTGAAAATGAAGGAGTGATGAGGGGTTTATATAGAGGTGGAGAGAGGGGTAGGGTTCGTGTATTAGGGTTGGGGTTGGGAGGGAAATGATTTGAATTTGGATGGTGAGGTAGGTGGGATTTTTTAGGAAGAGTGGGTGGATGTGATTGGTGAAGGGTGTTGGGGAAGAGAAATGGAGGTGATTAGAATGTGTGAAGAAGAGAGAGAGTGAGTTGAGGTAGGTAGGGATCCTGTGGGGTCCACAGATCCTGAGGTGTCAAGGATTTCTCATCTATGCACCATTTTGGTATGTAAACGCCCTCTGAGTGCTAATCCTGGCGTTAAACGCCAGATTGCTGCCCATTTCTGGCGTTTAACGCCAGCTTTTATTCCCTTTCTGGCATTGAATACCAACTTGGTGCCCTTTTCTGGCGTTAAACGCCAGTCTAGTGCCCTTTTCTGGCGTTAAATGCCCAGAATGGTGCCAGATTGGGCGTTTTTTAATGCCCATTCTGCTACCCTTACTGGCGTTTAAACGCCAGTAAGCTCCTTCTCCAAGGTGTGCTATTTTTAATGCTGTTTTTGAATTCGCTTTGATTTTTGCAGTTGTTTTTGTGACTCCACATGATCATCAACCTAAAGAAAACATAAAATAACAATGGAAATTTGAAAATAAAAATTGGGTTGCCTCCCAATAAACGCTTCTTTAATGTCAATAGCTTGACAGTGAGCTCTCATGGAGCTTTACAGATGTTCAGAGCATGGTTAGGGCCTCCCAACACCAAACTTAGAGTTTGAATGTGGGGGCTTTGGTTGACTCTGTATTGAGAGAAGTTTTTTATGCTTCTTCTCCATGTGTACATAGGGAGATCCTTGAGCCTTAAACACAAGATAGTCTTCATTCACTTGAAGGACCAACTCTTCTCTGTCAACATCAATCACAGCTTTTGCTGTGGCTAGGAAGGGTCTGCCAAGGATGATGGATTCATTCTTATTCTTCCCAGTGTTCAGGATTATGAAGTCAGCAGAGATGTAAAGGCCTTCAACCTTCACTAAGACATCCTCTACAAGTCCATAAGCATGTTTTCTTGAATTGTCTGCCATCTCCAGTGAGATTTTTGCAGCTTGTACCTCAAAGATTTCTAGTTTCTCCATTACAAAGAGTGGCATGAGGTTTACACTTGACCCTAGGTCACACAGAGCCTTCTCAAAAGTCATGGTGCCAATGGTGCAAGGTATTAAGAACCTTCCAGGGTCCGGTTTCTTTTGAGGTATCTTTAACTGAGCCAAGGCATTTAGTTCTTTAATGAGCAATGGAGGTTTATCCTCCCAAGTCTCATTACCAAATAATTTGGCATTCAGCTTCATGATTGCTCCAAGGTACTTAGCAACTTGCTCTTCAGTAATATCTTCATCCTCCTCAAAGGAAGAATACTCATCAGAGCTCATGAATGACAGAAGTAGGTTCAATGGAATCTCTATGGTCTCTATATGAGCCTCAGATTTTCTTGGTTCCTCAGAGGGAAACTCCTAGGTTGTCAGTGGACGTCCCATGAGGTCTTCCTCACTGGGAATCACTGCCTTTCCCTCCTTCACAGGTTCGGCCATGTTGGACGTGGTTATGGCCTTGCACTCTCTCTTGAGATTTTCTTCTTTATTGCTTGGGAGAGTGCTAGGAGGAGTTTCAGTGACTCTCTTACTCAGCTAACCCACTTGTGCCTCCAAATTTCTAATGGAGGATCTTGTTTCATCCATGAAACTTAGTGTGGTCTTAGATAGATCAGAGACTATGGTTGCTAAGCCAGAGCGATTCTGCTCAGAGTTCTCTATCTGTTGCTGAGAAGATGATGGGAAAGGTTTGCTATTGCCAAACCTATTTTTCCCACCACTATTATTATGGAAGCCTTGTTGAAGCTTCTGTTGATCCTTCCATGAGAAATTTGGGTGATTCCTCCATGAAGAATTGTAAGTGTTTCTATAGGGTTCTCCCATGTAATTCACTTCTTCCATTGCAGAATTCTCAGGGTCATAAGCTTCTCCTTCAGAGGAGGCTTCTTTAGCACTGCTGGATGCAGCTTGCAATCCAATCATATTCTGAGAAATCATATTGACTTGCTGAGTCAATATTTTGTTCTGAGCCAATATGGCATTCAGAGTATCAATCTCAAGAACTCCCTTCTTCTGAGTTGTCCCATTGCTCACAGGATTTCTTTCAGAAGTGTACATGAACTGGTTATTTGCAACCATTTCAATGAGTTCCTGAGCTTCTACAGGCATTTTCTTCAGATGAATAGATCCACCTGCAGAATGGTCTAATGACATCTTGGATAACTCAGACAGACCATCATAGAAGATACATATGATGCTCCATTCTGAAAGCATGTCAGAGGGATATCTTCTGATCAATTGCTTGTATCTTTCCCAAGCTTCATAGAGAGATTCACCTTCCTTCTGTTTGAAGGTTTAAACTTCCACTCTAAGCTTACTCATCTTTTGAGGTGGAAAGAATTTAGCTAAGAAGGCATTGACCAGCTTTTCCCAAGAGTTCAGGCTGTCTAGGTTGAGAGTTCAACCATATACTAGCTCTGACTCTTACAGCAAAAGGGAAAAGCATAAGTCTGTAGACCTCGGGATCAACTCCATTGGTCTTAACAGTGTCACATATTTGCAAAAATTCAGCCAAGAACTGATGAGGATCTTCCAATGGAAGTCCATGAAACTTGCAATTCTGTTGCATCAGAGAAACTAATTGAGGCTTAAGCTCAAAGTTGTTTGCTCCAGTGGTAGGAATAGAGATGCTTCTCCCATAGAAGTCGGGAGTTGGTGCAGTAAAGTCACCAAGCACCTTCCTTGCATT
Source organism: Arachis stenosperma (assembly GCF_014773155.1). NCBI lineage: Eukaryota > Viridiplantae > Streptophyta > Magnoliopsida > Fabales > Fabaceae > Arachis > Arachis stenosperma. Next base: position 107,384,389 of record NC_080386.1, on the reverse strand, counting down.
GTTGGCATTGTTATTTTTGGCTGTCATGTCTTCTTCTTTTTCGAAGATTTATGTCAGGTCCTCTCCAGAGAGTTGTGCTTTAGCTTCTCTTAGCTTCCTCTTCAGAGTCTTTTCAGGTTCAGGATCAGCTTCAACAAGAATGCCTTTATCTTTGTTCCTACTGGTGCACGAAATTGTGATCATCAACAATGGCGCCAAAGACTTGGAGCTCTCAAACGTAAATCACACTTTGTCACAACTTCGCATAACTAACTAACAAGTGCACTGGGTCGTCCAAGTAATACCTTACGTGAGTAAGGGTCAATCTCACGGAGATTGTCGGTATGCAGCAAGCTATGGTCATCTTGTAAATCTCAGTAAGGCAGATTCTAATGGTTATAATGGTTTTTGAATATAAAGAATAAATAAAGCATAAAATAAAGACAGAGATACTTATGTAAATCATTGGTGGGAATTTCAGATAAATGTATGGAGATGCTTTGTTCCTTATGAATCTCTGCTTTCCTACTACTTTCATCCAATCATTCTTACTCCTTTCTATGGCAAGCTGTATGTAGGGCGTCACCGTTGTCAATGGCTACTTCCCATCCTCTTAGTAAAAATGGTCCAAATGCTCTGTCACAGCACGGCTAATCATCTATCGGTTTTCGATCATGTTGGAATAGAATCCAGTGATTCTTTTGCATCTGTCACTACGCCTAACACTCGCGAGTTTGAAGCTCGTCACAGTCATCCCATCTCAGATCCTACTCGGAATACCACAGACAAGGTTTAGACTTTCTGGATCTTAGGAATGGCCGCCAATAATTCTAGCTTATACTACGAAGATTCTGATTAAGGAATCCAAGAGATACGCGCTCAATCTAAGGTAGAACGGAAGTGGTTGTCAGGCACGCGTTCATAGGTGAGAATGATGATGAGTGTCACGGATCATCACATTCATCATGTTGAAGTGCAGCGAATATCTTAGAATAAGAATAAGCTGAATTGAATAGAATAATAATAGTAATTGCATTAATACTCGAGGAACAGCAGAGCTCCACACCTTAATCTATGGTGTGTAGAAACTCCACCGTTGAAAATACATAAGTGATAATAAGGTAGACATGGCTGTGAGGCCAGTCCCCAAAGTCTAAGGACTAACAATAATCAAAGATGTTCCAAAAGCTCGTCCAAAGATGAAAATACACTAGTAAAAAGTCCTATTTATACTAGACTAGCTACTAGGGTTTACAGAAATAAGTCTAAGTGCATAAATCCACTTCCGGGGTCCACTTTGGTGTGTTCTTAGGCTGAGCTTGAGCTTTACACGTGAAGAGGCTTCTCTTGGGGTTAAACGCCAAGTTGTAACATGTTTTTGGCGTTTAACTCTGGTTTGTGACGTGTTTCTGGCGTTTTACTCCAGAATGCAGCATGGAACTGGCGTTAAACGCCAGTTTGCATCATCAAAACTCGAATAAAGTATGAACTATTATATATTGCTGGAAAGCCCTGGATGTCTACTTTCCAACGCAATTGAGAGCGCACAATTTGGAGTTCTGTAGCTCCAGAAAATTTATTTCGAGTGCAGGGAGGTCAGAATCCAACAGCATCAGCAGTCCTTTGTCAGCCTCCTATCAGATTTTTGCTCAGGTCCCTCAATTTCAGCCAGAAAATATCTGAAATCACAGAAAAATACAAAAACTCATAATAAAGTCCAGAAATATAAATTTTGCATAAAAACTAATAAAAAATCCCTAAAAGTAGCTAGATCCTACTAAAAACTACCTAAAAACAATGCCAAAAAGCGTATAAATTATCCACTCATCACCTACTCATATGAAAGAGAAGAAAACAAAAAAAGTATGGAATCCTCTATGTCATAGTATAGAGATTCCTTGATGTTTCAGAGGAAAAGAAGAATAGAAGGATGAGGTAGAAAATTCGAATTTATTAAGAGGGAGAGAGTCCGAATTGCTAATAGAGGAGAAGTATTAGTCTTTAAATAGAAAGAGATAAGAGAGGGAGTTTTCAAAATTTTAAAAAGATTTTTGAAAAAGTGGTTAGTGATTTTCGAAAAAGATAAGAAATAGTAATTTGTAGAAAAAGATTTGAAAATAATTTTAAAAAGATAAGAAGTTAGAAAAAGAAAGTTTGAAATCAAATTAAAAGAGATATGATTGAAAAAAATTTGATTTTAAAAAGATATGATTGAAAAGATATGGTTGAAAAAGATTTGATTGAAAAAAATATGTTTGAAAATATATGATTGAAAAACAAATTTTTGAAAAAGATTTTATTTTTAAAATTTGATGACTTGACTAACAAGAAATTAAAAGATATGATTCTAAAATTCAAATATTGAATTTTTCTTAACAAGAAAGTAACAAACTTGAAATTTTTGAATCACAACATTAATTGTTAGCAAGGATTTTTGAAAATATTAAAAGAAAAATGAAAAAGATTTGATTTTGAAAAAGATATAATTGATATGAGAAGATATGAAAAAGATAAGATTTTGAAAAATCAGTTTTAAAACTTGAAAAATTGAAAAAGATATGATTTGAAAACAAAATTTTCTCCTTAGTGCTATCCTGGCGTTAAACGCCCAGAATGGTATCCATTCTGGCGTTTAACGCCAACTTATCTACCTTTTTGGGCGTTAAACGCCCAGTCAGGTACCCTGGCTGGCGTTTAAATGCCAGAATTCCTTTTTCACTGGGCGTTTTGAACGCCCAGCTTTTTTTCTGTGATTCCTCTGCTGTATGTTCTAAATCTTCAATTTTCTGTATTATTGACTTGAAAAGACATAATTTTGTAAATTTTTTGAATTTTTAATGATGAGAGAGAAAAATAACAAAATGAAAGTAATTATGAAAAACTAAGATCAGACAAACAATGCATGCAAGAACAGTATGAAGATCATAATGAACATCAAGAATCTATTTTTGAAATTTTTAAGAAAAGAAAAACATGCAAGACACCAAACTTAGGAATTTTCATACTAGAGACACTAATAATTTGAGAATGCTCATGAGAAACAACAAAAGGCACAAAACAAGAGAATTTAAAGATCAGACAAAGAAAATCATCAAGAACAACTTGAAGATCAATGAATAACATAATGCATATATTTTCGAAAAATGCAAGAAAAGTAGAAACATGCAATTGACACCAAACTTAAAAATTGACACTAGACTCAAACAAGAAACACAATATTTTTTAGATTTTTATGATTTTATAATTTTTTTGTAAATTTTTTTTGAAAATTATTTTGAAAAAGAAAAATAAAAAACTCAAAAATTTTTAATAAGAATTCCAATAATCATGCAATGTTAGTCTAAAGCTTCAGTCTAAAAGGATTAGAGATGGTCAGCTAAGCTTCAGCAAGACATTACATACAACAGCCAAATTGATGGGAGTCAACTAGCTCTTGTGATGATAAAAACACCATCTAAAACTCTAGAATTCATTCTTAAAATTTTGAAGAACAAAATAAAAAGAAAATTAAATAATCTAAGCAACAAGATGAACTATCAGTTGTCCAAACTCGAACAATCCCCGGCAATGGCGCCAAAAACTTGGTACACGAAATCGTGATACACAACTTCGTGCAGCTGACCAGCAGTGCACTGGGTCGTCCAAGTAATACCTTACGTGAGTAAGGGTCGATCCCATGGAGATTGTTGGCTTGAAGCAAGCTATGGTCATCTTTGTAAATCTCAGTCAGGCAGATTCAAATGGATGTGGGGTTTTGATAATTGAAAAGCGAAATAGAACAGAAAATATGATAGAAATACTTATGTAATTCATTGGTGGAAATTCCAGATAAGCGTATGAAGATGCTTTGTTCCCTCTGAGCCTCTGCTTTCCTATTGCCTTCATCCAATCATTCATACTCCTTACCATGGCAAGCTGTATGTAGGTGGATCACCGTTGTCAATGGCTACCATCCATCCTCTCAGTGAAAATGGTCCTCTATGGTTTCTCGCATGGCTAATCATCTGTCGGTTCTTGATCATGTCGGAATAAGATCCATTGATCCTTTTGCACACTGTCACTGCGCCCAATACTCGCGAGTTTGAAGCTCGTCACAGTCATCCCATCCCAGATCCTACTCGGAATACCACAGATAAGGTTTAGACTTTCCGAATCTCAAGAATGTTGCCCATGTGATTCTAGCTTATACCACGAAGACTCTAATTGCATGGAATGGAAGCTCTGTTGTCAGGAGAGGCAACCATGTGTCGTGAACCAGGAGGCCAAGAGATACACACTCAAGCTCTCGCAGATAGAACGGAGGTGGTTGTCAGGCACGCGTTCATAAGGGGGATAATGATGAGTGTCACGGATCATCACATCCACCAGGTTGAAGTACGAGTGAATATCTTAGAACAAGAATAAGCTTAAATTGAATAGAAAACAATAGTAATTGCATTGATTCATGAGGAACAGTAGAGCTCCACACCTTAATCTATGGTGTGTAGAAACTCTACCGTTAAAAAAAATAAGAACAAGGTCTAGGCATGGCCGAATGGCCAGCCTCTCAAAAGTGATCAAAAGATCAAAAGATGATCAAAAGATAAAAATACAATAGTAAAAGGTCCTATTTATAGAGAACTAGTAACCTAGGGTTTACAGAAATAAGTAAATGGTGCAGAAATTCACTTCCGGGGCCTACTTGGTGTGTGCTTGGGCTGAGCATTGAAGCTTTCACGTGCATAGGCTTCTCTTGGAGTTAAACGCCAGCTCTGGTGCCAGTTTGGGCGTTTAACTCCAGCTTTTATGCTATTTTGGGCGTTTTACGCCAGAATTTTTATGCTCACTTGGAACGCCAGTTTGGGCCATCAAATCTCGGGTAAAGTATGAACTATTATACATTGCTGGAAAGCCCAAGATGTCTACTTTCCAATGCAATTAAGAATACGCCAATTGGCCTTCTGTAGCTCCAGAAAATCTTTTTCGAGTGCAGGGAGGTCAGAATCCAATAGCATCTGCAGTCTTTTTTCAGCCTCTGAATCAGATTTTTGCTCAGGTCCCTCAATTCACCTAGAAAATACCTGAAATCATAGAAAAACACACAAACTCATAGTAAATTCTAGAAATGTGAATTTTGCATAAAACTAACAAAAATATACTAAAAACTAACTAAATTACTAAAAACTACCTAAAAACAATGCCGAAAAGCGTTTAAATTATCCGCTCATCATAAACGCAGGTAAAACAACGAATGAAAAGGCGAAGAGAGATCGCACGAAAGAGATTGAACAAATTTGGCAAGAAACTCATTTTCATGGAGGAAGAAGAAGAAGAGTCGTTCATAATGCATGGTGAGTAGTGCGCTTTGAAAACAGGAAGTTGTTGAATAACGTGCGTATATTTACTCTTGAATGTGGGAGTAATGCGCGTGTATTTTGTTGGACTTATGCCAACTTATAAGACTTATAAATTAAAAAAACTTGTATGTGTAGCAGACTTCTTTTTTATTTTAGAGAGAATATGATAAAATTTATCTTACATATATATAACCGTTGGAATTAATATTTGTTATTTATTACGATTTTGTTAGAAAACTATTTAACTCATAATAACCGACTAAAAATAAAAAATTGACTAGCATTAGTCAAATTTAAACATAAAAATCTTAGTAATTTATACACACATATATATAAAATATTCGGATCATAAAACTACACAAATATTCTAAAAAAATTCTACATGTTTGCTCTCAATTTTATTATATAAATAGTGGGATTTGACCATATTTCGCATTTGCTCGTAATACCCAATAAAAATTCACCATTTAATATAAAAAATGACAATTAAATCGTGAATAATCACTATGATTTAGATTCAGAAACAGACAAGTCTAAATCGTGAGATCTCACCATAATTTAAGTTCAGATGTTTAAATTGTGTAAATCATACTCAAAGATAACGATTTAGTATGAAAAAATTAATAAAAATGATAAATCATAAAGAATTCTAACGATTTAATATTTGTAAAAAAATTAAGAAAAACCATGATTTAGTATCATTAAAAAGATTAGTTTTTCACAATTTAATTATTTTAACTTAAATTATGGTAAAATCTTACAATTTAGTGTCGTTTGCTTCTGAAAATCCTGGTGAATACCCATAATTTAGTGTTGCCTTCTCTCTATACTAAATCTTGGATTTTTATTAGATATATATGAGCAAACGTGAAATATGGCCAAATTCTACAATTTACATAATAAAATTGAAAACAAACGTATAGTGAAATTTCTTTTAGGACGTTTGTGTAATTTTGTGATCCAAATATTTCATATATGTAAGTTACTCTAAAAGTATTATGTGTAATAGTTTATGCCATGTACAAGACTATTTTTGAAAAGTGAATAGGTGATCATCGCTGTTAATACTATCTTTTGCACTAATGTAAGATAAAAAAATAATTTTTAGGGTATTAGAGAAATTATTTTATAATAAAATAGAAAATAAAGTTTTAATATTTAAAAATGACAGAATAATATAATTAAATCATATAAGATTTAAAAAACTATATGAGACTAATTTATTCTATTATTTTATTGGAACTTTTTTGTTTAATATAAACAAATCAATAAAGATCAAATTATCAATCTTTTATTAAAAACTAATTTATGTACCGAAATAAAATTAAAAATACATTAATTTGAAGAAGAGTCATTTCGAAACTTTCTAACTAATAATAATAATAATATCACTATTTTATTATATGTTACTTATATTATATCCTTAATAGAAAATTTTATAATAATTAAATCAATAAAAATGAAGAATAATTTAAAAAATATAAACAAGGTAAAATACATATTTAAATAAAGTAATAAAATTACTCAAATATAACAATTGAAAAATAGTTACAGTTCGATTTTATACCTATTTTATATAAATCGTTACAGGATGTAGAATTTTAAATTTAAACATAAATCCTCATAAGATGTTAGGATTATGCCGGAAAAAAAAAAGAGAAAAAAAGAAATTGGTCAAAATCGCTATACAGAATTGCAGTTTGTGAACAATTCGATGGAAAAATATAAATCGTGCTAACAAGCAATGATTTACTAAGAAAACAACTCATTTCACCTAACCCACTTTTCTCTCTTTTTTTTCAATTTTTTTAATTTTTTAAGTAAAGTATTATTTTTATCTTTAATATTTTTAAATAATTTTAAAAATGTTCTTAAATTTTTTTCTGTGTCAATTTTATTTTTTAAACTTTTTGAATAGCAACAATTCTAGAATTTTTTATTTTAATAAATAAAATAAATTGAATATTTACGAAAATAAATATTTTTTAGAAAATTTATCGATTTAAATTACAGTGTAAACGAGATATGACAATTTAGGCTGACACGTGTATATCCGTTTACACTGTAAACAAGATGTTACATATCTTGTTTACAGTGTAAATGATATATATAAGACAAATATTCAACATCTATAAAAGGACGTATAATTCTTGTTATTCTTCACACACATTATCCTTTCTCTGTCTCCTCTTTTTTTCAAAAACAAAGCTGAATGACCAGTAACAATCCATTCATAGTTGTGCTTCTTTATCCGAATTGTCGTATGAGAAATGGCGACAACGGGGTGACATTTGAGTGTCAGGATCCGATATTGTTTCACACTCAGCGTGTGGAGACGTTGTTTGAGCAAGCCTGTTGGGACACAAGTGAGGAAAATCGGAAGGGTGGCGTATAGGTTGCTGGCACCCATGGGAAATGGGGTCTTCCGATTTTGACTATTCCGATTTCACTGGGGACGAGCATGTGCGACTGATGTTCGACATTCATGGGAGGATCATGTGTGAACAGGTAATGGAGCTGTCTGCCGAGGTGGGTCATAGTGGTAGTGGGGGTTCTGCACAAGAAACCTATGTGCAGGACGACTGACCTCTCGCACTACCGCCCATTCATATCGCGATTCCGGAGCATGAGGCAGAAGAGGGTGAGGAGGAGTCGGACGAGGATTACGTGGCGGACAGTGGAGATAGTGAGTCTTCCGATGGTGGTGATGAGGATGAGTTTGTGCCAGAGACACCTACAGGGGCTTTACCGCGCCATGTGCTGCCTCCACCTCACCCGATTCTACCGCTATCGGCTGTGCCAAGTCACTATCACAGTCTAGATCTGAACGTCATGCATGAGAGGATCCCAGTGTCTGACACCTGTGGAGTGGATTACAACCTAGACGGCGGTGTGGAGTTTTGGATCGGACACTGGTTTAGAAGCCGAAAGGCGGTGCTTCAAGGTGTGAAGAACTACAGTATTCGCAGGAGTGTTGAGTACCGGGTGATCGAGTCCGACCGGTTAAAGTACCATGTGCAATGTCGTCAAGCCGATAGTGGGTGTCAATGAAGCCTTCGTGTGGCCCTTCGTCAGAATCTCGGATGCTGGTAAGTTCAAGTTTAATTGTGAATTTGAGTACTTTTGTATGATATTTTATTTTGGTTATAGATGTTGTGTAAGAATAAATTTTTTGTTGTGATTAGGGAGGTTCGAAGGTTTGGTGGACCACACAGTTGTCTGGCACCCATCATGACTCAAGACAATCGTCAGTTAGATAGCAGTCTCATCTGTAGACTCATATTGCCCTTGATTCATTCCAACCCGTCTGTGAGTATCCCGATCTTGCAAGGTGCGGTCCAGGCCAGCTATAACTTCAAGCCGTCATACAAAAAGGTGTGGATGGCAAAATAGAAGGCAGTTGCATGGATCTACGTGATTGAGAAGAGTCGTACAACAAGGTGCCGAAACTGCTTCAGGCACTGCAAAGCTGTTTTCCCAGCACCATATGTGACCTACGCCTCAAACCTTACTACAAAGGACACCTCATGGTGCGCGACTGCTGTATGTTCGACAAAGTTTTTTGGGCTTTCCCGTCATGTGTCGAGGTCTTCAAGCATTGCAAGCCATTTGTCTCTGTAGACGACACGCATCTGTATGGCAAGTATGGTGGAGTGTTGCTTATAGTGGTGGCATAAAACGAGAACAACAACATACTGCCAATTGCTTTTGCCATTGTTGAGTCTGAGAGCATTGAGTCATGGTCGTTCTTTCTTACTAATTTGAGGCACCTCGTCACCCCACAAGACGACTTACTAGTTATATCGGACAGATCTCAGGCCATCAAGGCCGCCCTAGGCTCCGATGATAGTGGGTGGCATCTCCCTAGGGCATTCCATGCTTACTGTATTAGACATATGGCTGTGAATTTCATGAGCCGGTTCAAGTCAGCTGAGGGCAAGCGATACCTCATAAACGCTGCTTATAGTCCAAGTCAGGCGGGGTTTGAGTGGTACATGGATGCATTGAGGGGTGTCTCTCCGGCGATGGCGGACTGGGCTGGTCATTTCAGAAAGGAGATTTGGCTTCAGCATTGAGTGGTCGGAGGTTTGGACACATGACCACCAATTTGTCCGAGTGCATCAATGCTGTGTTGAAGGGGACACGCTACTTGCCTATTTCGGCCATTGTACGTATCACGTACGAGAGAATGCAGAAGTTGTTTATTACGAAGGGTAGGAAAGCACAGAGCTAGTTGGCAGTCGGAAACTGCTTCTCACAGAGAATCTTAGCGGCCATTTAGAAGAATAGGGAAGGCATTCCGAAGATGCGTGTGACCCATTGTGATAGGTGGGCCTCCGTGTTTGTTGTGGAGGAACTAGAGCCGTTCGAGGGTTGGGGTCATGGTTCCTTTCAGGTTTGGCTATCGAAGGGCACATGTGATTGTGGTTTATTCCAACGTTAGCATTGAGTGGGTCCCGTATGTGCATCCAGTCTACCGGCAGGAAGCTGTGTTCAAGGTGTACGAGATGGAGTTCCCACCCATTCCCGACGAGTTGCTGTGGTTGGAGTGGCATGGGAGATGATGCGTCCTAATCTAGCCATGCATCGAAAGGTGACTGGAAGACCAGTGTCCACCAGATTCCAAAATGATATGGATGACGTCGAGCGTTAAGAGAAGCAGTGTGCCTTGTGTAGGCAACTCGGCCACACTAAGCTTTACGCTTAAGCCGTAAAACAGAGGTGGTGTGGTATTACAACCTATAAAATAAAATGGGTACATATAATAGCAGAAGAATTATAATATGCTAGGAGCCTAGAAGAAAAGAGGAAACAAAATCGCAAAATAAAAGCGCAACGCTCAAGGAACGGGTTAACCTGCGTGCTAAGAAAACCGTAACTGTTAAATATATGATAACAGAAGTAGGAATAGAGTGCCAAAGATACAAAATAACAAGCTCCTAACTCAGCCTGCAAAGTCAAGACTGGCCGGAGAATATTTACATATATATACATACATATCCAAAACCCAAAAGTACATATACACAATCCTGCCTCTCCATAAACCTCTAAGAGGATCAAAAGAACAAGTTATGCGGAAAGAAAACCAAGTACATATATACACATCATAGCATAACAAAATAACCCTGTAACCACTCTGATTCAAGGGTCCAGACGCCTAACGAGATGCCTCTTGACCTGCATCTGAAAAATAACAACATAGTATGGAATGAGAACCGGAGGTTCTCAGTATGGTAAAGGTGCCACACACATAATATATAAGGTCCTGGGAATGCCAAAGGCAATCCTAGAACGCCGACACTCAGATTATAGAGCTTAAAGTATTAAATAGAAGCCATAAAAGGTGGTTTACTAAGGATATTTAAACCTAACTTAACTTAACCTTAAATCTAAATCCCATTATACCATTCCTCCTTACCTCCAACTCCATCATGCATTTTCACAGACAACTAAACAGACAAAGACAAGCACAAGAAGGTTACAAATACTGCAGATAACAAATATACATTTAACATGGCAAGTACATTTAGGCACACCCAGTTAATACACAAGCAAGTAATTCAAGTAATATGCATATGATGCATGCCTGTCCTATGGCTGATGAGGCTCATCTGTCGGTTATCCAGCCAACCCGACAAGTCTGAATTGTCCTTAGACTGTCCCCCGACGTGCATCCCCAAGAGTCTATGCATAGCTTTTTCTCAAATAATCAATATTGCTCAATGGGGGTAACATTCCCGGGAATTTATATAGTGCCCGGTCACACTTACGTCGTAGGGTCAACAGAGTATCGAGTTTTCTACCTGGTACACGTGGTGGCAAGCCACGGCACTTTATCCAGGAAATCTCGTATCTCAGATCATTCAGATTCATAAGCCATGTAAATAATTCAATTATAATTCATCAACATCCACATCATTCTCAATTGCATCTCATTCATCATCATACATTAAACATATTCAATCCTTATCCTTCATTATCACACCTCCCATTCCGTCCATCAATAGTTCCAATTCAAAACATAATTCATTCTTTTCTAAGAATCAAACTTCAAACTTATAACATACTCATTTTCTTAATAACTCAAAATCAAACCATATAACCTTTAAATCTAAATCTCTTTTAAATAATCATCTAAACAAAATCTCCAATTTTTTATAAAATTTCGGCAGCATCTCCTCTAAAACTCATATTTTGCCACCCTTTTCGGGTCCAAACCTGCTTCCTTTTCAATTCAACATACCATTCCTCATCATCATAACAGTCACCATAATAAATCTACCTCAGATCGACAATTATACTCATACAATATTCAAATCCAACAACCAAAATTCAACTAAGGATCATAGTTCACTAATCCCAGGCTTCTAACACAAAATACCTTAAATCAATAATTCACTAAATTATTAGTTAATCAACAAGCACCAAACCAACTACGTTCATCAACAATAACATTTAACCATAATTCTCTCCAAATTAACATAACAACATTCACCATCCAAAATTAATAACTAATTATCCAATAAACTTCAACCAAATATATTCATCGACAAATTACTAAACATTAAACATACACCTGCATTCCAACTTATCCTATGGTCATCTAGCCTAAGTTTTCACAGAACATTATATATTAAATGCAAGAAACCTAAACCATACCTTAGCCGATTCCCAGGTATTATTCCAAGACAATTTTTCTAAAAGAAACACAGCCCTCAAAACCTCAACTAATCTGCTTTCTCCAAGTTCCAGTATTCACAATTTCAAGCTCCAATTATTTATTCACAACCTAATACACATTTATAACACATATATATCCAATTTAATACTCAAAGCTCAAATTCAAAGAAAATAAAATAGAATTATCGTATCCTCACCTTACCCAAGCTTCACATAAGCAAGAGTAAACGTTTCCCTCAAGCTAATTGGATCCTAAAACATCAAAAATCAAAGAAATTCAACACCCCTTCTCAAAACTCAAAAATTGGGGGAAAAGAGTGGATATGAATATTTAAGGGCTTACCTATGAAATTGTTCTGGTAGAAATGTAAAGCTCGACGCGGTGGACGCGTGACCGCAAACGGTGCGACGATCGGAGCTCGGATCGAAAAGTTACGGCACCTTGAACTTGGAACGAGGGTTCGGACCCTTTTCTTCTTCTCCCTGGACGCAAGCTTTCAGCGTCACGTTGCTGAAATGAGGGAGATGCAATGCGTGGGTTCATTTAAAGTGTGGGTCCGGTTGGACCGGTAGCCCGATTCGGGTCCGGTTCAACCGGTTTGACCCGTTCGGTCCAATTTTGGACCGTTTTTTTTCAAAATTAGTGTCAAAATTCTCGTTTCGATGAGCTCTATCCTAATTTAATATAATTTTCACATTTCTAATCCTCCTTATTAAAAACTAATTTATTGACTAATTATCTACTAATTTAACCGGGGTTTACATCCTACCCACCTAATAAAGAATTTTGTCCTCAAAATTCAAATTCAGTTACCTGAAAAGAGATGTGGGTAGTCCTTTCGCATATCTGATTCGAGTTCCCAAGTATGTTCCTCGATACCAGCTCGACTTCAAACTACTTTTACCAATAATACTTCCTTTCCGCATAATCGTTTAATATTAGTATCATCAATTCTCACTGGAATTACTAGAAGCGTTAGATCTTCTCTCACTTGGATTGGTTCTGGTTCCAAAACATGACTCGTGTCAGGAGTATACTTCCGAAGCTATGATACATGGAACACGTCGTGCAAATTCGAAAGATATGGCAGTAAGGCGATTCTATAAGCCACTGGCCCAATTTTCTTCAGGATCTCAAATGGTCCAATATAACGGGGATTCAGTTTCTTAGTCTTAATAGCTCTTCCCACTCCAGTGGTTGGTGTAACTTTCAAAAAGACATGTTCTCCTTCTTTGAATTCCAAAGGCTTTTGCCTCTGATCAGCATAACTTTTCTGGCGGCTTTGGGCTATAAGCATTCGACTACGAATCTTCTTTATTTGCTCAGTCATTTCAGCTATCACCTCAGGCCCTAATAAACTCCTTTTTCCAGTTTCATACCAACACAACGGGATTGACATTGTCTGCCATACAGAGCCTCATATGGATCCATTCCAATGCTCGCATGATAGCTATTATTATAAGCAAATTCTATTAATGGCATATACCGATCCCAGCTCGCTGGCTGGTCCAAAACACAAGCCCTTAGCACATCCTTCAAGGTCTGAATAGTTCTCTCTGACTGACCATCTGTCTGAGGGTGATACGCAGTACTCAAACTCAACTGAGTTCCAAATGCACACTGAAAAGCTCCCCAGAACCTTGACGTAAAACGGGGATCTCTGTCAGATATAATAGTAGAAGGCACGCCATGCAATCTGACAATCTCTTTAATATACATTTGAGCTAATTCTTCCATTGTACAACTTATTCGGATAGGAAGAAAGTGAGCCGATTTCGTCAGTCGATCCACAACCACCCAAATAGCATTACAACCAGATCGGATTCTAGGCAAACCTATCACAAAATCTATTGCAATACTCTCCCATTTCCATTGTGGAATCTCTAAAGGCTGAAGGGTTCCTGATGGTCTCTAATGCTCAATCTTAACCTTCTGACACGTTAAACATTTAGATACGTGCAATGCCACATCATTCTACATACCTGGCCACCAGAACATCGCTTTCAGATCCTGATATATTTTAGTACTCCCTGGATGAATTGAGAATCCACTTTTATGAGCTTCCTTCAAGATACTTTGTCGCAAGTCTCCAACATTAGGCACAATAATTTGGTTCTTGAACCTCCATAAACCATCCCGACCTTCTGACACTCTCCACTGTTTTCCCTGTTCAACTGCTGGTAATACCTTACGTAACACTTCACTATCTCGATGAGCCTTTAGAAGTTCTGATTTAAAATCACTTGAAATCTGCAACTGACTCAAACACAGGATTCCAGATTCTTCTCTAATTCCCAAATTCAATCCTTGAAATGCCCTTAGTAATTCTTCCTCCCGTAACATTATCCAAGCTGCATATAAAGACTTTCGACTCAAGGCGTCCGCCACAACGTTCGCTTTTCCTGGATGATAATTCAATTCAAAATCATAATCTTTCAGAAGCTCCATCCATCTCCTCTGACGCATATTTAACTCTTTCTGCTAAAAAAGATACTTCAAATTCTTATGGTCTGAGAAGACATGAAACTTAACGCTATAGAGATAGTGCCTCCAAATCTTTAAAGCAAACACAACAGCAGCAAGTTCCAAATCATGTGTCGGGTAGTTCATCTCATGCGGCCTTAACTGCCGTGAGGCATATGCTACAACATTCTGGTGCTGCATCAGAACGCACCCCAAACCCTTCAGAGATGCATCATAGTACACTTCAAACGGTTCACTTGGTTCAGGCAATACTAACACGGGTGCAGTAGTCAATCTGTGCTTCAATGCTTGGAAGCTCTCCTCACACTCTGGAGTCCAGATAAAAGGCGTATCCTTCCTAGTCAACTTAGTTAAAGGTAAGGCGAGCTGTGAAAATCTCTTAATGAATCTGCGATAATACCCCGCCAAACCTAAGAAACTCCTGATCTCTGTCACTGAAGTTGGTCGCTCCCAATTCATCACTGCTTCCACCTTAGCAGGATCCACAGCTATTCCCTGCTTACTCACCACGTGGTCGAGAAATTTCACTTCACTCTTCCAGAATTCATATTTAGATAACTTAGCATATAACTTCCTATCTCTCAGAATTTGTAGCACAGTTCGCAAGTGATCAACATGCTCCTCTTCAGTCTTAGAATAAACAAGAATATTATCAATGAAGACAATAACAAACTTGTCCAAATACAATCAGAATCTGCTCTAAACTCTGATCATCACCTGGTACTCCCACAGTTAATAACATAACACCCTGACATCCAGTTCCAAAACAGTTTACTATCATAGAATTCAAATAATAACTATTCACCACAACTGGCGCTTCTGACCCTTCCGGCATAAACTGTACTGACTTCTCAGAACAATCAAGCAAAATATGATTCTTAGATAACCAACCTCCCAGTTATCCCAGCATCATCTTCCTGCAGGATACGTCGTATTCCCTACCACCAATTCTGAGCCTCGCCTTACAGCTGATAAGTTCTAAACTCAACCCATTGCTCCTCAGGAACCTGCTGAGCCTACAACGCCCTTTCCATAGCATGAATCCAATTATCTGCGTCAGTGGGATTTGAGGTTTTTCTAAAGGTCGGAGGGTGAACTTTCAGAAATATAGCAAGTGTCATAGGACTGTCCTCATCATTATTGTTCCCGTGATTACCCTGATTTATCTTATTTGCCAGTGCCTCAGCTGTTGTGTGCATAGCTGCAGCCATATTTCCCAGAGTAGCCATAAAGTCTACTGGATCATTCCCTACCGGGCTAGGAGTAACGATGCCTATCCTACCTCTACATCGCCCGCGACCGCGTCCGCGAGTCGACATTTGGTCCTTATTCACACCAAACAATTGATATTAAGGTGATCAGTCTCAATATCTCAAGTTTAATGCTTTAAAGTCCCAACTGCATGCTCACGAATACTTATGCTACACATACCAGTCTGATATCCTAAGTAGCACATAATCACACACAGAGTATGCTCAGAAGCATAATCAGTTCGTCTCCCAGGCTCTACAGGAACGAACTGCTCTGATACCATAATGTAATACCCTACCACACTAAGCTTTACGCTTAAGCCGTAAAACAGAGGTGGTGTGGTATTACAACCTCTAAAATAAAATGGGTACATATAATAGCAGAAGAATTATAATATGCTAGGAGCCTTAAAGAAAAGAGGAAACAAAATCGCAAAATAAAAGCGCAACGCTCAAGGAACGGGTTAACCTGCGTGCTAAGGAAACCGTAACTGTTAAATATATGATAACAGAAGTAGGAATAGAGTGCCAAAGATACAAAATAACAAGCTCCTAACTCAGCCTACGAAGTCAAGACTGGCCGGAGAATATTTACATATATATACATACATATCCAAAACCCAAAAGTACATATACACAATCCTACCTCTCCATAAACCTCTAAGAGGATCAAAAGAACAAGTTATGCGGAAAGAAAACCAAGTACATATATACACATCATAGCATAACAAAATAACCCTGTAACCACTCCGCTTCAAGGGTCCAGACGCCTAACGAGATGCCTCTCGACCTGCATCTGAAAAATAATAACATAGTATGGAATGAGAACCGGAGGTTCTCAGTATGGTAAAGGTGCCACACACATAATATATAAGGTCCTGGGAATGCCAAAGGCAATCCTAGAACGCCGACACTCAGATTATAGAGCTTAAAGTATTAAATAGAAGCCATAAAAGGTGGTTTACTAAGGATATTTAAATCTAACTTAACTTAACCTTAAATCTAAATCCCATTATGCCATTCCTTCTTACCTCCAACTCCATCATGCATTTTCACAGACAACTAAACAGACAAAGGCAAGCACAAGAAGGTTACAAATACTGCAGATAACAAATATACATTTAACATGGCAAGTACATTTAGGCACACCCAGTTAATACACAAGCAAGTAATTCAAGTAATATGCATATGATGCATGCCTGTCCTATGGCTGATGAGGCTCATCTGTCAGTTATCCAGCCAACCTGACAAGTCTGAATTGTCCTTAGACTGTCCCCCGACGTGCATCCCCAAGAGTCTATGCATAGCTTTTTCTCAAATAATCAATATTGCTCAATGGGGGTAACATTCCCGGGAATTTATATAGTGCCCGGTCACACTTACGTCGTAGGGTCAACAGAGTATCGAGTTTTCTACCTGGTACACGTGGTGGCAAGCCACGGCACTTTATCCAGGAAATCTCGTATCTCAGATCATTCAGATTCATAAGCCATGTAAATAATTCAATTATAATTCATCAACATCCACATCATTCTCAATTGCATCTCATTCATCATCATACATTAAACATATTCAATCCTTATCCTTCATTATCACACCTCCCATTCCGTCCATCAATAGTTCCAATTCAAAACATAATTCATTCTTTTCTAAGAATCAAACTTCAAACTTATAACATACTCATTTTCTTAATAACTCAAAATCAAACCATATAACCTTTAAATCTAAATCTCTTTTAAATAATCATCTAAACAAAATCTCTAATTTTTATAAAATTTCGGCAGCATCTCCTCTAAAACTCATATTTTGCCACCCTTTTCGGGTCCAAACCTGCTTCCTTTTCAATTCAACATACCATTCCTCATCATCATAACAGTCACCATAATAAATCTACCTCAGATCGACAATTATACTCATACAATATTCAAATCCAACAACCAAAATTCAACTAAGGATCATAGTTCACTAATCCCAGGCTTCTAACACAAAATACCTTAAATCAATAATTCACTAAATTATTAGTTAATCAACAAGCACCAAACCAACTACGTTCATCAACAATAACATTTAACCATAATTCTCTCCAAATTAACATAACAACATTCACCATCCAAAATTAATAACTAATTATCCAATAAACTTCAACCAAATATATTCATCGACAAATTACTAAACATTAAACATACACCTGCATTCCAACTTATCCTATGGTCATCTAGCCTAAGTTTTCACAGAACATTATATATTAAATGCAAGAAACCTAAACCATACCTTAGCCGATTCCCAGGTATTATTCCAAGACAATTTTTCTAAAAGAAACACAGCCCTCAAAACCTCAACTAATCTGCTTTCTCCAAGTTCCAGTATTCACAATTTCAAGCTCCAATTATTTATTCACAACCTAATACACATTTATAACACATATATATCCAATTTAATACTCAAAGCTCAAATTCAAAGAAAATAAAATAGAATTATCGTATCCTCACCTTACCCAAGCTTCACATAAGCAAGAGTAAACGTTTCCCTCAAGCTAATTGGATCCTAAAACATCAAAAATCAAAGAAATTCAACACCCCTTCTCAAAACTCAAAAATTGGGGGAAAAGAGTGGATATGAATATTTAAGGGCTTACCTATGAAATTGTTCTGGTAGAAATGTAAAGCTCGATGCGGTGGACGCGTGACCGCAAACGGTGCGACGATCGGAGCTCGGATCGAAAAGTTACGGCACCTTGAACTTGGAACGAGGGTTCGGACCCTTTTCTTCTTCTCCCTGGATGCAAGCTTTCAGCGTCACGTTGCTGAAATGAGGGAGATGCAATGCGTGGGTTCATTTAAAGTGTGGGTCCGGTTGGACCGGTAGCCCGATTCGGGTCCGGTTCAACCGGTTTGACCCGTTCGGTCCAATTTTGGACCGTTTTTTTTCAAAATTAGTGTCAAAATTCTCGTTTCGATGAGCTCTATCCTAATTTAATATAATTTTCACATTTCTAATCCTCCTTATTAAAAACTAATTTATTGACTAATTATCTACTAATTTAACTGGGGTTTACACCACTCCCAGATGCATGCCATACTCCATGTGACGGGGGAGGAGGAGGTGGTAGAGGTGAGGCCTCTTTGTCCTATACAATGCCTCAATGCTCCTCCTGGTGGGCGTACTCGACCTCCTCATCAGACTCAACTCCGATCCCCACCCGTCGTGGGCGGGCCCTCTCCCTCCTCACCGGTTCTCCAGGTCGACGCTCTTTGTGGCCCCTGTCCCTCCGAGCATGTTGTCGAGTATCATCCCTACCCTCCCTCGCACGTCCACGTCGATCCGGCACACCCCGAGGAAGGGCGAGATCGTCCCTGGGCTGGCTAGTAGTGGGTTGTATGTCAGGGGGCAACTCCGCCAGCCTCGGGTCCTCTAGTACCTCCTGTCCCGATAGATGCCTAACACGGCAAGCCCCACGCCACCAATAATAGTACTCCAGGGTCAGCCTTGTATCGAATGTATGGTACACAGTGATCTGGCGATCGGGCTCAAACCTCTGGTGCCATCTATCGTACCACTTCTTTAGCTTGAACGGCCACCATAGATCCTCACCTCGACCAGTAGTAGTTAGGTACCTGTCAATGAAGATGGTGTGTTAAATACTTCCTTTAGTCATAATAACTAAAATCTTTTAACATATAAGTAAGTAGAAATATAGCATCAATCTCACCTATCAAGATTTACCGGAGTGTCTGGTACCTGCTGCTCTCTATTGAACTGCCGTTTCACCCAATCAATGTGGTAAAATCGAAAGATATTGAAGCACAATAGGGAGATGGCTGACAACCATATCCCCCACTCCTCCTCCTCACGAAACCAGGGTAGACACAAAGCCTGCAGGGCGGGGTCATCGTAGATTCTTCATGCAAACCTAAGAAAGAAAGTTTTCAACATAACACAAACACAATTATTATACGAAATCTCTCGAATTATCCATATAACAAGCATACTAAAGCATACGATATCTATCTAATTATCCAAAATAAAAACATACATATTTTACAACTAACCTTGTCGAACCGTAGCCGGTCGAGGGAAACCCTCCAATGCAGGACCCTGGCCCCATGCTGATCCCTACTCTGCTGCGGCAATCCAACCAACCTAACATATCGAACGAGGGCATATACGGTTCATTAAGTAACATACCAAATGATTTGACAAAATTATTTAACTCAAATACGTAAAAAGACATTCCTCACCTCGCAAATAGCGGATATTGGTAGACGCCTCTATCTGGTGGACACCACTCGAAAAATCTCTTATAGATCCAAGACATCAACAAAGGAGTGCAACTAGCGATATCCGTGACACCCCGCTTAGCCGCCAAAGAAAGGGACTGATACGTCCAGGCCAGCATAGCCGAGCCCCAGGAAAATGCTCTACACTCCGCAAAGTCTCGGAGCAACGGTGGCCAACGAAGGTGCACCAGATTGTTGGACTTGTCGGTCATCAGATACCCTCCGATCAGTAACATGATATAACACCTGGCGTACTATCGGAGGGTCTCAGGATCGGCTGTTTGGGACATCTGGCGGACACGATCCCGTAGCCACACAAGCTTCAGCGTGAACGACTCCTTCCTCTATGCCACCTGCTGTGCTGCCACGGGAGATGAAATGTGTGCGTCTCTAGACGCCATCGCTCCACTAGTGCCGAAATCAGGGAATTGTCAAAAGTAAAATCCCTGAGGGGCACAGTGTCGCCGAATCCGGTCTCATCCAGATACGGGACAATGGCGTTCAGTGGAGCTAAAGTATAGCTCACTCGCCGGGACAGTAGGAGGCGAGGCCTCTGAATAATGACAAACAAAAATAATATTTAAATTATATAAAATCAATTGTAACTTATAAATTATTTTTTAACATTTAAAAAAATTAATTTTACTTTCGATAATATTTATCTCTTAAAAGTCTCAAGATTAATTATTTTTATTATTACTTTTATTACAAATTAAATAATATAATACAACAAAATAAAGTCTTAAATTTCTAATAAAATAGAAATATCAAAATTTATTAACGTAAACAATGTTATACTATAATGGCATCAAACTTATAAATACTAACAACATAGCACAGGAATAACAGGATTCCAAACTAATAATATTTATGTCATACCAACCTAGCACAAGCGGATAGAGTTCTAAATTAAGCCTACAGACCTAACTCCTAACTCATATATACCAACTTTCCAGATCTTCATGACTACCCTAATAATGGCAACATCATTAAATTTAACAACCATAATGAAACTAACCTCGAAGTCGGCCGCCCCGGCGTAATGTGTCGTCTCGTTCAACCTGTTTATGTTCCCATCATTCCCCACTTGGCGCGCCATCACTGCTTGGATCAAACGTATAGTCAGAAAGGGTTAAAAGAGGGGAGAAAGATGTTGACAAAGTCAAACTGGGGCCCGAAAGTCAGTTGTAAATGACTTCTATATATAGGCGCGTACGGGCTATAACTCGTTTACAATGTAAACGAAATATACAAGTGTCACCTGACGTGTCATATCTTGTTTACACTGTAAATGAAATATGGCAATGGAATTTAAATTGGTAAATTCTCTAAAAAATATTTATTTTGTAAATATTATATTTATTTTATTTATTAAAATAAAAAATCCAACAATTCTACCCTTACATTAAAAATGAAAATAGATGTTAGTGGCCTAACAATTTGACTTTTTGTCGTGGTCTGTAATGGTTGACTAGAATAAAAAATATTTTTATTTTATATTTTTTTTGTTTAAAAAGATAAAGCATATAAAAATAAAAAATATAAAAGCCTCAAATCTGAACCCTAATAACCCTATTTGCATCTTTCTTCAATAAGAAACTGAAATTCTAAACTATGACTTCTCAAAGTTCAACATAATCATAAAAAAGTAGGCGACGAGAAACACTTACCTACAATCGTGGGGAGCTCCCTGTCCTATGGTGGTAAAAAATAGCAGAGAATTCAGGACACAAATTTTAGAGTTGTATATACTATGAAGTAAAGTGTGTTGTTTAACTTGTATTTCGATATGGGCTTATGGAACTCTTCAAGTTCTTTACGTTTATGTTGCAGATTATAAATGGATGCACTTTCTTTGCTTGGGCAAATGATGAAGCAACAATACAAGATGTTGAAGTTTCCAGACTGAAAATGAAGATTTTCACTTTAAAAGCCAAATCATCTTATGTTAAATGCAAGCTGTCGATTGCTACAACTCTTAATTGCTATATTGCGATGGATTATGGTCTCTTATTTTTTTAATCTTTATTCATGAAGTAGGGTTAGAACCTAGATGAAATTGGGCTATTAGCATTCAGAGAGATGGTAGGATTAGTTTCGCAGAGAAATATAAGTAATAGTAGTGAAATGGGTGAATTATGTTTCAAAAATAATGTCTTAAGTCAAAAATTTTGTAATGTTAATGTCCTTAAAGTTTTATTAATGTTTTAAAAACATCCCTGACTGCATATTTGAAAATTGGGCTCAAACATGTTATTCTATCCCTGTATTGTGTGTTCTATATTACATAATACATAAATATTTAATACAAAAAAATTCTCTCTCAATATAAAGGAAATATTTCCACTTCAGAATAGAGAGACTGAATTTGTCCATATCAAGATAACCTATAGCTTAGAGATATATAAACCAGATCATTATTTGTCATAAGAAACACTTTTTCAAAAGTGGCATACTATAGTTCTGTCAAGTTAGCATACTTCTAATAACAAAATAAGAAGGTACTTCAATTCAAAATACAAAGTATAAAACATGTTGGTCTTAAAAGCGCATTACAAGTTGCTAAGATCTTTTAAACTTTCAAAAAATACATTCAAATTTTGATTTGAATCCTACGACCCAGTGATAGAATTTGGATCTTGGCTTGCTTGACTTGAATGCTTTCCCAAATGATGGTGTTGCTTGTTTGGTCTTAAAACTTTTTAGTTGGCTTGTGGGATGCAAATTTGTCTTTTTTGATTGGATATTTGTGCTTGTGTTTTTTGCGAATCCCTGTTGCTGGTTTTGTGTACTTGCAATTGATTTGCTCAAGTTGGTTCTCCTAGGGGATGCCATTATGGAGCTGGTCAGTTGTCATTACAATTCATTAACAAAAAGAAATGAGTAAACAAGGTCTATTTAAAAGAAAGTAAATTATAGTTTGCATTCTAATAGGACAACCTCGCTTGTTGTAAACAAGTTTAAGATAATAAGAGCATTTTCGTTGTAACACAATCTTGAAACTGATAGGGCCTTAGGGTACTTCATCTTCTCCTTGTGCTCTTTTTTTTCTTAGGTCTCCCAATAGAAACTCTATACGATGGGAGTAGCACATCAGAATACAGAGTTTTCTCCTATATCATATATCCATTATACGAATTAATCATTAGAGTGTAGCATGCGACATAGGCTTCTCTCTTGTAACAGCCATCACATATATTTCTTGAAGTCATCTTTTGCATAATTAATGACACTAATAGCATGCGTATATGACAAACCAGTCAACTGGAACTTTCTGCATGAACATTCTTACTTAACTAGGTTAATTTATCTCTATCTCTAATCATCTCAAACCTACTTATTCTAGCAAGGATAGGAAGCCACTACCTAATAGCATCAAATTTTCTTCTGTAACCTTAGTTTAATCCTAGAAGGAATATCATCCTTATACCTCTCAGTGTTTTTCCTATTCTCAATCCATTGTTTCATCAAGTAGACTTTAATTTCTTGTAACATAGTGACTATAGATTTTTCTCTATGTTCAACTATTTCATTATTAAAGCTTTCATACATGTTATTCACAACAATGTCATATTTTGAATAAAATTCATACCTTGAATTACACCAATATTTAGGACAGATTTTGATCAAATGTCTGTAGGCTTCTTCATTGATGGCTCAAATCTCCTTCGTCTTATCCTCCCATACTATAAGATATGTGGATTTATGTGCTTGTCACATTTTCTATTTAGGGTTTAGACCTAGGAATTTATTTTCAAAGATAGTATAGAGGTGTCTCACACAAAATCGATGATCCACACCTGTAAATACACTGTAAAATTTCGGATCCCTGGTATTCTATTCCCTTGAAAATTCTGTTTCCTAGCTTATGCTGGTCATTCATATGGTGTCCATTATGGAAGTGTCAGTGTATGACATACTATAACTCTAGACTTAGCTTCTGTTAGTGACAGATGATTTTTATTGCATGTTTGGATGCTTAACCTAACAAAATGGACTTGTATTTTTTTAATGAGATCTAATATTCTATACATGGTGTTAATAACTCTTTCTCAAACAGAGTGCATTAGAAGAACAGCTGGAGACATTGAGAAATTCTGTAGATTGTCTTTAAAATAAACTATTGAGTTAAGAAATTAACTAACTTAATTGATGATGACAAACATTGATCTAATGGGTTAAACATCCAATTAGTTTTGATTGTGTTTAATTAAGTGATGCTGGCCACAATTAGTAAACATAGCAGCAGCCCAAAATGGAACAAAGAAATTGAATCTGATCTTGTGGGCAACTGGTGCACGAAATTGCAATCACACTTTTGCAATCCCGCACAACTAACCAGCAAGTGCACTGGGTCGTCCAAGTAATACCTTGCGTGAGCAAGGGTCGATCCCACGGAGATTGTCGGCTTGAAGCAAGCTATGGTTATCTTGTAAATCTTAGTCAGGATATCAGAAATTATCAGGATTGATTGTAAAAAGCAAAAGAACATGAAATAGTTACTTGTATTGCAGTAATGGAGAATAGGTTGAGGTTTTGGAGATGCTCCATCTTCTGAATCTCTGCTTTCCTACTGTCTTTCTTCATCAAACACGCGAAGCTCCTTCTATGGCAAGCTGTATGTAGGGTTTCACCGTTGTCAGTGGCTACCTCCCATCCTCTCAGTGAAAACGTTCCTATGCTCTGTCACAGCATGGCTAATCATCTGTCGGTTCTCGGTCAGGCCGGAATAGAATCCATTGATTCTTTTGCGTCTGTCACTAACGCCCCGCCTGCTAGGAGTTTGAAGCACGTCACAGTCATTCAGTCATTGAATCCTACTCAGAATACCACAGACAAGGTTTAGACCTTTCGGATTCTCTTGAATGCCGCCATCAGTTCTAGCTTATACCACGAAGATTCTGGTTAAGGAATCCAAGAGATATCTACTCAATCT
Source organism: Arachis stenosperma (assembly GCF_014773155.1). Lineage (NCBI taxonomy): Eukaryota > Viridiplantae > Streptophyta > Magnoliopsida > Fabales > Fabaceae > Arachis > Arachis stenosperma. The sequence continues at coordinate 107,359,445 of NC_080386.1, read as the reverse complement.
AAGGTAGAACGGAGGTGGTTGTCAGGCACACGTTCATAGTTGAGAATATGATGAGTGTCACGGATCATCACATTCATCCGGGTTAAGAACAAGTGATATCTTAGAATGGAAGCAAGCATGATTGAATAAGAAACAGTAGTAATTGCATTAATCCATCAAGACACAGCAGAGCTCCTCACCCCCAACCATGGGGTTTAGAGACTCATGCCGTGGAAGGTACACAAAGAAACGTGTAAAGTGTCATGAGGTACAGATACAATGTCAAAAGATCCTATTAATAGTGAACTAGTAATCCTAAGGTTTACAGAAATGAGTAAATGACAGAAAAATCCACTTCCGGGCCCACTTGGTGTGTGCTTGGGCTGAGCATTGAAGCTTTCATGTGTAGAGACCTTTTCTGGAGTTAAACGCCAGCTTTCATGCCAGTTTGGGCGTTTAACTCCAAGTTTTATGCCAGTTCCAGCGTTAAACGCTGGAAATTCTGAGGCTGAATTGCCACGCCGGTTTGGGCCATCAAATCTTGGAAAAAGTATGGACTATTATACATTGCTGGAAAGCCCAGGATGTCTACTTTCCAACGCCGTTGAGAGCGCGCCAATTGGGCTTCTGTAGCTCCAGAAAATCCACTTCGAGTGCAGGGAGGTCAGAATCCAATAGCATCTGCAGTCCTTTTCAGTCTCTGAATCAGATTTTTGCTCAGGACCCTCAATTTCAGCCAGAAAATACCTGAAATCACAGAAAAACACACAAACTCATAGTAAAGTCCAGAAAAGTGAATTTTTGCTAAAAACTAATAAAAATATACTAAAAACTAACTAAAATATACTAAAAACATACTAAAAACAATGCCAAAAAGCGTACAAATTATCCGCTCATCACAACACCAAACTTAAATTGTTGCTTGTCCCCAAGCAACTGAAAATCAAAATAGGATAAAAAGAAGAGAATATACTATAGACTCCAAAATATCAAAGAAACATAGTTCCAATTAGATGAGCGGGACTAGTAGCTTTTTGCCTCCGAACAGTTTTGGCATCTCACTCTATCCCTTGAAGTTCAGAATGATTGGTATCTATAAGAACTCAGAACTCAGATAGTGTTATTGATTCTCCTAGTTAAGTATGATGATTCTTGAACATAGCTAGTGTATGAGTCTTGGCTGTGGCCCAAAGCACTCTGTTTTCCAGTATTACCACCGGATACATACATGCCACAGACACATAATTGGGTGAACCTTTTTAGATTGTGACTCAGCTTTGCTAGAGTCCCCAATTAGAGGTGTCCAGGGTTCTTAAGCACACTCTTTTTGCCTTGGTTCACAACTTTTTTTTTCTTTTTCTTCTTTTTTTTCGAAAAAATTTTTTTTTGAATTCACTGCTTTTTCTTGCTTCAAGAATCATTTTGATGATTTTTCAGATCCTCAATAACAGTTCTCCTTTTCCATCATTCTTTCAAGAGCCAACAATTTTAACATTCTTAAAACAACAAATTCAAAAGACATATGCACTGTTCAAGCATTCATTCGGAAAACAAAAATTATTGTCACCACATCAAGCTAATTCAACTAGTTTCAAGGATAAATTTCGAAATCCTGTACTTCTTGTTCTTTTGTGATTAAAGAATTTTTCATTTAAGAGAGGTGATGGATTCATAGGACATTCATAGCTTTAAGGCATAAAATTTCAATTTTATTAATTATGAATTAAGGACAAGACTCAAAGATAGATATATGATGAGACTAAAAAAAATAAAAATAGAAAACAAAATAAAAAAAACGAAAAAATAGGCTCCTAATGATAGAGGTTTTCACAGAGTTAGGACTCAACAACCTTGATTTTGAGAAGTGGATCGGATGTTCCCTCAGCTTGAGAGGAGAGCTTTTGGCGTTTCATCTCTTGGAGTTCACGCCCCTGCTTCTCTTGTTCCTTCAGTAAGTTGCAGAGCATGCAGTTCTGATTCTGCTGTTCTTCCTTAAGTTGCTCCATAGTCTCTTGCAACTTGGTGATAGATGCTTCTAGGCTGGCCCAGTAGCCATTTTCAGGAAATTCAGGGAGGAACTCCTGCGCCCTCCTTTTGATAGAGTTGTCTTGCATTTGTCCTTCCATTGACTTCTTAGTGATTGGGTGTTCAATGGGTATGAATTCATCTACTCCCATCTTTACCCCAGCCTCTTTACAGAGCAAGGAGATCAAGCTTGGGTAAGCCAATTTGGCTTCAGTGGAATTCTTATTTGCAATTGTGTAGATCTCACAAGCAATCACATGATGAACCTCCACTTCTTTTCCAAGCATAATGCAATGAATCATCACTGCTCTCTTGATGGTGACCTCAGAACGGTTGCTAGTGGGCAGTATGGAACGCCCAATAAAGTCTAGCCAACCTCTTGCAATTGGTTTGAGGTCTCCCCTCTTGAGTTGGTTTGGGACACCCTTAGAATTGGTTATCCACTTAGTTCCAGGGAGGCATATGTCCTCTAGAACTTGATCCAACCCTTTATCTGCTCTCACCATCCTCCTATTAAAGGAGTCAGGATCATCTTGCAGTTGAGGCAATTTGAAGATTTCTCTTATTTTGTCCAGATGGAAGTACATAACTTTCCCTCTGACCATGGTTCTGTAGGTATGGTAAGCAGTTCCAGTCATTCTCTGCTTATCTGTTAACCACAGATTTGAGTAGAATTCCTGAACCATGTTCCTTCCAACCTTTATCTCAGGATTGGTTAGAACTTCCCATCCTCTGTTTCGAATTTGCTCTTGGATCCCCGGATATTCATCTTCTTTCAGATCAAATTTAACTTCCGGGATCACTGACCTCAGACCCATTATCTTGTGATAATGGTCTTCATGTTCTTTGGTTAAGAACTTCTCTTGGTTCCAAAGATTCTTTGGATTATTCTCTTTCTTTCCTCTTAAATTGGTTTATTTTCCCTTAGGAGCCATGATCTTGATGAATCTTGGCTTAGTGATCACGGAAAAGCACACCAAACTTAGAGGTTTGCTTGTCCTCAAGCAAAAAAAGGAGAGAGAGAGAGAGAGAGGAAGAGGAAATTCGAATGGTGTGGTGGAATGAGGGGGACAAACGTGTATTTATAAGGTGGGGAGGGGAGATTTCGAAAAGAAAAGAAAAATTTGAAAGGAGATTTGAGAAGATATGGAAAGAATTTGAGAGAAAGGTGAGTTTTTGAATAATATTTGGAATTGATTTGAAATAGATTTGAAGAATGGTTTTGATTTTTGAAGATTTGAAAGTGAATGATGAATGGTTGAAGTGTGAATTTGTAGAAAAGTATGGGTAAGAAAAGGAAAGTTTGAAAAAATTTGGTTTGAAAACAAAATTGTGGTCCCCCCACCTTTCTGGCGTTAAACGCCCAGAATGGCACCCATTCTGGCGTTTAACGCCCATTTGATGCCCCTTTTGGGCGTTTAACGCCCAGCCAGGTGCCCTGGCTGGCGTTAAACGCCAGAATTCCTTTATCACTGGACGTTTTTCCAAACGCCCAGGATGCTGCACACCTAGCGTTAAACGCCCAGAATGGTGCCCATTCTGGCGTTTAACGCCCAAAATGGCACCATTCCTGGCGTTAAACGCCCAGAATGATACCCATTCTGGCGTTTAACGCCCAAAATGCCCCTTACTGGCATTTTTTCGCCAGTAAGCTCATTTTCTCTGCTTTTTGAGCTGAATCCTTCTGTAACTCTGTGAATTCCTTCATTTTTGATACTTGCCTTTGTAAAAACAAATCATATAACCTACTAATGACTGGGTTGCCTCCCAGCAAGCGCTTCTTTACTGTCTTTAGCTGGACCTTCACTGAGAATCATTCAAGTCTCAGTTTTGAGCATTCCTGCTCAAAATTGCTTTCAAGATAATGCTTGATTCTCTGTCCATTAACAATGAACTTTTTGTCAGAATCAATATCCTGAAGCTCAACATATCCATATGGTGACACTCCTGTAATCACATACGGACCCCTCCACCAGGATTTGAGTTTTCCTGGAAATAATTTGAGCCTAGAGTTGAAGAGCAAAACTTTTTGTCCTGGCTCAAAGACTCTGGTTGACAACTTCTTGTCATGCCATTTCTTTGCCTTTTCCTTATAAATTTTTGCATTTTCAAAGGCATTGAGTCTGAACTCCTCTAGCTCATTTAACTGGAGCAATCTTTTTTCACCAGCTAACTGAGCATCCATGTTTAGGAATCTGGTTGCCCAGTAGGCTTTATGTTCCAGTTCTACGGGCAGATGACATGCCTTCCCATACACCAGTTGGTATGGAGAGGTTCCTATAGGAGTCTTGAATGCTGTTCTGTATGCCCACAGAGCATCATCCAAGCTCTTTGCCCAATCCTTTCTTCGGGCTATCACAGTCCGTTCTAGGATTCTTTTTAGCTCTCTGTTAGAGACTTCAGCTTGCCCATTTGTCTGTGGATGATACGGAGTTGCCACTTTATGGCTGATTCCATATCTAACCATAGCAGAGTATAGCTGTCTATTGCAGAAATGAGTGCCCCCATCACTGATTAGTACTCTGGGAACACCAAACCTGCTGAAGATGTGTTTCTGGAGGAATTTCAGCACGGTCTTGGTATCATTAGTGGGTGTAGCAATTGCTTCTACCCACTTAGATACGTAGTCCACTGCCACCAGAATGTAAGTATTTGAGTATGATGGTGGGAATGGACCCATGAAGTCAATTCCCCATACATCAAACAATTCTATCTCTAATATCCCTTGTTGAGGCATGGCATATCCGTGAGGCAAGTTACCAGCTCTTTGGCAACTGTCACAGTTACGCACAAACTCTCGGAAATCTTTATAGAGAGTAGGCCAGTAGAAGCCACATTGGAGGACTTTAGTGGCTGTTCGCTCACTTCCAAAATGCCCTCCATACTGTGATCCATGGCAGTGCCATAGGATCTTTTGTGCTTCTTCTCTGGGTACACATCTGCGGATTACTCCGTCTGCATATCTCTTAAAGAGATATGGTTCATCCCAGAGGTAGTACTTGGCATCTGAAATTAATTTCTTTCTTTGCACTTTGCTGTACTCCTGGGGTATGAACCTCACAGCTTTATAATTTGCAATATCTGCAAACCAAGGAGCTTCCTGAATGGCAAAGAGTTGCTCATCTGGGAAAGTCTCAGAGATCTCAGTAGAAGGGAGGGACGCCCCAACTACTGGTTCTATTCGGGACAGATGATCAGCTACTTGGTTCTCTGTCCCTTTTCTGTCTCTTATTTCTATATCAAACTCTTGCAGAAGCAACACCCATCTTATTAGCCTGGGTTTTGAATCCTGCTTTGTGAGTAAGTATTTAAGAGCAGCATGGTCAGTGTACACAATCACCTTGGATCCTACTATTGTCAATGGCATACACCACTGCAAGTAATTCTTTTTCTGTGGTTGTGTAATTCTTCTGTGCATCATTTAGAACACGGCTAGCATAATAAATGACATGCAGAAGTTTGTTATGCCTCTGTCCCAACACTGCACCAATGGCATGGTCACTGGCATCACACATTAATTCAAATGGCAATGTCCAATCTGGTGCAGAGATGACTGGTGCTGTGACCAGCTTAGCTTTTAGGGTCTCAAACGCCTGCAGACACTGTGTGTCAAACACAAATGGTGTGTCAGCAGCTAGCAGATTACTCAGAGGTTTTGCAATTTTCGAAAAATCCTTTATGAACCTTCTGTAGAATCCTGCATGCCCCAGAAAGCTTCTAATTGCCTTAACATTGGTAGGTGGTGGTAATTTTTCAATTACCTCTACCTTTGCCTTATCCACCTCTATTCCCTTGCTTGAAATTTTGTGCCCAAGGACAATTCCTTCAGTCACCATAAAGTGACATTTCTCCCAGTTTAAAACCAGGTTAGTCTCTTGGCACCTTTTCAGGACAAGTGCTAGGTGATTAAGACAAGAGCTGAATGAGTCTCCATATACTGAAAAGTCGTCCATGAAGACTTCCAGAAATTTCTCTACCATATCTGAGAAGATAGAGAGCATGCACCTCTGAAAGGTTGCAGGTGCATTGCACAGACCAAAAGGCATCCTCCTATAGGCAAACACGCCAGAAGGGCAAGTGAATGCTGTTTTCTCTTGGTCCTGAGGATCTACTGCAATTTGGTTGTAGCCTGAATAGCCATCCAAAAAGCAGTAATAGTCATGCCCAGCTAGTCTTTCTAGCATTTGGTCTATAAATGGTAAAGAAAAATGATCCTTTCTGGTGGCTGTATTGAGCCTTCTGTAGTCAATACACATACGCCACCCTGTAACTGTTCTTGTAGGAACCAGTTCATTTTTTTCATTATGAACCACTGTCATGCCTCCCTTTTTGGGGACAACTTGGACAGGGCTCACCCAGGGGCTATCAGAAATAGGATAAATAATCCCAGCCTCTAGTAATTTAGTGACCTCTTTCTGCACCACCTCCTTCATGGCTGGATTTAGCCTCCTCTGTGGTTGGACCACTGGTTTGGCATTATCCTCCAACAGGATCTTGTGCATGCATCTAGCTGGGCTAATGCCCTTAAGATCACTTATGGACCACCCAAGAGCTGTCTTGTGTGTCCTCAGCACTTGAATCAGTGCTTCCTCTTCCTGTGGATTTAAAGCAGAGCTTATAATCACTGGAAAAGTTTCACCCCCTCCCAGAAATGCATATTTCAGGGATGGTGGTAGTGGTTTGAGTTCAGGTTTGGGAGGCTTATCCTCCTCCTGAGGAATTTTCGAAAATTCCTTTGTTTCCTGTGGTTCTTCTTGATCAGGTTGAGCATCCTTGAAGATGTCTTCAAGCTCTGATTCTAGGCTTTCAGTCATATTGATCTCTTCCACCAAAGAGTCAATAATGTCTGTGCCCATGCAGTCATTTGGTGTGTCTGGATGCTGCATAGCTTTCACAGCATTTAACTTGAACTCATCCTCATTGACTCTCAAGGTTACTTCCCCTTTTTGTACATCAATGAGAGTTCGTCCAGTTGCTAGGAATGGTCTTCCTAGAATGAGAGTTGCACTCTTGTGCTCCTCCATTTCCAGCACCACAAAGTCAGTTGGAAAGGTAAATGGCCCAACCTTGACAATCATATCCTCTATTATGCCTGATGGATGTTTAATGGAGCCATCAACAAGTTGGAGGCATATCCTGGTTGGTTTGACTTCTCCAGTCAACCCAAGCTTTCTGATAGTGGATGCAGGTATTAGATTGATGCTTGCTCCAAGATCACATAGGGCTGTCTTGGTGCAAGCGCCTTCTAATGTGCATGGTATCAAAAAGCTTCCAGGATCTTGAAGCTTTTCTGGTAAGTTTTTCAGAATGACTGCACTGCATTCTTCAGTGAGAAACACTTTTTCAGTTTCTCTCCAATCCTTCTTATGGCTTAAGATTTCCTTCATGAACTTAGCATAAGAAGGTATTTGCTCAAGTGCCTCTGCAAACGGAATCTTTATTTCAAGAGTCCTTAGATAGTCTGCAAAGCGGGCAAATTGCTTATCCTGTTCCGCTTTGCGGAGTTTCTGAGGATAAGGCATCTTGGCTTGATATTCTTCAACCTTAGATGCTGCAGGTTCATTCCTTACAGAAGTGGTTGAAGAAGCCTTTTTAGAGGGATTACTGTCAGCACTCTCAGGTGTCTGATCTTCCCTTGGCGTTTGAACGCCAGGAATGGGTGAAGATTGGGCGTTAAACGCCAACTTCTCTCCCTTTTCTGGCGTTTGAACGCCAGAACTGGGCAAGGAATGGGCGTTTAACGCTAGCTTTCCTTCCCTTTCTGGCGTTTGAACGCCAATAACATTCCTCTCTGGGCTCTTACTGTCCTCAGAGGGAATTCGAACAGTGGTTTGGTTATCCTCTGTCAATTGTTCCCTGTTTGGCTTTTTGCTCTTTTGAGCAGTGGTATTTAGTGTCTTCCCGCTCCTCAGTTGAACTGCTTGACACTCCTCTGTTATCTGTTTAGATATTTGCTGTTTTGCTTGATTCAGCTGCAGTTCTATGTTCTTGTTAGCAACTTTAGTTTCATAGAGCATCTCTTTAAATTCTGCTAACTGTTCTGTCATCAGGAGCAATTGTTGATTAAGCTCAATTATCTGTTCTTGAGGATTAGGGTCAGTGACTACTGTCATGACTTCCTCTTCTGGAGAGAACTCATTGCTAGAATACAAATATTGGTTTCTAGCAACAGTGTCTATAAGCTCTTGAGCTTCTTCAATTGTCTTCCTCATGTGTATAGATCCACCAGCTGAGTGGTCTAAAGAAATCTGAGCTTTTTCTGTAAGCCCATAGTAGAAGATGTCTAACTGTACCCACTCTGAAAACATTTCAGAGGGGCATTTTCTTAGCATACCTCTATACCTCTCCCAGGCATTATAATGGGATTCATTATCCTCTTGTTTAAAGCCTTGGATGTCCAGCCTTAGCTGTGTCATCCTCTTTGGAGGGTAAAAATGATTCAGGAATTTGTCTGATAACTGTTTCCATGTCTTTATGCTTGCTGTAGGTTGGTTATTCAACCACCTTTTAGCCTGATCTTTTACAGCAAATGGAAACAGTAATAGTCTGTAGACATCCTGATCCACCTCTTTATCATGTACTGTGTCAGCAATTTGTAAGAACTGTGCCAGAAACTCAGTAGGTTCTTCCTGTGGAAGACCGGAATACTGGCAATTTTGCTGCACTATGATAATGAGTTGAGGATTTAGCTCAAAGCTGCTTGCTTTGATGGAAGGTGTACAGATGCTACTCCCATATGCAGCTGTAATGGGGTTAGCATATGACCCCAGAGTCCTTTTGGACTGATTGATGAGCGGATAATTTGTACCCTTTTTGGCATTGTTTTTAGTATGTTTTTAGTAGTTTTAGTTGAGTTCTTAGTATATTTTTATTAGTTTTTAGTTAAAATTCACTTTTCTGGACTTTACTATGAGTTTGTGTGTTTTTCTGTGATTTCAGGTATTTTCTGGCTGAAATTGAGGGACCTGAGCAAAAATCTGATCCAGAGACTGAAAAGGACTGCAGATGCTGTTGGATTCTGACCTCCCTGCACTCGAAGTGGATTTTCTGGAGCTACAGAAGCCCAATTGGCGCGCTCTCAACGGCGTTGGAAAGTAGACATCCTGGGCTTTCCAGCAATATATGATAGTCCATACTTTGCCCAAGTTTTGATGGCCCAAACCGGCGTTCAAAGTCACCCTCAGAAATTCCAACGTTAAACGCCGGAACTGGCACCTAAATGGGAGTTAAACGCCCAAACTGGCATAAAAGCTGGCGTTTAACTCCAAGAAGAGTCTCTACACGAAATTGCTTCATTGCTCAGCCCAAGCACACACCAAGTGGGCCCGGAAGTGGATTTTTATGTCATTTACTCATCTCTGTACACCCTAGGCTACTAGTTTTCTATAAATAGGACCTTTTACTATTGTATTAGAGAGCTTTTTGATCATGTTTTTATGATTGAACTCACTTTGGGAGGCTGGCCATTCGGCCATGCCTAGACCTTGTTCTTATGTATTTTCAACGGTGGAGTTTCTACACACCATAGATTAAGGTGTGGAGCTCTGCTGTACCTCGAGTATTAATGCAATTACTATTGTTCTTCTATTCAATTCCGCTTGTTCTTTGTCCAAGATATCACTTGTTCTTCAAATTGATGAATGTGATGATCCGTGACACTCATCATCATTCTTACTTATGAACAAGGTGACTGACAACCACTTCTGTTCTACAAGCAACCAAGGCTCTAGTGTTTATCTCTTGGATTCCTGATACACGATGCATGGTTGATCGCCTGACAACCGAGTGCTCACCTGACAAACGAGCCAGCCATTCTGTGAGATCAGAGTCTTCGTGGTATAGGCGAGAACTGATGGCGACATTCAAGAGAATCCGGAAGGTCTAACCTTGTCTGTGGTATTCTGAGTAGGATTCAATGATTGAATGACTGTGACGTGCTTCAAACTCCTAGCAGGCGGGGCGTTAGTGACAGACGCAAAAGAATCACTGGATTCTATTCCGGCCTGACCGAGAACCGACAGCTGATTAGCCATATGCTGTGATAGAGCATAGGAACATTTTCACTGAGAGGATGGGAGGTAGCCACTGACAACGGTGAAACCCTTGCATAAGCTTGCCATGGAAAGGAGTAAGAAGGATTGGATGAAGACAGTAGGAAAGCAGAGAGACGGAAGGGAAGGCATCTTCATACGCTTATCTGAAGTTCCTACCAATGAATTACATAAGTACCTCTATCTTTATCTTTATGCTTTATGCGTTTATTACCTATATCCATTTGAGTCTGCTTGACTGAGATTTACAAGGTGACCATAGCTTGCTTCATACCAACAATCTCTGTGGGATCGACCCTTACTCGCGTAAGGTTTATTACTTGGACGACCCAGTGCACTTGCTGGTTAGTTGTGCAAAGTTGTGTAGTGATCACAATTTCGCGCACCAAGTTTTTGGCGCCGTTGCCGGGGATTGTTCGAGTATGGACAACTGACGGTTCATCTTGTTGCTTAGATTAGGTATTTTTCTTCAGAGTTCTTAAGAATGAATTCTAGTGTTTCAAGGTGATGTTCTTATCATCACCAAAGCTGATTGATTCTCATCAATTTAGCTCTTGAATGCAATGTCCTGCTGAAGCTTGGCTAGCCATGTCTAATTCCTTTAGACTAAAGCTTTAGACTAACATTGCATGATTCCTGGAATTCTCATTAAGAATTTTGATACCTTTATTTTCTTTTCTAATTTTCGAAAAATCCAAAAAAATTACAAAACCATAAAAAAACCAAAAATATTTTATGTTTCTTGTTTGAGTCTAATGTCTCATCTTAAGTTTGGTGTCAATTGCATGCATTCATTCATGTGTCTTAAGGATCTTCAAGTAATTCTTGATTATTTCTTACTCTGATCTTTGAATTCTCTTGACTTGAGTGTTTTGTGTGTCTCATATGCATTCTCATTAGTGTCAGTAGTATACAAACTGCTAAGTTTGGTGTCTTGCATGCATTGTTATTTGATTTTAGTTGAATTTTGATTATTAAAAATCCAAAAATATTTTTAATTTGTGTCTTCTCAAGTCAATAATACAGAGAATTGAAGATTCAGAACATACAGCAGAGGAATTGCACAGAAAAAGCTGGGCGTTCAAAACGCCCAGTGAAGAAGGACAGACTGGCGTTTAAACGCCAGCCAGGGTACCTGGTTGGGCGTTTAATGCCCAAAAAGGTAGCATTTTGGGCGTTAAACGCCAGAATGGATACCATTCTGGGCGTTTAACGCCAGGATGGCACAAGGGGGAGGATTTTGTTTTCAAATCAATTTTTTTTCAAGTTTTCAAAGTTTTTCAAAATCAAATCTTTTTCAAAGCATATCTTTTCAATCAAATGTTTTCAAAATCAATTTCTTTCCTTTTTCAAAGATACTTGCTAATAATTAATGATTTGATTGAACATTTCAAGTATGTTGCCTTTTCTGTTGAGAAAGGTTTAATGTTTGAATCATATCTTTTCTTGTTAGGCAAGTCGTTAATTTTTTTTCAAATCTTTTTTTAAAATTGTTTTCAAATCATATTTTCTCAATCACATATTTTTAAAATCAATCATATCTTCTTAACCTCATCTTTTTCAAAATAGCTTTCAATCAAATCTTTTTGACTTCTAATTTCAAAATCTTTTTCAAAAATCACTTGATTTCTTTCCCACTCTTATTTTCGAAAATTAATTAGTGTTTTTCAAAATGTTTTCAAATTCTTTAACTTAATTTTCGAAAATCCTCTTCCCCTCTTCCCACATCCTTCTATTTATGGAGTACCACTCCTTCTCAATGCACAATTCGAACTCTATCTGATTAAGTTCGAATTCTTCTACCTCTTTCTTCTATTTTTCTGTTCTTCTGACACCTCAAGGAATCTCTATACTGTGACATAGAGGATTCCACATTTTCTTGTTTTCTTCTCTTTCATATGAGCAGGAGCAGAGACAAAGGCATTCTTGTTGAAGCTGACCCTGAACCTGAAAGGACCTTGAAGCGAAAGCTAAGAGAAGCTAAGGCACAATTCTCTATAGAGGACCTAACAGAAATCTTCAAAGAAGAAGAACACATGGCAGCCGAAAACAACAACAATGCCAACAATGCAAGGAAGGTGCTGGGTGACTTTACTGCACCTACTCCCGACTTTTATGGGAGAAGCATCTCTATCCCTGCCATTGGAGCAAACAACTTTGAGCTTAAGCCTCAATTAGTTTCTCTAATGCAACAGAATTGCAAGTTCCATGGACTTCCATTGGAAGATCCTCATCAGTTTTTAGCTGAGTTCTTGCAAATCTGTGACACTGTCAAGACTAATGGGGTTGACCCTGAGGTCTACAGACTTATGCTATTCCCTTTTGCTGTAAGAGACAGAGCTAGGACATGGTTGGACTCTCAACCCAAAGAAAGCCTGGACTCATGGGAAAAGCTAGTCAATGCCTTCTTGGCAAAGTTCTTTCCACCTCAAAAATTGAGTAAGCTTAGAGTGGAAGTCCAAACCTTCAGACAGAAGGATGGAGAATCCCTCTATGAAGCTTGGGAAAGATACAAACAATTGATCAGAAAATGTCCTTCTGACATGCTTTCTGAATGGAGCATCATAGGTATTTTCTATGATGGTCTCTCTGAACTATCCAAGATGTCTTTGGATAGCTCTGCTGGAGGATCTCTTCATTTGAAGAAGACGCCTACAGAAGCTCAAGAGCTGATTGAAATGGTTGCAAATAACCAATTCATGTACACTTCTGAAAGAAATCCTGTGAACAATGGGACTAATCAGAAGAAAGGAGTTCTTGAGATTGATGCTCTGAATGCCATTCTGGCTCAGAACAAGATATTGACTCAACAAGTCAATTTGATCTCTCAAAGTCTGTCTGGAATGCAAAATGCACCAAGCAGTACTAAGGATGCTTCATCTGAAGAAGAAGCCTATGATCCTGAGAACCCTTCAATGGAAGAGGTGAATTACCTAGGAGAACCCTATGGAAACACCTATAATTCTTCATGGAGAAATCACCCAAATTTCTTATGGAAGAATCAAGAGAAACCTCAACAAGGTTTCAATAACAATAATGGTGGAAGAAATAGGTTTAGCAATGGCAAGCCTTTTCCATCATCTTCTCAGCAACAGACAGAGAATTCTAAGCAGAACCCCTCTGACTTAGCAACCATGGTCTCTGATCTGATCAAAACCACTCAAAGTTTCATGATTGAAACAAGATCCTCCATTAGGAATTTGGAGGCACAAGTGGGACAACTAAGCAAGAAAGTTACTGAACTCCCTCCTAGTACTCTCCCAAGCAACACAGAAGAAAATCCAAAAGGAGAGTGCAAGGCCATCAACATGGCCGAATTTGGAGAGGAAGGAGAGGAAGTGAACGCCACTGAAGAAGACCTCAGTGGGCGTGCACTGACCTCCAATGAGTTCCCTAATGAGGAACCATGGGAATCTGAGGCTCAAAATGAGACCATAGAGATTCCACTGGACTTACTTCTGCCTTTCATGAGCTCTGATGAGTATTCTTCCTCTGAAGAGGATGAGTATGTCACTGAAGAGCAAGTTGCTAAATACCTTGGAGCAATCATGAAGCTAAATGACAAGTTATTTGGAAATGAGACTTGGGAGAATGAACCTCCTTTGCTCACCAAAGAACTGGATGACTTGTCTAGGCAGAAACTGCCTCAAAAGAGACAAGATCCTGGGAAGTTTTTAATACCTTGTACCATAGGCACCATGACCTTCAAGAAGGCTCTGTGTGACTTAGGGTCAAGTGTAAACCTCATGCCTCTCTCTGTAATGGAGAAGCTAGGGATCTTTGAGGTGCAAGCTGCAAGAATCTCATTAGAGATGGCAGACAACTCAAGAAAACAAGCTCATGAACTTGTAGAGGATGTTTTGGTGAAGATTGAAGACCATTACATCCCTGCTGATTTCATAGTCCTAGAGACTGGGAAGTGCATGGATAAAACCATCATCCTTGGCAGACCCTTCCTAGCCATAGCAAAGGCTGTGATTGATGTTGATAGAGGCGAACTGATCATTCAAGTGAATGAAGAATCCTTTGTGTTTAAGGCTCAAGGATATCCCTCTGTCACCATGGAGAGGAAGCATGAAGAGCTTCTCTCAAATCAGAGTCAAACAGAGCCCCCACAGTCAAACTCTAAGTTTGGTGTTGGGAGGCCACAACCAAACTCTAAGTTTGGTGTTGAACCCCCACATTCAAACTCTAAGTTTGGTGTTGGGAGGTTCCAACATTGCTCTGAGAAAATGTGAGGCTCCATGAGAGTCCTCTGTCAAGCTAATGACATTAAAGATGTGCTTGTTGGGAGGCAACCCAATGTTATATGTTATCTATTTCTCTTTGTTATTTTATGTTTTTTTTTGTAGGTTGATGATCATAAGAGGACACAAAATCAATTGAAAAAGCAAAAACAGAATGAAAAACAGGAAGAAAAACAGCACACCCTGGAGGAAGAACCCACTGGCGTTTAAACGCCAGTGAGGCTAGCAGTTGGGCGTTTAACGCCCAGCCTGGCACCATTCTGGGCGTTTAACGCCAGAAAGGGGCACCAGACTGGCGTTAAACGCCAGAAAAGGGCAAGAACCTGGCGTTAAACGCCAGGAATGGGCACCAGCCCGGCGTTTAACGCCAGAAATGGCTCAAAACGTGATTTTGAATGCCATTTGGTGCAGGGATGACTTTTCCTTGACACCACAGGATCTGTGGACCCCACAGGATCCCCATCAACCCCACCACTCTCTCTCTCTTCTTCACCCATTCACCAATCACCTCAACTCCTCTTCCCCAAAAACCCTTCACCTATCAAATCCCATCTTCCTCTTCACCACTCATATCCATCCTTCATAAAACCCCACCTACCTCACCATTCAAATTCAAACCACTTTCCCTCCCAAACCCACCCATACATAACCGAACCATGAACCCCCCCTTCCCCTATATATACCCTTCTTCACCCCTTCATTTTCACACAACCTAAACACCACTTCTCCCCCTCTTTGGCCGAACACAAAAGCCACTCCCTTCTTCCTCATTTCTTCTTCTTCTACTCTCTTCTTTCTTCTTTTGCTCGAGGACGAGCAAACCTTTTAAGTTTGGTGTGGTAAAAGCGTTGCTTTTTCGTTTTTCTATAACCATTTATGGCATCCAAGGCCGGAGAAACCTCTAGAAAGAGGAAAGGGAAGGCAAAAGCTTCTACCTCCGAGTCATGGGAGATGGAAAGATTCATCTCAAGGGTGCATCAAGACCACTTCTATGAAGTTGTGGCCTTGAAGAAGGTGATCCCCGAGGTCCCTTTTTCACTCAAAAAGAGTGAATATCCGGAGATCCGACATGAGATCCGAAGAAGAGGTTGGGAAGTTCTTACCAACCCCATTCAACAAGTCGGAATCTTAATGGTTCAAGAATTCTATGCCAATGCATGGATCACCAAGAACCATGATCAAAGTGTGAACCCGAATCCAAAGAATTATCTTACTATGGTTCGGGGGAAATACTTGGATTTTAGTCCGGAAAGTGTAAGGTTGGCATTCAATTTGCCCATGATGCAAGGAGATGAACACCCTTACACTAGAAGGGTCAACTTTGATCAAAGGTTGGACCAAGTCCTCACTGACATTTGTGAAGAGGGCGCCCAATGGAAGAGAGATTCAAGAGGAAAGCCGGTTCAATTGAGAAGGCATGACCTCAAACCCGTGGTTAGAGGATGGTTGGAGTTCATCCAACGCTCAATCATTCCCACTAGCAACCGGTCCGAAGTTACTCTAGACCGGGCCATCATGATTCATAGCATCATGATTGGAGAAGAAGTGGAAGTTCATGAGGTTATAGCCCAAGAACTCTATAAGGTGGCGGACAGGTCCTCTACCTTAGCAAGGTTAGCTTTTCCTCATCTTATTTGTCACCTCTGTTATTCAGTTGGAGTTGACATAGAGGGAGACATCCCTATTGATGAGGATAAGCCCATCACTAAGAAAAGGATGGAGCACACAAGAGACCCCTCTCATCATGAGATCCCTGAGATGCCCCAAGGGATGCACTTTCCTCCACAAAACTATTGGGAGCAACTAAATACCTCCCTAGGAGAATTGAGTTCCAACATGGGACAACTAAGGGTGGAGCATCAAGAACACTCCATCATCCTCCATGAAATTAGAGAAGATCAAAGGATCATGAGAGAGGAGCAACAAAGACAAGGAAGAGACATTGAGGAGCTCAAGCACTCCATAGGATCTTCAAGAGGAAGAAAGAGCCGCCATCACTAAGGTGGACCCATTCTTTAATCTCCTTGTTCTTTATTTTCTGTTTTTCGAATTTTAGTGCTTATGTTTATCTATGTTTGTGTCTTGTGATCATTAGTGTCTTAGTGTCTATGCCTTAAAGTTATGAATGTCCTATGAATCCATCACCTTTCTTAAATAAAAAAAATGTTCTTAATTGAAAAAGAAAAAGAATTGCATGAATTTTGAATTTTATAGCAGTTTAATTATTTTGATGTGGTGGCATTACTTTTGTTTTCTGAATGTATGCTTAAACAGTGCATATGTCTTTTGAATTTGTGGTTCATGAATGTTGGCTCTTGAAAGAATGATGAAAAAGGAGACATGTTACTGAGGATCTGAAAAATCATAAAAAATGATTCTTGAAGCAAGAAAAAGCAGTGAATACAAAAAAAAAAGGAGGCAAAAAAAAAAACCGAAAAAAAGAAAGAGAAAAAGAAAGAATAAAGTTGTGATCCAAGGCAAAAAGAGTGTGCTTAAGAACCCTGGACACCTCTAATTGGGGACTCTAGCAAAGCTGAGTCACAATCTGAAAAGGTTCACCCAATTATGTGTCTGTGGCATGTATGTATCCGGTGGTAATACTGGAAGACAGAGTGCTTTGGGCCACGGCCAAGACTCAATAAGTAGCTGTGTTCAAGAATCATCATACTTAACTAGGAGAATCAATAACACTATCTGGATTCTGAGTTCCTAAAGAAGCCAATCATTCTGAGTTTCAAAGGATAGAGTGAGATGCCAAAACTGTTCAGAGGCAAAAAGCTAAAAGCCCCGCTCATCTAATTAATACTGATCTTCATAGATGTTTTTGGAGTTCATTGCATATTCTCTTCTTTTTATCTTATTTGATCTTCAGTTGCTTGAGGACAAGCAACAATTTAAGTTTGGTGTTGTGATGAGCGGATAATTTGTACCCTTTTTGGCATTGTTTTTAGTATGTTTTTAGTAGTTTTAGTTGAGTTCTTAGTATATTTTTATTAGTTTTTAGCTAAAATTCACTTTTCTAGACTTTACTATGAGTTTGTGTGTTTTTCTGTGATTTCAGGTATTTTCTGGCTGAAATTGAGGGACCTGAGCAAAAATCTGATCCAGAGACTGAAAAGGACTGCAGATGCTGTTGGATTCTGACCTCCCTGCACTCGAAGTGGATTTTCTGGAGCTACAGAAGCCCAATTGGCGCGCTCTCAACGGCGTTGGAAAGTAGACATCCTGGGCTTTCCAGCAATATATGATAGTCCATACTTTGCCCAAGATTTGATGGCCCAAACCGGCGTTCAAAGTCACCCTCAGAAATTCCAGCGTTAAACGCCGGAACTGGCACCTAAATGGAAGTTAAACGCCCAAACTGGCATAAAAGCTGGCGTTTAACTCCAAGAAGAGTCTCTACACGAAATTGCTTCATTGCTCAGCCCAAGCACACACCAAGTGGGCCCGGAAGTGGATTTTTATGTCATTTACTCATCTCTGTACACCCTAGGCTACTAGTTTTCTATAAATAGGACCTTTTACTATTGTATTAGAGAGCTTTTTGATCATGTTTTTATGATTGAACTCACTTTGGGAGGCTGGCCATTCGGCCATGCCTAGACCTTGTTCTTATGTATTTTCAACGGTGGAGTTTCTACACACCATAGATTAAGGTGTGGAGCTCTGCTGTACCTCGAGTATTAATGCAATTACTATTGTTCTTCTATTCAATTCCGCTTGTTCTTTGTCCAAGATATCACTTGTTCTTCAACTTGATGAATGTGATGATCCGTGACACTCATCATCATTCTCACTTATGAACAAGGTGACTGACAACCACTTCTGTTCTACAAGCAACCAAGGCTCTAGTGTTTATCTCTTGGATTCCTGATACACGATGCATGGTTGATCGCCTGACAACCGAGTGCTCGCCTGACAAACGAGCCAGCCATTCCGTGAGATCAGAGTCTTCGTGGTATAGGCGAGAACTGATGGCGGCATTCAAGAGAATCTGGAAGGTCTAACCTTGTCTGTGGTATTCTGAGTAGGATTCAATGATTGAATGACTGTGACGTGCTTCAAACTCCTAGCAGGCGGGGCGTTAGTGACAGACGCAAAAGAATCATTGGATTCTATTCCGGCCTGACCGAGAACCGACAGCTGATTAGCCATATGCTGTGACAGAGCATAGGAACATTTTCACTGAGAGGATGGGAGGTAGCCACTGACAACGGTGAAATCCTTGCATAAGCTTGCCATGGAAAGGAGTAAGAAGGATTGGATGAAGACAGTAGGAAAGCAGAGAGACGGAAGGGAAGGCATCTTCATACGCTTATCTGAAGTTCCTACCAATGAATTACATAAGTACCTCTATCTTTATCTTTATGCTTTATGCGTTTATTACCTATATCCATTTGAGTCTGCCTGACTGAGATTTACAAGGTGACCATAGCTTGCTTCATACCAACAATCTCCGTGGGATCGACCCTTACTCGCGTAAGGTTTATTACTTGGACGACCCAGTGCACTTGCTGGTTAGTTGTGCAAAGTTGTGTAGTGATCACAATTTCGCGCACCACTGATCAATCCCACTTAGGTCCATAATGGACAAAAGGGAAATGATAATGATTGCAAACAGATAAATTTTGTTGTTTTTTTTTTTTGAATAAACGAAAAAAATAAAATAAAACAAAAGAAAATTAAAATAAAAATTCGAAAGTCAAAAAGAAAATAAGATCAAAGCAAATTGAGAATTGAATCAATTAAGTAATTAAAAAGATTTTGAAAATAGCAATTAAAAAGATATGATTGAAAGATTTTTATGAAAAAGATTTGATTTTTGAAAAGAGGAAAGAGAAAAACACAAAAAGACACCAAACTTAAAATTTTTAGAAAATCAAACACTAATTTTTCGAAAATTTTTAAGGGAAAAACACAAAGGGGACACCAAACTTAGAATTTTTACGGATCAAAAAGAGACTAAAGACATGCAAATTCGAAAAATTAAAAGAAAAACAAAAGCATGCAATTGACACCAAACTCAAAATATGAAACTAGACTCAACTAAAAGACTCTAAACCAACAAAAATAAAACAGTCCTAATCTAAGCAACAAGATAAGCCGTCAGTTGTCCAAACTCGAACAATCCCCGGCAACGGCGCCAAAAACTTGGTGCACGAAATTGCAATCACACTTTTGCAATCCCGCACAACTAACCAGCAAGTGCACTGGGTCGTCCAAGTAATACCTTGCGTGAGCAAGGGTCGATCCCACGGAGATTGTCGGCTTGAAGCAAGCTATGGTTATCTTGTAAATCTTAGTCAGGATATCAGAAATTATCAGGATTGATTGTAAAAAGCAAAAGAACATGAAATAGTTACTTGTATTGCAGTAATGGAGAATAGGTTGAGGTTTTGGAGATGCTCCATCTTCTGAATCTCTGCTTTCCTACTGTCTTTCTTCATCAAACACGCGAAGCTCCTTCTATGGCAAGCTGTATGTAGGGTTTCACCGTTGTCAGTGGCTACCTCCCATCCTCTCAGTGAAAACGTTCCTATGCTCTGTCACAGCATGGCTAATCATCTGTCGGTTCTCGGTCAGGCCGGAATAGAATCCATTGATTCTTTTGCGTCTGTCACTAACGCCCCGCCTGCTAGGAGTTTGAAGCACGTCACAGTCATTCAGTCATTGAATCCTACTCAGAATACCACAGACAAGGTTTAGACCTTCCGGATTCTCTTGAATGCCGCCATCAGTTCTAGCTTATACCACGAAGATTCTGGTTAAGGAATCCAAGAGATATCTACTCAATCTAAGGTAGAACGGAGGTGGTTGTCAGGCACACGTTCATAGTTGAGAATATGATGAGTGTCACGGATCATCACATTCATCCGGGTTAAGAACAAGTGATATCTTAGAATGGAAGCAAGCATGATTGAATAAGAAACAGTAGTAATTGCATTAATCCATCAAGACACAGCAGAGCTCCTCACCCCCAACCATGGGGTTTAGAGACTCATGCCGTGGAAGGTACACAAAGAAACGTGTAAAGTGTCATGAGGTACAGATACAATGTCAAAAGATCCTATTAATAGTGAACTAGTAATCCTAAGGTTTACAGAAATGAGTAAATGACAGAAAAATCCACTTCCGGGCCCACTTGGTGTGTGCTTGGGCTGAGCATTGAAGCTTTCATGTGTAGAGACCTTTTCTGGAGTTAAACGCCAGCTTTCATGCCAGTTTGGGCGTTTAACTCCAAGTTTTATGCCAGTTCCAAGTTAAACGCTGGAAATTCTGAGGCTGAATTGCCACACCGGTTTGGGCCATCAAATCTTGGGCAAAGTATGGACTATTATACATTGCTGGAAAGCCCAGGATGTCTACTTTCCAACGCCGTTGAGAGCGCGCCAATTGGGCTTCTGTAGCTCCAGAAAATCTACTTCGAGTGCAGGGAGGTCAGAATCCAACAGCATCTGCAGTCCTTTTCAGTCTCTGAATCAGATTTTTGCTCAGGACCCTCAATTTCAGCCAGAAAATACCTGAAATCACCGAAAAACACACAAACTCATAGTAAAGTCCAGAAAAGTGAATTTTTGCTAAAAACTAATAAAAATATACTAAAAACTAACTAAAATATACTAAAAACATACTAAAAACAATGCCAAAAATCGTACAAATTATCCGCTCATCAGCAACATTTAAATAAAGCCCAAATAAGAAATGACAAAGGAATATCATGGGCTGAAAGGTAAGTGAACAAAATACAAGCCCAAGGTAATTCACTCAAGCTGATGCCTTCCAAGCTCTTCACATCTGCTTCGGTTAGACTCAGAGAAAAGAAAGAGAGAGCTTCGTTCCTCATTCATTCACCATAGAAGAAAGAAAGAGAAAGCTTAATCCAAAAGGCAAAGGTCTAATCACTCAAATCAAACCATTTCAAACTAAGTTAGAAATTAAAGGTGATTTATTTCCATTTGCATGCAATTTACTTTCTTCACTCCTTCTCCAACTCTCTGCTACTCCAATTTGGGATAAATGGAGAAAGTAATTTCTGATAATCACTACTATAAATCAAAGGCCAAAATTATTTCTTGAAGATAAAGTTGTAGCTCAAGGGTTTAGATCTGGGTTTATCATTGACCAACTTTTATCTTTGCTGTTCTGAGGCATTTGGTCAAGAAAAAAGGATCTATTCCAAAATTCCTAATTTAGGGATTAATGAAAGATAGTGAAAAGCTAAGTTGGTAGCATACAGTTCGAGAAATTGACTCTGAGGAGAGCAACTCAGCAACTTGGAAAGATATATAACAGAAATATTTTCAATTTTTGAAGCCAAGGAGAAAGAACCAAAGTCTGAGATTCATTGATAGCTTCCTGAGAAGGTTCAACATTTTGGACGATGCTATCTAAAGAAAGAAGCATTCCGCCAAGACGAAGAACTTGATTAGTGTCTGCTCAACCCGGTTCATATTATAGTAATAGAGGCTGCTGAAGTATCAATCTTCTTCATGTTTTATAGTTTGTAATTTTATTTTCAATGTATATCTTTCTTTAATTTCTTGAGAGAGAAACGGCTGAAAGAGAGAAATCAAGAAAAAGCCTATGAGTGACAAAAGGCTGAGTGATACACTTGAGTAAAAAGCCTAGAGTGATTTCAAATTTCTTTAGGTTGTTTCTATTGTCTTATGTCATGTACCTGTGAGGTACCCCTTTCTAATTTGGGTTAACACTTAGAGTGGAGAGTTAGATATTAGCATAACCAAGTCAAGTTAGGCTAGAACTTGAGAAGGAAAGGATTGTGTCAATCCTGTGAAATTGGTGTATATAATACTTTCACTGTTGTGGTGGAGACTGGATGTAGGTTGCATTGCACAAGGCAATTGAACCAGGATACATGCTGGTGTCATTCTTCTTCTCTTTCTTTATGTTCTATTTTCTGACATTTATGAGACAAAACAAAATTGTCTCATAAAATTTCTGCTGCACAGTTCAAACAGAATCTAAGTAAAAGCTTAAATAAAGACTTATATCATTAATGTAAAAGAAGGTCATAGATTCAACTCCTCTTCTCTAAGCCTTCTACAACCTTCATAAACTAAGGGTGGTATGATCTAGTTTACTTTTGTCATGTTTGCTATGTTAACCTTATTTTTCAATAGACAGTTATTCTTTTCCTGTTTTTGATGCTTTAGGGCTTGGAAATTGAAAATCATTTGAAGAAGAGAGTAACTATACTGGAAAAGAAACAAGTGAGTACTTTTAAAATTCAAAGGGAATTAATCGTTTAATCTATTCTATTTTGGCTTCTTTTTTTTCCTTCCTTACCTGTTTGGTTATTTGCCATTCCGACAAGTAATTTGCAGAATTCGATGGACAAAGTGGGTTATAATGGCATAGCAAACCTAAAGCATCATCACTCTCAGTATAAGGAGCATATTATGAATTTATTGAATGATGGGAAATCAAGTATTAAATCCATAATCAATGTGATTGATGAAAGAGTCAGGAATTTTGACCAGAGTACTGTACCATATTTGATCCCCCAAAGAGATGGACAATTAGAAGATCATGAATGTCGAGATGTGCATATAAGCCCTCAAACTAAACTAGTATCGTCATCCAAGGTTTGAATATGCAATGTTGATACTATTGTATTCCTTTCTCAAAGGGACTTATCATTTTTGCCGATATCAAACTTACCCTGATATCAATTGGGGTCAGCGGGCTAAAATTAAGAGTGCATAGTGCTGGCAAAAAATATGATTTAATAGTATTCAAATTACAAGGACATACTCTCTTAAAAAATTAAGCTACTTGAGAGTCTCTATCATAGTTTTTCTCTCCCACAACTGTATTAGCTGTTTAAGAGTATTCACAAAATAATAATTTATTTAGTTTTTAATAGCTTTTTCGCTGACAAAAGTATATATGCTTTTGATATATGGTAATTTAGCATTCTAATATTCACTATGCTATATTCAGGTTGCTGCGTTATTGCTCTTATCACAACAGAAGAAAAGACATTTATTGGAGAGAAATATGAATGCAGCCCTTCAACAGAAGATTGAAGAACTTCAGAAAAATTTGATGCAGGTTATTATAAGTCACCTCTCTGCTTCGGACACTTGGAACATTTAGGTGCTAGTAGATTTTGTTGCTAGCAGAGTTTAAAAAAGGACTTAAGGTTTTGAAACAGCTCAAAATTTGTTTAATACCTTATTTTCTTTTTTTTCCATCTATTATTATGTTGTAACTTTTTTTCCGTCAATAATGCATGTGCCTCCAAATTGTGAATTAATGAGTCATAATTTGAAGAGCTACATGTGCAGGGATCTTTGCTTCTATCTATTATTTCTAGATATGGTTTTTAATCTGTAGGGTGATTTTTTTTTTCAAATTTAGGTTACCAATGAAAAGGTGAAAGCTCTTGTGAAATTTGCACAACTAAAGCAGAGCATCAGTTACTGATAGAGTATGATTACTTTCATATGATGGTTACGGGATCATTTTTTATTTTTATATTATTAGTGGCTGCTATTTATTTTTGTTATTCTGTAGTGAAATTTTTTTCCTGGAAGCATCTTTGTCTTTATTAATCAACTGAAAAACATTCATTGAAAACAGTGGTATCTTTATAATAGTGTTGTGCCATTTTGAAGGCTAAACTTGCATTAAGCTGTTTTACAATGTTGTTTTCAATTGTTTTCTGAACAATTATATTTTCTAGGTTTTGATTTGATTGCCATAACTAAATAACATGTGAAAATTGAAAAACATTCTGGAAAATAGTTTGCTAGTTTTTTGGTGACAAAGTAATGCGAACATGTACCATGAGAAAACTAAGTCTGAACCTCTTTATTTTATGAAATAAGAGATGTTTCTCTTCCTTAAATATTGCATGATTATCAAAATATGCTGTAGTTCTTGTCTAGGAAACTTGATCAGGACACTAAATACGAAAAAGCCATAGTTAGCATTGGAGAAAGAAAGCTTATTACTCATAAAAGAGATGGAAGTTTAAAAAACTTACTAAAGAAAACATATCTAAGTCGATGGATTGGCCCACTTTATAAGAGCGGCAATGAAGTTGACAGTAATCCAAATAATAAAGGAAAATTCCTTAATAAGAGAACCTCTTGTATGGATTTTGCAAGGTAAGTGTTTTATTGGTAGTCAGTTAATCTGAATTTATTGCATCGATAGATGATTTTGGAGGCTAATTTAAGCATATCTCTAATGTATTTGACTTGTATGAAGCTACCACTACGACCAATAGTGATTGTTTTCATACTTCTGTCTATTTATGTGTAACGTGTCTTGTCCATCAGAATGAAGATTGAAATTTCAACGCTTAAGGAAAGCATGGAAAGCTTGGAGTGTTTAACTTCATCAATTCATAGGCTTCGTCTCTCTCTTTTCAAGGTACAAAAATATTTTGTTCCGTAAGTGCCAAAACTTTTATTTGAAAGAATAAAAGCATAAAAGGGAGGTTTCCCTTTTGATGTATCAATTTCGTCATGTTTGTTTTTGAAACTCAACATCTGAAACATATTAATGTGGGTTGCTTGCTTGATATGGCTACTAGACTAAGAAATCTGTTGCCTGTGAAGATGTAGTTTCTAGTATCTCAGAAGTCCTCAATGAAATTATCAATGAAGCAAAATTTGTAAAGACTGCACTTGGGAGCTCCTTACCCATCAGTTGGTCAGGGGAAGGAGATACTGGCTACACGGGAGATAATGCTAGCACTGGCACGACACATCAGGAATGCGCTAAAGGACTATGATGATGATGAGGATGAAGATGACACTGAAGACTATAGTTGATAGTTTTAGTATGGTTGAACAATATGTTGAGAATTATAGTTGATGATCAATATACTTTGTTTATGTTTTAAATTATATTGACTTGCTTGTTTATATTACTTTTCTTTTAGTTTGATAATACGATGAATTTGTTTATTTTTTGAAATATTATAAATATTTGAATACAAATTAGATAAAAATTTGTATTAAATTTATATTTATTTTGTATGAAATCAAGTTTATTTTGTAATGGAAAAATCTAAAAAAATTCTATTTTACTTTACTGACGGATTTACAGACGGATTTTCTGTTTGTATTCAGAGTTTGGGATGGTTTTTCAAGGTTCCAATTACAGATAGAAAATCTGTTGCCAATTACTGACGAAAAATCTGTCAAAAAATCTGTCTTAAGTTATCGACAGAAAATCCGTTGGAAAATTTGTCTCTAATTACCGATGAAAAATCTGTCGAAAATTTGACATTCCAGGGAAATGGAGGGAAAATCTGTCGGTAACTGGTAAAAATCTATCGGTAAATTACCGACGGAAAAAAATCTGTCGGTAAATAATTTCCGACGAGATTTTTACAGAAAGACAATTTGTCAGTAATTTCATCAGTAACCAAAAATTCGTCTGTAATAAAGACCAAATCTGTCTGTATTAAGCAATTTTCTAGTTGTGATGAGGTAGCCTTTATGTTGTCATAGATAGAAATATTTTCAACTTCTTTTTCTCTTTCATCATTGAAAGTAGAAGAAGATGATGCAGATGAATTTGACATGTCAATTGATGCCTATTTTTCAGTATCTAAAATAATTTGTCACTGCGTAACTTTTCGCAAGTTCAGGATTTTTTTAACAAAACTACAATCTATTGACAATGTCTCATTGGGTGTACCAATTTATTTTACTCAATTTTTCGTTCCATTATTAACAATAAATAAATTAACAACTTTCGAATTGTGTTTCACAATGTTAATTTAAGGAGCTTAAATGATTCTTTTTGTGGGTATCTCAAGGTCTTAATTGTAGTTTTGAAAATAAAATTAAAGATAAAAAGAAAATATACAAGGTGTCGGAAGTAAAGTAAAATGCAAAAATTAAAAGAGAAATTAAAGGAAGAAGAAGAATAAATAAAAGTAAAGAACTTTTAATTAAAAATAAAAAATAGAGTATAAGATTGAATTCAAATTTCAGAGAAATTACTCAAGATTTTTAATTTTACTCTGTAATGTAAGGAGGTTGAGAGTATTTTTTGGATTTCTAAGAGTTTTTCTGGAAGATCTAAACTGATTACAATATTTACCCAAAACTCAATTTATAAACTAATCTAATATTAATTGAAAGTTATTTTTGTAATATCTTCGCCGATTTTCAAATTCGAATTAGTAATCATTCCGCACTTGTTTCCTTGACGCTTTGCATTGTTACCTCTGTTAGTTACATCTTTGATCAAGTATACCCAATAATATCGTGTCAGTTACAATTTTTTTATTTTTGTTTTGCCTAACAAAGGCATGTGATTTAGGATTCGGAGATCTGATACTATGAAAGGTATCAGGCTCCCAATGACTTTGTGAAAAGAGAAAAAGAGTGAAAGAAAGAAGAGTAGAGAGTGAGAGTTAAAAGAAAGAGAACGAATTGTATTGTATATTAATAGATGCTAATTATAGTATATATAGTAAAATACTTAAACTCTAATAATTAATTCTATTACATTTTAATAGACTTGAATTAACTACTATAACTAACTTTGACTAACTCTAACTGACTTCTATATTGTTTCAGTTATATAAATTAATAATTAATGTCTATAAAAAAGAAAAAATAAATGTATACTGATTGGATTTTTTGTTGCTGTCAATTGAAATGTTCGGTTGAAAATTAAAAAAATAAAAAGGCTTTTCGAAATAAAAAAATACGTGTAATAAAAATTATTATCAACATATTATTTAAGAGCTACCAAGAGTTAAATGATGTTTATCCTTATAAGTTATAATTATTAGTAATAATGTGGGAGATGACTATAGATTAAATATTTTTTGTATTTTTTTTATCGTTTTACTTTGTTGTGTTAAAAACTTTTTTTTTAAATATCATCTATATATTTTAATCTGCAGTCCTTCAATACAGTAGCGCTGTTAGATTATTAATTAAGTAAAGTATATATAAATTTACAATAATACTTTTAAATGTTACTCAATGCTTGAGTAATAATATGGAACATTTTATAACGACATATTAAAATTAAATCTTTTAGATATATTAGAGCTAGAAACTATGATCTATTATATATTAGTTTCTTTCAGATATGCAATAAGAATATTCGTTAAGCTCGAATGGTATATATATTTTTCTTTGAGATATTCAATAAGATATATATTTTTGTAAATTGAAAACTTAGTGTGTTTTTCTAACCGAGTTATATATATATAATCGATAGAATAACCGATGCCAAATTATTAATTTTTTATATTTTATTCTAGGGAAAAACAATGAAACTATGAAAGAGTGGCTAATTGGCTCACCGGAGTAGTAGTGGGACCGGTAGTGATAAAAGAATGGTTGAGTATTGGCCATTGAATAATGGGAGGTGGGAATCCAAGTAATTATTAGTAGTTCGTCTTTTAATCTTTGGCTATTCTAATTCAATGCAATGCTATGCTGTCTCAAATTGACAGCTTCCTTCAGCATGCGTTTCATTGTATCTGGTCAATAATATTCATTCTCATCCAATCCTTAATGAACTTCCATTCGGTCATTTTCTTTTGATGTTTGATGCTACTCATCATATAATGTTGCATGCATGTGGGGGTAACCACATGCTTTTTCTCAGCTTCAACATGATTTTATGGTTTTTATAATTTTTTTCATTCTGTATTCCTTTGATACGAATTTTTATTAAGAATAGAGAGGATTAGAAATAACAAAAAAAAAAAAAAATAAAAGAAAAATTTTTAGAATTAGGACTAAAGAAAAAAAATTTTTTAATTATATCATGTATATTTCATATTATTACATTATACTCCTATTTATAATATAATTTTTTAATTAGACTAACTCAATACTAATCCTATCATTAGCTTATCCTTCAAAACTACCTTATTCTCAAGGTTGCGAAAAAAATCCTAATAAAAATTGTAAAAACTAATTACAAGTAATAAAAAAATATATCAACAATTTTAAAATAATATTTTTTATGTTACTACTAAAAACAATTTTAACCAGCAAGATCCCATTGTTTAAAAGATAAACCTAATAATTGATTAAAATAGTATTCTTTAAAAATTAACACAATAATGAGCGGAATGTGAATTTGGGCTGAAAGGCCCAATCAAAAAAGGCCACTTCAAAATTAGGAGTCATCTTCTTCTGTCCACCACTCTTCAGAATTACAACACATATACCCTTCTCTGCAGCATCCCCAGCGGCTCATCCCTTCCATGCCCTGGTTTTCACTGCTGTTGGGAAAACCACTGGCGCCGCCTGTACCACTTCCCCTTCCGTCACCGCCTCGCGCTTTGTTCTTTCTCCTTCCTTATGCGCCACCCACTGCGGAACGAGCCAACAACCGCGTGTGCCGCCATTGCTGGGGAACTCGAGGCTTGGCGCCTGTGCATCACGATCCTAGGGAAATGATGCCGCCATGAGTGGTGGTGGCCTAGCCACTATTGGCGAAGAACGGTGGAGCCAACATCTACGAAGAGATTGTGGTTCTCCTTCACGTGGCACAACAACGCTGTTGCGAAGCACCACAACGCCATTGCGAAGCACCCCCTTCTCCTCTGCCGTGCCAACGTCACAGAATCACCTCTGAGATCGGATGCCCTCATCCCTCTCTGTTGCTGCCGAGTCACCTTCAACGCCGCTGGGAACTCCGCTGTGCTGCCTCTCTTCGTCATCCGTGACCGTTGTCCACTGGTCCGGTGGCTTCGGTGGTCTAACTCGCCGCCATTCCTACCCTCCTTTATTGCGATCTATCCTCAAATCTCCTCTGTGTGCCAACACAGATTCGAACCACCGTCAATTGTTTTCGGTCCACACAGTATCGCTACCACCAGGTTTGTGTTTAAGTTCTTCACCATTCTTGTTCGTAAATTTTAGAACTGCACGATAATCATTTGCCAGTGAAATTCCTGGATCTGCTGTGGTTGGAATACCTGGAATTGAGTTTTCAAATGTTTGTTTTGCTGGTTGACATTCTACTTGAATTGCAAGTTCTGTTGATTCTTCAGGTAGAAATTCAAAATTGAAATCGAATTCTTCTTTTTCTGCATCTATCATTTTTGAATTTTGGCATGAATTTTTTTCATTGTTGCTGAAATTGTGTTACTACTTCTTTGTAAATACAAATTGACACTGATGAGTACTGAATTATTGCTTGATCTGGAGTTTCTGTTGACTTTGCTTGTTGTGGTTGAAACTCAAACTTAAAATCTGATGATGATTCTTCTGCTTCAGTGTGTTCTGCATTGCTATTGAACTCTGGAATATTTGTTTTTGCATTCTTGAATGCTTCATCTTCATATTCAGAATTTAAATTTTGTAATTGTAGACCTGTGATTAATAACTTTTCTTCTTTCAGATTTGCTGAATTGTTGTTGAATAGTTAAAAACATGCCTCTAAAATGGCTTGAATGTTTTGGATTTAGATTGTCTCTTGATGAATTTGGTCTTGATTTGGTTTGAATCTTGGAGAATGGTTGCTGCTGGATTTGTTAATTATCATTTAAGGTTGTACAAATTTTGGCACAAGTTGCTTTAATTTCTTCATGTATTTTATTTCGTTTTTGATAATTTGAATTCAAGCTAGCGTTGTAAATTAGTTTGAATTTGATTCCAAATCAAGTCGAGTGAATCTCCATAGAAATGTGGTATGGTGTTTAATAAAAGCACCATTTGATACGAATTTATATCAAGAATAGAGAGAATTAGAGATAATAAGAGAGAGTAGAAGAGAAATCCCTAGAATTAGGATCAAAGAGAGAAAGTAGAATTTTCAATTACATCATGCATATTGTAAGAACCGGCATAACCGTTTTAATAAAATAATAATTTTTAAGTGTCCAGAGTAGATTCAAAATTTAGAAGTTTTAATTTGAAAATTTAAAGGTGAAATTTGATTTTAATGACTTTTTCTGAGTTGGAAAATGTATCTTTTTCGAAAATTTTTTGTAAAAATGCGTACTGGTGCTTAAGCCGGCAGTACCGGCTCTAGTCTGTCCAGTACCGCGTATTTTGGAAAATAAGATTTTGAAAATTGATTTATTATTTTGAAAGGACAAAAATAATCTAGAATTGAAAACTGTGTATTAATTTTAAAGGCTTTAGTCCAAAGTGGGCTAAACGGACCTAAAACGCTAACAGGTTGGACTAGGTCCATGTTAGGCCCAAGGTTCAACATATATAAGTGAGTTAATGAGCAACTTAACTCATTTTCACCCTCCACAAAGAGTGAAATGCAGATTGAGAGAGGAGGTGGTGGTACTATTCATCACCATCTTTTCGGAGCAATATCTTGAGCAACGGAGCTCCGATTCACGAGCCATTTACGGCCACGCGAAGCTCTTGTCGAGCTTTTCGATTCTAGCTAGGCATTGTTGGTAAGAACTCTCAACTCTTGCTCCATTTTTCAGCCCTAAATTTCTGCATTTTTGGGTTATAGTTTTTTAGTAGATTTTGTGATTTTACTTGTTTAGGTGATCTCTAGTAGCGGGTAATTGTCGGGCCTTGCTCCAATCACCATTGGATAAGGTAAAGAACCTCTATATCCTTGTTGTTTGATGTAGTATGAGCTTTAGTAGATAATGCATGGTTATGTTGTATGAATGAAACTTGTTTTTGGAGTTGGTGGTGGCTTTTGGTTTGGCTTTGATGGTTTGGAGCTTGGTGGAAGCTTGTTGGAATCAAGTTTGGTGTTTGAGCATATTTGGAATCGGTCAAGGTATGGTTTCGGTTTCCTTTATGTAATATATAATGTTTCTGGACACTTAAGCTAGTTGACCTTAAGATAGGATTGAATTGAATGTATATGTTAATTGAATGTGAATTGTGATTTAGTGATTGATATAATAGTCCTTTGGTTGAATTATATGTCACTTATCCAAGCTAGTCCTAAACAATTGAAACTTACAAGAAAGAATGATTTTCAAAACTTTTCTAATCCAAATTTTTTGTTACTTATTCAAACTAGATCAATTGAAAATCACCAAGCGTCGCACACTCTTTGAAACACTATTCCTAATTAAATAAAAAATAATGAGAAAGAGTTTTCAAGCTAATTCCAATATTACTTTTTCTAAAACAATATTTAGAATTCAAAACAATGTTAGAATGTTTTCCAAAATTCTAAATCTTTAGTGATGAAGAATGAAAACTCAATCATAAAATAGATCAAAGCATAAACCTCAAATAAAGTAAAACACTTATATTAATAATCCATAAAAAGATAAAAATAGAATTCCTAACTTTAACAAAAGAGATTAGTTACTCATGATGCAAAAACAAAAACTTTGAATTGAAAACAGCTGGACGAGGAGAGAAAAAGAGGAAGTTAAAGAAGGGAGAAAAAGAGAGCCACGTGAGTGTTTCCTTCTTTAAATAGTAACCCTAATTTTAAACCTAATTAGTTTTGAATTCAAACTAAACTAAATTAAAATAAAATCAAATCTATAGTTTTCCATCCTAAGTCAAGCTATAGATGATCCTTCATAATTGCCAATCAATACTTCAAATTGTGGACCTTGTGCTCTTGCTTCAATCATCAATTAAAGTGCTTCAAAGGATTGGATATTAGTGAGAGATTAAGGAAGGAATCACAGGCGCTGAAAGTGGCCTGTGATGGTGTGTGAAGCACATGAACCCACACATGAAGCATGGCCCAAGTTGATGGAGTTGGAGGCCTCTATTTAGTTGCTACGTAAAGCACATGGGACCATGTGTGAGGCGCACATAACCATGCGTGAAGCGCATGAGAGAAGGCATAAAGTGCATGAGGAGAAGGCAGCCCCTAAAGGTGAGAATTGTATGATCCAGAATTTTTAGAAAATCTTATTATGAGTCAATTTTAATTTATTTATTTATTAAAGACTCTAATTTCAAAAATTATTTTATAAAGCTAATTAAATCAAGTTTTGATGATTAAATTAGAATTTTGATTTAATTTTACAATTATTGAATAATATTTTATATTTAAATTATAAAGTTTAGTAGTTGTAAAATAATAAGAATTTTATATGATTTGATTTAAATAATTGAGATTTTTGAATTTAATACTCTAATTTTCATAAATAAAGAAAATTAATTATATTATCTATAATTCTTGGATTAGAGTATTTATTTAAAAATAATTTGTAAATTGATAAACAAATAGTATTTTTATATATAATTATTGTTGGATTAAAAATTGGCTTTCAGTTACTCAATTACCCCTTATTAAAATTATCAAATTGCCCTTATATATATACTTTTACCCAAAACCCTAACCCTAATTTCTAACAATACACTCACTCATTCACCTCTCACTCTCGGCCGCACACACCCTAACTCACCTCACACTCACACCTCGTCACACACACACATGAACGGAAAGGGGAAAATGGAGGGAGAGTGGTATGCGAAATCGTGATTCACACACTTTCTTCACAACTCCGCACAGCTGACCAGCAAGTGCACTGGGTCGTCCAAGTAATACCTTACGTGAGTAAGGGTCGATCTCACGAAGATTGTTGGCTTAAAGCAAGCTATAGTCATCTTGTAAATCTCTGTAAGGCAGATTCAAATGGTTATAGGATTTTGATAATTAAAAGATAAATAAAACATAAAATAAGATAGAGATATTTATATAATTCATTAGTAGGAATTTCAGATAAGCATATGGAGATGCTTTGTTCCTTTTGAATCCCTGCTTTCCTACTGCTTTCATCCAGTCATGCGTACTACTTTCCATGGCAAGCTGTATGTTGGGGGATCACCGTTGTCAATGGCTACCGTCCGTCCTCTCAGTGAAAATGGTCCGGCTACGGGTTACATAGAGCTAATCATCTGTCGGTTTTCACTTGTGTTGGAATAAGATCCAATGATCCTTTTGCATACTGTCGCTGCGCCCAACAGTTAAGAGTTTGAAGCTCGTCACAGTCATCCCATCCCAGATCGTACTTGGAATACCACATACAAGGTTTAGATTTTCCGGATCTCAAGATTGCTGCCAATTGATTCTAGCTTATACCACGAAGACTCTGATCTCACGGAATGGAAGGCCCTATTGTCCGGAGAGGCAACCATGCGTCGTGGACCAGGAGGCCAAGAGATATACATTCAAGCTTGTTTTCAGGTAGAATGGAAGTGGTTGTCAGGCACGCGTTCATAAGTGAGAATGGTGATGAGTGTCACTTGATCATCACATTCATCATGTTGAAGTGCAAATGATTATCTTAGAATAAGAATAAGCTTGAATTGAATAGAAAACAGTAGTAATTGCATTAATTCATGAGGAACAGTAGAGCTCCAAACCTTAATCTATGAGGTGTAAAAACTCCACCGTTGAAAAATACATAAGTGATGAAAGTCCAGGCATGGCCGAATGGCCAACCCTCTAAACGTGATCAAGAGATCAACAGTGATACAAAGAAAGTCTCAAAAATGATCTAAAGATCTCCCGATAAAAATACAATAGTAAAAGGTCCTATTTATAATGACTAGTAACCTAGGGTTTACAGAGATAAGTAAATGATGCAGAAATCCACTTCCGGGGCCCACTTGGTGTGTGCTTGGGCTGAGCATTGAATCTTTCACGTGCATAGGCTTTTCTTGGAGTTAAACGCCAGCTCTGGTGCCAGTTTGGGCGTTTAGCTCCAGCTTTTATGCCAGTTCTGGCGTTTAACGCCAGAAAAGGGTAGAAAGTTGGCGTTAAAACGCCAGTTTGCGTTATCAAAACTCGAGCAAAGTATGAACTATTATATATTTCTAGAAAGCCCAAGATGTCTAATTTCTAACGCGATTAAGAGCGCACCAATTGGGCTTCTGTAGCTCCAGAAAATCCATTTCAAGTGCAGGGAGGTCAGAATCCAACAGCATCTGTAGTCCTTTTTCAGCCTCTAAATCATATTTTTTCTCAGGTACCTCAATTTCAGCCAAAAAATACTTGAAATCACAAAAAAACACACAAACTCATAGTAAAGTCCAGAAATATGATTTTTGCATAAAAACTAATAATTATATACTAAAAACTAACTAAATCATACTAAAAACTACCTAAAAACAATGCCAAAAAGCGTATAAATTATCCGCTCATCACAACACCAAACTTAAATTGTTGCTTGTCCCCAAGCAATTGAAAAAAAATAAAATAAAAAGAAGAGAATATATAATGAATTCCAAAATATCAATTAAGCTTAGCTCCAATTGGATGAGCGGGACTAGTAGCTTTTTGCTTCTGAACAGTTTTGCCATCTCACTTTATCCTTTGAAGTTCAGAATGATTGGTATCTCTAGGAATTCAGAATTAAGATAGTGTTATTGATTCTCCTAGTTCAGTATGTTGATTCTTGAACACAGCTACTTTATGAGTCTTGGCCGTGACCCTAAGCACTTTGTTTTCCAGTATTACCACCGGATACATAAATGCCACAGACATATAACTGGGTGAACCTTTTTCAGATTGTGACTCAGCTTTGCTAAAGTCCCCAGTTAGAGGTGTCCAGAGTTCTTAAGCACACTCTTTCTGCTTTGGATCACGACTTTAACCACTAAGTCTCAAGCTTTTCACTTGGACCTTCATGACACAAGCACATGGTTAGGGACAGCTTGATTTAGCCGCTTAGGCCAGGATTTTATTCCTTTGGGCCCTCCTATTCATTAATGCTCAAAGCCTTGGATCCCTTTTTACCCTTGCCTTTTGGTTTAAAGAACTATTGACTTTTTCTGCTTGCTTTTATTTTATTTTTTTCGCCCCCTTTTTTTTCACAAGCTTTATTTTTCACTGCTTTTTCTTGCTTCAAGAATCAATTTCATAATTTTTTCAGATTATCAATAACATTTCTCCTTTTTCATCATTCTTTCAAGAACCAACAATTTTAACATTCATAACTTCACTATAAAAAATATGCACTGTTCAAGCATTCATTCAGAAAACAAAAAGTATTGCCACCACATCAACATAATTAAACCAATTTCAAGATAAATTTTGAAATTCAAGTACTTCTTATTCTTTTGTAATTAGGCACATTTTTCATTTAAGAAAGGTGAAGGATTCATAGGACATTCATAGCTTTAAGACATAGATACTAGACACTAATGATCATGTAATGAAGATATAAACATAGATAACACATAAAGTATAAAAATCGAAAAACAGAAAGATAAGAACAAGGAAATCAAAGAACGGGTCCACCTTAGTGATGGCAGCTAGTTCTTCCTCTTGAAGATCCAATGGAACGCTTGAGCTCCTCTATGTCTCTTCCTTGCCTTTGTTGCTCTTCCCTCATTGCTATTTGATCCTCTCTAATTTCATGGAGAATAATGGAGTGCTCTTGGTGCTCCATCCTTAGTTGCTCCATATTGGAACTCAAATCTCCCAAAGAGGTGTTGAGTTGCTCCCAATAGTTGTGTGGAGGAAAATGCATCCCTTGAGGCATCTCAGGAATTTCTTGATGAGGAACTTCCTCATGCTCTTGTTGAGGTCCATGAGTGGGTTCTCTTATTTACTCCATCCTCTTTTTAGTGATGGGCTTGTCCTCTTCATTGAGGATGTCTTCTTCTATGACAACTCCAGCTAAATTGCATATGTGACAGATGAAATAAGGAAAGGCTAACCTTGCCAAGGTGGAGGTTTTGTCAGCCACTTTGTAGAGTTTTAGAGATATGACCTCGTGAACTTCTACTTCCTCTCCAATCATGATGCTATGGATCATGATAGCCCGATCTACAGTCACTTCGGATCGGTTGCTAGTAGGAATGATGGAGCATTGGATGAATTCTAACCATCCTCTAGCCACGGGTTTAAGGTCATGCCTTCTCAATTGAACCGACTTGCCTTTGGAGTCTCTTTTCCACTAAGCTCCTTCCACACATATGTCCATGAAGACTTGGTCCAACCTTTGATCAAAGTTGACCCTTCTAATATAGGGGCGTGCATCTCCTTGCATCATTAGCAAGTTGAATGCCAACCTTACATTTTTCGTACTAAAATCTAAGTATTTCCCCCGAGCCATTGTAAGCCAATTCTTTGGGTTCGAGTTCACACTTTGATCATGGTTTTTGGTGATCCATGCATTAGCATAGAACTCTTGAACCATTAAGATTCTGACTTGTTGAATGGGGTTGGTGAGAACTTCCCAAACTTTTTTTTGAATCTCATGTCGGATCTCCGGATACTCATTCCTTTTAAGCATGAAAGGGACCTCAGGGATCACATTATTCTTGGCTACAACTTCATAGAAGTGGTCTTGATGGACCTTTGAGATGAATCTCTTCATCTCCCATGACTCGGAGGTGGAAGCTTTTGCCATCCCTTTCCTCTTTCAAGAGGTTTCTCCGGCCTTAGGTGCCATAAATGGTTATGGAAACACAAAAAGCAATGCTTTTTCCACACCAAA
The DNA here is from genome assembly GCF_014773155.1 of Arachis stenosperma. Classification (NCBI taxonomy): domain Eukaryota; kingdom Viridiplantae; phylum Streptophyta; class Magnoliopsida; order Fabales; family Fabaceae; genus Arachis; species Arachis stenosperma. Next base: position 107,322,765 of record NC_080386.1, on the reverse strand, counting down.
CTTAAAAGGTTTGCTCGTTGATGATTTGATTTTTGATGGTTTAGAATTTCACAAATGAAATCTCGTCGAAGTATAGTTCCTAAACCAAGCAATAATCCTTTCATACAAAAATTTGTTTGTCACAAGTACAAACCCCTAAAATCTATAAACCGAAGTATTCAAACCTCGGGTCGTTCTTCCTAGGAATTGTAATGAAGTGTCTTGTTATTGGTTGTGAGTTATATTTGGGATTTTTAAGATTTTAGACAAGAAATATAAATGGCAAAGAAAATAAACTAACAACTAACAAAGCTCTTGGCAAGATATGAGAACTAGAAGTCCTATCCTAGTTATCCTCCTCAATTGTGACCACAAATTGTTCATTGCTCCCACTTAGTTAACCTCTAACAATGGAGGAAAGTCAAGTGGATGAATCAATTTGATTTCTCAAGTCCTAATCAACTTCTAAAGGAAAGACTAGCTTTAGAGGTATTCAAATTAATTAGCAACTTCTAATTATCAATCAACAAAGGAATTAGATAACTCAAGAGTCACTAATTACTCAACCAAAGCCAAGAGGAACAAAATCTCTACTAAAATACAACCAAACATTACATCAAATACTTGGAAGGTACAAAAGAAAAGCAAAGCAAATTAACAACAAGAATAGAATCTAACAACACTTATTGCAAGGAATTAACAACAACAATCAAAAGAAACACAATTATTATGAATTACCTCAAATTGAACTGAAAGAAAAGAGAAGGAACAAGAGTAGATCTACAACAAAGCATAGAAATAACATAAAGGAAATTACAACAAAAGAATAGAAGAATGATGAATGTAACAACAAAGAATTGAAAGGTAGAAGTAGAAGAAAGCATGAATCTAAATCTAGATCTAAGAAATAAACCTAATCCTAATCCTAAGCCTAGAGAGAAGTGAGAGCTTCTCTCTCTAAAACTAACTCTAAACTAATCCTAATGAGTGTGAATGATCAAAAGTGAGTGAATCCCCCTTTGCTCTTCAATCCTTGGCTTTAAATAGCAGTTTAGGCGTCAAAGTTGGTTGGGATTGGGCCCCACAACCCTTGAAAATTCGTTGGGTGCAAATTCACTTAAAAATCAAGTATCAGCATCGACGCGTACGCGCACAGCATGTGTACGCGTCCATGGGATAATTCGCAAGGTGCGCGTAAGCGCCTGGTGCGCGCGCGCGTCCATGGGCGAGTCCAAATCTTTGGCTTTTTCCATTATTTCTCCACTTTGCATGCTTTCCCCTTCACTCCTTTGATCCATTCCTAGCCTTTTCAATCTGAAATTACTAACAAACACATCAAGGCATCTAGTGGAATCAAAGGGAGATTAAAATCATCAAGTTAAAGGCCAAAAAAACATGTTTTCACATCTAAGCACAAATAAGGAGACAATCACAAAATCATGCTAATTCATTGAATAAATGTGGGTAAAAGGTATTAAAATCTCCTGAAATCAATACAAGATAAACCCTACAAATGGGGTTTATCACTCGTCCTCAAGCAAAAGAAGAAAGAAGGATGAAGAAGAAGAAGAAATGGAGGAGATGGAGTGTTATGAGTGGTTCGGCCAAGGGGGAGAAGAAATGTTTATGTGAATTTGAAGGATGGATGAGGGGTTTATATAGGAGTGGAAATAGAGGGTAGGGTTCGTGTATTAGGGATTGGGTTTAGGAAGGAAAGGATTTGAATTTGAATGGTGAGGTGGGTGGGGTTTTTGGGGAAGAGTGGGTGGAGGTGGGGAAGAGAAATAAAGGTGATTGGTGAGGGGTAATTGGGGAAGGGTGTTATGGGAAGGTGTGAAGAAGAGAGAGTGAGTTAAGGTAGGTGGCGATCCTGTGGGATCCACAGATCCTGAGGTGTCAAGGGTTTCTCATCCCTGCACCGTTTTGGCATGTAAATGCCCCTTTGAGTGCCAATCCTGGCGTTAAACTCCAGGTTGTTGCCCATTTCTGGCGTTTAATGCCAGCTTTTCTTCCCTTTCTGGCATTTAACGCCAGCTTGGTGCCCTTTTCTGGCGTTAAACACCAGTCTAGTGCCCTTTTCTGGCATTAAACGCCCAGAATGGTGCCAGACTGGGCGTTTAACGCCCATTCTGCTACCCTTACTGGCGTTTAAATGCCAGTAAGCTCATCCTTCAGGGTGTGCTATTTTCAATGCTGTTTTTGATTGTTGCTTTTGTTTTTGTGACTCCACATGATCATCATCCTAAAAAAAATATAAAATAACAATGGAAAATAGAAATTCAACATAGATAAGTAAAAATTGGGTTGCCTCCCAACAAGCGCTTCTTTAATGTCAATAGCTTGACAGTGAGCTCTCATGGAGCCTCACAAATACTCAGAGCATGATAATGGCCTCTCAACACCAAACTTAGAGTTTGAATGTGGGGGCTCTGTTTGAATCTGTATTGAGAGAATCTTTTCATGCTTCTTCTCCATGTGTACAGAAGGAAATCCTTGAGCCTTGAACACAAGGTAGTCCGCATTCACTTGAAGGACCAACTCTCCTCTGTCAATATTAATCACAGCTTTTGCTGTGGCTAGGAAGGGTCTGCCAAGGATGATGAATTTATCCTTATTCTTCCCAGTGTTCAGGATTATGAAGTCAGTAGGGATGTAAAGGCCCTCAACCTTCACTAAAACATCCTCTACAAGTCCATAAGCCTGTTTCAAGGATCTGTCTGCCATCTCTAGTGAGATTCTTGCAGCTTGTGCCTCAAAGATTTCCAGTTTTTCCATTACAGAGAGCGGCATGAGCTTTATGCCTAACCCCAGGTCACACAAAGCCTTCTCAAAGGTCATGGTGCCTATGGTACAAGGTATTAAGAATTTTCCAGGATCCGATTTCTTCTGAGGTAATGTCTGCCTAATCAAGTCATTCAGTTCATTGGTGAGTAAGGGGGTTCATCCTCCCAAGTCTCATTATCAAATAACTTGGCATTCAGCTTCATGATTGCTCCAAGGTACTTAGTAACTTGCTCTTCAGTAATATCTTCATCCTCTTCAGAGGAAGAATACTCATCAGAGCTTATGAATGGCAGAAGTAGGTTCAATAGAATCTCTATGGTCTCTGTATGAGCCTCAGATTCCCTTGGTTCCTCAAAGGGGAACTTCTTTTCGTTCAGAGGACATCCCATGAGGTTTTTCTCACTGGAAATCATGTCCTCCTTACTCTCTCCAGGTTCGGCCATGTTGGTCATGGTTATGGCCTTGCACTCTCTCTTGGGATTTTTTCTGTATTGCTTGGGAGAGTGCTAGGAGGAGTTTCAGTAACCTTTTTACTCAGCTGACCCACTTGTGCCTCTAAATTTCTAATGGAGGATCTTATTTTATTTATGAAACTTAGTGTGGTCTTAGATAGATCAGAGAGTATGGTTGCTAAGCCAGAACGACTCTGCTCAGAGTTCTCTTTCTGTTGTTGAGAAGATGATGGAAAAGGCTTGCTATTGCTAAACATATTTCTTCCACCATTATTGTTGTTGAAGCCTTGTTGAGGCTTCTGTTGGTGCTTCCATGAGAGATTTGGATGATTTCTCCATGAAGGATTATAGGTGTTTTCATAGGGTTCTCCCATGTAATTCACCTCTTCCATTGCAGGGTCTTAGGATCATAAGCTTCTTCTTCAGAAGATGCTTCTTTATTACTGCTGGATGCAGCTTGCAATCCAATCAGATTCTGAGAAATCATATTGACTTGCTGAGTCAATAATTTGTTCTGAGCCAATATGGCATTTAGAGTATCAATCTCAAGAACTCCTTTCTTCTGAGTTGTCCCATTGTTCACAGGATTTCTTTCAGAAGTGTACATGAACTGGTTATTTGCAACCATTTTAATGAGTTCCTGGGCTTCTGTAGGTGTTTTCTTCAGATGAATAGATCCGCCTGCAGAATGGTCCAATGACATCTTGGATAACTCAGAAGACCATCATAGAAGATACCTATGATGCTCCATTCTGAAAGCATGTCAGAAGGACACCTTCTGATCAATTGCTTGTATCTTTCCCAAGCTTCATAGATGGATTCACCTTCCTTCTGTTTGAAAGTTTGAATTTCCACTCTAAGCTTACTCATCTTTTGAGGTGGAAAGAATTTAGCTAAGAAGGCATTGACCAGCTTTTCCCAAGAGTTCAGGCTGTCTCTAGGTTGTGAGTTCAACCATATACTAGCTTTGTCTCTAATAGCAAAAGAGAAAAGCATAAGTCTGTAGACCTCGAGATCAACTCCATTGGTCTTAACAGTGTCACATATTTGCAAAAAAAATCAGCCAAGAATTGATGAGGATCTTCCAATGGAAGTCCATGAAACTTGCAATTCTGTTGCATCAGAGAAACTAATTGAGGCTTAAGCTCAAAGTTGTTTGCTCCAATGGCAGGAATAGAGATGTTTCTCCCATAGAAGTCGGGAGTAGGTGCAGTAAAGTTACCAAGCACATTCCTTGCATTATTGTTGTTGGGTTCAGCCATGGCTGTTTTGTCTGCTTCCTTTTCAAAATTTTCTGTCAAGTCCTCTTCAGAGTGTTGTGCTTTAGCTGCTCTTAGCTTCTCTTCAAGATCCTTTCAGGTTCAGGATTAGCTTCAACAAGAATGCCTTTGTCCTTGTTCCTGATCATATGAAAGAGAATAGAACAAGAAGGTATTGAAAATAGGAATAGAGGGATGAAGTAGATAGAGAAGATTTCGAACATATAAAGAAGGATAGAGTCCGAATTGTTAATTGAGGAGAAGTGTTAGTCCTTAAATAGAAGGAGGTGAGAGGGGAGGAATTTTCGAAAACAATTTTTTAAATAAAACTAAAATTTTTTTAAAATAATTAAAAAGAATTTTGAAGAAGTGGTTGATGGTTTTTCGAAAATTAAAAGTGAGAAAGTGGTTAGGTGGTTTTGAAAAAGATTTTGAAATAGTAAATTTTGAAAAGATAAGAAGTTAGAAAGAGATTTTGAAATTAGAATTTAAAAAGATGTGATTTGAAAAAGATATGATTTAAAAAGTTATTTTTAAAAACCAATTTAAAAAAGATTTGATTTTTAAAATTGATGACTTGACTAACAAGAAATTAAAAGATATGATTCTAAAATTCAAATATTGAACCTTTTTTAATAAGAAAGTAACAAACTTGAAATTTTTGAATCACAACATTAAATGTTAGCAAGGATTTTCGAAAATATTAAAAGAAAAATGAAGAAGATTTGATTTTGAAAAAGATATGATTGATAAGAGAGGATATGAAAAATATAAGATTTTGAAAAATTAGTTTTAAAACTTGAAAAATTGAAAAATATTTGAATTGAAAACAAAATTACCTCCCTGGTGTTATCCTGGCGTTAAACGCTCATTCTATCCATTCTGGCGTTTAACGCCCACTTGGCTACCTCCTTGGACGTTAAACGCCCAATTTTTTCTCTGTGATTCCTTTGTTGTATGTTCTGAATCTTCAATTCTCTGTATTATTGACTTGAAAATACATAATTTTGAATTTTTTTGAATTTTTAATGATGAGAGAGAAAAACAATAGAATGAAATTAAACATGAAAAACTAAGATCAAAACAAAGAATGCATGCAAGAACACTTTGAATGTCAAGATGAACATTAAGAACACTATGAAGATCATGATGAACATCAAGAACATATTTTTTAAAAATTTTTAAGAAAAGAAAGACATGCAAGACACCAAACTTAGAAATTTTCATACTAGAGACACTAACAATTTGAGAATGCACATGAGAAACAACAAAAGACACAACAAGAGAATTTAAAGATCAGACAAAAAAAATCATCAAGAACAACTTGAAGATCAATGAAGAACACAAGAACACACTTTCAAAAAATGCAAGAAGAATAAAAACATGCAATTGACACCAAACTCAAAAATTGACACTAGACTCAAACAAGAAATACAAAATGTTATTATTTTTTGTTTTATGATTTTATAAATTTTTTTTGTATTTTTTTCGAAAATTATTTTGAAAAAGAAAATAAGAAACTCAAAATTTTTAATGAGAATTCTAGAAATCATGCAATGTTAGTCTAAAACTTCAGTCTAAAAAGATTAGACATGACTAGCCAAGCTTTAGCAGAGCATTACATACAACAGCCAAATTGATGGGAATCGAAAAGGCTCCTGTGATGATAAAAGCATCATCTAAAACTCTAGAATTCATTCTTAAAAATTCTGAAGAAAAAAATAAAAAAGAAAAATACCTAATCTAAGCAACAAGATGAACCGTCAGTTGTCCAAACTCGAACAATCCACGGCAACGACGCCAAAAACTTGGTATGCGAAATCGTGATTCACACTTTCTTCACAACTCCGTACAGCTGACCAGCAAGTGCACTGGGTTGTCCAAGTAATACCTTACGTGAGTATGGGTCGATCCCACGGAGATTGTCGGCTTAAAGCAAGCTATGGTCATCTTGTAAACCTCAGTCAGGCAGATTCAAATGGTTATAGGGTTTTTATAATTAAAAGATAAATAAAACATAAAATAAGATAGAGATACTTATGTAATTCATTAGTAGGAATTTCAGATAAGCATATGGAGATGCTTTGTTCCTTTTGAATCTTTGCTTTCCTACTGCTTTCATCCAGTTATGCGTATTCCTTTTCATGGCAAGCTGTATGTTGGGGGATCACCGTTGTCAATGGCTACCGTCCGTCCTCTCAGTGAAAATGGTCCGGCTACAGGTTACGTAGGGCTAATCATCTGTCAGTTCTCACTTGTGTTGGAATAAGATCCAATGATCCTTTTGTACACTGTCACTGCGCCCAACAGTCACGAGTTTGAAGCTCGTCACAGTCATCCCATCCCAGATCCTACTCGAAATACCACAGACAAGGTTTAGACTTTTCAGATCTCAAGAATGCTGCCAATTGATTCTAGCTTATACCACGAAGACTCTGATCTCACGAAATGGAAGGCTCTGTTGTCAGGAAAGGCAACCATGCGTCATGGACCAGGAGGCCAAGAGATATACATTCAAGCTTGTTTTCAGGTAGAACGGAAGTGGTTGTCAGGCACGCGTTCATAAGTGAGAATGGTGATGAGTGTCACTTGATCATCACATTCATCATATTGAAGTGCGAATGAATATCTTAAAATAAGAATAAGCTTGAATTGAATAGAAAACAGTAGTAATTGCATTAATTCATGAGAAACAGCAGAGCTCCACACCTTAATCTATAAGGTGTAGAAACTCCACCATTGAAAAATACATAAGTGATGAAGGTCCATGCATGGCCGAATGGCCAGCCCCCTAAATGTGATCAAGAGATCAACAGTGATACAAAGATAGCCTAAAAAATGATCTAAAGATCTTCCGATGAAAATACAATAGTAAAAGGTCCTATTTATAATGACTAGTAACCTAGGGTTTACAGAGATAAGTAAATGATGCAGAAATCCACTTCCGGGGCTCACTTGGTGTATGCTTGGGCTGAGCATTGAAGTTTTCACGTGCATAGACTTTTCTTGGAGTTAAACACCGGCTCTGGTGCCAGTTTGGGCATTTGACTCCAGCTTTTATGCCAGTTTTGGCGTTTAATGCCAGAAAATGGTAGAAAGTTAGCGTTAAAATGCCAGTTTGCGTTATCAAAACTCGGGTAAAGTATGGACTATTATATATTGCTGGAAAGCCCAAGATGTCTACTTTCCAACGCAATTATGAGCGCTCAAATTGGGCTTCTGTAGATCCAGAAAATTCATTTCAAGTGCAGAAAGGTCAGAATCCAACAGCATCTGCAGTCCTTTTTCAGCCTCTGAATAAGATTTTTGCTCAGGTCCCTCAATTTCAGCAAGAAAATACCTGAAATCACAGAAAAATACACAAAATCATATAAAGTCCAAAAATGTGATTTTTGCATAAAAACTAATAATTATATACTAAAAATTAACTAAATCATACTAAAAACTACTTAAAAACAATGCCAAAAAGCGTATAAATTATCCGCTCGTCAGAGAGTTGCGCTGCGAGGGAAAAGAAGAGAGAATAAAGGAGAGAGCTACTCCGCATAATTTGATTAGGGCATTTGACCTGATTGTAATTTCCGTGTATTTCGGAGGTGAATTATAACCATTTTACTCTTCATACAGGATAAGGGTTCCTTAAGGTTTAGTTTTGTTTGGCACGTTGCCGATTTATAGTGTTAGTTAGTACGAGATATAATGGACAGATCAATATTATAAAGAGAGGATTACAATTTTTCGATCCAAATTAATGGAATATGTGATATCCAGATATATAAATAGACCTAGTTACTTCAACTAATGTTTATAATTTTATTAAATTTTTAATCAAGCCTTTAAAATTTAAAAATTTGTAATTGAGTCTATTTAAAAAATTTTAATTATGTCATTTTAATTTTTTTTTTAGTTAAAAAGATACAATTTTTAGAATATTCATTTTATGTTTGATGCAAAATGAATTTTATTAGTGATCGCAGATTTTTACAAACCACAAAACACTGGCAAGTGCACTGGGTCATATTAAGTAGTAACCTCAGGATCGATCCCACAAGGATTAACGGATCAAGCAAGAAAAATCAATTGTTTAGGGTTTTGAAAGCAATTAATCATAAACAGAAATTGAATGAAGTAAAACAAAAGTAAACAGTGAGTATAGAAAAAAATATATTTTTGAGAAAGCTAAGGTTTCAGAGATGTTAATCGTCTGAATCAATACGTTTCAATTTCCATTCTAATAATGCAACGATTCTTTTATATTAGTAATTAAACTCCAATCTCTTGGTGATTCAGTTTCTCTTTAACCTAATTTAATGCTAATCCCACAGTCACTTAATCAAGAAAAGAGTTGAAGAACGTTTCTGAATTATAAAACCACACAATTTATAAGTATTTAACCTAGTTGATTCTATGTCACTTATCAATCTAGTTTCAAAACTTACAAATTATGAGAATTGATTTTCAAGCTTAATTTAATCAATCAATTTTCCAAAAGATTAATAAAATTCAAGTCAGAGAATAATTATTTCCTAATACATTCAAACCCATTTGAGATGAAGAATGAAAACCATTTCTTAAAGAAGAATCAATTGCATGAATTAGAAAAAGAAAAAGTAATTGCATTAATCCATAGACTAACAGAGCTCCTCACCTTAACCTAGGAGAATTAGAAACTCATGCTTGCTCTTGAAATCCTTAAGAAATTGAAAAACTGTAAAGTGGTGAAAAAGAGAAGAGAGTCCCCTAACAATGTGTCTCCCTCTGCCTTAAATACTAATCTAAAGATAACCAAATTCAAAATTCAAAATTTAAAATTAAATTAAAACTAAACAGAATCAAATCTTTTTCTAATTATTTTCCACCGAGAAGATCTCCCTTGATTGCTTGTGATCTTTAGTAACCGTCAGCATTTGATGAGCTTGTAAATGATCCTTCAAAGATTTAAAATTTGAAAAGTAGGTCTTGAGTTGAGGTTCTAGAAGGGTTTTCTTGGAGTTATACGTGGGAAATTCCACGTACGATGTAAAAATCTAATGACATGTACGCGTGCCTCACGCGTACGCGTGAGTACCGAAAAGTTTTTTGTTGTGCGTACGCGTGGCCCACGCGTACGCATGCTTACTGCGTTGTATGTGAGATCTTCAACATACTACATGAGAGGTGGTTGTCACGTGTACGCGTGAGGTCATGCGTATGCATGACATGAAGATTATGCCAACATAGTACGTGAAAACCCTAGCATTGTATGTGGAGTGTGATGGTCACGCGTACGCGTAATGTGAGAGTTGTCCCCACGCCCTGCACTCTTTCTTCTTCCAGAGAGCTTCTTCTTCCAGGAAGCTTTCTGTTAATTATAGAAAGCTTTTTGTTTCTTGCTCTCCATCCTCATTTCTATTTTGTTTCTTCTTGTTTTCTTTGTAAAATTTTCTGTAATCAATAAAATTCAACTAATCAAAATAATATCCATTCTAACCTTAAATTTATTGATTATCCACAAAAATTCTTAATAAATCAATTAAAATAAAGAAGGAAAAACACTAAATATGCACATACATCATAACACCAAATATAAAATCTTGCTTGTTCCCAAGCAAGCAAAGAATCATGGCTTAATGCAAATATCATAAACTTATGAAACAGGGGTAAAGGATTGCAATCTAAATGAGTTTGGTTGACCGTTTCACTTATGCACAATTCAACACAATCGAATGTAATCTTTCAAGGCTTCTGTCCAGATTAGATTATGGAAACCTTTCTTGATTCATCACCTTGAAGCAACTTATTTACTTTCTTTTCACCTTTTAAGTTCATAGGGTGCTTTGTACCTTGAGCCTTTCTGTGACTCTAAATATTTTGTTTTCAAGGTTTTAGCTTGAAACATAAACACCACAATCACATAGTTGGAGAGCTCCTTGAGCTTATTTTTCTTTCATTCTTCCCCACCATTGGTGCTCAGAGCCTTTGGCTTTCTCATTTTAAGGGGGTGCTTTGCACCTTGAGTCTAACTATGACTTCTAAATGCTTTGTTCTTCAAACTTTTAGTTTGATACATAAGCACCATAAGCACTTGACTAGAATGCTCTTTGAGCTTATTTTTCTATCACTTTCTTTAGTCAGTGGTACTCAGAGCCTTTGGTTTCTCTCATAACCCCTTTTTCTTGCTTATTATTTCTTATATTGTTGCTTTTTCAAGGTACTGTCCAGTATAAGGATCCCATAAGAGTCTTCTAAACTAAAGCCTCAAGCAGTGTGGCTCAAATCATGTTGAACACTCTTAGTTAATTTAGTTTTCCAAACTCACTTTGGCATGCTCTTTTATGATTATTTCATGTTTTTTTTGTTTCTTTTCAGCACATGACTCATTACTTACATTCAGGAGCAAGCACAATTAATAATTGTGGGTTGTGATGGACAAGATATTTAAAAATTTTAAATGCATTATATAAGATAAAAAAATTGAAACACATGCATATTAAAAAAGGGAAAGAAACAACCTTAATTTTTGCTGCCTTTCTCTTCTTTTTCTTGATCACTTTTTAGGCTATGTAGAGCATGGTTTCCAACACCAAACTTAGAATAATTGTAGAGGTCTATTTAATGTAAAACAGGATTATCAAGTGAAAGAATTTAATTAATGCAGAGGTCTATTTAATGTAAAAGAAACCTAAATCAAGACAGACTGAAATTGAAGCTAAAATAAGGTAGAATGATGAGGTTGTAAATTTGTTTGCATGGTAAATGTAGCAACACCAAATTTGGTGTGAGAACACCAAACTGAGTGTGATACCATCTATGTGAACTAGACCAAGTACCCAATGAGATATGAGGTTGGTGTAGCACACCAAACTTATTCTATAAACACATACACAACCCTGATAAGAGCAATAGTCTTGATGATGTTGAAGCTTATAGAGATTTCCTGAATTCCTGAGTAGATCACAAGTACTATACACACAAACAAACTCAAGTGATAGTTATTGTGGAAAAATAATTATGAAATAAAAGAAAATAAATTAAAATTAAATTAAATTAAAGGATACTAAGCATTGGGTTGCCTCCCAACAAGTGCTTCTTTAACATCACTAGCTTGACGGTTGTTCCTTACTAAGGTTGAGGTTGATAGTGCTTCACCTCATCTCCTCTCACCTTGAACTTTCTTCCTGTGTCTTCATATGTTAGTTCGAGATGCTCAAAGGAAAGAACTCTGCTTACTGTGTATGGCAATATTGGGTGGTGAGATAGCACTACTTTGTGTCCGGGTGAAAAGCCTCCAGTAGAAATTTTCTTGTTCCTCCACCCTCTAGGTACTTTCTTCTTCGGAGCCTCCTCCTTGTTTGATGCACACCCGACACCAAACTTAGGGTCGATGTCAGGAGGTTTGTTGATTGCAAAGGAAGGCGTTGGTTGCAAGCTCTTGTGAGTTTCAATTAAATTTCCAACTTGATGTACCTTCTTTTTCTCTTCTATTCTACTCAAGCATGAAATAGAAGTCTTTGGGATTACTTCATTGGGTGGTTCCTTTAAGTTTGGATTGTTGGCTTCAACCTTCATACAATTCTCTTGATCACTTGAATGATGTATGGTCTTGAAAACATAAAAGACTTGATGTTCATCATACACCCTTAGCATTAACTCACCCTTTTCAAATTAATAAGGGCTCTTTCAGTGGCTAGGAAAGGCCTTCCTAGAATGATTGAGGCATCTTTATCTTTTTCCATGTCAAGAATGACAAAATCCAATGGGAGAAAGAATTTACCCACTTTGATCAAGACATTTTCAACCACTCCATGTGCATGCTTGATTGATTTGTTTGCCATTTATAGAGCTATGTGTGTGGGCTTCAGCTCTTGAATTTGCAATCTCTTCATCACAGATAAAGGCATTAGATTAATACTTGCTCCTAATTCATATAAAGCTCTATCAAAGGTAGTATTGCCAATAATGCAAGGAATTTGAAAACTTCCTGGATCTTTCTTCTTTGTTGGAAAGTTTCGTTGAATAATTGCACTACACTCCTTAGTCATTACAACGGTTTGACCTTCCTTCAATGATTTCTTCTTGGACAACAAATCCTTCATAAATTTTGCATATAAAGACATTTGTTCAAGAGCTTTTATGAATGAAATGTTGATGTACAAAGTCTTGAATATCTCCAAGAATTTAGAATATTGCTTCTCCTTGTTTTCTCTTTGGAGCCTTTGAGGATATGGAATTCTTGGCTTGTACTCATGCACTAGAATTCTATCTTTTGGTGTGGCTTCTGTGGGTTGAATATGTTGCTGGAGAGTAGGTTGCACGTGCTTTTCTTGAAGATTAATACCCTCTGGAGTTTCTTTTCTTACTCCAACAGTGAACTCCTCCTTCTTAGTTTCTTCCATCTTTTCTTCTCCTACCACCTTTTTACTTCTCAAGTAAATAGCCTTGTACTCCTTCCTTGGGTTTGGAATTATGTCACTGGGGAGAACATTTGTGGCTTTCTCCAACTGTTGAGTAATTTGGCCTACTTTCACATCTAAGTTCCTAATTGAAGCACCTTAATTCTGGAAATTAGTTTTTGTTTCCTTCCTGAAGCTTCTGGTTTCTTTCATGAATGCTAGTGTGTTCTGAGATAATTTTTCTAGGGCAAGCTCAAGACTAGAAAGCCTCTGTGAATTCTGCTGGGTTGGTTGTAAGGAGAACGGTGATTAGTGGGTATGGTTCAAAGAAGGGTTACTTATGTTGTGGTGATTGAAGGTATGATGTTGGTTGTTGTTAAACTGATGGGGTTTGTGGGTGTTATTAAACTGGTTTAGTCTCTGGTTTTGGTTTTTTCATCCAAAGTTTGAGTGGTTTCTCCATCCTGGGTTAAAGGTGTTGGAGTAGAGGTCATTTTGAGGTTGTATTGAAGGATTCTCCATGTAATTCACTTGCTTTAGAGATGGTTGTCCATACTCCATGCCTTCACCTGTAGAATTTATCTTTTGAGAGTTCACTGCTGACACTTGCATTCCTCTTAGATGTTGATTGATTGCATTTATTTGCTGGAACAGAATTTTGTTCTTAGCCAAGAGTGTATCCAAAACACCTAACTCCATGACTTCTTTCCTTGATGATCTTTCAGAAGAGTAGAGAGATATTGATTGTTGGCCACCATCTCAATCAATTCTTGTGCTTCTTCAGTGGTCATCTTCATATATAAAGAACCTCCAGCCAAATTGTCCACTGACATCTGTGAGGTGAGAGTGATCCCATCATAAAATATCTGCTGCTGGATCCAGTCAGAAAATATATCATCCAAATATTTTCTGAGCATCTCTTTAAACCTCTTCCAAGCTTCATATAAGGATTCTCCTTCTTGCTTTCTGAAGGTCTGAACGTCAATTCTGAGATTAGTAAGTCTTTGAGGTGGGAAGAACTTATTTAAGAATTTATTGACCAAATCTTCCCGTATAGCTATACGCTCCTTACGTTGATTCTCTTGCCATTGTTTAGCTCGATCCCTTACAGCAAAAGGGAAGAGCAGCAGACGATATACTTCAGATGAAACGTCATTTGTCTTGACCGCATCACAAATCTACAGAAAGTTGGATATAAATAGATTCGGATCCTCCTATGGGCTTCCATTGAATTGACAGTTCTGTTAAACCAATGTGACAAGCTGTGACTTCACTTCAAAATTATTGGCTCTGACAGTAGGCGTGATGATGCTACTTCCACAATTTTCTGGATTGGGATTAATGTAAGACCCAAGAGTCTTCTTAGGTAGGTTGACATTGTCATTCACATTATCAGCCATGTGTGGTTCTGAGAATTCTTCCTCAAACACTTCTTCAATCTCTTCTTCGACTCTTTGGTTTCTAGTTTGTTGTCCATGCCGCTGAAGAGTTCTTAATCTTATTATACTGCATAGACAAAACCAACAAGAAAATTAAACTGGAACTCTCTTCACAGTACCGAAGGAAATTCTCAGGAGAAAAATAAAATGAATAGTAAATATAAATTTTTTTAAAGAAGAAATAAAATAAAAAAATAATAAAAAACAAAAAGAACTAAATCTAAATTCTAACCTTTAAAAAAATTAGAAAATAGATTTAAAAATTCAAAATTTAAAAATTAAAACACCAAACTTAATTTCTTAAATTAATTATGTACTTTAAATAATTAACTAACAAACTTATAAATTTAAAATTTACATCAAATAGATTTGAATTCAAATCTTTTAAATTTAAAATTAAAAAAGGACACCAAACTTAAACTCTAATTATATCTTAAAAATTTAAATTTTAAATTTTAAATTTAAAAATATATATTTTTCAAAAAAAAACACCAACTTAAATTTAAATTTTATGTTAAAAATTTAAATTTAAATTTTTAACTTTACCAAAAAAAGCTAATTTAAAAAAAAAACAGAAATTTTTTTAAATAAATAATGACAAAAGAACTTATGTAAGAGGAAAAAAAAGGAAACGAAAAAAAAAAAGAAAAAAATAAAATAAAAAAATAGTAAAATAATAATAAAAACGAGAAGAAAAAAATAAAATTGAAATAAATAAAAAAATTAAAAAGAAAAACGCGGAGAGGGACGTAAAAAAAACTAACGTAAAGAAAAAAAATTATAAAATAAAAAATTTAAATAACTTGAAAAATATCTAATTTAGACAATTCGTAGTTATCAATTTCAATTAATCTTCGGCAATGGCGTCAAAAATTTGATGGTAAATTTTTACAAACTACAAAATACCAGCAAGTATATCGGATCGTATCAAATAATAAACTTAAGTGAATGAGCGTTGATCCTACAAAAATTAACGGATCAAGCAAGTAAAATTAATTAATTAATCTAGTCGGACTAATAATTTAGGGTTTTGAAAGCGATTAATTATAAATAGAAATTGAATGAAGTAAAACAGAAGCAAATAGTGAGTATAGAAAAAATATATATTTGAGAAAGCTAAGGTTTCAGAGATGTTAATCATCTGAATCAATACTTTTCAATTTCCATTCTAATCATGCAACGATTCTTTTATGGCAAATCATTTGTAATTAAACTCCAATCTTTTGGTGATTCAATTTCTCTTTAACCTAATTTAATGCTAATTCCTTAGTCACTTAATCAAGAAAAGAGTTAAAGAACGTTTCTCATTTATAAAATGACACCATTTATAAGAGTTTAACATAGTTGATTCTATATCACTTATCAATCCAGTTTCAAAACTTACAAATTATAAGAATCGGTTTTCAAGCTTAATTTAATCAATCAATTTTTCAAAAGAGTAATAAAATTCAAGTCAGAGAAGAATTATTTCCCAACACATTCAAACCCTTTTGAGATGAAGAACGAAAACTGTTTCTTAAAAAGGAATCAATTACATATGAATTAGAAAAAGAAAAAGTAATTGCATTAATCCATAGATTAACAGTGCTTCTTACCTTAACCTAGGAGAGTTAGAAACTTATGCTTGTTCTTGAAATCCTTAAGAAATTAAAAAATTGTAAAGTGGTGAAAAAGAGAAAAGAGTCCCCAAATAAAGTGTCTCCCTTTGTCTTAAATACTAATCTAAAGATAACCGAATTCAAAATTTAAAATTCAAAATTAAATTAAAACTAAACAAAATCAAATTTTTTTCTAATTATTTTTCACCGAGAAGATCTCCCTTGATTGTTTGGGATCATTAGTAATCATCAGCATTTGATGAGCTTGTGAATGATCCTTCAAAGATTTAAAATTTGAAAAGTAAAAGGTCTTAAGTTAAGGTTCTGGAAGGGCTTTCTTGGAGTTGTACGTGGAAAATTCCATGTACGATGTAAAAATCTAATAACGTATACGCGTGCCCGAAAAGTTTCTTGTTGGGTGTACGCGTGCTTGCTACGTTGTACGTGAGATCTTCAACGTACTACGTGAGAGGTGGTTGTCACGCGTACGCGTGACATGAAAATTATGCCAACATAGTATGTGAAAACCCTAGCGTCCTACGTGGAGCGTGATGGTCACGCGTATGCGTGAGGCACGCGTACGTGTGACGTGAGAGTTGTCCCCACACCCTTCTTCCAGAGAGTTTTTTCTTTTAGGATGCTTTCTGTTAATTACAAAAAACTTTCTGTTTCTTGCTCTGCGTCCTCATTTTTATTCTATTTCTTTCTATTTTTTTATTTTTTGTAATTAATAAAATTCAACTAACCAAAATAATATTTATTCTAACCTTAAATTTATTGATTATCCACAGAAATTCTTAATAAATTTATTAAAATAAAAAAACACTAAAAATGCACGCACATCAATTAAATATTCAAAGAGTAAATATTCTAAAGATATTCTTTTTTTTTAAATAAAAATTAATAAAAATTTAATTTTAAATGATTCTCTAATATAAAGATTTAATTATAAATTTTTAAACCATAAAAATTTAATTAAAATTTGATAAAAATTAAAAAATAATTAAATAATTAAATCTAAAAAAATATATTTTATGATTTAATTATAACAGTAGGAGACTCTCGTAGCCAGGCGTGCAACCACCTCCCTTCCCATGTTTTGGCTTCACACTATGAAGTTGGTTACTTGTAGGGCTGGAAGTAATTTGAGTTGTGCTGAGCTAGATCAGATTTAAGTTTGATTCACGAAAATTTAGTTTGACCTACGACTTAACACATTAACAATTGAGCCTATTTTTTAAGCTCAAGTTCGGCTCACCGTAAGTTTAGAGCTGGCTTAAATAACAGAACATAATCTATAATTTTATATCAATAAATTATAACTTAAATATATTAAAAAATATTTAAAAAGATTAATTTTATATATTAATTATCTATCAATTATAAATTTTTTATTCATATCTTACGTCAAAATTATATATAAAAAATTACTATAAAATTTTAATATATATATATAATTCATGAGTTATTGATGAGCTTATCTAAACTCAAATTCAACTTATTTAATTTATTAGTTTAATTTTAGACTCAAACTCAACTTACTAGTTCACGAATTTAAACTGACTCATGAGTTGATTTGACTCAGTTTCAACAGGCTGAGCTGCTTGAAACTTGAAAGCAATAAATATACATAAAGCCTATGTAACCTATCATTATTATTTTCAGATTAGAGGTCCTAATATGTATTTTTGGAAGTTCCTCCTCTCTTTTCAAACAGCGATCCATCCTTAATTAATTACTTTTAATGTGTAATAATGATGCAATATCACCGTAACTAATTAATAAGCAAGATAACGATAGGTCTCTTATTCTAGAATTTTAGATCATTTTTCATTGTACAGCTCACATATTTGAAAATTAAATATATAATATAAAATTAATTTTAAAATATTGCGAGTGTAGAATAATTTTAAATATATATTCAATTAAATAATATTATGTTGTAAAAAAAACAGATATAATTAAATAATTATTATATAAAATATTTTATATTATTAATGTATTAAAATTAAATTCAAATATAAAGATTTTACATAAATATATATATATATATATATATATATATATATATATATATATAATCAACTATAATATATTTATATAAATATATATTATTTAATTTAATATATATTTTATATTTTGATTTATATTGTATACAAATGATTGATTTTTAAGTGTATATAGGTAGCATTCTTGAGATATATATATTATTGTATGCATATATACTAGGTGAGAGATTGGGTTGAATGTATTTATTTATTTGGCCATGAAATTATAAAAAGAAAGATTAGATAATTAATTTTTATCATGATATTATTTTTTTTAAATTTAAATTAATTAAAAAAGATAACATAAATAATTATATTCTATCTTTAAAGACTTTTAATTTTTGACTATTTAGACCAACAAAAATTAAAAAAAAAATCCATTAACAATACTCTGAAACACGTTTACCATGCACTCCTCCAACACAACAAAAGTTATCTAAAGATTCACTCCCACCGCATGGTTCTGAAAATCGAACTGGACCGATCGGTTCAACCAGAAAAATCAGGAATTGGTCACCTAATTGGTCCGGATAAAGTCAGAAATCGCCTGATAAAAAATCAGTAAAAAATCGGTCGAACCGACGGTTAACCGGTGAACCGGGTGAACCGTACGATTTTTAGTTTGGATATTAAACTTCAAAACGGCGTTGTTTTGAAGGTAAAAAAAAAAATAGAAGCTAAACGCACGAACCCTAATCCTAATCTCAGTCTCAACTCTCAACTCTCACACTCTCACAAGAGACACCATAGCCACCACGGGCAGACCCACTGTCGCATAGCCACCCAAGACGGAGCAGCCCCTCTTCGCTGTCGCATAGCCACCACCATCGCCACCGCATTTCACTGTCCCATAGCCCCTCTTCGCCGTCCTACAGCCCCTCTTCGTCGTCGCCGAGCTCCTCTCCTCTATTGTCGTCGCCGAGCTCGCCTCCTCCATCGTCGCCCTTACTCACTGCCGGTAATATTCTGCCTTCCACCTCGCCTCCTGTTTAATCGTCGCCTTCTCTTTCCACCTCGCTGCCTTCTGATTTTCTGTGATTGATTTTATGATTTATTAGCTTGCGATTTGTTCATCATTTGTTATCTGTGCTTGATTTTATAATTTTTCTGTTCATGATTTGTTAAGTCTGTGTTCATGTTTTGTTATCTGTGTTCATGTTTTGTTATCTGGATTCATGATTTGGTATCTGTTCATGATTTGTTATCCGGATTCATGATGAGGTCATCAGAAAAATTCTGTTTGAGTTGTTGTTCATGATTTGGTATCTGTTCATGATTTGTTCATGATGAAATGAGTTGCTGCTTCATGATTTTGGTTGCTGAATTATTTATTTGTTCATGCTGGATTACATGATTTTGGTTGCTGAGAAACCTAGATTGACTGATCATAAGCCTGATGGAACAGATACTATTGACACTAAAAGAATCCTTTTTGAAGGCTTCTAAGATTATGGATAAGGAACTGAAACTGCATCCTGATATTGATTGCTTTTGTAGCGGGACTATAGCTGTTACCTTGGTTAAGCAGGTAAGCAATATAAATAATAACAATGTTCAATTGATAATACTTGAATTTGTTTTATATATAATTGTTACCCCTTATGTTTTCTAGGGCAAGGACCTTGTTATTGGAAATGTTGGGGACTCCAGAGCTATATTGCATACCCGAAATCATGATAATAATCTTATTGTTGTTCAATTGATAATTGACCTCAAGCCAAATCTTCCAAGTATGTATCTAGTTTCTTCTGTCCCTCTCTTTCTCCTTTTCATATCTCTGTGTGTGTTCCTTATGTTATTATTGTTTAATCTGAAAATGGAACACCTTTGACTATTTCCTTTATTATTCCTTACTGCTGAACAACATACTCTGTAAAATCACTGTTCAATAATGTTATGTAGCATTTACCACTTATGCTCTATAGTATTAAGCCATGTCCACCTAAGTGGATCAAATAAATGATCCAACATTTTCTAAGTTGCAAGTTGTTTTACCTATCTTTTTAGCCCTTCTCTGGATCATTTAGACATAAGTGTCATGTTATTTACTTAGTTTTGATTTGTATGCTTGTGCTTGTGCATTTTTAGTCTTGTTTCAAAGATGTATGTATGGAAGAATACTATATGTATATGCTGCATATTTATGCTTAGGTGCTGACTCTACATAGCTCTCTTCTTGAAGTTCTATTCTTTATTATATGAAATTTCAAATTTTATTAAGTTAAAAATGATTAAATTTATATATTTAAAATTATTTTTAGATTTTTTAATAATTTTATTTAATATTCCGGTTGAACTCCGACTGAATCCCGGTCGAACCAGTGAACCATTGAACCAGTGACCTCACCGGTTCATTGACCGGTCCGGTTCTCGCAATCCCACCAGCAGCCACATATGAGCATATTATCCTTCTGGTTGTTTCTTTTACAAGAAAGTAAAATTAGGATTACTCTGAAATTTGGGTATTTTTTTCTTTTAATAATTTTTTTCAGTTAGTTGACTGTAGTTGGATGTATTTGTGGTTAATTATTTATATTTTTCTTTTTAAAAACATTAAAAACCTGGTTGGTTTTCTTTTTCTTTTTTAATTTCTATTTTAATATTTTTTCCATAAAAAATGACATTGCTTTACTGTTTTAGGAAGGATTTCTAAAAATAAAACGAATTCTAGTTCGATTCAACTGATTAATTTCTAATTAGTTCGACGGTTCAAAAGTTCTTTTAAAATTGGCAGTTATGCTTTATGAATAAAAAAAATATGTGAGTAAATACCCATAATCATCCCTAAGATTCGTGCAAATACTCAATCTAATTCTCAAGATCTCGATTTTTCCATTATAGTTTTCCAAATAGAGCTCCAGCACTCAAAGTGATCCCTGGGAATATTTTTGGTGATGAGTCATCACCGGAGCGCTGACGTGGCCTCAGTTTGCCACATGGGAGGGCTCCAATGGCTAGCTGAGCTGGCTAATTTTCCATTTGTACCCATGTTAGTCCCTCCCACTATACTAACCCTAAATCCCCAAATGTTCGTAAACATCATCTCTTCTTCTTGTTCATCGTTCTCTCTCTTCATTCTTCTGTCTGGGGCTGTTACTCATGTCGATGATGGGTGGTGGTAGCACTGCAGGTGGAAGCTCTGTTCGTTCCCCACCTAGTTAGAACCGGACGAGAACCCAACCAAGAGCAGAAGATCGGGGCCACCAGAATGGTGCGGCTGTGGCTGCCGGCCGGTTCTCAGATGGTCTAGCACAGAATCAAATCCGAACAAACCGTTTTATGGTTGCCCCAATTATAATGTGGGTTAGAATATTTATTTGTGCTGTTATGATTGTGCTTACCTCACTGTTCTTCTATTGTACTTCTCTGAACTTTGATCACTTCTTGGTTACAGTCAAGTGGGAAGAAATGGTGTGGAATTTTTGTGTGGACTGGGAATGAGGAACAGGTTGATAAGCCAGAATCTTGTGGTGATGATTATGAAGTGAAGATGAACTTTGATTGGAGGATTCGAAGGTTGGAGGAGGATGGCCATATGCAAAAAGTGATTACCCATTTGTTAGTGTTAGTTGTGTCTCTATTGATAGTGTTGTTGGTTATCCTGTATTGTAAATGATGAATGAGTTGGTGGTTTAGGGTTCCCTGTTAGCAACAGATGCTGAAAAACTGCTTGTTGATTGAATGAAAATGTTGTTAACTATGAAACTATTGTTGTTTATGTTTGTGCATGAAATGAACTATAATCAATAATGGCTGAATAAGGCAACAAAAGTGATTGGTAAACCACAAAGCATAGTGTATTAAGATAAATCCCATTGTTTATCAAAAAACAACAAAAGATAGATAAAAGGCAGCCAAGGAACATGAAGTTGCTATCAATAGTTTCCTCAAAAGCAAGGCATCTCAAAAAGGTAAAGGATCACAATTCACCGTCTAGTCATTGTCTATTGAAAAAGACTAATTACACAAAACAGAAACCCCTAAATAGATTTATCTAAAGTCTTCAGTTCTTCTTTCTTGGTGGCTTAAATCCTGGGGTTGGGATGAACTTCATCACGTTGGCAAACTTTATTGCTGTTGCTGAAGATGCACCCTGCAAGGGGTTCACTGTTGGTGAGGTTTCCGGTAGAGAGGATCTTCTTCATGGTGATAGCTTAGAAGGCCTTTTTAGTCCAGGATCCTATAAGAGACAAACTTCGCATTAAGTATAATTAATCCACTTAAATCATAAAGGCATGAATATATAAATTTTCAGTTACCTTTTGAGAATCCTCTTTCTCAAACGCAGTAAGCTGAGATATCTCGATCTTCACGTGATTGCTTTCCACATCAGGTTGGCCACCATCTTTTTGGGGCTGCTCAACTTGCTGCTCAGGCACAGGATTTTCTACATCTTTTTCTTCTTCTCAGCCACCTCGGCAGCAGCAGCAGCATCAACATCCCTCTTCTTTTTGCAGTCTCTCTTTGTATGCCCCTTTTCTCCACAACAATTACAGGTAAAAGGTTCCCAACTACCTTTTTAGATGTACACCATATGCAGTATTACTCAATAGTTTTGGATCAACTTTAGACTTTTTAGTTCCAAAACCACTCTTTTCATCTGCATCCATCCTCTTCTTCATCTTTAGTTTTCCAGGTTTTGCCTTGATTTTAGGGGCATGTGGCCTGTTACAGTCCTCTGCCTGCTCCCATAGTGGTTTTTCGGGAATTGGATTAATATGGTGATTATAAGTTTTTCTGTATGATTCCATGGTTAGCCATCTGTGACAGAAGTCCTCTAGCTACTTATTGACACGAGAAAGGGCAGCACAAGTGTGCACACACAGAATACCTATAGGTGCCAAACAGACCGTGTATAGGGTCTCCTGGAAATACTTGATCTCTTGGACAATTTCTGCTTGTTGCTCTTATCTGATATAGTGCTCTGACTGGGCTTCGTGAGCTGGCTGGTTCTAATGGTTTTCTTGGGCTTGGTGGGCTTGGTGAATCTATTGGGCTTCGTTGCCTTTGGGGG
This sequence comes from Arachis stenosperma, assembly GCF_014773155.1. Lineage (NCBI taxonomy): Eukaryota > Viridiplantae > Streptophyta > Magnoliopsida > Fabales > Fabaceae > Arachis > Arachis stenosperma. Next base: position 107,299,820 of record NC_080386.1, on the reverse strand, counting down.
GTTGGTTTTCTTGGGAGGGTTGGTTGTCTTGGGAGGATTAGTATTTTTGGTAGGGATATTGGTTTTGGGGTGTGATGGTTGTGTTTGCCATGGAGATGTCTTGTTTTTTGTTGGGACTGGATTTACAAGAATTATTGGGTACAACCTTCGAGGTGGGAGCAACTATGAGTGCATGAGTCTCATTGAGTGGGGGACTCACAGCAGCATCTGTAGTTGCATTACACCCCTCTCCACCAACGTCATCCAAGTATACAACTATGTTATCTCCCTCTAACACTGATAAACCCCATTTGTAAGGTTTATATTGTGCTTGATTTAGGGGATTTTATAACATTTTACCCACATTTATTCAATAAAATAGCATGGTTTTGTATATTCTCCTTTAATTGTGCTTAAGAGTGAAAACATGCTTTTTAGGACTCAAAATAGATAAATTTAATTCCCCTTGATTCTATTAGATGTCTTGATATGTTTGTTAAGTGATTTCAGATTTAGGAGGCAAAGATTGGATCAAGGGAATGAAGAAAAAAAGCATGTAAAGTTGGAGAACTCATGAAGAAATGATGGAAACAAAAAGCTGTCAAGCCTGACCTCTTCGCACTTAATTGACCATAACTTGAGTTACAGAGATCCAAATGATGCGGTTTTAGTTGGGTTGGAAAGCTAACATCTGGGGCTTCGAAACGATATAAGATTTGCCATAGTTGCATCGCGCATAGGGGCACGCACGCGCATAGTACGCGGACGCACCGATGGTGGCACATGATCCACTTAATGCAACTCGTGGCCAGCGATTTTAGAAGCCTTATGGGCCCAATCCAACTCATCTCTGATGCTACTTAAGCCAAGGATTGAAGGGGAATCAAGATACTTTTGATCATTAGTTATAGTTTAGTTTTAGAAGTAGTTAGAGTTAGTTTCTAGAGAGAGAAGCTCTCACTTCTCTCTAGAATTAGGATTAGGATTAGGTTTAGTTCTTAGATCTAGATTTTAATTCATCTTCTTCTACTTCTATCTTCTCAATTCCTTGTAGTTACATTCATTCTTCTTCCATTCTTTTGTTGTAATTTTCTTTATGTTGTTCTTGTGTTTTGTTGAAGATCTACTTTTGTTTCTTCTACTCTCTTTCAATTCAATCAAGGTAATTCATAATAAATGTGTTTCTTTTGATTGTTGTTGTTAATTCCTTTCACTAATTGTTGTTAGATTTAATTCTTGTTGTCAATTTACTATGATTTTCTTTTATTCCTTCCAAGTGTTTGATGAAATGCTTGGTTGGATTTTAGAGTAGAATTTTATACTCTTGGCTCGGAAAGGTAACTTAGGACCTCTTGAGTTACTAATGTCCAAGTGATTGATGATTGGGAGCCATTGACTCTAGTTCTCACTAATTGAATTAGTGGAGAGTTAGGACTTATGGACTTGGATTGATATATCTCATTCAACTTTCCTTTACCATTAGTTAGAGGATGATTTAGTGGGATTAATCCTTGCCAATTCTCATATTGTGGTTAGTAATTAGGATAGAGATCCTTGACCACCAACCCTTGCCAAGACCTTTTTAGCCATTAGTTTACTTTTTAGCATTTAACTTCCATATTTCTTATCAAAACCCCAAAAATAACTCACAACCAATAACAAGACACTTTATTGTAATTCCTAGGGAGAACGACCCGAGGTTTGAATACTTCGATTATTAATTTTAGGGGTTTGTTACTTGTGACAAACAATCTTTTGTATGAAAGGATTATTGTTGGTTTAGAAACTATACTTGCAACGAGAATTCATTTGTGAAATTCTAAACTGTCAAAAATCTAATCATCAAAATGGCGCCGTTGCCGGGGAATTGCAATGGTGTTATGTTATTGGTTATTGTACATATGTGAATATTGTAAATAGCTTGTCTTTTGCTTGTTTACTAGATTTTGTTAATTTTATTTTGTCTTTCCATAATGAATTCTCCCTATGGCTATGAGTTTGGTTCTAGTTTTGTTGTAGGAAATGTGCACCTCAATGATGACACTCATTATGGATGGAACCAACAAAGATGGGAGGAGTCTCAAGGAATTGATCACTCCTATTGGCAACAACCTCTGGATACTTATAGGTATAATTTTCATCCTAATGCATGTCAATTTAACGGCTATGATGACTCTTTTTGTGACACTCAACAACCACCATCATATGCCTATGAATCTCATCCTCAACATGAATCTCAACCATACTCACAAGCCTTTCCACATCAAGCACCTTCCTATAATCCATATCCACCATATGACCAATCATCCATGCCATATTCTTATGACCATTATGAGCAAGAACCCTTAGAACCACCACAACCCTATCAAGATTACTCCCAAGAACCACCTCAATACATACCATCTCCACAATTTTATCAAGAGGAACCACCTTCCTACCATGAATCCTCTCTCCAAAATAATGAACCTTCCTACTCACCCCAAGCCCCAATGGACGATTCTCTCACTTTGTTACTTCAAGGGCAAGAAGCCATGAAGCGGGATACATTTGAGTTTGTGACCAATTTGACCAAGGTGGTGCATGCTCTAGCCCACCAATGTTTGAATACTCAAGTTTCTCCCGTAGCCACATGTGGAAAACCTAAAGAAGAGCAAAGCATGAAGGAGAGATTGGAAACTCCGGTGGGGGATGAGGGATGCCATTTTGTATTGGAACAACTAGAAGAAGCCATGATTATTGAAGAAAAGGAAGAAGTGGTCGAAGATTTAGGAGATGTTGAAAGTCCAAGGGAATGTAGCATCATGGAGCACTCTTCCAAGAAGCTTGATATTGACGTTGAGGAGGGTGCGCAACCTCCAAGGCATATCATCGTTGGAGACTTGGAAGAGGCTTATCAAGAGATGGATTTAATAATGGATGAATTTCTCTCTACAACGGAATCCTCTCCCATTGGACATGAAGTTAAAATTATAAAAGAATGTGCACAACCTCCCATACCCTTAGTGAGCAACAAAAAAGAGAGTGAATTGGAGGAGAGCTACCAAGAGGGAAAAGTTGGCATGGTGTATATCGAAATTGAAGAATATGAAGAGGTTGATCAAGAGATGGATTTATTCATCAATGAATTCCTATCAAAATTGAATCACCTCCCATTGGGCAAGATGAGGTTCTTGAAGACAACACCAAGCCAAGTGAAAAAGGGGAAAAGGTTGAAATTAAAGAAGCTTGCGAAGAGGTGGAAACAACTAAAGAAGAGCCTAAAGAAGTAGACCTTGCATTGTCTAAGTGTGGGGAGGGAACCCCAAGTCACCATCCAACACAACATTCAAGTGGGTAAAACTCTTATCCCTAAGCTTTACTTTCTCACTTGAATATGGTTTAATTGAAAATGATGGTCAACTTAGAGCTCTTTGTGGAGTTAAAAGTATAAGAGAGTTGTGTAGTGGTTGGAAACATCATTCTAAGCTCATGACGGTTGTAAGCTCAAAATTTAAGAGCAATGGTTGGTGTGGAACCAAATGGCATGGGTATAGGAAGTTGTTTGGAAGCTTCTTTGAGAATTCCAAGGCCATACCACCCGGATGGAATAATGACGATCAATTTAAGGACGGGTGTCAAAACAAAGTGTGGGATCCCGGATCGCACAAAGAAAATCAAATTTGGGAGCTCATGATTTGTGGAGAACTCCATCAAAGCTTGAAGATATTGAAATTGAAGAATGGAGCTTATTGGAGATTCAAGCATTGGTGGAAGTTCCAAGATGAGTACAAACACAACCCACCTTGAGAAGAGCTCCCCATAAGTCCAACTTAAGGACTTAAACTAAAAGTGCTAGGTGGGAGACACCCCACCATGGTAAACTCTTTCCATACTCTTTTAGTTTTGTTAATAAGTGAATTGAGTTGCCATTGTAGGTAGATTCTCATTTTCATTTTTATCTTTTGTACATATTGGAAGAATTAGTTTAATTTCTTGTTTTTATTATTTTATTGAGTTTAGTTAGTAGTATAGTACGTTGAACAAGGTTCTAGGGTGTTTTGGTAGCTGTTTGGAGGATTGAAAGGCTTGGATTGGTGCAAGAACTTAGAAAAAATTTTGAAAAATAGAACACCATCCACGCGTGCGCGCACCTAACGCGTACGCGCACCTGAGCATTTTTCGACCATCCACGCGGACGCGCACTGTACGCGTACGCGTGGATGCAAAAAAATTCTACCCCAGCCAAAAACCCGAGAGTTAGGCCTGCACTGTGCGAACATTGGGCCTAAGGCACAAGTCTATGCACGCGTGCGCGCACTTGGCGCGTACGCGCACATGATCTTAAATTCGCAATGCACGCGCACGCACACTGTGCGCGCATGCGTCGATTGCACAATCTGCACCCCCGGTACTTTTACCCGAGAGTTGTGCCACTTTTGGGCTAACATTATGCCTCTCGCCTAACTCGACACACGCGTGCACGCACTTGGCGTGTACGCGTCCTTCGACCAATATGCACATCGACGCGTAAGCACGCATGACGCGTACGCGTCGGTAAAAAAAAAGAGTTTTTTTTTCTCCCCTCCCATTTTCTTTTGCTTATCACATTCGCATACTTCTACTCTTTCCATTTTCATTTAGTTTTTGTAGCATGTTTTTTCGTTTTTTTAAGACATTTTAATAATGGTGTTGCATCTTCCTACTCAATTGTTGAGGATTCCTTGCATTACTTTGGTGCCTCTTGGCTTGTTTCATATTGTTGGGTGATGTTTTTCTTCAAATCAATGCTCAATCTTTTATGCACTTGTGTTCTTTGTGCATTGATATGACCTTATATTGTCTTTCATGGCCCACTCTCTCTGTTCGAACTTGATGCTCATCATGCTCTTCATGCTTTGACCTTACTCTTGTATCAAGTATCATTGATATGCCATTTTCTCTTATTGTTTCCTCCTCTACATGTTGTAGCTACCATGTAGTAGAGAACCATACCTTTATTTGGCATTAGCCCCCGCCTATGTTCTATTTGCTTTGATATCTTTGTCATAGGCTTAATATTCCTTTCCTTTTCTATCCTTTTAGGTTGGCCACCAAGGAGGGAGAAAGGAAAAGCTTTTAAATGGGGCAACAAACAAGTCCTCCGTGCAACCTTGTGAAGAAGCTCATCAATTGTAGCAACCCGTCCACCTTGCTCTTCTTTGCATGCACCGAGGACGGTGCAATCTTCAAGTGTGGGGAGGTCGTTTGACCGATCTCCGTGGGTAACAATTTCCTTGTCCAACACCAATTCTTAGTTTTCTTTGTTAGTTAGTTGTTGCATTGCATGATAGGTTGCATGTTAGTTAGAATTTGTACATATTTTTACCACTTCTTTTTTTGTTAGGACTACTTGGTTAGGGTGATGATTTCTTTCCCAAGAAACCGTTTTAGGGCAACCTACCAGTTTGAAAAAAAAATTTTGTGGAACTTGCTTGAAAGAATTTATTTTGGAACATGGTTTTTGAGCTAAGAACACACAAGCATGTGAGTTTTGAGCCTAATTGCGTGGTTACATCTTATAACCACTTATCGTCCTTCTTGTGTGCATTATTCTCTTTCTGTGATTGTAATCTTTGATTTGTTTGATTCTTTATGTCCATTATTTTGTGTATTCATGCATTTATATGATTGAGGCCATCATTTCATTAGCTCACTTACCCAAATGGCCTTACATTTTATCTTCCTTTGTTAGCCAAATTTGAGCCTATGATTAACCCACTTTGTTCTTAATTTAGCACATTACAAGCCTTAAAGCGAAAAATAATAAATGTCCTTAATTTGGATCTTTGATTGGCTTAGACTAGTGTGTGCGAGTATCATTCAAGTGTGGGAACCTTGGGACATTGGGTGAATAAAAGGGTAGTTTTGTATTATTAGTGTAAATATTGGAAATTGGGTACATACTCATGTATTGATCAAATGTAAAACCTCATGCATTGATGCTCTTATATATAAAAAAATGAGAAAAAGAAAAGAAAAAAAAACAATATGAAAAAGAAAAAAATATAGAAAAAGAAAGAAAGAGAAGAAAAAGAAAGGCATAAAAGGGGACAAAATGCCCCAAAGCAAAGTGTAGCTCAATAAAATTAATGCATGAGTGTTGTGAAATGAAAAGAGAATGCATGAGTATGTGGAAAAGTGAAGAATGGGTAGTTAGGTTAGAACTTAATTGTATAGGATGTCATAGGTTAGGTGGAAAGTCTAAAGCCTATCAAGGATTCAAACTTCAAGCTCACTTGACCAAATATGCATCCTACCTTAACCCTTGCCCCATTACAACCTAAAGAAAAGACCTCATGATAATTGTATGCGTGCATTGAATAATTGTTGATTGTTAGATGAAAAACAAATCTTGGAAAGCATGATTAGGGGAGAATTGAGTGAATCAACCCCAAACACCGAGTGACTAGAGTGCAAACACTTCCGGTGAGGGTTCGATGCTCAATTCCTTGATTCCCGGCTTTCACGAGCATTCTTCTTGCAAGTCTATGTGAACTTCATGTTTATACTTCAATTGGTAGGACTCATGAATCGTTATATGATCCTGGCCCTACTTGTGCATGTATGCCTTGGAGGAATGATTCATTTTTAACCAAGTAGGTAAAACCATTTTGCATTTAGTTGCATCTATTTAGATAATTGCATATAGTTTAGGTTGCATATAGTTTATTTACATTGAATAAATGTTGATACCCTTTGTTTCTCTCTTGGCTTAAGCATGGGGACATGCTTGGTTTAAGTGTGGGGAGGTTGATAAACCCCATTTGTAAGGTTTATCTTATGCTTGATTTAGGGGATTTTATAACCTTTTACCCACATTTATTCAATGAAATAGCATGGTTTTGTATATTCTCCTTTAATTGTGCTTAAGAGTGAAAACATGCTTTTTAGGACTCAAAATAGATAAATTTAATTCACCTTGATTCTATTAGATGCCTTGATATGTTTGTTAAGTGATTTCAGATTTAGGAGGCAAAGATTGGATCAAGGGAATGAAGAAAAAAAGCATGTAAAGTTGGAGAACTCATGAAGAAATGATGGAACCAAAAAGCTGTCAAGCCTGACCTCTTCGCACTTAATTGACCATAACTTGAGTTACAGAGATCCAAATGATGCGGTTTCAGTTGGGTTGGAAAGCTAACATCTGGGGCTTCGAAAAAATATAAGATTTGCCATAGTTGCATCGTGCATAGGGGCGCGCACGCGCACAGTACGCGGACGCGCCGATGGTGGCACATGATCCACTTAATGCAACTCGTGGCCAGCAATTTTAGAAGCCTTGTGGGCCCAATCCAACTCATTTCTGATGCTATTTAAACCAAGGATTGAAGGGGAATCAAGATACTTTTGATCATTAGTCATAGTTTAGTTTTAGAAGTAGTTAGAGTTAGTTTCTAGAGAGAGAAGCTCTCACTTCTCTCTAGAATTAGGATTAGGATTAGGTTTAGTTCTTAGATCTATATTTTAATTCATCTTCTTCTACTTCTATCTTCTCAATTCCTTGTAGTTACATTCATTCTTCTTCCATTCTTTTGTTGTAATTTCCTTTATGTTTTTCTTGTGTTTTGTTGAAGATCTACTTTTGTTTCTTCTACTCTCTTTCAATTCAATCAAGGTAATTGATGATTGGATGTTTGATGGTTTAGAATTTCACAAATGAATTCTCGTTGCAAGTATAGTTCCTAAACCAAGCAATAATCTTTTCATACAAAAAGTTGTTTGTCACTAAAACAAACCCCTAAATTTATAAACCGAAGTATTCAAACCTCGGGTCGTTCTCCCTAGGAATTACAATAAAGTGTCTTGTTATTTGTTGTGAGTTATTTTGGGGTTTTTGGATAAGAAGCATGAAAAGTAAATGGCAATGAAAATAAACTAACAACTATAAAAGGCTCTTGGCAAGGTATGAAAATTAGAAGTCCTATCCTAGTTATCCTTCTCAATTGTGATGAGAATTGTTCATTGCTACCACTTAGTTAACCCTTACTAAATAAAGGAAAGTCAAGTGGATGAATTGACTTGAGCCACAAGTCCTAGCCAACTCCCAAGGAAAGACTAGCTTTAGTGCACTCCAAACCAATTAGCAATCTCTCCAATTACCAATCAACAAAGGAATTAGATAACTCAAGTGTCACTAATTACTCTACCTAGGCCAAGAGGAACAAAATCTATACTATATCTAGAAGAGGCATTTCAACAAACACATAAAAGGCAATAAAAGTAAACAACATAAATTGCAAGAATTAAAGAGAGATCTAACTACAAAGGCAAGAGATCAACAATAGAAAAGCAAAGAAGAATAATTATTATGAATTACCTCTTATTTAATTGAAGGAAATTGGAAGGAACAATAGTAGATCTACAACAAAGCATAAGAACAACATAAAGGAAATTGCAACAAAAAAATGGAAGAATGGTGAATGTAACAACAAAGAATTGAGAGGTAGAAGTAGAAGAAAGAATGAATGAAAACTTAGATCTAAGAACTAAACCTAATCCTAATCCTAATCCTAGAGAGAAGTGAGAGCTTCTCTCTCTAGAAACTACTTCTAACTACTAAACTAAGCTAAACTAGACTAATGGTAACTAACTTCAATTCAATTCTATTCTCCTTTTTCCTTGACCCTTTTATTCCTTTCTCTCAGCAATTGGCGCCAAAATGGGTTCAGAAACCCTTCCAAATCGCCAGGCACGTGTTGCCTTAATGAAGTCATGTGCCGACTTCGACGCGTGCGCGCACGGTACGCGTGCGCGTTCCTGGCCGATTCTGCAATGTGCGCGCAAGCGCCTTGTGCGCGTGCGCGTGCTTGGCTGATTTCTCTTCTTTGACTTTCTATGCTTCTCTCCACTTGTATGCTTCCTTCCTTGCTCCCTTTGATCCATGCATAGCCTATTTCAATCCTGGTATTACTAGCAAACACATCAAGGCATCTTATGGAATCAAGGAGGAATTAGAATTCATCAAAATAAGGCTTAAAAAGCTTGTTTTTACACTTAAGCACAAGTACGGGAGAGATTACAAAACCGTGCTAATTCATAGGTTAAATGCGAGAAAAGGTCATCAAAATACTCTAAATTTAATACAAGATAAACCGTAAAAATAGGGTTTATCAACCTCCCCACACTTAAGCCTTAGCATGTCCTCATGCTAAAATAAGAAGGACTAAGGGGTAAGAGTTTTATTAATATGCAACTAAACTATATGAACCTATCTAAATGCAACTACCTAAAGTGGATGCAAATGCTTAGTTCAAACATATCAATTCCCAAGAGACATGTATAAGCAGAAGAGCTAGGACAATAGGAATTAAGTCCAAACCACAATTGTATTGAATTATCAAAAAGAGTTCAAGCTTGCAAGAATATAGATAATATGAGTGAACACATGTGATTGAACTTTTGAACCCTCACCGGATGTGTATCCGCTCTATTCACTCAAGTGTTTAAGAGTTAATTCACTCAATTCTCTTCTAATCAAGCTTTCCAAAATTTGATTTTCTTCTAACAATCAACATTTCTTCAATGCATGCATACATTCATCATGAGGTCTTTCATTTAGGTTGTAATGGGGTTAGGGTCAAGGTAGGATCATTTATGGTTAAGTGGACTAGAGTTTAGATCTTTGATTAGTATAGACTTTCCCACTTAACTATATAGTGACCTATACAAATTCAAACTATTCTAACTACCCATTCTTCACTTTTTCTTACATATTCATGCATTCTATTCCTTGATTCATAACACTTATGCATTGATTCCCTTTTATTGAACTTCACTTTGGGGCATTTTGTCCCCTTTTATTATTTTTCTTCTCTTTTTTTTATTTTTTTCTTCTTTTTTTTTTCTTTTCATTTCATTTTATTTTTTTCTCTTCTTTTTTTTTCTATTTTCTTTTTATACTTTGTACAAGGGCATCAATTGCATAAGGTCTTATACATTCAATCAATACATGAATATGTTCCCAATTCCTAAATATGAAAGTGTACTACCCTTTTTATCCCATCTAATGTTTCCAAGCCTCACCAACTTTGAATAATAAGCACTCTCACTAGCCTAGGCTAATCAAAGATCCAAACAAGGGACTTTCATTGGTTTTTCGCCTTGGGCATGTAATGAGCTAAAATGAAAACAAGTTGGTTAAGCGTAGGCTCAAAATTGGCTAACAATGGGGAGTAAAAGGTAGGTTATTTGGGTAAGTAGGCTAATGAAATAATGGCCTCAATCATACAAATGCATGAATACAAGAAATAAATGGACATATAGAATCAAGCAAATCAAGGATCACAATCATAGAAAGAGAACAATTTCACACAAGAATGGAAAATAAGTGGTTATAAAGTGTAACCACATCAATAGGCTCAAGTCTCACAAGCTTGTGTTCTTAGTTCAATACATGCTTCACAATATATATAATTCAAGCAAGTTCTATGAAAAGTTTTTACTCAAATCAATTGGTGCCCTATAGATAGAATTCTTGAAAAATTTCATTATTTTGACTAAGCTTATTGTGTATATATATGCAAAAATTAAGAAAATGCAAGTAAAATCCATAAAATCCTAGAATGAAATGCAAAAGTGTTGGGATTAGAAATTTGTCACCCAAAATCGCCGACCGGTCGGACGACCTCCCCACACTTAAAAGTTTGCACCGTCCTCGGTGCACTCAAAGATGAGCAAGGGGGTACGGCGAATCTCCGGATTGCTGCGCGTTCTTTCTTCCGTTTCCATGTTTGCTTGTGGTGCATTGTTCACGAAAAACAAAAATATAACACCATAAGATGAGAAAACAAAAGCAAGGAAGCATACAATGTTGGAATGAGGTAAATCACTAGAATTGAGTGAGTGAATTAGTGTGACATTAGTGACAAATAAGTGTGTGAATTCTAAATTGCGTGGTTTAGAGCACACATTAGCATAAAAGTTATGTCACAAAAGAAGCATGCACTTCACTTATCCTAGTGTGCTTGAGATGCTTCAAGTAAACTTGTAAGGTAAAACAAGCATTAAAGAAGCATGGAAGCATTCAAGCTAAAATATATGGATGCATATGATCATGAAATATAATGCATTAAGGTAAATGCACAACATCATCCATCAAGAGGTTGCCTAATCGAGGAAAAGGGTTCAAATTACATGGTGGTCAAATCATGCAATTCAAGAAGAGTTACAAGCTCGAAGGCAATTCTCATCACTTGGTATTTTCAAAAGGTAAGCATGAAAAATTCAAAACCAAGTAGCAAAGTATAACCTCAATCATAGAATCCAACAAAGATTATCTAAAAACATTCATGCTAAAATAGCATTTAGGCAATAAGAGGCAGCAATGTGTAGTAAACAAGATCAATAAGCCAACACTTATGATGAAAAGAGAGAAAATAAAATAAAAACTAAACTAAAACTAACTAACTAACTAACTAACTAACTAATTAACTAACTAAAATAAATGGTTATCCATGGTGTTTGGAAGTGTTGGATGAGGGGTAGGAGGAGGGAAGAAGAAAGGAGGAGGAAGGAAATAGAAAGAGGAGAAGAAAAGAAATGTGGTGAAGGAAGGAAATCCGCGCGTATGCACGCATGGCGCGCGAGCACGGATGGTGGTGTAATGGACGCGACGCGTACGCGTACAGAGTGCGTCCGCGTCGATGGCTTATTCCGAGAGTGGCGCGTACGCGTCATGTGCGCGTGCGCGCGAGTGGGGTTGTGCCAACGGCACAACGTTGGCGCGGCGTAGGCATAACTCTCTGAAAAATGTATGGAATGTGGAACTTCTCAATCCACGCGTACGCACGCATGGCGCGCTCGCGTGGATGGTTGAAAACGCTTGATGCACGCGTACGCGTGAAGTGCGCGTACGCGTGGATGGTGCTCTGTTTTTCAAAAAATTTTGCTATTTTTTTGCACCAATCCAAACATTCCAAACCTCCAAACAGCTACCAAAATACCATAAAAGCTTATTTAACATACTAAAATACCAATTAAACTCATCAAATCAATCAAAACAAGAATTTAAACTAATTCTACCAATATGTACAAAAAGAGAAAATGAAAAGAAGTTACCATGGTGGGGTGTCTCCCACCTAGCACTTTTGTTTATTGTCCTTAAGTTGGACTTATGGGGAGCTCCTCTCAAGGTGGCTTGTACTTGTATTCATCTTGGAACTCCCACCAATGCTTGATTCTCCATTGTGCCCCAAGATTCTTCATGGATTGAGCCAAGTCTTGATGGAGTTCTTCACAAGCTTAGGGCTCCCAAAGTTGATCGTCTTCTTGTGATCCGGGATCCCACACTTTGTTTTCACACCCGTCCTGAGGTTGATCATCATTATTGGTCCAACCGGGTGGTGAGTAAGGTGAATTCTCTATATAGTGGCCAACAATCCTCCTAGACCCATCTATTTGAGCACTACTCCAACCTTTATATCTCTGATGAGCGGATAATTTATACGTTTTTTGGCATTGTTTTTAGGTAGTTTTTAGTAAGTTCAAGCTACTTTTAGGGATGTTTTCATTAGTTTTTATGTTAAATTCACATTTCTGGACTTTACTATGAGTTTGTGTGTTTTTCTGTGATTTCAGGTAATTTCTGGCTGAAATTGAGGGACTTGAGCAAAACTCTGAAAAAGGCTGACAAAAGGACTGCTGATGCTGTTGGATTCTGACCTCCCTGCACTCAAAATGGATTTTCTGGATCTACAGAACTCCAATTGGCGCGCTCTCAACGGCGTTGGAAAGTAGACATCCAGGGCTTTCCAGAAATATATAATAGTCCATACTTTATTCGGAAATTGACGTCGTAACTTGGCGTTGAACGCCAAGTACATGCTGCTGTCTGGAGTTAAACGCCAGAAAAACGTCATGATTCGGAGTTGAACGCCCAAAACACGTCATAACTCGGAGTTCAACTCCAAGAGAAGCCTCAGCTCGTGGATTGATCAAGCTCAGCCCAAGCATACACCAAGTGGGCCCCGGAAGTGGATTTATGCATCAATTACTTACTCATGTAAACCCTAGGAGCTAGTTTATTATAAATAGAACATTTAACTATTGTATTAGATGTCTTTTGACCACGTTTCATCTTTGGTCTCAGTTTTGTTTTATTCTTCATCCTAAGAGGCTATTGATCACGTTTTAGGGGGTTGGCCATTCGGCCATGCCTGAACCTTTTACTTATGTATTTTCAACGGTGGAGTTTCTGCACACCATAGATTAAGGGTGTGGAGCTCTGCTGTACCTCAAGTATTAATGCAATTCTATTTTCTTTTATTCAATTCTCTTTTATTCTTATTCCAAGATATTCATTCGCACACAAGAACATGATGAATGTGATGATTATGTGACGCTCATCATCATTCTCACCTATGAACGCGCGTGATTGACAACCACCTTCGTTCTACATGCAACCAAGCTTGAATGTGTATCTCTTAGATTCCCCAACAGAATCTTCGTGGTATAAGCTAGATAGATGGCGGCATTTATGAGGATCCGAAAAGTCTCACCTTGTCTGTGGTATTCCGAGTAGGATCCTGGGAATCCGGAAATTCTAACCTTGTCTGTGGTATTCCGAGTAGGATTCCGGTAATGAATGACTGTGACGTGCTTCAGACTCGCAAGTGCTGGGCGTTAGTGACAGACGCAAAAGAATCAAGGGATTCTATTCCAGTAGGCGCGGGAACCAACCAGTGATTAGCCGTGCTGTGACAGAGCGCGTGAGCGTAGTTTTCACTGCGAGGATGGGATGTAGCCTTCGGCCAGGTGATGCCTCCAGACGATTAGCCATGCGAGTGACAGCCGCAGAGGACCATTTTCCCGAGAGGATTAAAAGTAGCCATCGTCGAACGGTGAACCCCTATACACAGCTTGCCATGGAAAGGAGTAAGAAGGATTGGGTTGAAGCAGTGGGAAAGCAGGCGTTCTTGAGCCATACAGTATCTCCATTCGCTTGTCTGAAATTCCTACCAATGAGGCTGCATAAGTATCCCTTTTATTATTTCTTTTTATTATTTGATTTTCTAAATTCCATAATTTTATCTGCCTAACTGAGATTTACAAGGTGACTATAGTTTGCTTCATACCAACAATCTCTGTGGGATCGACCCTTACTCACGTAAGGTTTATTACTTGGACGACCCAGTACACTTGCTGGTTAGTTGAACGGAGTTGTGTTCACTCGTGCCAATTTTAAATTCCATAATTTTACAAGGAGTGCAACTTAAAGAATAAGGATCACAATTTCGTCCACCAAGTTTTTGGCGCCGTTGCCGGGGATTGTTCGAGTATGGACAACTGACGATTCATCTTGTTGCTCAGATTAGGTAATTTTCTTTTCAAAAACTTTTTCAAAATTTTTTCTTTTCTTTTTCGTTTTTCTAAAAATATTTTCGAAAAAAATTAATAAAAATACAAAAAAATTCATAAAATCATAAAAACCAAAAATATTTTGTGTTTCTTGTTTGAGTCTTGAGTCAATTTTTAAGTTTGGTGTCAATTGCATGCTTTAAAAAATTTTTCTTGCATTTTTTCGAAAATTTCATGCATTCATAGTGTTCTTCATGATCTTCAAGTTGTTCTTGGTAAGTCTTCTTGTTTGATCTTGATATTTTCTTGTTTTTTGTCTTTTCTTGTTTTTCATGTGCATCTTTGCATTCATATTTTTCATGCATTATAGATTTCTAAGTTTGGTGTCTTGCATGTTTTCTTTGCATTAAAAATGTTTCAAAAATATGTTCTTGATGTTCATCATGATCTTCAAAGTGTTCTTGGTGTTCATCTTGACATTCATAGCATTCTTGCATGCATTCATTGTTTTGATCTAAAAACTTCATGCATTGGGTATTTTTGTTGTTTTTCTCTCTCATAATAAAAAATTCAAAAATAAAAAAATATCTTTTCCTTATTTCCCTCCAAATTTTTGAAATTTTGGGTTGACTTGGTCAAAAATTTTCAAAATTAGTTGTTTCTTACAAGTCAAGTCAAAATTTCAATTTTAAAAATCTTATCTTTTCAAAATCTTTTTCAAAATCATATTTTTTTTCAATTTTTTTTATTATTTTCGAAAATTTCAAAAATATTTTTCAAAATTATTTTCAAAATCTTTTTCTTATCTTTATATAAAATTTTCGAAAATTAGCTAACAATTAATGTGATTGTTTCAAAAATTTGAAGTTTGTTACTTTCTTGTTAAGAAAAGGTTCAATCTTTAAGTTCTAGAATCTTATCTTGTAGTTTCTTGTTAGTGAAGTAAACAATTTCAAAATTTTTGAATTAAATCTTTTTATCTCTTATTTGATTTTTTTTAAAAAATTTTATCTTTTTCAAAATTTGATTTCAAAATATCTTATCTAACTTCTTATCTTCTTATCTTTTTCAAATTTTGATTTCAAATCTTTTTCAATCAACTAACTAACTTTTTGTTTGTTTCTTATCTTTTTCAAAACCACCTAACTACTTTTCCCTCTCTAATTTTCGAAAATATCTCACCCCTTTTTCAAAAGTTCTTTTTAATTAACTAATTGTTTCATGTTTTAAATTTTAATTACATTTCATTTCTAATTTTTGAAAATTACTAACCTCTTTTTCAAAATTATTTTCGAAATCTCCCTTCTCTTTTCTTCTTCTATTTAATTATTTAATTACTAACACTTCTCTTCACCTCTCTTCATCCAAAAATCCGAATCTCCTTCTTTATTCTTCTACCCCTTTCTTCTTCTACTAACATAAAGGAATCTCTATACTGTGACATAGAGGATTCCTCTTTCTTTTCTTGTTTTCTTCTCTTTCATATGAGCAGGAACAAGGATAAAGGCACTCTTATTGAAATTGATCCAGAACCTGAAAGGACTCTGAAGAGAAAATTAAGAGAAGCTAAATTACAACAATCCAGAAACAACCTTTCAGAAATTTTCGAACAAGAGAAGGAGATGGCAGCCGAAAATAATAATAATGCAAGGAGAATGCTTGGTGACTTCACAAAGCCAACGTCCAAATTTGATGGAAGAAGCATCTCCATTCCTGCCATTGGAGCCAATAACTTTGAGCTTAAGCCTCAACTAGTTGCCTTAATGCAACAAAACTGCAAGTTTTATGGACTTCCATCTGAAGATCCTTATCAGTTTTTAACTGAGTTCTTGCAGATCTGTGAGACTGTAAAGACGAATGGAGTTGATCCTGAAGTCTACAGACTCATGCTTTTCCCTTTTGCTGTAAGAGATAGAGCTAGAATATGGTTGGATTCACAACCCAAGGATAGCCTGGACTCCTGGGATAAGCTGGTCACTGCCTTCTTGGATAAATTCTTTCCTCCTCAAAAGCTGAGCAAGCTGAGAGTGGATGTTCAAACCTTCAAACAAAAAGATGGTGAATCCCTCTATGAAGCTTGGGAAAGATACAAGCAGCTGACCAAAAGATGTCCATCTGACATGTTTTCAGAATGGACCATATTAGATATATTCTATTATGGTCTCTCTGAATTTTCGAAAATGTCATTGGACCATTCTGCAGGTGGATCTATTCACCTAAAGAAAACGCCTGAAGAGGCTCAAGAACTCATTGACATGGTTGCAAACAACCAATTCATGTACACTTCTGAGAGGAATTCTGTGAATAATGGGATACCTCAGAAGAAAGGAGTTCTTGAAATTGATGCTCTGAATGCCATATTGGCTCAGAACAAAATGTTGACTCAACAGGTCAACATGATCTCTCAAAATCTGAGTGGATGGCAACATGCATCCAACAGTACTAAAGAGGCAGCTTCTAAAGAAGCTTATGATCCTGAGAACCCTGCCATGGCAGAGATTAATTATATGGGTGAACCTTATGGTAACACCTATAACTCATCATGGAGAAATCATCCAAATTTCTCATGGAAGGTGGTGCGCGAAATTGTGATCACTACACAACTTTGCACAACTAACCAGCAAGTGCACTGGGTCGTCCAAGTAATACCTTACGTGAGTAAGGGTCGATCCCACGGAGATTGTTGGTATGAAGCAAGCTATGGTCACCTTGTAAATCTCAGTCAGGCAGACTCAAATGGGTATAGTGGTATATGAATAAAGCATAAAGATAAAGATAGAGATACTTATGTAATTCATTGGTAGGAACTTCAGATAAGCGTATGAAGATGCCTTCCCTTCCGTCTCTCTGCTTTCCTACTGTCTTCATCCAATCCTTCTTACTCCTTTCCATGGCAAGCTTATGCAAGGGTTTCACCGTTGTCAGTGGCTACCTCCCATCCTCTCAGTGAAAATGTTCCTATGCTCTGTCACAGCATATGGCTAATCAGCTGTCGGTTCTCGGTCAGGCCGGAATAGAATCCAGTGATTCTTTTGCGTCTGTCACTAACGCCCCGCCTGCTAGGAGTTTGAAGCACGTCACAGTCATTCAATCATTGAATCCTACTCAGAATACCACAGACAAGGTTAGACCTTCCGGATTCTCTTGAATGCCGCCATCTGTTCTCGCCTATACCACGAAGACTCTGATCTCACGGAATGGCTGGCTCGTTTGTCAGGCGAGCACTCGGTTGTCAGGCGATCAACCATGCATCGTGTATCAGGAATCCAAGAGATATTCACTAGAGCCTTGGTTGCTTGTAGAACAAAAGTGGTTGTCAGTCACCTTGTTCATGGGTGAGAATGATGATGAGTGTCACGGATCATCACATTCATCAAGTTGAAGAACAAGTGATATCTTGGACAAAGAACAAGCGGAATTGAATAGAAGAACAATAGTAATTGCATTAATACTCGAGGTACAGCAGAGCTCCACACCTTAATCTATGGTGTGTAGAAACTCCACCGTTGAAAATACATAAGAACAAGGTCTAGGCATGGCCGTGAGGCCAGCCTCCCAATGATCTAAGAACTAGATGTCCAAAGATGATCTAGAGATCTAAAGTGATCAAAAGATGTCAAATACAATAGTAAAAGGTCCTACTTATAGAGAACTAGTAGCCTAGGGTGTACAGAGATGAGTAAATGACATAAAAATCCACTTCCGGGCCCACTTGGTGTGTGCTTGGACTGAGCAATGAAGCAATTTCGTGTAGAGACTCTCATTGGAGTTAAACGCCAGCTTTTATGCCAGTTTGGGCGTTTAACTCCC
Organism: Arachis stenosperma; assembly: GCF_014773155.1. Classification (NCBI taxonomy): domain Eukaryota; kingdom Viridiplantae; phylum Streptophyta; class Magnoliopsida; order Fabales; family Fabaceae; genus Arachis; species Arachis stenosperma. Next base: position 107,281,718 of record NC_080386.1, on the reverse strand, counting down.
ATTTAGGTGCCAGTTCCGGCGTTTAACGCTGGAATTTCTGAGGGTGACTTTGAACGCCGGTTTGGGCCATCAAATCTTGGGCAAAGTATGGACTATCATATATTGCTGGAAAGCTCAGGATGTATACTTTCCAACGCCGTTGAGAGCGCGCCAATTGGGCTTCTGTAGCTCCAGAAAATCCACTTCGAGTGCAGAGAGGTCAGAATCCAACAGCATCTGCAGTCCTTTTCAGTCTCTGAATCAGATTTTTGCTCAAGTCCCTCAATTTCAGCCAGAAAATACCTGAAATCACAGAAAAACACACAAACTCATAGTAAAGTCCAGAAAAGTGAATTTTAACTAAAAACTAATAAAAATATACTAAGAACTAACTAGATCATACTAAAAACACACTAAAAACAATGCCAAAAAGGGTACAAATTATCCGCTCATCACAACACCAAACTTAAATTGTTGCTTGTCCTCAAGCAACTGAAGATCAAATAAGATAAAAAGAAGAGAATATGCAATGAACTCCAAAAACATCTGTGAAGATCAGTATTAATTAGATGAGCGGGGCTTTTAGCTTTTTGCCTCTGAACAGTTTTGGCATCTCACTCTATCCTTTGCAACTCAGAATGATTGGCTTCTTTAGGAACTCAGAATCCAGATAGTGTTATTGATTCTCCTAGTTAAGTATGATGATTCTTGAACACAGCTACTTATTGAGTCTTGGCCGTGGCTCAAAGCACTCTGTCTTCCAGTATTACCACCGGATACATACATGCCACAGACACATAATTGGGTGAACCTTTTCAGATTGTGACTCAGCTTTGCTAGAGTCCCCAATTAGAGGTGTCCAGGGTTCTTAAGCACACTCTTTTTGCCTTGGATCACAACTTTATTCTTTCTTTCTCTTTCTTTTTCTCTTTCTTTTTCGTTTTTTTTTTTTGGTATTCACTGCTTTTTCTTGCTTCAAGAATCATTTTTATGATTTTTCAGATCCTCAGTAACATGTCTCCTTTTTCATCATTCTTTCAAGAGCCAACATTCATGAACCACAAATTCAAAAGACATATGCACTGTTTAAGCATACATTCAGAAGACAAAAGTATTGCCACCACATCAAAATAATTAAACTGTTATAAAATTCAAAATTCATGCAATTCTTTTTCTTTTCAATTAAGAACATTTTTCATTTAAGAAAGGTGATGGATTCATAGGACATTCATAACTTTAAGGCATAGACACTAAGACACTAATGATCATAAGACACAAACATGGACAAACATAAAGCACAATTTTCGAAAAAAAAAGGAAATAAAGAACAAGGAGATTAAAGAACGGGTCCACCTTAGTGATGGCGGCTCTTTCTTCCTCTTGAAGATCCTATGGAGTGCTTGAGCTCCTCAATGTCTCTTCCTTGTCTTTGTTGCTCCTCTCTCATGATTCTTTGATCTTCTCTAATTTCATGAAGGAGGATGGAATGTTCTTGGTGCTCCATCCTTAGTTGTCCCATGTTGGAACTTAGTTCTCCTAGGGAGGTGTTCAGTTGCTCCCAATAGTTTTGTGGAGGAAAGTGCATCTCTTGAGGCATCTCAGGGACCTCATGATGAGTGGGGTCTCTTGTGTGCTCCATCCTTTTCTTAGTGATGGGCTTATCCTCATCAATGGGGATGTCTCCCTCTATGTCAACTCCACTGGATAACAGAGGTGACAAATGAGATGAGGAAAGGCTAACCTTGCTAAGGTAGAGGACTTGTCCGCCACCTTATAGAGTTCTTGGGCTATAACCTCATGAACTTCCACTTCTTCTCCAATCATGATGCTATGAATCATGATGGCCCGGTCTAGAGTAACTTCGGACCGGTTGCTAGTGGGAATAATTGAGCGTTGGATAAAGTCCAACCATCCTCTAGCCACGGGTTTGAGGTCATGCCTTCTCAATTGAACCGGCTTCCCTCTTGAATCTCTCTTCCATTGGGCGCCCTCTTCACATATGACTGTGAGGACTTGGTCCAACCTTTGATCAAAGTTGACCCTTCTAGTGTAAGGATGTTCATCTCCTTGCATCATGGGCAAATTGAATGCCAACCTTACATTTTCCGGACTAAAATCTAAGTATTTCCCCCGAACCATAGTAAGATAGTTCTTTGGATCCGGGTTCACACTTTGATCATGGTTCTTGGTGATCCATGCATTGGCATAGAACTCTTGAACCATTAAGATTCCGACTTGTTGAATGGGGTTGGTAAGAATTTCCCAACCTCTTCTTCGGATCTCATGTCGGATCTCCGGATATTCACTCTTTTTGAGTGAAAAAGGGACCTCGGGGATCACCTTCTTCAAGGCCACAACTTCATAGAAGTGGTCTTGATGCACCCTTGAGATGAATCTCTCCATCTCCCATGACTCGGAGGTGGAAGCTTTTGCCTTCCCTTTCCTCTTTCTAGAGGTTTCTCCGGCCTTGGATGCCATAAATGGTTATGGAAAAACGAAAAAGCAACACTTTTACCACACCAAACTTAAAAGGTTTGCTCGTCCTCGAGCAAAAGAAGAAAGAAGAGAGTAGAAGAAGAAGAAATGAGGAAGAAGGAAATGGCTTTTGTGTTCGGCCAAAGAAGGGGAGAAGTGGTTTGAATTTGAATGGTGAGGTAGGTGGGGTTTTATGAAGGATGGATGTGAGTGGTGAAGAGAAAGAAGGGATTTGATAGGTGAAGGGTTTTTGGGGAAGAGGAGTTGAGGTGATTGGTGAATGGGTGAAGAAGAGAGAGAGAGTGGTGGGGTTGGTGGGGATCCTGTGGGGTCTACAGATCCTGTGGTGTCAAGGAAAAGTCATCCCTGCACCAAATGGCATTCAAAATCACGTTTTGAGCCATTTCTGGCGTTAAACGCCGGGCTGGTGCCCATTCCTGGCGTTTAACGCCAGGTTCTTGCCCTTTTCTGGCGTTTAACGCCAGTCTGGTGCCCCTTTCTGGCGTTAAACACCCAGAATGGTGCCAGACTGGGCGTTAAACGCCCAACTGCTAGCCTCACTGGCGTTTAAACGCCAGTGGGTTCTTCCTCCAGGGTGTGCTGTTTTTCTTCCTGTTTTTCATTCTGTTTTTGCTTTTTCAATTGATTTTGTGACTTCTCATGATCATCAACCTACAAAATAAAATAAAATAACAAAAGAAAATAGATAAAATATAACATTGGGTTGCCTCCCAACAAGCGCTTCTTTAATGTCAGTAGCTTGACAGATGGCTTTCATGGAGCCTCATATTTTCTCAAAGCAATGTTGGAACCTCCCAACACCAAACTTAGAGTTTGAATGTGGGGGTTCAACACCAAACTTAGAGTTTGGTTGTGGCCTCCCAACACCAAACTTAGAGTTTGACTGTGGGGGCTCTGTTTGACTCTGATTTGAGAGAAGCTCTTCATGCTTCCTCTCCATGGTGACAGAGGGATATCCTTGAGCCTTAAACACAAAGGATTCTTCATTCACTTGAATGATCAGTTCACCTCTATCAACATCAATCACAGCCTTTGCTGTGGCTAGGAAGGGTCTGCCAAGGATGATGGTTTCATCCATGCACTTCCTAGTCTCTAGGACTATGAAATCAGCAGGGATGTAATGGTTTTCAATCTTCACCAAAACATCCTCTACAAGTCCATGAGCTTGTTTTCTTGAGTTGTCTGCCATCTCTAATGAGATTCTTGCAGCTTGCACCTCAAAGATCCCTAGCTTCTCCATTACAGAGAGAGGCATGAGGTTTACACTTGACCCTAAGTCACACAGAACCTTCTTGAAGGTCATGGTGCCTATGGTACAAGGTATTGAAAACTTCCCAGGATCTTGTCTCTTTTGAGGTAATTCCTGCCTAGACAAGTCATCCAGTTCTTTGGTGAGCAAAGGAGGTTCATTCTTCCAAGTCTCATTTCCAAATAACTTGTCATTTAGCTTCATGATTGCTCCAAGGTATTTAGCAACTTGCTCTTCAGTAACATACTCATCCTCTTCAGAGGAAGAATACTCATCAGAGCTCATGAAAGGCAGAAGTAAGTCCAATGGAATCTCTATGGTTTCATTTTGAGCCTCAGATTCCCATGGTTCCTCATTGGGGAACTTAGTGGAGGTCAGTGCACGCCCACTGAGGTCTTCCTCAGTGGCGTTCACTTCCTCTCCTTCCTCTCCAAATTCGACCATGTTGATGGCCTTGCACTCTCCTTTTGGATTTTCTTCTGTATTGCTTGGAAGAGTACTAGGAGGGAGTTCAGTAATTTTCTTGCTCAGCTGTCCCACTTGTGCCTCCAAATTCCTAATGGAGGACCTTGTTTCAGTCATGAAACTTTGAGTGGTTTTGATTAGATCAGAGACCATGGTTGCTAAGTCAGAAGTGTTCTGCTTAGAACTCTCTGTCTGTTGCTGAAAAGATGATGGAAAAGGCTTGCCATTGCTAAACCTTTTTCTTCCACCATTATTGTTGTTGAAACCTTGTTGAGGTTTCTCTTGATTCTTCCATGAGAAATTTGGGTGATTTCTCCATGAAGAATTATAGGTGTTTCCATAGGGTTCTCCTAAGTAATTTACCTCTTCCAATGAAGGGTTCTCAGGATCATATGCTTCTTCTTCAGATGAAGCATCTTTAGTACTGCTTGGTGCATTTTGCATTCCAGACAGACTTTGAGAAATCAAATTGACTTGTTGAGTCAATATCTTGTTTTGAGCCAATATGGCATTCAGAGCATCAATCTCAAGAACTCTTTTCTTCTGATTGGTCCCATTGTTCACAGGATTCCTTTCAGAAGTGTACATGAATTGGTTATTTGCAACCATTTCAATTAGCTCTTGAGCTTCTGTAGGCGTCTTCTTCAAATGAAGAGATCCTCCAGCAGAGCTATTCAAAGACATCTTGGATAGTTCAGAGAGACCATCATAGAAAATACCTATGATGCTCCATTCAGAAAGCATGTCAGAAGGACATTTTCTGATCAATTGTTTGTATCTTTCCCAAGCTTCATAGAGGGATTCTCCATCCTTCTGTCTGAAGGTTTGGACTTCCACTCTAAGCTTACTCAATTTTTGAGGTGGAAAGAACTTTGCCAAGAAGGCATTGACTAGCTTTTCCCATGAGTCCAGGCTTTCTTTAGGTTGTGAGTCCAACCATGTCCTAGCTCTGTCTCTTACAGCAAAAGGGAATAGCATAAGTCTGTAGACCTCAGGGTCTACCCCATTAGTCTTGACAGTGTCACAGATTTGCAAGAATTCAGCTAAAAACTGATGAGGATCTTCCAATGGAAGTCCATGAAACTTGCAATTCTGTTGCATTAGAGAAACTAATTGAGGCTTAAGCTCAAAATTGTTTGCTCCAATGGCAGGGATAGAGATGCTTCTCCCATAAAAGTCGGGAGTAGGTGCAGTAAAGTCACCCAGCACCTTCCTTGCATTGTTTGCATTGTTGTTGTTTTCGGCTGCCATGTCTTCTTCTTCTTTGAAGATTTCTGTTAGGTCCTCTGCAGAGAATTGTGCCTTAGCTTCTCTTAGCTTTCGCTTCAAGGTCCTTTCAGGTTCAGGGTCAGCTTCAACAAGAATGCCTTTGTCTCTGCTCCTGCTCATGTGAAAGAGAAGAGAACAAGAAAATGTGGAATCCTCTATGTCACAGTATAGAGATTCCTTGAGGTGTCAGAAGAACAGAAAAATAGAAGAAGGAGGTAGAAGAATTCGAACTAAATCAGAGAGAGTTCGAATTGTGTATTGAGAAGGAGTGGTACTCCATAAATAAAAGGATGTGGGAAGAGAGGAAGAAATTTTCGAAAATTAATTAAAAAGTTTTTTTAAAATCATTTTGAAAAATTGATTGATAATTTTCGAAAACTCAAAGTGGAAAAGAATTCAAGTGGTTTGAAAAAGATTTTGAAATTAGAAGTCAAAAAGATTTGATTGAAAACTCATTTTGAAAAAGATGTGGTTAAGAAGATATGATTGAAAAGTTATGGTTTTTTTAAAAAAAAAAGATATGATTGAAATGATATGATTTGAAAACAATTTTAAAAAGATTTGATTTTAAAAATTAATAACTTGGCTATCAAGAAAAGATATGACTCAAACATTAAACCTTTCTCAACAGAAAAGGCAACACACTTGAAATGTTCAATCAAATCATTAATTGTTAGCAAGTATCTTTGAAAAAGGAAAGAAATTGATTTTGAAAACATTTGATTGAAAAAAATATGATTTGAAAAAGATTTTATTTTGAAAAACTTTGAAAATTTGAAAAAAATTTGATTTGAAAACAAAATCCTCCCCCTTGTGCCATCCTGGCGTTAAACGCCCAGAATGGTATCCATTCTGGCGTTTAACGCCCAAAATGCTACCTTTTTGGGCGTTAAACGCCCAACCAGGTACCCTGGCTGGCGTTTAAACGCCAGTCTGTCCTTCTTCACTGGGCGTTTTGAACGCCCAGCTTTTTCTGTGTAATTCCTCTGCTGCATGTTCTGAATTTTCAGTTCCCTGTACTATTGACTTGAAAATAGAACCAAGATCAAATAAACAATACATGTAAGACACCAAACTTAAAATTAGACACTAGACTCAAACAAGAAACATAAAATCTTTTTGGTTTTTTTATGATTTTGAAAATTTTTTTGTGCTTTTTTCGAAAATTATATGGAAATAGAAAATAAAAGTTCAGAATTCTTAATTTGAATTCCAGGAATCATTGCAATGCTAGTCTAAGACTCCGGTCCAGGAATTAGACATGGCTTCACAGCCAGCCAAGCTTTCAAAGAAAGCTTCGGTCCAAAACACTAGACATGGCCAATGGCCAGCCAAGCCTTAGCAGATCATTGCTCCAATAGCAAGATTGATAGGGATCAACAAGCTATTGTGATGATTAGTTGAAACCTCGGTCCAATAAGATTAGACATGGCTTCTTAGCCAGCCAGATTTTAACAGATCATCATGAAACACTAGAATTTATTCTTAAGAACTCTGAAAAAAAAATACCTAATCTAAGCAACAAGATGAACCGTCAGTTGTCCATACACAAACAATCCCCGGCAACGGCGCCAAAAAAACTTGGTGCGCGAAATTGTGATCACTACACAACTTTGCACAACTAACCAGCAAGTGCACTGGGTCGTCCAAGTAATGCCTTATGTGAGTAAGGGTCGATCCCACGGAGATTGTTGGTATGAAGCAAGCTATGGTCACCTTGTAAATCTCAGTCAGGCAGACTCAAATGGGTATAGTGGTATATGAATAAAGCATAAAGATAAAGATAGAGATACTTATGTAATTCATTGGTAGGAACTTCAGATAAGCGTATGAAGATGCCTTCCCTTCCGTCTCTCTGCTTTCCTACTGTCTTCATCCAATCCTTCTTACTCCTTTCCATGGCAAGCTTATGCAAGGGTTTCACCGTTGTCACTGGCTACCTCCCATCCTCTCAGTGAAAATGTTCCTATGCTCTGTCACAGCATATGGCTAATCAGCTGTCGGTTCTCGGTCAGGCCGGAATAGAATCCAGTGATTCTTTTGCGTCTGTCACTAACGCCCCGCCTGCTAGGAGTTTGAAGCACGTCACAGTCATTCAATCATTGAATCCTACTCAGAATACCACAGACAAGGTTAGACCTTCCGGATTCTCTTGAATGCCGCCATCTGTTCTCGCCTATACCACGAAGACTCTGATCTCACGGAATGGCTGGCTCATTTGTCAGGCGAGCACTCGGTTGTCAGGCGATCAACCATGCATCGTGTATCAGGAATCCAAGAGATATTCACTAGAGCCTTGGTTGCTTGTAGAACAAAAGTGGTTGTCAGTCACCTTGTTCATGGGTGAGAATGATGATGAGTGTCACGGATCATCACATTCATCAAGTTGAAGAACAAGTGATATCTTGGACAAAGAACAAGCGGAATTGAATAGAAGAACAATAGTAATTGCATTAATACTCGAGGTACAGCAGAGCTCCACACCTTAATCTATGGTGTGTAGAAACTCCACCGTTGAAAATACATAAGAACAAGGTCTAGGCATGGCCGTGAGGCCAGCCTCCCAATGATCTAAGAACTAGATGTCCAAAGATGATCTAGAGATCTAAAGTGATCAAAAGATGTCAAATACAATAGTAAAAGGTCCTACTTATAGAGAACTAGTAGCCTAGGGTGTACAGAGATGAGTAAATGACATAAAAATCCACTTCCGGGCCCACTTGGTGTGTGCTTGGGCTGAGCAATGAAGCAATTTCGTGTAGAGACTCTCCTTGGAGTTAAACGCCAGCTTTTATGCCAGTTTGGGCGTTTAACTCCCATTTAGGTGCCAGTTCCGGCGTTTAACGCTGGAATTTCTGAGGGTGACTTTGAACGCCGGTTTGGGCCATCAAATCTTGGGCAAAGTATAGACTATCATATATTGCTGGAAAGCCCAGGATGTCTACTTTCCAACGCCGTTAAGAGCGCGCCAATTGGGCTTCTGTAGCTCCAGAAAATCCACTTCGAGTGCAGGGAGGTCAGAATCCAACAGCATCTGCGGTCCTTTTCAGTCTCTGAATCAGATTTTTGCTCAGGTCCCTCAATTTCAGCCAGAAAATACCTGAAATCACAGAAAAACACACAAACTCATAGTAAAGTCCAGTAAAGTGAATTTTAACTAAAAACTAATAAAAATATACTAAGAACTAACTAGATCATACTAAAAACACACTAAAAACAATGCCAAAAAGGGTACAAATTATCCGCTCATCAGAAGGATCAACAAAAGCCTCAACAAGGCTTTAACAATGGTGGACGCAATAGGCTGAGCAATAGTAAGCCATATCCATCATCTTCTCAGCAACAGACAGAGAATTCTGAACAAAACACTTCTAATTTAGCCAATATAGTCTCTGATCTGTCAAAGGCCACTTTCAGTTTCATGAATGAAACAAGATCCTCCATTAGAAATTTGGAGGCACAAGTGGGCCAGCTGAGTAAGAAAGTCATTGAAACTCCTCCCAGTATTCTCCCAAGTAATACAGAAGAGAATCCAAAAGGAGAGTGCAAGGCCATTGATGTGATCAATGTGGCCGAATGCACTAGGGAGGAGGAGGACGAAAATCCTAGTAAGGAAGACCTCCTGGGACGTCCCTCAAGCAAGAAGAAGTTTCCTATTAAGGATCCAAAGGAATCTGAGGCTCATATAGAGACCATAGAGATTCCATTAAATCTCCTTCTGCCATTCATGAGCTCTGAAGACTATTCTTCCTCTGAAGAGGATGAAGATGTGACTGGAGAGCAAGTTGCTCAATATTTAGGAGCTATCATGAAGCTGAATGCCAAGTTATTTGGTAATGAGACCTGGGAAAGTGAACCTCCCTTGCTCATTAGTGAACTGGATACCTGGATTCAGAAAATTCTACCTCAAAAGAAACAAGATCCTGGCAAGTTCTTAATACCTTGTACCATAGGCACCATGACCTTTGCAAAAGCTCTGTGTGATCTGGGGTCAGGGATAAATCTTATGCCACTCTCTGTAATGGAGAAGCTGGGGATCATTGAGGTACAACCTGCCTTGTTCTCATTACAATTGGTAGACAAGTCATTGAGATAAGCTTATGGATTAGTAGAGGACGTGCTAGTAAAGGTTGAAGGCCTTTACATCCCTGCTGATTTCATAATCTTAGACACTAGGAAGGAAGAGGATGATTGCATCATCCTTGGAAGACCCTTCCTAGCCACAGCAGGAGCTGTGATAGATGTCAACAGAGGTGAATTAGTCCTTCAATTGAATGGAAACTACCTTGTGTTTAAGGCACATGGTCATCCCTCTGTGACAAAAGAGAGTAAGCATGAAGAGCTTCTCTCAGTTCAGGGTCAAGAAGAGCCCTCACAGTCAAACTCTAAGTTTGGTGTTGGGAGGCCACAACTAAACTCTAAGTTTGGTGTTAAGATCCCATATCCAAACTCTAAGTTTGGTGTTGGGACTATACAACATTGACTTGATCACCTTGTGGCTCCATGAGAGCCACTGTCAAGCTATTGACATTAAAGAAGCGCTTGTTGGGAGGCAACCCAATTTTATTTATCTAATTCCTATTTTATACTATGTTATTGTTATTTTGTGTTTTATTAGGTACATGATCATGAGGAGTCAAAAAAAATCATAAAAATTAAAAACAGAATCAAAAACAGCAGAAGAAAAATTTTTTTTACCCTGGAGGACGCACAGGCTGGCGTTCAACGCCAGTAAGGTGCATCTGGCCGGCGTTCAACGCCAGAACAGAGCACCATTCTGGCGCTAAACGCCAGAAACAAGCAACATCCTGGCGCTGAACGCCAGGAATGTGCCCAGAGAGGAAAAACTGGCGCTGAACGCCAGTAACAAGCATGAAACTGGCGTTCAACGCCAGAAACATGCTTTACATGGGCGTTGAACGCCCAGAACGTGCACCAATGGGCGTTTAAACGCCAGAAGGATGTACCAAGGCATTTTACATGCCTATTTGGTGCAGGGATGGAATTCCTTGACACCTCAGGACCTGTGGACCTCACAGGATCCCCACCTACCTCGCCCTCTCTCTCTCCATTCATGGTCATCACTTCTATTTTTCATTCACCACTCACTCTTTCCCATAAACCCCACTCACCTTCAAAATTCAAAATTCTTTCCCACCCAAACCCACCCATATAGCCGAATACACACATCCCTCCATCTCCTCCATCTCTTCTTCTTCTTCTTCATTTTTTCTTTCTTCTCTTGCTCGAGGGCGAGCAATTTTCTAAGTTTGGTGTGGTAAAAGCATAGCTTTTTTCCTTTCCATAACCATTAATGGCACCTAAGGCCAGAGACATTCAAAAAAAAAAAGAAGACAAAAGCTTCCACCTCTGAGTCTTGGGAGATGGAAAGACTCATATATAAAGCCGTCATAGCTCAGTGGTAGAACATGTGGCTACAAATCAAGAGATCCCTGAGATACCCCAGGGGATAAGTTGTCCTCCACACAAATATTGGAAGCAACTAAGGGTGGAACATCATGAGCACTCCATCATTCTCCAAGAAATAAGAGAAGATCAAAGAGCAATGAGGGAGGAGCAACAAAGGCAAGGAAGGGACATAGAAGAGCTTAAGAACATCATTGGTCCTTCAAGAAGAAGATGCCACTAAAGGTGGATTCATTCCTTGTTCTTTATTTCTTTCTGTTTTCGGTTTTTAATATTGTGTTTATCTATGTTTTGTGTCTTTATTTCATGATCATTAGTATGTAACCATGCCTTAAAGCTATGAATAAAATCCAGTAATCCTTCACCTCTCTTAAAAGAAAAATGTTTTAATTCAAAAGAACAAGTACATGAATTTCGAATTTATCCTTGAATTTAATTTAATTATATTGATGTGGTGACAACACTTTTTGTTTTCTGAATGAATGCTTGAACAGTGCATATGTCTTTTGATCTTGTTGTTTATGAATGTTAAAATTATTGGCTCTTGAAAGAATGATGAACAAAGAGAAATGTTATTGATGATTTGAAAAATCATGAAATTGATTCTTGAAGCAAGAAAAAGCAGTGAAAAAGAAGAAGCTTGCGAAAAAAAAAAGAAGTGGCGAAAAAAAATAGAAAAAAAAAAGAAGGAGCAGTAGAAAAAGCCAATAGCCCTTAAAACCAAAAGGCAAGGGTAAAGAGGATCCAAGGCTTTGAGCATCAATGGATAGGAGGGCCCAAGGAAATTAAATCCAGGCCTAAGCAGCTAAATCAAGCTGTCCCTAACCATGTGCTTGTGTCATGAAGGTCCAAGTGAAAAGCTTGAGACTGAGTGGTTAAAGTCGTGATCCAAAGCAAAAGAGTGTGCTTAAGAGCTCTGGACACCACTAACTGGGGACTCTAGCAAAGCTGAGTCACAATCTGAAAAGGTTCACCCAGTTATGTGTCTGTGGCATTTATGTATCCGGTGGTAATACTGGAAAACAAAGTGCTTAGGGCCACGGCCAAGACTCATAAGTAGCTGTGTTCAAGAATCAACATGCTTTATTAGGAAATTCAATAACACTATCCGAAATTCTAAGTTCCTAGAGAAGCCAATCATTCTGAACTTCAAAGGAAAAAGTGAGATGCCAAAACTGTTCAGAAGCAAAAAGCTACAAGTCCCGCTCATCAAATTATAATTAATATTCATTGATATTTTGGAATTTTTAGTATATTCTCTTCTTTTTATCCTATTTGATTTTCAGTTGCTTGGGGACAAGCAACAATTTAAGTTTGGTGTTGTGATGAGCGGATAATTTATACGCTTTTGGCATTGTTTTTAGGTAGTTTTTAGTAAGTTCAAGCTACTTTTAGGGATGTTTTCATTAGTTTTTATGTTAAATTCACATTTCTGGACTTTACTATGAGTTTGTGTGTTTTTCTGTGATTTCAGGTAATTTCTGGCTGAAATTGAGGGACTTGAGCAAAACTCTGAAAAAGGCTGACAAAAGGACTGCTAATGCTGTTGGATTCTGACCTCCCTGCACTCAAAATGGATTTTCTGGATCTACAAAACTCCAATTGGCGCGCTCTCAACAGCGTTGGAAAGTAGACATCCAGGGCTTTCCAGCAATATATAATAGTCCATACTTTATTCGGAAATTGACGTCGTAACTTGGCGTTGAACGCCAAGTACATGCTGCTGTCTGGAGTTAAACGCCAGAAAAACGTCATGATTCGGAGTTGAACGCCCAAAACACGTCATAACTCGGAGTTCAACTCCAAGAGAAGCCTCAGCTCGTGGATTGATCAAGCTCAGCCCAAGCATACACCAAGTGGGCCCCGGAAGTGGATTTATGCATCAATTACTTACTCATGTAAACCCTAGGAGCTAGTTTATTATAAATAGAACATTTAACTATTGTATTAGATGTCTTTTGACCACGTTTCATCTTTGGTCTCAGTTTTGTTTTATTCTTCATCCTAAGAGGCTATTGATCACGTTTTAGGGGGTTGGCCATTCGGCCATGCCTGAACCTTTTACTGATGTATTTTCAACGGTGGAGTTTCTGCACACCATAGATTAAGGATGTGGAGCTCTGCTGTACCTCAAGTATTAATGCAATTCTATTTTCTTTTATTCAATTCTCTTTTATTCTTATTCCAAGATATTCATTCGCACACAAGAACATGATGAATGTGATGATTATGTGACGCTCATCATCATTCTCACCTATGAACGCGCGTGATTGACAACCACCTTCGTTCTACATGCAACCAAGCTTGAATGTGTATCTCTTAGATTCCCCAACAGAATCTTCGTGGTATAAGCTAGATAGATGGCGGCATTTATGAGGATCCGGAAAGTCTCACCTTGTCTGTGGTATTCCGAGTAGGATCCTGGGAATCCGGAAAGTCTAACCTTGTCTGTGGTATTCCGAGTAGGATTCCGGTAATGAATGACTATGACGTGCTTCAGACTCGCAAGTGCTGGGCGTTAGTGACAGACGCAAAAGAATCAAGGGATTCTATTCCAGTAGGCACGGGAACCAACCAGTGATTAGCCGTGCTGTGACAGAGCGCGTGAGCGTAGTTTTCACTGCGAGGATGGGATGTAACCTTCGGCCAGGTGATGCCTCCAGACGATTAGCCATGCGAGTGACAGCCGCAGAGGACCATTTTCCCGAGAGGATTAAAAGTAGCCATCGTCGAACGGTGAACCCCTATACACAGCTTGCCATGGAAAGGAGTAAGAAGGATTGGGTTGAAGCAGTGGGAAAGCAGGCGTTCTTGAGCCATACAGTATCTCCATTCGCTTGTCTGAAATTCCTACCAATGAGGCTGCATAAGTATCCCTTTTATTATTTCTTTTTATTATTTGATTTTCTAAATTCCATAATTTTATCTGCCTAACTGAGATTTACAAGGTGACTATAGTTTGCTTCATACCAACAATCTCTGTGGGATCGACCCTTACTCACGTAAGGTTTATTACTTGGACGACCCAGTACACTTGCTGGTTAGTTGAACGGAGTTGTGTTCACTCGTGCCTATTTTAAATTCCATAATTTTACAAGGAGTGCAACTTAAAGAATAAGGATCACAATTTCGTCCACCAATCTCATGTTTGATGCATCAACCATAATGAGCCTTGATTTGCAACGCCAACCACGAAACATCTTTCGCTTACGCTTCATCCCACAAAGCATCCTAAGTTGACCATCCGTTTCAAGCAAGCCATACTCAAGTGGGACAATAAAGCTAATAGAAATGAATTTTACCCACTCAAGTAAAGGAGTAGATGACAACCTAGGCAAAGATGCTTTCAACGATCTTGACAAAGCGTATTCCACTCCCATCCTTCTATTTCTAAGGACTTCCACCTCTTCACAAGATTTCTCTAATTCAATCCTTTGTTCATTAATACTATCTAAGCATTTTCCCTTAATCAAACTATAATTGGGAGGGTGAAAGAAGTTTACCTCCTCAACGCTTTCAAATCCAACCGGAGAAGGTTCTTCATGCTCAAAGGATTCTTCACCACTAAGACTTGATGCTTGATCTTCATCACCAAGGGAACTCAATTCTTTCTCTATCCCATCCAAGTCTTCATATAGAATATGTCTTGGAAGGTGTGCACTTTCCTCCCTAGCATCAATTTCAATCATCTTGGAGGGTTTTCTTCAACTCTATGTTCCCATGGAGGCTCCGCATCTCCTAAGTCTTCTACCACTTCTTCCGTGTCTTCAACAATTAAAGCTTCCTCTAATTGTTCCAATACAAAACAACTTCCTTTATTTCCCACCGGAGTTTCCAATCTCTCCTTCATGCTATGTTCTTCATTTGATTCTCCACATGTAGCCATGGGAGTTCCTTGAGTGTTCAAGCATTAGGAGGCTAATTGATTTGTTACCACATCCAAGGCGGCCATGAAATTTTGCACATCCCTTTTCATCTCTTCTTGCCCTTGAACAAGAACACCAAGGGTCTCATCCATTGGAGGTTGGGGTGGATGGAAGGGTTCCTCATTTTGGGGAAAGGGTTCATAGTAGGAAGATGGTTCTTCTTGGTAGAGTTGTGGTGATTCAATGTTTTCCATCCTTTCTACTTGTTGCACAACACACTCCATGGTTGCTTGAAATTGATCCAATGCTTCCTTGAGACGATCCCTTGATTCTTGTTCCACTTGGATATCATGATTAGGATCATGTGGCTCTTGGATCAATGGATATGAGTATTCTTCCATTGGAGGTTGTGGTGGAAAGTAGTATTCATCTTGTGGTTGAAAATTTTCATATATTGGAGGTGGTTCATCTTGGTAATAGTATGGAGGAGGTGACTCTTGAAAATATTGATGTTGGGACGGTGGTGGCTCTATGTGTGGTTCATATGGCTCATATGGTTGTTGGTAGGATGGGTATGTATTAGGGTCATATGAAGGTAGTTGGTAAGAAGGGGCTTGTGAGTATGGTTGAGAGTTATGTTGAGGATATGGATCATAGGCATATGGTGGTGGTTCTTGAAAGTCACAAGGAGATTCACCATAGCCATTGGATTGATATGCATCATAGAATGGCTCTTCTTCATAGTGCATTGGTGGAGGTTGTTGCCATGAAGATTGATCATATGCATATGGCTCCTCCCACCTTTGGATATCCCATCCTTGATACACATTCTCATTGAAGTTCTCATCACCTACAACGTAGTTGTAATCACACTCATAGCCAAAGTGAGAATTCATGGTAGCAAGAGCAAATAAGAAACAAAAACTAATAAGGAATAATGAAACAAAATACTAAGACTAGCAAAAACTAACAAGCAATCCAAAAATCAAGCTATTCACAATATTCACATATATACAATAACCAATGATTAGATTTTTGACGGTTTAGAATTTCACTAATGAAATCTCGTTGTAAAGTATAGTTTCTAAACCACACAATAATCCTTTCATACAAAAATTTGTTTGTCAGAAGTACAAACCCTTAAAATCTATAAATCGAAGTATTTAAACCTCGGGTCGTTCTCCCTAGGATTTACAATAAAGTGTCTTGTTATTGGTTATGAGTTATTTTGGGGTTTTGATGAGAGGCATGAAAGATAAATGGCAAGAAAGTAAACTAATGGCTAAAAAAAGTCTTGGCAAGGGTTGGTGGTCAAGAATCTCTATCCTAATTACTAACCACAATATGAGAATTGGCAAGGATTAATCTCACTAAGTCATCCTCTAACTAGTAGTAAAGGAAAGTCAAATGAGCTATATCAATCCTAGTCCATAAATCCTAACTCTCCACTAATCCAATTAGTGAGAAATAGAGTCAATGGCTCCCAATCATCAATCACTTGGACATTAGTAACTCAAGAGGTCCTAAGTTACCTTTTCAAGCCAAGAGTATAAAATTCTACTATAAAATCTAACCAAGCATTTCATCAAACACTTGGAAGGCATAAAAGGAAAGCATAGTAAAATTGCAAGAAAAGTAAATCTACACTACTCAATTGCAAGGAGTTAAACAACAACAAATCAAATGAACACAATTATTATGAATTACCTCTAATTGCATTATTGAAAGAAAACAAAGGAACAACAATCTATCCAAAACAAAGTGAAGAATTACAAGAATTAAATTACATAACTAGAAAGAAGAAGAGGAGAAGATTAAGAATTGATAAAAGAGAAGTGAATCAAAGCAAGAATTAGACCTAAATCTAAGAAGAGAGATTAACCTAAACCTAATCCTAATTCTAGAGAGAAGTGAGAGCTTCTCTCTCTAAAACTAATCCTAATTATGCTATATGCTAGATTTTTTTCCTTCCCCTCAATCCTTGATCCTTTTATTCCTTTCTATCAGCATTTGGCGCCAAAATGGGTTCAGAAACCCCCTCAAATCGCCAGGCACGTGTTGCTTTAATGAAGTCATGTGCGGTCATCGACGCGTGCGCGTCCCTGGTCGATTCTGCAATGTGCACGCGGGCGCCTTGTGCGCGTGCGCGTGCATGGCTGACTTTGCTTCTTTGACTTTTTATGCTTCTCTCCACTTGCATGCTTCCTTCCTTGCTCCTTTGGTTCATGTCTAGCCTATTTCAACCTGAGATTACTAGCAAACACATCAAGGCATCTTATGGAATCAAAGAGGAATTAGAATTCATCAAAATAAGGCTTAAAAAGCATGTTTTTACACTTAAGCACAAATACGGGAGAGATTACAAAACCATGCTAATTCATAGGTTAAATGTGGCAAAAAGGTTATCAAAATACTCTAAATTCAATACAAGATAAACCCTAAAAATGGGGTTTATCAGTAATTCATAATAAATATGTTTCTTTTGATTGTTGTTGTTAATTCCTTTCACTAATTATTGTTAGATTTCATTCTTGTTGTCAATTTACTATGCTTTTCTTTTATGCCTTCCAAGTGTTTGATGAAATGCTTGGTTGGATTTTAGAGTAGAATTTTATACTCTTGGCTCGAAAAGGTAACTTAGGACCTCTTGAGTTACTAATGTCCAAGTGATTGATGATTGGGAGCCATTGACTCTAGTTCTCACTAATTGAATTAGTGGAGAGTTAGGACTTATGGACTTGGATTGATATATCTCATTCAACTTTCCTTTACCATTAGTTAGAGGATGATTTAGTGGGATTAATCCTTGCCAATTCTCATATTGTGGTTAGTAATTAGGATAGAGATCCTTGACCACCAACCCTTGCCAAGACCTTTTTAGCCATTAGTTTACTTTTTAGCATTTAACTTCCATGTTTCTTATCAAAACCCCAAAAATAACTCACAACCAATAACAAGACACTTTATTGTAATTCCTAGGGAGAACGACCCGAGGTTTGAATACTTCGGTTATTAATTTTAGGGGTTTGTTACTTGTGACAAACAATCTTTTGTATGAAAGGATTATTGTTGGTTTAGAAACTATACTTGCAACGAGAATTCATTTGTGAAATTCTAAACCATCAAAAATCCAATCATCAAACACCTCTGGCACTGACGCTCTATGCTCGAAATATACATCAATCAATCCCTCATTTGTCCTAACACAATTCACCATCTCTCTTATCTCTTTGTCACTGTTTACATTTCTCAACCCATTATCCAAGCCTTTTCTAGGAACATGCCACCAGCACAGTTTTATGTCATTGTACTCAAGCTCTTTATGGTAGTTTCGTACGTAGAAGACATCTAGAGTATCAGTGTCTAGATCACCTAAACAGTCCTTGTTGTCCGGCGAATATACCATAATCCTTTCTGCATTTTTTTTGAAGTCACCCTAGTCACCCTATGATGAAACATGATGTCCAACCTCTCTTCCATCTGAAAGAAATTTTAAATTTTCACTTAATACATGCAGAATTTGAAAGCAAAAATCAACACCACAAGAATACATTTTTTCTAATCCTGCATACATCTTTCTGTTTCATCCCTGTTTCATTCGAGTTAAATAGGACAACCCCACAAACCCTAGCCAACCTTCAAATTGTAGACACTACAATGACACCAAAACTCCCGAACCTCAACTATACTAACAACTTGCATATTATCAATGATGCGAGCACTATTGATGATAAAGAATTTTAACAAAAATATCTCGTTGAAAGTATAGTTCTAAACCAACAACAAATCCTCAAATCAAATTTAATTTTGGTTGTCACAAGTTCAATCCCAATAAAATAGCCGAGAGTATTAATCCCGGGTCGTTCTCCCTAGGAATTGCAATGAAGTGCTCAATTATTGGCTATGGATTGTATCTTTTGGGGTTTTTGATATAAGAGACAAGAAACATAAATGATAAGAAAGTAAAGGAACTCAAATGGTAAAAAGGTCTTGGCAAAGGATCTATCCTTGTCACTAACCACAATATGATAATTGCAAGGATTAATCTCATTAAGTCATCCTCTAACAAGTGAAGGAAAGTTAAATGAGCTATATCAATCCCAATCCATAAGTCCTAGTCACTCACTAATTGACTTAGTAGAAGCTAGAGTCAATAGACACCAATCATCAATCACTTGGACATTAGCAACTCAAGTTCACCTAAGTTACCATCCCAACCCAAGAGCACAAAAATCTACACTAAAATCTAACTAAGAATTTTGTCAAACACTTGAAAGGCAAAAAAATAAAGTAAGATAAAATTTCAAGGAATGTAAATCTACTACTATTCAAGCAAGGAAATGACAATAATAAATCAATTAAACAAGAGGAAACATAAAACATAAATTGCATTAAATGGAAATTAAAGGAAACAAAAGTGCATGAACATGAGAATAACAAGATAAAAGAAAATAACAAATAAAACTAAAAGAGTAAGGGTGTAGTAACAAGAAATTGAAAGAAAAAGTAGATGAAAACAAGAATTAAAACATAGATCTAAGAAGAGATTTGAATCTAATCTAATCCTAATCTATCCTAAAACATGACGAAAATTCCCACTATGACTCCTTTGTTCATCCCCCTTAAATCCTTGGGTTCAATAGCATCAGAAATGGGTTAGATTGGGCCCAAAATGCTTCAGAAATCGCTAGCCACGAATTGCCTTTAGTGAGTCACGCTGATCCTGCGATGCGTGCACGTAGAATGACGTGTACGTGTCTCTAAACGCAAGACAACTATAGCAAATTTTATATCATTTTGAAGCCCCGGATGTTATCTTTCCAACACAACTAGAACCGCCTCATTTGGACCTCTGTAGCTCAAGTTATGATCGATTTAGTATGAAGAGGTCAGGATTGACAGCTTAGCGATTCCTTCATTACTTCATGAATTCTCCATTTTTACATGCTTTTTCTTCATTTCCTCAATCCAATATTTGCCTTCTAAACCTGAAATCACTTAACAAACACATCAAGGTATCGAATAGAATTAAGGTGAATTAAATTTAGCTATTTTAAGACCTAAAAAGCATATTTTCACAATTAAGCACAAATAAAGAAGAATTTACAAAACCATGCTATTCATTGAATAAATGTGGGAAAAGATGATAAAATCCCTCTAAATTCAACACAAGATAAACTACCAAATTGGAGTTTATCAATCAACCAAAACTGTATTGAAAATGCAAAGTAAAAAAAAGGAAGGTTACTTGGAGTCTGATCACAAAGTCGGAACCTCGTACTTCTGGTGAAGGAGAGGAAGAACGAAAACAACTCTTAGTCGGATTACTTCTTCTTTCAACTTTTTCAAGTCAGCGAATACAACCATATGGTTATGCCATTGATGACAAGATAAAGATAAAGTCAGAGGGTGGAAGAAGAAGAGACGAGTGAAGTGAAGTGTTTGTGTTGGAGAGAAAACTATTTTTCATGCTAAATAACATCTAAACGGCGTCGTTTTTGGCAATCAAGGGCCAAACCAAAACGACGACGTTTTGGAGTCCTCTCACGTGGCAAACCGAAGTCACGTCAGCATTTCAGTGACGACTCATTACTAAAAATATGTCCAGGAATCATTTTGAGTATTCGAAACTCTATCTGGAGAACTACAATAAAAAAATTGAGATCTTGAAAATTAAATTGAATATTTACCTAAACTTCAGGGACAATTATAGGTATTTATTAAAAAATGTTTCATCCAAACACATGGTGGATCACGAGCGATGCAATTATAAACAAACCTGCTTTTGTTTATTAGTATTTCATACTTTTTAATTTTATCTTACAATCATATAACTTCTAAGCATGATTAGCGGAAGGAATAAGATATTTTCGTATTTTTTAAGTGAAAAATGGTCCTTTTTATTTTTTTAAATGGTTTAATTATTTTGTCAGTTTTTATAATATCATTAAATTTTTAATTAAATTTTTATATTTTTTTTATTGAGTCTTTATACTATATCAAATTTTGTAATTAAATTTCTACCATTATAAAAATGTTAAAATTAACAAAATATTTCATTAATTTTAATATTTTTACACAATAAAAATTTACGTATAAAATTTAATATGATATAAGAACTTAATTAAAAAAATATAAAAATTTAATTAAAATTTTGATAAAATTATAAAAACCATAAAATAATTAAACTTTTTTAATTGGCGACCCCGCTAAATTAGATCAACTTAACTACCCTTTGGATTTATTAAAGATATAATCCACACATAATATATGTCAATATAGTATAGGAGTAGGGCCAAACAATTATGCATACTCATTATTGTAGAAGGATGCATGATAATAAGCATGGGCCAGCATGAATACGTATGTACTTCGAAATCATTTCGGTTTTACGTTCCAACTTAACACGTTTTTTTTCTTCTATCTTCTTCTTCTTCTTCATTTATTTATTTTGTAGGATCTTAAATGGCCGCCACAATAGATTATGGTGGAGAGTAAAAGGGCTCATTACTAATGGCTCATAATAATCATAATCAATTTTTTAAAAAGTCTATTTTATATCTTAAATAGCCGCCAAAAGATTATGGTGGATAATGGCTCGTAATAATCAATTTTTTGAAAAATCTATTTTATGCTTTAAAGTTTTAATAACCAATTTGATTATCGCCGGGTCGGTTTTTCTACTAAACAAAAATGAGATTTGTATAACTTTTTTTTAGATAAAATATATTTTTTATTTTTAAAATTTATTTAAAATTTTAAAAATATTTTTAAAATTATATCCCCTATTTTTATCATCGAACAACTATTATCAACCTCCTTCTTCTTTATCATCATCATTATTATTGGTTATACCTCTCTTTCTTTTTCTTTCTTTTTTTTTTTTTTTTACTTTTTTTTCCACTTTTTCCACTCAAACTCCAAAAAGCTACCACCACCATCGAGACTAAGACCTTTATTCTTTGCTGAAAGAGGACCTAACCAAAATAGGCACATTTTTATGGGTCAAAACCTTCTACTCTCTAAACTACTACAACTTCTCAAACTTCATTGGTTTTCTCTTTAAATTTGATCTTTAGGTCCTCGTCTACCAATGTTCCTGTGCCTACGTCATTGAAAATCTTTCCTCTCGCAATGCCATCCACTTCTACCATCTTCAAAAACTTCTCTCTTTCTAAAACGCCGTTATTTGTGGTTGTTTTAGATGGAATGACAAGGCCTAGCAACTCCTCCTTACTTCCAATAAGTCCTTCTTAAAACCCCTCTCAAACACAAACTTAAAAAGTTTGTGAACTCGTCTGAGTCCTGTTTTTAGGACTGAGTGGTTCAGGAGGTTTTCTTGATGATATTTGAGCCTGTTTTTGAGTCTAGATTTTTGTCTTTCAACTGGGAAGAAGCGTACACACTGTGATTTGAACAATTAGGAGTCATTTTGCTAAATACTTGTGGTTTCTGAAGGACAATTTGCATGAGATTTTTGATACTGTGATCAGAATGTGGTCATAGTGTGTATTGAAAAAGGTACAAAAGATAGGAAGTTGAATTTGCTAACAAAGAAAGAGGAAGAGCGATGGCTTCAACGGTACTGGATTTACGCAAAAAAGAAGAAGAAAAAAGTGGTGGTCATCGAGAATGAAGCTCAACGGAGATGGTAACGATGGAGACGAATAGTTGGAGAAGAAAGGAGAAAGAAGGAGAAAGAGGAATTTGGCAAGCGATGATAAAGAAAGAGGTTAACAGTGGTTGCTCAAAAATGATGATGATAAAGATGACGGTAAGGTTGGGGAGAGAGAGAGAGAGAGAGAGAGAGAGAGAGAGAGAGAGAGAGAGAGAGAGAGAGAGAGAGAGAGAGAGAGAGAGAGAGAGAGAGAGAGAGAGAGAGAGAGAAGGGGGGACATTGTGATGATAATGATGATAGGTATAAGAGGGGGTATATATAGAAAGAAAAATATTAATTATCAAAAGACTAATAATAAAAGTAAAATTGATGCGAATCGAAAACTTAAGCCTAAAATTTTTAACAAATTTTAGGAATAAAAAATATATTTTATTTTTTTATTATCTAAAATATATAATAAATAGTTGGTGATTATATACAATGTAAAATACGAGTAGTTTTATTTAAAAATGATCATAATATTTCATTTCAAATTTAATAATTTACATCATATTAGCATTAGAATTGTATGAAAAAAAATGATTTCAGACAACTAAAAGTTGTCTAATAATAGAGATTAAAATCTTAAGACCAACAGTTTTGAGTAATTTTAGTTAGTATTTAGTTAGTATAAATTTTAATTTTATTTTTAATAAATAAGAGTGTAAATTATATTAATTTATGTATATAAATTTTTATAAATATAAATATAAATTATACATTTTATATATATAAATATAAAATTTTATAAATATGATTATAAATTATTATTAATTAAATAATAATTTAAAATAATAATATTTACTGAGTATATAATATTATTCATCTAATAATATCAAATTAAATGCATCAAAACAATAAAAAGTATTCCCAAATCGTGAAACTTTTAAGCCTTATAACTATAAGCGACGAGATATCTCATTTTTTTTTAAAACATAAATAAATAGGTGCCTAATTATTCATAAATAGAATCATAATGTTAAATTATAAAGAGATTATTTTGATAAAGACATTAAAAATATTCTTTTTTTAAAAAAACGTTTATATGTGTTATGTTATTATTGGACATTTTTATTAAATCAGTTAATAATTTATTTTTTAATAAACCAGAACAAAATCAGTTTATTATAGCAACAATAATAAACCCAATTGTTTGCATGATAATTATTAGACCCAATTTAATCCAATCAATTTACAGAATCTGAACAAAATCATGTTTAAATTTTTTACTAAAAAGATAAATATATCCCTGATTTTTTATTTTGTGGACATTTAAATTTCTAAAAATTTAAAAATACAATTATGTTCCTAAAAAAAATTCCTAACCCTAGCCCCTTGTCCCTGCCGAAGCCCAAATCCAAGCACAATCTCTCTAATCTCTCAAGCGAACCCGAAAAAGAAAAAAACCTAGCCCTAGCATCTCCTTCCTCTCCCTTTCTCACTGAAGCTCAAGTTCCTCATCTCTTTGCTCACTGACTCTCGCAATCTCAAGCTCTCTCCCTCTCTTATCTTTGGTTTCACACTCAAGATCCTCGTCGCTTCCGTATCTTCAGTCGTCATCGTCTTGTACTCAGTCACGCTTGCACGCCTTTTCTGAGCTCGTCGTCGCCGCGGCAGAAGTTGTCGGTCCGGAGGCTAATTGTTGTAACTAAATAGAGATGGGTATGTCTTCCTTGACAATTTTCAAATGGAGCTATTTTCAGGGGAGCAAATAAGATTGATCAAGAAAGCAACTGGAATCACAGTTGGTGTTGTAAATATCTCCAAAGAGTGAGAATTTGGCTCGAGCTTCTACTAACAACATAGATGCAAAGCCTGAATCCAAGCCTATCGACAGACAGGTAATATTTTAATAGTCAGTGTTGTAGGAAACTTCTCTATATTTTGAAATCACATTTAGGTCATGTGTGAATAGGTAATTACTAATTAAGTATTTGGATTTGGAATCATGATACTGGAGATTGGTTGAAAAATTTAGTCATTGTTCTGCATTTGGTAATTAATGGTGGATGGCATAAATTGGTTTGAATTAGTAATAGAAGCAGCAGATATCAACAAGCCATTATTAGCACATTATTAGCACAAGAAATGAAAATACGAACCATTTTACAATAGAAAACTTTTACACAAACATAAATTTAATACGTAATCTGACATGTATGAATATATATAATAATTTATGAATCTCACCTAACATTTTATGCTTGAACGTTAAACTTGTGTATAGATTTATAGCAATACTTGGAGAATTAACAAGTTGCTGCCTCCATAATTAACATAAGATATAAGTGTAAAACTATAAAGACAAGTAGAAAATACTTGTAGAGAGAGGTAGAGCATGATAGAATTGCAAGCTACTAGCTAGCTATATGTGCTAGTTTTATTCTCAGTCATATCCAATACATTAGATACACCATAGTTAATTTGATGAATATAATTTTGTGAATGAAAAAAAAAATAGTTGAAAAAATTGTTACAGGTTGAGGAAGACAAACTCTTCCATAACAGAAAAGATATAAGCAACCTGATGAATCTTTAAATAGAAGCCATGTTTGTATTTATGTATCAACCTGCTAATGGTCATATTTTGGTTTTCATTCCAATTCTTATCCTCATTTATCGAAGAAAAGGCAACAGCAAAGAAGCCTTAATCAAAATAAGGATATACTTTATTAGTTATTAGTGGATATCTAAATAACCTTCATTCTTCAAATATATTCAGTTTTATTCTCTATTTGTTATTTTGTAGAGATGAAGTTATTTTTCATTGTCGAAGCTTTTGGTACTTTATTTGGTCTATTTAAAGTATTATTGGCAAACCAATTATTTAGATTAAATATCTCTAAATTTTTGTCCTGATTGAAAAAATATCTCTTATAGGTGAAGGTCTTCTTTGCCATTCCTAAAACTGTTGCAGCAAAAATTGAGCTGCCAGATGAATTTGTACTTCAAGGTGTATTTTTTTCATGGAAATCAACTATGACCCCTATGAGGTTTGTTCTTCAACAAATTTGATACTTTGTTTTGAGAAAAAAAATTCAATCATAGAAGTTAGAAATTTTTTGAGCTAACAATTGACTGCTGAATAACTATAATTGTAATTTACAAAGAAATCCCTAGTTGTATAAAATGATTAGGAAAAAAGACAAATAGGTCCCTGGCTTTTTAAATTTTTGACAAATGCATCTCTGACAAAATTTAAATACAAAAAAGTCTCTGACTTTAATAAACGGAGGACAATTTAATCCTTCCATCTATTTTCCTCTCTTACACAAAACGGAACTGGCTGACGTGGTTGTAACGGTGTCCAGGTGTCCGTTACGGTGCCATGCTAGAAGAGAAAAAAAGTTCTAAGGACAAATAGTTCCTTATTGATGAAAACGACGTCGTTTTCATAAGGTAACCCTAATGAGATTTAAACTGGGTTTTCTGAAGTAACATACACAACAGTTGTTCAGATTTGTTCATGGTGGTGTTGCGTATATTGATGGCCAGTGATAGAAGCTCATCAATCACGAGACAATGCGGAGGTGGTGGTAGACGACACATAGGCTCTATTGTAAATGCAACTCCATGTTCAGTTCAAGTTGGGGATGAGAAAGATTGCATTGCTCCAAAATACTTCTGCGGGATGTATGTGATATTTTACATGTCGAAGACAAATACCAACCCAAACAGACTATTTTTCGGATGTCCATTCTTTAAGGTAAGCTCACAATTTTTCATGTATATGGATGAAGTTGAGAGTTTTTTTACCAGCATATTTTTATACTATCTGAATTGATTTAGGTGAAACAACCATATTGTAAATTCTTTGTGTGGGTTGATGACCATATTGGAAGAATTGGGTACATGGAGCCAACAAAGAAATTGGGTGACTATCAGAGCTTAAATGTTGAAGAATATTTTGGGAAGAAAGAATTAGAGAACAGAATAGCTGATCTAGAGCAAAGAATAATTTACCTAAAGAACAAGAAAAGCAGTAACTTCTGGGTCATAGTTCTAGGCTTGATTGTTGTAGTTGTTGGTCATTGTTTATTTAGGGTATAAAAAATATGAAAAAAATGTGAATTGTAATAAATTATATTTGTTAACTATTTTGGTTAATATAAATGAAAGAAAGAAGATTTGAATTATCCATATCTTGTTGGCTTGAAATAGATATAGAATGCGTATAAATTAATGATTATTTTCAAGAGATGAACCTAAACCAGAAACAAGCCATATATAATTCATTCAATCAACAATAATTCATTCAATCAACAATAATTCATTCATTCAACCTAAACCATAACATAGGAATATTGTCATACCATAACATAATAACTTCTATGATAAGAAAATGTAGCAGGTATATCAACCATCGGATTCCAAAATACTAATTCAAAAGCAACTAAATTGGCTAAAAGAAAGTTTGCCAATATGTATTACAACCAACTATTGCAGCAAAAAACTAATTTTTGTTTCCAAAATAAGTCAGGAACAAGCACGTCACTTTTTCTGGTTCTTGAAGTCTGGATTTGGTATAAACTTGATAGTCCTATTATGGCACAACTTGTTGCTGCCAGTGTCTCTTTTGATACTCCTCCACTCGATGTTGTTATCACACTTGTTGAAGTTGGTGGAGCAACTTGAGTCTGAGTTGTAGTTGGTGCAGGTGGCCTTTTGATTGGTTGCTTTGGCCTAAACTTAGTTAGTGCTTTGGAATGAGTATATTTTGTTGTCTTGATTGGAGCTTGGCTGAATGATGCTGCATGTGCTGGAGTTGTTTCTGTTGGTACAGCTGGTTCTGCTGGAGTTGCTGATAGGTATGGTAAGACTTGATTTGGGACAATTGGAGTATCCTATGCTTGTTCAGCTGGAGTTGCCTGTTGTGTATTCTGGCCAGCCTGTAACATTTATAATGAAGATATATAAATCCTTTAACTTTTCTATTGAAGACACATAAATCCTTTAAGTTTTTTATTGAAGACACATAAATCCCTCATCATTCATCACGAAGACAACTAAATTCTCACGTGCTTTGTTACCTCAGGCTCTGGAGCAGATTGGGATAACGGAAGTTCCACTAGTGCTTGACTACTTGAGTTCTAGTGCTTTGGTTTCCTGGTTTTAGGCTTTCAGTTAGGATTAGATGGTGCTCCCTTGCACATCTTGTAGTTGTGACCCTTCTCGCCGCACTTGCTGCATGTTATGCGAAATATTTTTCTTACCTTGTCCCCTTGGATCAAGTCCTCTATTGGATCCTTCTTTCTTTTATGCACCTTTGGCCTACCAATCGGCCTCTTGATGGGTGGAGGATTTGGCTTGATATAACCTGTTCTATGCCAATATTCTTCACTGGGAACTGGTTGGATTGAGTGTGCATAAGTCAGATGGATGGACTCCATGCAAAGCCATTTATGCACATAATCTTCTGGCTTGTCATGCGTCTTCCTAATAGCAGCAATCTCATGAACACAAGGCATTCCTATAATTCAACAATCACATAAGTAATCTAGAATACATTACTCATTTAACAAGTTTTTAATCAAAAAGTAAGTAAGTCAACCTGTTAGTTGCCACATATTGCATGAACAAGTATGCTTCATCAAATCAACATCAACTCTTAATGTCTTGCGACTCACTTCAAACTGCTTCCTCTCGTTGTCACCTGTCCATTCTGCATTCTATCTGTTGCTGGACTTGATCATTCAGCCAAGTCTTTTTTGCTGTATGGGAGCAAGCTTTCCAGGATATGCTGATATTAGAGTGATATGCTTCGTCATTCTCCTCATGACATAACAACGCAACTCTTCACACATTATAAGAATGGGCTTCACTATGTACTTTCCTATTTTGGCATTCCAGGATTCACACATATTATTTGTCAAAGAATTAACCTTAGGGCCATGGTTAAGGTAAGCCTTCACCCACACCCGAGGATCAAATCTTATAAGATACTCCCATGCCTCTTCATTAATCTTCTTAAGCTTTTCCATAGTCTCTACAAACTCAGGAGGGGTTGAACAACTTGCACACTTCCAAACTACATCTCTGACTTGCAGATCCTTAAATCAGTTGATGAAGTTTTTCCACATATGCATCACACAATTATGATGTGGTGCCTCTGGCATTACCTCTTTCATTGCTTCAAGAAGTCCCTGAAAGTAGCATAATATCATCTCCAAATGAACAAAAAAGCATTAAAAAGTGAACCAAATTATAATATATTCTAATGCAATTTAATAAACGAGGTATAACAGAGTAGTATAATACACAGAATGTTGAAGAATAAACACAAGAAAAATGAAAATACACCAACTTCAACGATAGTGTAAAAGGCATATCAGCAAGTGAAAAAGCTTGTTTATTGATTTAAAAACCTTTTAACACATTAGCAAAAGCAATTCACATACGTACAGTTCTAATATAATGCTAATTCATCCAAAGACTTATTTGATAGAACGAACATGGCACTGTCATATGAAGAGATCAATCCAATCCAAATTAAAGATCAGCACCAACTATTTAATTATTGTAGCTAAAAATCTATCGCAAGTCTCACTAACTCAAGTTTATAAATTTTTGAAAATTTAAATCAAATACATAAATAAACTAATGTTAATACATAAATGCTAACTAAAGTTAACTAATGCTAAATAATGCTAACTAATGTTAACTAATGTGATAAAACTTAAAGATTGCAATTTAGTAAAAAAAAAAAGGTAGAAACAATACAAGCCTCAATTTCTGCAGTTTTAATACAAATAACCTAAACTGATGAATACAACAAGTTAACTAGATTTCACAATACAAGCATAATTTTATAAACCAAAAGCCTCATAATAAAAGCATAATGAATTAGATTTCAGAATATAAGCATATACAAATATATTACTAACTTTTTGTTGATCTTACATAAAGTTCCATCCGTGCGCACTTGCATTCCCAAGATCTTCTTGTAAGAGAATTAAAAACCATTTCCATGACTCCTTTGTTTCTGATCCGACAACAGCATAAGCAATGGTATAGAAATGATTATTGGCATCTTGTGCAATCGCTGAAAGTAACTGTCCACCAAAGTACCCTTTAAGAAAGCATCCATCCAAATTTACTAGAGGTCTACAGCCACTCTTGAAGCCTTTTTTGCATGCATCCAGGCATATATATATATCTTATCAAACACTGGTGGGAATTATGGAATTGGTATCACTTCTAAGAGTGTAGTAGATCCAGGGTTGCTGCGTAAGAGTTCAAATAGATAATCCCTCAACTTTCCATATTACTCACTCTCGCTTCCGACAATTCTATCTCTTGCCTCCTTTAGTGCCCTATAAACCATCTTATCATTAGGATGTATCCCAAACTTATCTTTCATAAAATCACTAGCCTCCTTCCTAGTCATCTAAAGATGTATAGCTAGCCTTTTTTTCAATTTTCTTGCTCAGCTAGTGTTGGTCAGCAGCATTACTGCCCATATCCCTTGCACATGTATGCTCAGATTTAAAAGTTTTAACCTGGAAGTACCTAAGAGAATTATTGTAGGATACATGTACAACCCATGGACATTCTTCCCCTTTGCAACCCACCCGAACCCTTTCTTTATTATTTTTAATCCACTGAAGCTGCCTACCCTCAGATATGAACAAGTCTTTCGCCACTTCTTTAAAATCATCAAGAGTTGCAAACTTGGTGCCTACTTCAAAGTGGCCTTCTCCAAATCCAACTCATCATTGAACTCGGGCCAGTGTTGCTTCTCAGCTTCTTCATCAGAAGAAACAGGAGTATGCAAATCTTCTGAATAGTATTCATAGTCATACTCTGAATCAGTGCAGCTTGAGTGTTGGTCAGGCCCATTACTAGGCCCACCAGTTTTCAAAGAAGGCCCAGCTCGTTGGTCTACACTGGGCCCAACACCTGGTTGTACATTGGGTCTTTTTCTACCAATATTTGATCTATTCTTCTTTGGTGCATCCTTCCTCTTTAGTGGATCTTTCTTGTTCTCTTTCATTTTTCTCTTTGGTACAACCACTTTTTTTCCTTGTAAGTCATACTTCTCTTCTTTTTGGTATGTTTCTCTTCTCTACTGCTATTCTCATCATCACTGTCATCATTATACCCCGGAGGTGGAGGCTTGTAAGGTTCATCCTCCGTGCTCTCGTAGCCGTTATCAGAGGACGATGTCATCAGATTATCACAGATGTCATCTAGTTTTATACACTCAACATTCCCAGTTCCTGCATTCCCGCCTCCTGCTTCTTCTACATACTCAGGTTCATTGACAACATGATCAAAGTAAACATGGAACTCATCTTTTTCTTCATTCCTAATCAAATTGTCACACAATTCACGAATCCCATTATCTCCTGTTAAACGATGAAACCCAGATTCTATATCACTAGCCGTACTATCAAACCAGTATATTGCCTTGTAGCCAGGATATCCTAAACCCTCATACAACTTCACCAAATTACCAAATTTGATAAAATCTATGTCCATCTCTGAAAATTTTTCTACTTTTTCATTCACATAAACAAGTCCCCCATCACTATTCCTCACAAACTTCTCTCCATGGTGAAAAACAGGAATTACATATCTATTAGTCATCTGTAATTTTCAAACAAAAACAAAATCAACCCACAATGCATAGAACCCTAAGAAACTTTAAAATGAGGACACTAACTTTTTTCAAATAGACTGAAACAGAAAGCAACCATAGCAGAATGCATTTGCATGCATCATACCATACACTAAATGGAACCCTAATGCGAATGTGATCATGAACGTTGTGGCCTTGCTTACCTTGATTGATGATTGAACTTCTTCAACATACCAACTAAGTCTCTCCTACTCCACCTTCTTCAATGACGCTTCAGTTTCGTTTCAGAGAGAAGGAAGCTCTGGCTTGATGAAGGAGTTAGGGCAGTATATGATAATTTCTGTGTTGCCAAAGGGCTTTTAATAAGAATGGGCTACCTTATGAAAACGATGTCGTTTTCATCAGTAAGGACTTATTTGTCCTTAGAACTTTATTCCTCTTCTACCGTGGCACCGTAACGGATACCTGGATACCGTTACAACCACGTTAGTCAGTTCCGTTTTGTGTAGGAGAGGAAAATAAACGGAAGGATTAAATTGTCCTCTATTTGTTAAAGTTAATGACTATTTTGTATTTAAATTTTGTTAGGGATGTATTTGTCAAAAATTTAAAAAGTCAGGAACATATTTATCTTTTTTCCAAATGATTAATGTTGTATGTATATATATCGTTGTAAACTCATGCAATATATTGTGGATGAATTTGACTGTTACTTTGCGTATCCCCCATCTTTTATTAGTTGTGTTTCTTCTAAGACAGTTACTCAGCACTATTCTTGATTTTTATGTTAATGATGCAGTTTGTTAGTTCTACATTAAAACAATCAAATTTGGAGTTTGAGCTAATGCATCTGGTCCAACGCGCGGGCAATTCCTCGATTCGCCAAAACAAGGGAGAACAGTAAAACATTAGAGGATGAGGATTTAGACCATCTCCAGTAGGGAACTTATCTCAGTTCCTATTTGTGGCCCACCTGTCATAAAAAGTAACTCCACATCAGCTTTTGCGTCATAAACAATAAATAGGAACTCAAAGCATCTCTCTCTTCTCCATTAGGAGGAACTAACTTTAGTCCCTGTTGTGGTCCCACTTAATTAATTAATTAAATTTTTCAATAATATAATTTAAATTTATAAATTTAAAAATAATTTACTATTAAAATATTAATATTAAATAAATTCATATATAACAATAATACACAATACATAATTCGGAATTACACTAATTTGCAAAATTAATTAATAAAAAGAAAAACATAATTAAGCTCTATAGTTGATAAATTTTAATATTTTAGTTAGTTTTACAATGACTAATTTTACAACGGCTAATTTTAATAATGTAGTTATTATTTTAAATTTTAAAAATAAAAATTATTTAATAAATTAATTATGATTTAATTATTTAATTATATAAGTGTTAGCATTTTAATTATTTAATCTAATTAATTATTATAATTATTAACAAATTAATTATAATTTAATTATTTAATTAATTATTATTTAAATAATTATAAATTATTAATTATATAGAGAAATAATTATTTATTATAATTATTTATTATAATTATTATTAATTTAATTATTATTTAATTATTTAATATAATTATTTATTTTTAATAATAACTTGTTAAATGGTAAGTTATTATTGGTGACAATGAGTCTCTCTAAACAAAGACTCTCTCCTTTTGAATAATGTGTTAGGACTGAATAATGATATATTTTAACGGTAAGTTCTCCAAATTGTCAGAAAAAAGTGGAAAGTTGGAGATACTTTTAGTACCTTCAGCTCTAATTAAGTTCAAGCCATTGGAAATGGATTCTGTTGTTTTCACAGGTCTCAAAAATAAATTGCCTCAAATTAGTGAGCCGTTTGTAAATGCTTAAGCAATTCCTTTTATATCAACAGTATTGAATTCTTCCCTAAGTTATTTATTTTCTCTTGGTTTTGTGGGAGAAGGGGATATAGATATACTTTTCTATTGTTTTAGTTTCCACATGGTATGTTAAGGTTGCTAATTAGCTAAACTCGTAAAATTGTTTTAAGATAATCATGAAAAGAAACCCGTTAGTATTTTGGTTTTTAAAATAATAGATTTTTAATTTTTATTAATCCATCTTTTTTATTAAATATTATAATAATCATGTAGGAATAATATAATTTAGCAAACAGTTTTAATTTATTAAAATTATTCAGTTGCCCACAGTAAAACTAAAGGCTACAATTTATTTAAGCATCTTGACAATGACCAAATTAAAAAAGTAATACACACACACAACTGTGTGCTAAGTTGCGAATTTTTTTATGGAGATCCTTTTGATGAAAATTTTTGTTATAACTTTCATAAAATAGTTGCATAATGCTTTTAAAAATAAAAAATATTAATTAATAATATAATAAAAACTATTAATTAATAATATAACAATTTAATTTTTTAATTTAAAAACAAATAATTTGTATAATTATAGTATAATTTGTATAATTTAGCGAAGGTATAATTAACAATAAATGAGAATATTATCTTTCTCCTAGTAATATAATCATATAGAATGCTACCATTAATTAATTTGAAATTCACGCTCTTTCTGTAAGTATAATATGTAAGTATAATATTGTTTAAGATTAAAAAAAATTATTGATTAATGCTATAATAAAGAATATCAACATAAAATTATATCCAATATATATTAGGAAATAAAATATTAACATAATCATCTAAAACAAACTAATTACAAAATTTTCATGCCTTAAATAAATTTTAAAATATTATTCTATTCTCAAAATTTAATTTCACAATTATGTTTAATATATTAATTCCTTTAATTAGAGTATATTCATTTAACTATAATACTTTTAAAATTAGAAAATAAATTATTAATTAATGATATAATAATTTGATTCTTAAGTCTAAGAACAAATAATTAAGTACAATTATAACTAGTATAATTTATGTTTAGTATAAATAGTATTAAGTTAGAACATTTCTTTTGAGATTAAACTAATCAAATCTTAATATTAGAATTCAGTTATTTAAATAATATTTATGGTATTGAATTCTAGACTTTAGATATTTATATATTAGAATTATTTTTACAACGACAACCAATAAAAATAGCTTGACCAGACTAAATGTACAAAAACAACGCAAATTCAGACCATCCTCTTGAATACGATAAAAAATCAACAACTAAATAATATTTACAAAAAAATAAATGAAAAAATAAGTTAAGGATTTTTTTGTGTATTTACACAAAAACGGTTACTAGTTATAAAAAAATAAAGATAAGAAAATTCGAGATATTATAAATAGTTATAATATTATATTATTTTACAAAATATTGATAATGTATTATAAAATACTTTTATTTAAGTAAAAAAGTTTTTGGAAATACTTTCTTAATTTATGATAAAAATAAAAGAATTAGTTATATCAACTATTAATTCAAGTAGTAGAAGAAAATTAATTTTAAACAACTTATTAATTTTTTTAATGTTATTATTTAGGCTAATTATGATATAATATTATAGTGTTAAAAAATTTAGATAATACTTTTAATCAGGAGCAAGTCTAAAATAAAACACTAACAATTTAATGCAAATAAACTATTGTTGAATTAAAATAGTAACATCATGAATTTGATTCGTTTATAGATTTGTAATTGAATAAAGACAAAGCGTTAGCCAATTCGAACTTGGTTCGTTAACAGTTTGATAAGTTAAGGTTACGATGTTGGGGATGAATTTTGAACTATAATGTGAACTTAATATGGTACTAAAAAAAATTAAGCTCTTTTTATGACATAAAATAAAGCCAAAGTAAGAAAAGGAAAAAACAAAAGAGTTCTAGCCTATGCAATTTCTGTTTTGCTAAGAGCAATTACATGAAAATTCTTTCAAGAAGATATACAGTCTGCATGCTCAACTACATTAATCTTTTCTCTCTATATAATTAAATCAAATATGGAATTCACGTTCTCTAACATAAGCTCTCATAAAGACAATGGCGGCTATTATCCGATTCGCACAGTCATCAAATCAGATAAGATCCACACTCTAAAAGGATCGGTATGGTTGTAGGATGCGACCAGTTCTTCATTGGTCTATGATAGATACCAATATAAAAAGACCATTTTATCGATGTTCTAAAGATATATTTGTCTCTTGAGTATGATAGAAAATTAGAGAAAAATATGTCTAAAAGAAGAAAATGAACGAAAAAATAACCATTCCACAGATTTGTTCTTTTACAAAAAAAATTAATATATAATAAAAATACAAATAAAAATAAAAAAATATGAGAGTTTATTAATAGTTATAATATTAAATTCTTTTAAAAAAATAATAATAGGTTTGCTGTTGATTTCTAAAATTATGATTTTTACTTATTAGTATCCTCTACATTATACTTTAATGATATCAATACATATTTAAAATATAACTATTCAACTAACATAGTGGTGCACGGAATTGTGATTACATTTTTCACAACTCCGGTACAATTAACCAGCAAGTGCACTGGGTCGTCCAAGTAATAAAACCTTACGCGAGTAAGGGTCGATCCCACGGAGATTGTCGGCTTGAAGCAAGCTATGGTCATCCTGTAAATCTTAGTCAGGTGGATTCAATTGGTTATGAGTTTTGATAATTGAAAGATAAATAAAACATAAATTAAAATAAAGATACTTATGTAATTAGTGGTGGAAATTTCAGATAAGCATTTGGAGATACTTTGTTGCTTCTGAACCTCTGCTTTCCTATTGTCTTCATCCAATCATGCGTGCTCCCTTCTATTTCAAGTTGTATGTTGGTGGATCACCATTGTCAATGACTACCATCTGTCTTCTCAGTGAAAATGGTCCAGTTACAGTTTCTGTACGGCTAATCAACTGTCGGATCTCTCGTCTTGGATGAAAAATATCAGGCACAGCTACCGCACGACTAATCATCTGTCAGTTCTCATCACTTTTGTCGAAATAGGATCTCTCTATCCTTTTGCACACTGTTACTGTGCCCAACATTCGTGAGTTTGAAACTCGTCACAGTCATCCCGTCCCAGATCCTACTCGGAATACCACAGACAAAGTTTAGACTTTTTGGATCTCGGGAATGCTGCCAATTGGTTCTATCCTTTACCACGAAGGTTCTAATCTCATAGATTCGAATACTCTGTTGTCAAGAGAGGCAAGTCAAATCCGTGGATCAGAGACCCAAGAGACTATACTCCGGCTATCGTCCAATGACTACGTTGAACATCATGTAGACCGATTGTGGTTGTCAGGCACGCGGATCTTGGCTAAGCGAGTAATGAAGATAGTGGGTGATTGTCACGGGTCACCCCTTCATTCTGACTTAACTGAATTAAGTACGAGAGTATATCTTGGAGAAGAAGTAAGCGTGAATTGAAAGAGAAATAATAGTACTTGTATTAATTCATGAAGAACAGCAGAGCTCCGTACCTTAATCTATGAGGTGTAGAAACTCTACCGTTGAAAAATACATAAGAGAAAAAGGTCTAGGCATGGCTGAATGGCCAGCCTCCCAAATGTGAAAAAAGGCATAAGATCCGAATACAATAGTAAAAAGTGCTATTTATATTAAACTAGTTACTAAGGATTACAAAAAATAAGTAACTAAGTGTAGATAGTGCAGAAATCCACTTCCGGGACCCACATAATGTGTGCTTGGGCTGAGTATTGAGCTTTACATGTGCATAGGCTTTTTCTAGATTTAAACTAGTTTCGGCATTTTACGCCAGAAAATGGTCTCTGGCTGGCGTTGAACGCCAGTTTAGGCCATCAAATATCGGGCAAAGTATGAACTATTATACATTTCTGGAAAGCCCAAGATGTTAGCTTTCTATCCCAATTGAGAACGTGCCAATTGGACATCTGTAGCCCCAGAAAAACGCGTTTGAGTGCAGGGAGGTCAGAATCCAACAGCATCTGCAGTCCTTTCTCAGTCTCTGAATCAGATTTTTGTTCAGGTCCTTCAACTTCAACCAGAAAATACTTGAAATTACAGAAAAATATACAAACTCATAGTAAAGTCTAGAAATGTGATTTTTGCATAAAAACTAATAAAAATATAATAAAAAGTAACTAAAACATACTAAAAACTACCTATAAATAATGCCAAAAAGCGTATAAATTATTCGCTCATCACATAGGTAGATAGATTTTTATTTCTCTAATGCATAAATGAAGTTAGAGCTTCTATCCCTTGTTATCATTGAATTCAAAAAATTTTATGAGATTCAATTTTAAAAAATTACTCTAAAAGACTATTAAAATATTTAATTATTAAAAAAATTAATACAAAAGTTATTAGGAAGGATTAATTATTATAATATTTATAAAAATATTATTTTAAAACTTGGAACGCATATATAAACTATAGCTCACTTAAACTTCAAAACCCTAATACGAGAGAGTACATGAGAGTACGTGAAATGGAGAGCGGGGAGAATGGGGAAGAGTCTTCGAGGGTGGTACATAGCGAGGCAGCCGGCCATGCCAGCGGAAGCATTAAGGGGGGAGAGTGGAAGGGGGCATGCATCAGGTGAAAAGGAGGGGATTAAAAGAGACAGTAACAAGACTCAAAGTCAGCGGATATCGTTCAGAGATAAAGTTGTTGGTGCCTCGCCAAAGAGAGTTTTAGAGGTTGCTGATTCTCTTGATGGGGATAAGATGGCTACAGTAGTTGGTAAGCAAGACGATTCAGAGATACCAACTGTGACGTTCAATGAAGAAGCAAAAGAGATATTGGTAGAGCCCTACAAAGATATCATCATGATCAAAGTTCTTGGAAAAAGTTTTAGCTATACGGCGATCACGCACAGGCTTAAAGGTGTGTGGAGAACCAAAGGAGGATATGAGGTACTAGATGTCGGTTTTGGCTATTTCTTAGTCAAATTTGATCTCTTGGAGGATAGAAAAAAAGTTTTTCTTGGAGGATCGTGGATGATTACTGGTAGTTATATTGCGGTTAAACTTTGGAGTTCTTCATTCAGACCTTGTGAAAACACTTTTGAGTCTATCATGATTTGGATAATAATCACATGTTTAAACATTAACTATTATTAAGAGAGAGCCATGAAAATGATTGCGTCAGTGGTTGGCAAACAGATCCGCATCGACTTAGCCACCAAGTCTGCAGAGAGGGAAAAGTATGCAAGAGCATATGTGCAAATTAACTTGGGACTTCCAGTCATAAAAAAATTCAAGTTGATGGTCATATGTATGACATAGAATATAAGCACTTGAATTTAATTTGTGAAAAATGTAGCTGCTTTGGGCACGTAACAAGAGATTGTGTGAAAGAGAAGAACAATGGCATTGGGAAGGAAAGCACGGTGAAGGAGAAAAATTTATCATCACTATTTCCGGTGGATAACAACGAGAAAACGGCAGAAGGTAGTTAAATTCCAATAAAAAATCAAAATTCAACTTTTCAATTTGGAATCAATGCCAAATCAATTCCAATTATGGAGAAGCATGGAGCAGTGGATCTTGTGCATGATAACTTGCAAGAATCACGCATGGATAGGGATACTCGTGCTAAAGAGGGTGAATGTGTTAGAGTTAGTAGAAAAGGCAAGGAAAAAGTGGGTAAAGGCTCAAAAGTGGTGCCAAAAAAGCCAATGTAGCAATATGCTCCAATTTGGTGAGTAAGAAATTTTCTTTTGGGTCTAATAACATGCATGCTAGATCCTTATCAAATTCAAAGGTGAAGTCCTTATCAAATGCAAAGGTGGGGCCTAATGAAAAGAAGGATCCTCCATCCACGTTTGGCTCTTTGGGAACAACTCAGGTGGCTTTCAAGGATCAGGGTACTCCCTTTTTTAAAGCAGGACACAAAAGGCAGCGTCCTATTTCGCTTCAAAACTCACCTACTGAAGCATTGTCAGTGGATTCTTGAGTACAAAATGAGCTTGATAAAGCTAGTGCAACAACAAACTTGGAGAACCAACGTCAACAGAAGAATGATGGTTCTGTGCACAAGTCCAAGAGAAGACATTTGGAGACAGGGGTCCATCAACGTGAGGTAGGACGATTAAACATTCCAATTATTTAATTTATTTTTATGGATTATGACCATTTAAATATTATTAGTTGGAATGTAAGGGGGGCATCTAATAAGATGTCTCGGGTGCACTGTAAGGAGTTAGTACGAAAATTTCAACCAACTTTTTTTATTTTGGTGGAAACTCATATTGGGTTTGAAACTATGAAAGAATTTTGGGAGAGATTAGGCTATTATCCTGTAGGGATTGTAGATGCTGTTGGACACAAGGGAGGAATTTGGTTCCTCTTTGCTAATTTAAAATTTTCTTATAAAATTCTTTGGGCTATGAATCAATGTGTAACTTTGGAAATTGATGGTGGTGGGAGAAGATGGATCTACAGTGCAGTTTATGGCAGTCTTCAAGCCACTAATAGAGTAGAATTATGGAGTCATCTACTTGATATTGGTTTGTGCATTCAGTACCCGTGTGTGGTGGTTGGGGATTTTAATGATATTTTGAGTGTTCATGAGGTGAAGGGGGGTAATTTCTATGCAAATTGCAGTAGTATCTTTGCAAGTACTTTAGATTCTTGTGGTCTTTTGGATCTGACAACCTCTGGAAGACGATTTACTTGGTTCCCTAAAATTCAAGAAAATAAAGAAATTGCAAAGAGATTGGATAGAGCTTGCTGTACTACAGAATGGCGCCTTCTTTTTCCAAAAGCTTTTGTTGAAGTTCTGAGCCGTTCTCACTCTGATCATTATCCCCTACTTATTCGATGTCAAGGAGTTTCTATCAAGAAAGGAAATCAGCCTTTTAGATTCCAAGCGGCATGGGCAACGCATTTTGATTACAAGGTCATTGTTCAGAAATCTTGGGATAGTACAGAGTTTGGCATCCATGGGAAGTTGCTGGGGGTTCAAGAAGCTTCGTTGGAATTCAACTCTACGGTCTTCGGCAATAATTTTACTAAAGAGATGGAATTGGAGGCTTATTTGAATTGTATTCAACGGAAAATGGAAGCTAATGATGATCCAATTTTAAAGCACAAAGAAAAAATTGAGAGCTGAGTATAATCTAGTTTTGACCCAGGAAGAATTGCTTTGGAACCAGAAGTCAAGAGATCAATGGGTTCATGGGTTGCTGGTCAGTGATGGGTCCTGGTCTGATGATCTGAAAGTTTTGCAAAGAGAGGTTGTTCATTTATTCAAAAATATTTTTTGCTCTACTGAGCCTGTTGAGGTCAATTGCGTGGGAGAAATTCCTATGCCATCTCTTAGACAAGATGTTTGTGATAATTTGTCTAAACCAGTAACAATGTTGGAGGTTAAAGAAGCTTTGGATAATATGGGCTCGTTCAAAGCTCTTGGGCCGGATGGTTTTCAAGCTTTTTTCTTCAAGGAATATTGGGATGTGGTGGGTCATGAGGTGTGGTGTACTGTTCAGAAAGCATTCTTAGGGGAGACGTTAAGCCATTCTTTGTTGGAAACTTTGATTATTCTTATTCCTAAGTGCGACCCTCTAACTAGATTGAAGGATTTTCGGCCAATAAGCCTTTGTAATGTAATTTTTAAGCTAGTGACTAAAGTGCTGGTTAATATATTATGACCATTTTATATGAGATTGTTAGCCCAACTCAGGGAGGGTTTATTCATGGTAGAGGAGCACCTAATAATATTATTGTCGCCCAATAAGTTCTTCACTTTCTTAAGCGGACAAAGTCTAGAAAAGGAGCTATGGCTTTTGGTGCACGAAATTGTGATCATCAATAGCGCCATCAACATGGTACGCTCAGTTGTAATCTCAACTCTTTATCACAACTTCGACAACTAACCAGCAAGTGCACTGGGTCGTCCAAGTAATAAACCTTACGCGAGTAAGGGTCGATCCCACGGAGATTGTTGGTATGAAGCAAGCTATGGTCATCTTGTAAATCTCAGTCAGGCAGATTCAAATGGTTATGGAGGATTAATGATTAAAGGATAAATAAAACATAAAATAAGGATCGAGATACTTATGTAATTCATTGGTGAGAATTTCAGATAAGCGTATGGAGATGCTTTGTCCCTTCCGTCTCTCTTCTTTCCTACTGTCTTCATCCAATCCTTCTTACTCCTTTCCATGGCAAGTTGTATGTTGGGCATCACCGTTGTCAATGGCTACAGTCCCGTCCTCTCAGTGAAAATGTTCAACGCGCTCTGTCACAACACGGCTATTCAGCTGTCGGTTCTCGATCATGTCGGAATAGAATCCAGTGATTCTTTTGCGTCTGTCACTAACGCCCCACAATTGCGAGTTTGAAGCTTGTCACAATCATTCAATCCTTGAATCCTACTCAGAATACTGCAGACAAGGTTTAGACATTCCGGATTCTTTTGAATGCCGCCATCAATTCTAGCTTATACCACGAAGATTCTGATTAAGGGATCCAAGAGATAAACATTCAAGCCTTGTTTGCTTGTAGAACGAAAGTGGTTGTCAGGCACGCGTTCATAAGTGAGAATGATGATGAGCGTCACATAATCATCACATTCATCATGTTCTTGGGTGCGAATGAATATCTTAGAACAAGAATAAGCTGAATTGAACAGAAGAACAATAGTAATTGCATTAATACTCGAGGTACAGCAGAGCTCCACACCTTAATCTATGGTGTGTAGAAACTCCACCGTTGAAAATACATAAGTGATAATGGTGATCATTGGCTTCGGCCCCAGAGAGGGAACCAGAAGAACCAAGATGAAAATACAATAGCAAAAGGTCCTATTTGTAGAAAACTAGTAGCTTAGGGTTTACAAAGATGAGTAAATGACATAAAAATCCACTTCCGGGCCCACTTGGTGTGTGCTTGAGCTGAGCATTGAAGCTTTCATGTGTAGAGACTTTTCTTGGAGTTAAACGCCAGCTTTTGTACCAGT
The DNA here is from genome assembly GCF_014773155.1 of Arachis stenosperma. NCBI lineage: Eukaryota > Viridiplantae > Streptophyta > Magnoliopsida > Fabales > Fabaceae > Arachis > Arachis stenosperma. Next base: position 107,239,809 of record NC_080386.1, on the reverse strand, counting down.
TTGGGCGTTTAACTCCCATTCTTGTGCCAGTTCCGGCGTTAAACGCCAAAATTCTTGAGCTGACTTGGAACGCCTGTTTGGGCCATCAAATCTCGGGCAAAGTATGGACTATTATATATTGCTGGAAAGTCCAGGATGTCTACTTTCCAACTCAATTAAGAGCGCACCAATTGGGCTTCTGTAGCTCCAGAAATTCCACTTCGAGTGCAGGGGGGTCAGAATCCAACAGCATCTGCAGTCCTTTTCAGCCTCTGAATCAGATTTTTGCTCAGGTCCCTCAATTTCAGCCAGAAAATACCTGAAATCACAGAAAAACACACAAACTCATAGTAAAGTCCAGAAAAGTGAATTTTAACTAAAAACTAATAAAAATATAATAAAATCTAACTAAAACATACTAAAAACAATGTCAAAAAGCGTATAAATTATCCGCTCATCAGCTTTTAAGATTGATTTAGAAAAGGCTTATGATAGAGTTGATTGGAATTTTCTTGAGCACACTCTTGAATCTTTTGGCTTTCCTTCTCTAATTATTCGACTTGTAATGAATTGTATTCAGGCCTCAAATCTTTCCATCCTTTGGAATGGGAATAGATTGGATATCTTCCAACCTCGTAGAGGGCTTAGGCAAGGAGATCCAATTTCTCCTTATTTATTTGTTTTGTGCATGGAGAGATTGGCGTGCTTCATTTTCAAACAAGTTGACGAGGGTATTTGGGATAGTGTGGCTGTTTCTAGAGGGGAACCTAGAGTTTCTCACTTGATGTTTGTAGATGACCTCCTCCTTTTTTGTAAAGTGAAGAAAAATAAAGTTCAGAATGTTGTGCACACCTTGGAGTTGTTCTGTAAAGCTTCAGGTATGAAGGTTAATATTGAAAAATCTAAAGCTATTTGTTCTAGAAATATCTCTAATAGAAAGAGGAAAATGTTATCTGGTGTATCTCATATTCCTTTTACTAGTGACCTAGGCAAATACTTTGGGGTGAACCTTAATCATCCTCGAGCTGCTAGGTCTATTTTTTCAGACTCTTTAGAGAAGATCAAGAATAGGCTGGCTAGATGGAAAGGTCAGCTCCTTAACAGAGCATGCAGGCTTTGCTTAATTAAATCTGTTGCTTCTTCTCTTCCTATTTATCAGATGCAAGTGACTCATTTTCCTACTTCGGTTTGTCAAAAGATTGATTGTGCTTAGACAATTCTTGTGGAAGGGAAAGGTGGGGGAGCATTGCTTAAATTTGGTCAAGTGGAGCAAAATTGTCACTCCAAGAAAATATAGAGGCTTGGAAATTAGAGATACTCAATGTGTAAATTTTGCTTTATTAGGAAAGCTTGTTTGACAATTACTGCATAATAAGGATAAGCTTTGGGTAAGAATTATGTTGGCAAAATATTTACTTGGGAGTTCTTGCTTTTCACCCAATTTTTTTAATAATGTTTCAAGCACTTGGCGAGTGATTTATAAGACAATAGAAAAGTTTCGTGATGGTTTTGATTGGTGTACAGGCAGGATGTCTCAATCCTTTTGGTATCATGCTTGGCGACCATGTGGAACGCTAGCTCCTTTGTCTAAACCTTGTCTGTGGTATTCCGAGTAGGATTCTAGGATTGAATGACTGTGACGAGCTTCAAACTCGTGATTGTTGGGCGTGATGACAAACGCAAAAGGATCAATGGATCCTATTCTGACATGATCGAGAACCAACAGATGATTAGCCGTGCTGTGACAGAGCATTTATACCATTTTCACTGAGAGGATGGGAAGTAGCCATTGACAATGGTGACACCCTACATACAGCTTGCCATAGAAGGAGCCTTGCATTTATGAAAGTGAGGAAGCATTATGTTACAGAAATTCAGAAGACAAAGCATCTCCAAAACTCCAACATATTCTCTATTATTGAGTAACAATTACTTATTCCAAACACTTTCACTTTTTACAATTAAATTCAAAGAACCTTATTGGCATCCTGACTAAGATTAATAAGATAACCATAGCTTGCTTCATACCAACAATCTCCGTGGGATCGACCCTTACTCACGTAAGGTATTACTTGGACGACCCAGTGCACTTGCTGTTTAGTTGTGCGGATTGCAAAAGTGTGATTACAATTTCGTGCACCAAGTTTTTGGCGCCGTTGCCGGGGATTGTTCGAGTTTGAACAACTAAAGGTTTATTTTGTTGCTTAAATTAGGAATAATTTATTTTTGTTGCTATAGAGTCATTAAACTGAGTCCTTTATTTTCTTTTCAAAAATTTTTTAAAAATATTATTTTTTCTTATTAATTTTTAATTTTTTATGTGAGTCTAGTTTTATATTTTAAGTTTGGTGTCAATTGCATATTTTATATTTTCCTTTAAATTTTCGAATTTGTGTTCCTTATTCTTCCTTGATCTTCAAGTTGTTCTTGTCTATTTTTCTTGTTTGATCTTTGGTTTTTCTTGTTCTGTGTCTTTTCTTATTTTTCTTGTGCTTTTTCAAAACATTAGTTTTCAAAAAATTATTTTTAGTTATTAAAAAAATACCTTTTTAAAACACGTTACATTTATAAATCAGTTGGCTAGAGCGTTGGCTTATGTTCTTGGCAATTGGGTATCATCTTTTTAAAACTTTTTCAAAAATAATTTTTTCTTTGATTAAATCTTGTGCCAAACTTTAAGTTTGGTGTTTTCTTGTTAATTTTTTTTTATTTTCAAAAATTTATTTTAGTTTTCCCAAAAATTTTAAGTTTGGTGTTCTTTCTTTTGTTCTTGGTGTTCTTGTGAATCTTCAAGGTGTTCTTGAGTCTTTCTTGTGTTTTGATCTTAAAATTTTAAGTTTGGTGTTCCTTGGTGTTTTCCCTCCAAAATTTTCGAAAACAAGGAGTATTAGATCTAAAATTTTAAGTCTTGTGTCTTTTGTGTGTTTTTCTCTTTCATCATAAAATTCAAAATTCAAAAAAATATCTTTTCTAACTATTTTTAAGCCATATTTTCGAATTTTTTTTAAAAAAATTCAGATTTCAATTTCAAAATTTTTCAAATCTTATCCTTTTAAGATTTTTAAAAAAAATTATATCTTTTTCGAAAATATCCTAACCACTTTCTCTCTCCTCACTTTTTCAAAAATCTTCATAAAATATTTTTAAATTCCTTTTTTTATTTTATTTTTATTTTAATTTATTTTTATTTTATTTGGTTTTCTAATTTTCAAATTTTTATTTAATTTTCCATTTATTTTATTTTATCTTCCTTTTAATTTTCAATTTAAAAAAAAAAATTTAAATCCACATTACCTCCTTTACTCCAACATGGACCTAAGTGGAAGGGAACAGTCCAAAAGGACTCTGGGGTCATATGCTAACCCCACTACTGCTTCATATGGGAGTAGTATCTGTATACCCTCCATTGGAGTTAGTAGATTTGAGTTGAACCCTCAGCTCATTATCATGGTGCAGCAAAGTTGCCAGTATTCCAGTCTTCCACAGGAAGAACCTACAGAGTTTCTGGCACAGTTTTTACAAATTGCTGACACAGTACAGGATAAGGAAGTAGATCAGGATGTCTACAGATTGTTACTGTTTCTATTTGCTGTAAAAGAGCAAGCTAAGAGGTGGTTAAATAACAAACCTAAGGACAGCATAAAGACATGAAAACAGCTGTCAGAAAAATTCCTGAATCACTATTTTCCTCCAAAATGAATGACACAGCTAAGGCTGAGCATCCAAGGCTTCCAACAAGGAGATAATGAATCCCTTTATGATGCCTGGGAGAGATACAGAGAGATGCTAAGAAAATACCCCTCTGAAATGTTTTCAGAGTGGGTAAAGTTAGACATCTTCTATTATGGGCTTACAGAGAAAGCTCAGACTTCTCTAGACCACTCAGCTGGTGGGTCTATACATATGAGAAAGACAATTGAAGAAGCTCAAGAGCTCATTGATACAGTTGCAAGAAATCAGCATCTGTACCTAAGCAGTGAACCTTCCATCAACGAAGAGGCTAAAACAGTAACTGCTGAACTCAGTCCTACAGAACAAGTTACTGAATTCAATCAGCAACTGGATTTTCTAACAAAACAGCTAGCCGAATTCAAGGAGATACTACAAGAAACAAGAATGGCTAATATGAATATGGAAGTACAGTTGAATCAAACAGAACAGCAATTATCAAAACAAATAACAGAAGAATGCCAAGCAGTTCAATTAAGAAGTGGAAAAATATTAAATACCTCACTTCAAGATAGCAGGAAGCCAAGAAATGAGCAAACTAACCAAAATCCCTCTGAGGACAGCAAGAGCCCAGAGAGGAATAATTCTGGCGCTCAAACGCCAGAGAATGGGTGGAAAAGTGGCGTTGAATGCCCAAACCATGCTCAGTCCTGGCGTTCAACGCCAGAAGCAAGCAAGGAATTGGCGTTGAACGCCCAAAGGAAGCACAGTTCTGGCGTTCAGATGCCAGAAACAGGTAAGGAGTTGGCATCTAACGCCACTCCAGCTTCTACCCTTGGCATTCAAATGCCAATGGGGGATCAGACACATGCAAATGCTGATAATAACCCTTCTAAAAAGGCTTCTCAACCTACATCTGTAGGCAATAAACCTGCAGCAACTAAGATTGAGGAATACAAAGCCAAAATGCCTTATCCTCAGAAACTCCGCCAAGCAGAACAGGATAAGCAATTTGCCCGCTTTGCAAACTACCTCAAGACTCTTGAAATAAAGATTTCGTTTGCAGAGGCACTTGAGCAAATACCTTCTTATGCTAAGTTCATAAAAGAGATCTTAAGTCATAAGAAGGATTGAAGGGAAACTGAAAAAGTTTACCTCACTGAAGAATGTAGTGCAGTCATTCTGAAAAGCTTACCTAAAAAGCTTAAAGATCCCGAAAGTTTTATGATACCGTGCACATTAGAAGGTACTTGTACCAAGCAAGCTCTATGTAATCTTGGGGCAAGTATCAACCTAATACTGGTATCTACTATCAAAAAGCTTGGGTTGACTGATGAAGTCAAACCAACCCGGATATGTCTCCAACTTGCTGATGGCTCCATTAAATACCCATCAGGCATAATTGAAGACATGATTGTCAAGGTTGGGCCATTTACCTTTCCCACTGACTTTGTGGTGCTGGAAATGGAGGAGCACAAGAGTGCAACTCTCATTCTAGGAAGACCTTTCCTAGCAACTGGACGAACCCTCATTAACGTCCAAAAAGGGAAAGTGACCCTGAGAGTCAATGAGGGCGAGTTTAAGTTGAATGTTGTCAAAGCTATGCAGCATCCAGACACCCAAAATGACTGCATGAGCATTGATACTATTGACTCTCTGGTAAAAGAGGTCAATATGACTGAGAGTCTCGAATCAGAGCTAGAGGATATCTTTAAAGATGTTCAGCCTGATCTGGAGGAACCAGAGAGAATAATAGAACCTCTGAAAATCCCTCAGGAAGAGGAGAAACCTCCCAAACCCGAGCTCAAACCATTACCACCATCCCTGAAATATGCATTTCTGGGAGAAGGTGATACCTTCCCTGTAATCATAAGCTCTATCTTAGAGCCACAGGAAGAGGAAGCACTAATTCAAGTGCTAAGGACACATAAGACAGCTCTTGGGTGGTCCATCAGTGATCTTAAGGGCATTAGCCCAGCCAGATGCATGCACAAAATTCTATTGGAGGGTGACGCTAAGCCAGTGGTTCAACCACAGAGGCAGCTGAATCCAGCCATGAAGGAGGTGGTGCAGAAGGAAGTCACTAAATTACTAGAGACTGGGATTATTTATCCCATTTCTGATAGCCCCTGGATAAGCCCTGTCCAAGTCGTCCCTAAAAAGGGTGGTATGACTGTGGTTCATAATGAAAAAAATGAACTGGTTCCTACAAGAACAGTTACAGGGTGGCATATGTGTATTGATTACAGAAGGCTCAATACAGCTACCAGAAAGGATCATTTTTCTTTACCATTCATAGACCAGATGCTAGAAAGACTAGCAGGTCATGAATACTACTACTTCTTGGATGGATATTCAGGTTATAATCAAATTGCAGTAGATCCCCATGATCAAGAGAAAATAGCATTCACATGTCCATCCGGAGTATTTGCATACAGAAGGATGCCATTTGGCCTGTGCAATACACCTGCAACCTTTCAAAGGTGCATGCTCTCTATTTTCTCTGATATGGTAGAAAAATTTCTGGAAGTCTTCATGGATGACTTTTCAGTATTTGGAGACTCATTCAGCTCCTGTCTTGACCATCTAGCACTTGTTCTAAAGAGGTGCCAAGAGACTAACCTGGTTTTAAACTGGGAAAAATATCACTTTATGGTAACTGAAGGAATTGTCCTTGGGCACAAAATTTCGAACAAGGGAATAGAGGTGGATCAAGCTAAGGTGGAGGTAATTGAAAAATTACCACCACCTGCCAATGTTAAGGCAATCAGAAGCTTTCTAGGGCATGCAGGATTTTATAGGAGGTTTATAAAGGATTTTTCAAAAAACACCAAACCTCTGAGTAATCTGCTAGCTGCTGACACGCCATTTATCTTTGATAAAGAGTGTCTGCAGGCATTTGAAACTCTGAAAGCTAAGCTGGTCACAGCACCAGTCATCTCTGCACCAGACTGGACATTACCATTTGAATTAATGTGTGATGCCAGTGACCATGCTATTGGTGCAGTGTTGGGACAAAGGCATGACAAGCTTCTGCACATCATTTATTATGCCAGTCGTGTTCTAAATGACGCACAGAAGAACTACACAACCACAAAAAAAGAGTTACTTACAGTGGTTTACGCCATTGACAAGTTCAGATCTTATTTAGTAGGATCAAAAGTGATTGTGTATACTGACCATGCTGCTCTTAAATATCTACTCACAAAGCAGAATTCAAAACCCAGACTCATCAGATGGGTGTTGCTTCTGCAAGAGTTTGATATAGAAATAAGAGACAGAAAAGGGACAGAGAACCAAGTAGCAGATCACTTGTCCCGAATAGAACCAGTAGAAGGGGCGTCCCTCCCTCTTACTGAGATCTCTGAAAACTTTCTGGATGAGCAACTCTTTGCCATCCAGGAAGTGCCATAGTTTGCAGACATTGCAAACTACAAGGCAGTAAGATTCATACCTAAAGAGTACAGTAGGCAGCAAACAAGGAAATTGATCACGGATGCAAAGTACTATCTTTGGGATGAACCGTATCTCTTCAAGAGATGTACAGACGGAGTAATCCGTAGATGTGTGCCTAAAGAAGAAGCACAGAAGATCCTCTGGCACTGCCATGGATCACAGTATGGAGGACATTTTGGAAGTGAGCGAACAGCCACAAGAGTCCTCCAATGTGGCTTCTACTGGCCTACTCTCTATAAAGACTCTCGAGTGTTTGTACTTAATTGTGACAGTTGCCAAAGATCTGGCAATCTACCTCACAGTTATGCCATGCCTCAACAAGGAATCTTGGAGATTGAGTTGTTTGATGTATGGGGTATTGACTTCATAGGGCCATTCCCACCATCATACTCAAACACTTATATTCTTGTGGTAGTGGATTATGTATCCAAATGGGTAGAAGCTATATCAACACCCACTAATGATACTAAGACAGTGCTGAAATTCCTCCAGAAATACATCTTCAGTAGATTTGGTATCCCTAGAGTACTAATCAGTGATGGGGGCACTTATTTCTGCAATAAACAATTTTACTCTGCTTTGGTTTGATATGGAGTTAGCCACAGGGTGGCCACTCCATATCATCCACAGACAAATGGGCAAGCTGAAGTCTCTAATAGAGAACTTAAAAGAATCCTGAAATGGACTGTGATTAACTGTAGAAGGGATTAGACAAGAAGCTTGGATGATGCTCTATGGGTATACAGAACAGCATTCAAGACTCCTATAGGGACCTCTCCATACCAGCTTGTGTATGGAAAGGCATGTCACTTGCTAGTGGAACTAGAACATAAGGCCTACTGGCAACCAGATTCCTAAACCTTGATGCCAAGTTAGCTGGAGAAAAACGATTGCTCCAGTTAAATGAGCTAGAGGAATTTAGACTTAATGCTTTCGAGAATGGAAAAATTTACAAAGAGAAAGCAAAAAGATAGCATGATAAGAAACTGTCATCCAGAGTCTTTGAGCCAGGACAGAAAGTTCTTCTATTTAATTCTAGGCTCAGATTATTCCCCGGGAAATTGAAATCCCGGTGGAGGGGACCATATGTGATTACAAGTGTGTCACCATATGGATACGTAGAACTTCAGGATAATGATTCTAACAAAAAGTTCATTGTTAATGGACAGAGAGTCAAACATTATCTTGAAAGCAATTTTGAGCAAGAATGCTCAAAAATGAGACTTAACTAAAGCTCAGTAATAATCCAGCTAAAGACAATAAAGAAGCGCTTGCTGGGAGGCAACCCAGCCATTTACAAAGCTTATTTGTTAATTAATTGATTTTTACAGGTATATGTCAATTATCTTCAAGGTAAAATAGCAATTTCTTAAGTTCACAGAGTTACAGAAGGATTCAGAGGATAAAATAGCAAAAAGGAAGTTGACTGGTGCAAAAAAGCCAGTAAAAGCTATTTTGGGCGTTGAACGCCCAAAAAAAGCACCTACTGGGCGTTCAACGCCAGTAAGGATAGTCATATGGGCGTTAAATGCCAGAAATGAGCATCTTCTAGGCGTTGAATGCCAGAAAGAAGCACCTTCTGGGCGTTCAACGCCAGATTTACAGCATCCTGGGCGTTCAGAAAAACGTCCAGTGACAAAGAAGTTCCTGGCGTCAACGCCAGCTAGAAGCAACAGCTGGGCGTTGAATGCCCAAGAGAAGCTGCACATGGGCGTTAAACGCCCAAAACATGCAGTGTTTGGGCGTTTAACGCCAGGATTGTGGGGAGGAGGTAATTTTGTTTTCAATTCAAATTTTTTCCAATTTTCATGTTTCAATTCATGATTTCTTGCATAAACATGTTACAAACTCTCATCTTTCAACTTCAATTTCAAAATTTTTTTTTCCTAAACATATTTCATGATTTTTCTTTAATTTCTTTTCAAATCTTTTTAATTTCTTCTCATATCTTTTTCAACTCATCATATCTTTTGAATTTCGAAATTGCCTCTCCTTCTATTCCTCTCCTTTCCTTTCTTTTGCTTGAGGACAAGCAAACCTCTAAGTTTGGTGTGATTTTCCATGATCACTGAGCTAAAACTCATCAAGATCATGGCAACTAAGGGAACAGGAAGAGCAAGGATGTAACTTGAAGGAACTGAAGCGTCAGAAATTATCTCTTGAAGGACCAAGCACCCCACAGACTAGAGGAACATCCACTTCCCAAAATAAAGGTTGTTGAGTCCTAATATTTGCCTTAACTCTGTGATAATTGTTCTTATTATGAATTTACCTTAGAAGTTATATATTAGAAGTAGTAATTAGTATCTCTATTTTGATTTTATTTCCAATTAAGTTATAATTTATTTTTCTCATCATCATCAAACATGAATAAAATAGTAGATTTTTAGAATAAAGAGGCAATTTAATTTTTTTCGAGTTCTTAATAAGGAAAATTCTAATTATTTATATGTGGTGGCAATACTTTTTGTCTTCTAAATGAATGCTTGAACAGTGCATATTTTTTATATTGAATTTTATGAATGTTAAAATTGTTGGCTCCTGAAAGAATGATGAACAAGAGAAGTGTTATTGATGATCTGAAAAATTATGAAATTGATTCTTGAAGCAAGAAAAAGTAGTGAAAAACAAGCTTGCGAAAAAAAAAGCAAAAGAGGTAGAAAAAGCCAATAGTCCTTTAAACCAAAAGGCAAGGGTGAAAAGGATCCAAGGCTTTTAGCATCAATGGATAGGAGGGCCCAAGAAAATAAATCCAGGCCTAAGCGGCTAAATCAAGCTGTCCCTAACCATGTGCTTGTGGCATGCAGGTCCAAGTGAAAGGCTTGAGACTGAGTGGTTAAAGTCGTGATCCAAAGTAAAAGAGTGTGCTTAAAAACTCTGGACACCTCTAATTGGGGACACTAGCAAAGATAAGTCACAATCTAAAAAGGTTCACCCAGTTATGTGTCTGTGGCATTTATGTATCCGGTGGTAATACTGGAAAACAAAGTGCTTAGGGTCACGGCCAAGACTCATAAAGTAGCTGTGTTCAAGAATCAACATACTAAACTAGGAGAATCAATAATACTATCTGAATTATGAGTTTCTATGGATGCCAATCATTCTGAATTTCAAAGGATAAAGTGAGATGCCAAAACTGTTCAGAAGCAAAAAGCTACTAGCCCCGCTCATCTAATTAGAATCTGAGCTTCACTTAAAACTCTGAGATATTATTGCTTCTTAATTTCTTTTTATCCTATTTTATTTATCTAGTTGCTTGGGGACAAGCAACAGTTTAAGTTTGGTGTTGTGATGAGCGGATATTTTATACGCTTTTTGGGGTAATTTCATGTAGATTTTAGTTAGTTTTTAGTATAATTTTATTCATTTTTAGGCAAAATTCATATTTCTGGACTTTACTATGAGTTTGTGTGTTTTTTTGTAATTTTAGGTATTTTCTGGCTGAAATTGAGGAAGCTGAGCAAAAATCTGATTTAGGCTAAAAAAGGACTGCTGATGTTGTTGGATTCTGACCTCCCTGCACTCAGAATAGATTTTTTGGAGCTACAGAAGTCCAATTGGCGCGCTCTCAATTGGGTTGGAAAGTAGACATCCAGGGCTTTCCGGCAATATATAATAGTTTATACTTTGCGCAAAGATAGATGACATAAACTGGCATTCAACGCCAATTCCATGTTACAGTTTGGCGTTCAGCACCAAAAACATGTTGCAAGTTGGAGTTCAATGCCAGAAATAGGTTACAACCTGGCGTTCAACTCCAGAAACAGCCCAGACACATGAAAAGCTTAAGTCTCAGCCCTAGCACACACCAAGTGGGTCCCATAAGTGGATTTCTGCACCAATTATCTTAGTTTACTCATTTTCTATAAACCTAGGTTACTAGTTTAGTATTTAAACAACTTTTAGAGACTTATTTTGTATCTCATGACATTTTTAGATCTAAAATTTGTACCTTTTGGCAGCATGAGTCTCTAAACCCCATTGTTAAGGGTGAGGAGCTATGCAGTGTCTCGATGAATTAATGCAATTATTTCTGTTTTCCATTCAAACATGCTTGTTCCTATCTAAGATGTTCATTCGCGCCTCACTATGAAGAAGGTGATGATCCGTGACACTCATCACCTTCCTCAATTCATGAATGTGTGCCTGACAACCACCTCCATTCTACATCAGATTGAATGAGTATCTCTTAGATTCCTTAATCAGAATCTTCGTGGTATAAGCTAGAATTGATGGCGGCATTCATGAGAATTCGGAAAGTCTAAACCTTGTCTGTGGTATGCCGAGTAGGATTCTGGGATTGAATGACTGTGACGAGCTCCAAACTCGCGATTGTTGGGCATAATGACAAACGCAAAAGGATCAATGGATCCTATTCCGACATGATCGAGAACCAACAGATGATTAGTCGTGCTGTGATAGAGCATTTGGACCATTTTCACTAAGAGGATGGGAAGTAGCCATTGACAATAGTGACACCCTACATACAGCTTGCCATAGAAGGAGCCTTGCATTTATGAAAGTGAGGAAGCATTATGTTATAGAAATTCAGAAGACAAAGCATCTCCAAAACTCCAACATATTCTCCATTATTGAGTAACAATTACTTATTCCAAACACTTTCACTTTTTACAATTAAATTCAAAGAACCTTATTGGCATCCTGACTAAGATTAATAAGATAACCATAACTTGCTTCATACCAACAATCTCCGTGGAATCGACCCTTACTCACGTAAGGTATTACTTGGACGACCCAGTGCACTTGCTGGTTAGTTGTGCAGATTGCAAAAGTGTAATTACAATTTCGTGCACCAGACAGCTACTTTAATGCTCATCCAGTGCACAGCAAACAGAGCGACTGATTTAATGGCTAAGACTGCTACTTTAAACAAGCAGGTATACCTAGAGTGGTTACTGCCCCCTAATAATTTAGACATTATTATTAGAGAATAGTGCTACACTTTCTCTTAGGTCTTTTTTCTTTGTGTTATGTTCAGTCACAAAAAAATACTATAACTCACTTTATGATGAACATATAATTTTTGTTTTAATTATTATTACATGTTTTTAACTTAAAGGGTTAAGTACAATTTTGGTCCCTAAAGTATAGGTCAAAAATTTTTTTCATCTCCAATCTCTTTTTGCATAAAAAAATTGTCCTTAAGATTTAACTTAGTTTTAAAATTGTCTTTTTTTCCAAAATTTTAATTTTTATTACCAAAATAACCCTAACCAAAAAATTATAAATTTAAAAAGAAAGGAAAAAAAGAAAAGCAGAACGGATAAGAGGGAAGAAGGGGGGATCACGCGAGGGGGAAGGGGGGAAGGAAGAAGAGGGGAAGGGGGATGGCGCCGGCAAGGCTTGGGGCTTGCCATCGCCGTCGAGAATCAGAGCCAGAGGGAGAATGAGCCTTGGTGGCTGTTGTTATTGTTGTTGTTGTTGGATTGCCTTTGATTCTGATTTTTCCAACTAAAATTTGGGTGATTTCTCCATCCCAAATTGGATGTCTTGGAAAGGGATCGTTGTTGGGTGATCTTGAAGAATTACCCATATAATTGACTTGTTCAGAAAGGGGTTACTCATAGTTATAGCTTCCAAATTGAGACACTCCGCCACCCATGTCATATAATGTGTCATGGGTATTTATAGCTGAAACTTGCATGCCTCCTAAGTGTACGTTGAGTGATGGCATTAATCTGTTGAGACATGGCTTTATTTTGAACAAGAATAGTATCTAAGGCATCCAATTCCATGACACCCTTTCTCATGGTTCTTTCTGAAGAGTATAAGTACTGATTATTGGCCACCATCTCTATCAAATTTAAGGCTTCATTAGTGGTCTTCATGTGCAAAGAACCTCTTGCAGAATTATTCAGTGAAAGTCTTGAAGTCGAAGTGATCCCATCATAAAAAATCTGCAGTTGTACCCAATCTGCGAACATGTCTGGAAGGCACTTTCTCACCATAGTTTTGTACCTCTCCCAACCTTCATAGAGAGACTCACCCTCGAGCTGTTTGAATATCTGTCCTCAGCTTAGTCAATCTCTGATGTGAGAAGAATTTGGTTAAGAACTTACTAACCAAATTTGCCCAGGTTGCTATACTTTTTTTGGGTTATGTCTCAAGCCACTGACTATCTCGATCCCTCACAATGAAAAGAAATAACAACAAATGGTAAACATCAGCAGGAACCCTATTGGTCTTGACTGTATCACAAATCTTTAGAAAATTGGAGATGAATAAATTGGGGTCCTCTTGAGGGCTTCCACTAAACTGACAGTTCTGTTGGACCAAAGTGATTAGTTGAGGCTTCAACTCGAAATTGTTGGCATGCACAACCGGTGGGACTATGCTTCCCACATAATTCCCAGGATTGGGGTTAGTATATGACCCCAGAGTTTTCCTAACAGGTGGGCATTATTGGGGTTGTTGACAATAGCATGTTCATTGTTGTCTGCTATATTGACTTCAATTTCCTTTTTTTATTTGTCCCTGAGAATTTCTATAGCTCTCTGAGCTCTGACTTGTGCTCTGTTTCTCCTACAAGTTCTTTCAATTTTAGGATCGTATAGAAGAGGTTTTTTATCCCTGTTTTCCTGTATAAACAAATAGAAAACAAGAAAAATTAGGTTCTCAACATCACAGTGAAAAGATCCCTAGTAAAGCACATGAAAATAAAAGAAAAATAAATAAGAAAATAAAATGGTGAAAACTAAAGAAAAAAATAAAATAAAAAATGAAATTAAAAACAAAGAAAAAGGTCTAATCTAGGTAATCAATAAACTGATAGTTGTTAATTACGCTTAATGTAACACCCTTACTTTTAACACCTCATGGTCGTACTAAAAGTCCAGGTGTTACTTACCTCTAAACTTTTACTTTGATACTATATTTGTTTAATGTTGAGCCTTCGTGAATATAAACTCAATCTTTAATTATTAACGCGAAAAGTCTTTACTTTAAAATCACATAGTCGCATATCATATTCACATAATCATAAATACATAGGCTTATTTAAAATCTTTCAAATACAAATCCTACCCTCTAATAACCAAACAATAAATAATGAGGAGAAACTAAATTCTAAAACTAAACTAAATACAGAAAATGAAAACATATATATATATATATATATATATATATATATATACACACATTAAAACTCTATAGTCGGTCCTGACTTTGCGCTAAAGCTTCCTGAACCTGTCATTGAAAAAGAAATTCTGTAGGGGAGTGAGAACATCATCCTCGAAAGGGTTATTATAGTAGAGATTTTAAGAATTGCCATAAGAAGATACGTATAAATAGAAGAATTAATTTCAGGGCAGTGATATTCATTCGTCCTATGAATCTTTAAAACTTTAAAAACCAACAGCTAAACATCCAAAAACCTTTTTTTAAAACCAATATTTAAAGATCAAGAAAACCAAAACCTTTCTTTTCTTATAAATGAATCGTAATTAATTTCCTGGACTGTATGAATGACCAATCTGTTCCAAGCATAGGTTCAATAAATCTATGCTAAACCAGCTTAATTTTTCATACTTTCCTAAAATCTCAATTAGAAACCAATCATAGCCTCCAACTCGAGTAACTCAAACAAATCCAGCAATCAAATCATCATCTCATCATCAATATCCATTCTCAAGGTACCACAACAGAAACAAACACAGGCAAAACAGACAAGGAAAGCACAGGTATAGATAGCAGTTACAGCAAATAACTCAGATAGCAGTTAATAACAGTTAAGCAATTAGGAAAATCCAAACAAATTCAAACTCAAGCAAAGCATACAAATGCATATGATGAATGTTTGTCCTATGGCTAATGAGCTCATTTGTCGGTTATACAACCAACCCGACATGTCCAGTAGCTAACCCGGACACTGTCTCTCTGTTGCGCATTAATATCATTAGAAGGAATATGTGCTCTGTCACCATTAGAGGGATTATGTGCCCTGTCACCATTAGAGGGAGTAGGTGCCCTGTCACCCTTACAACTAGAGAGAAAACATATACTAATCATCAAACATCCTCAATCATGACTTATTTACTATATTCATTCCAGTTCATTCATAACCATTCATAAGTCACACGTTAAGATCATAACCTCATTATTCTTCATTCGCATTCTATCATCATCATTCCTCCTATCACACCTCTCACTCCATTCATCAATAATTTCAAATCAAACATAATTCATTTATTAACAAATCACGTTCAAAATATAATTCTTTTCTTACTAAATTGAAACTCAAAGAATAATCTTTTCTTAATAAATCATATGCAGAACATAAAGCTTTTCTTAATAAATCAAAATCACATATGTAACTATTTTCTTAACAATCGAACTCAAACATAATTTTTTTTCGAAATAATTCAAACTTGAAACATACTTCTTTCCTCAAGAAATCAAACTTAAAACAACTCTTTCCGTAATAAATCGAAATCGAATAATATGATTCTTAAATCCAATTTTCTTTTTAAAGAATGCTTCAAACAAATTCTTGGAGTTTTATAAAATTTCGACAACATCTCCTCTAAAACTCGGACTCTGCCACCCTTCTTGGATCCCAACCAAACCATTTTTTTCAAATCCTTTACAACAATTTCCAATAAATCAAACTAATTTCAATACCAAAAGTCATTTCCAAATCTTAGAATCTGACGCAGGAGCAAGTAAAGTTAGTAGGTTAATTATATTAGTTAATTGTAATAAGGGAATACAAGTCCCATATTGTTTAGGATAGTGAACTTTGTGTTATGTTTTAGTCCCACATCGTCTAAGTTATGAAGGCTTTGAGATACAGTTGAAGTTTATTTTTGAATATGAAATAGAGTTGAAGTTTATTTTTGAATATGAAATAAGCTGTGTGCTTATTTTCCTCTAGGCTCTTTGAGAGTAAGAGGTGCATTATTGTCTTGGCCAACCAAGGTGGGTTTATGGCTAATTTCACCATAGTGGAGTTGTTAACCTCGGCAAGATTGGTGACCCAAGCGACGTTCCGACGTCAGTTTGGTATCAAAGCAAGGTCGGTCCTTGTGGCCTTCACCTTGCTTTAGTAGAATTTTATTTGATTTGTGGTGCAGGTTTTTGGCGTTGATTCGCTAATAGGATCTTTTGGTGTAGATTCGTCAATAAGATCGTCTGCTATTACGGATCTTGTAAAATTTATTTGATTTATGAGTGCGGGTCTTTGGTGTGGAGTCACCAATAGGATCTTTTAGTGTGGATTCATTAATGAGGTCGATCAATCTTTTGGTGTGGATTCATCAATGAGATCGATCATCTGCTTTCACAAGTCTTTTCATGCAAGAGTTCTTTCAACCCAGGGAGAATGATGCAGGAGCAAGTAGAGTTAGTAGGTTAATTATATGAGTTAATTGTAATAAGGAAATACAAGTCCCATATTGTTTAGGATAGTGAACTTTGTGTTACGTTTTAGTCCCATATTGTCTAAGTTATAAAGGCTTTTCCTTCTTCTACTAGTATAAATAACTCATGTACCTTTTATTTATGAAATAGAGTTGAAGTTTATTTTTGAATATGAAATAAGTTGTGTGCTTATTTTCCTCTAGACTCTTTGAGAGTAAGAGGTGCATCCTTGACTTGGCCAACCAAGGTGGGTTTATAGCTACTTTCACCATAATGGAGTTGTTAACCTCGCCAAGATTGGTGACCCAAGCGACATCCTGGCGTCAAAATCATATCCGATAAATCAACAAAACCCATTTCCAATATCGGTTCCTTTTCAATATCAAATTAACTTCAAACCGGGAAAATAACTTTTCATAGTATTTAATCAAACCAACTTTTCAACTCAATAATAAAAAACAGTCACAATCCAATCATCATCATAACAACCTTAAACCAAGTACAAACCCGACTAAACATCTTCCATGAATCATAAACCGTTGAAACAGGCATTTACATCCGTTAAAGGCAACTCAAGTCAATTCATAAGACTCATGTAATCACCAAAAATATATTTTTGCATCAATATCGATTTATAATAATTCTCGAAAATAAAATGAGTTTAAGGAAACTCTCTACCTCGATCGCGACTTAATTACGCAATAAGCTCCATTTTCTCTTGGCTTACAATCTCAGCAGCCACAACCACAGCCCATTCCACCCTTGCAACACAACGGCAACTCCAATCGCTACATGCAACAACCAAGAATTGATCCTATGTTACCAAAATCTTAGAATCTTTAACCAAACATAACAGAATACCAATTTCAGAAGTTCCAGAACGAAATGTTTACCGAGACGACAGGGGTTCCACTTATAGTTACCAGCAACGGTGGCAATGACGGTGTCCACGACAACGGCACAGTGGTTCTTCCCAGCTCATTGAGGTTTAGGCCTGCGTCTCCTCTCTCTCGTTTGGGCTCGATGGCGACATGGGCTTCACGATGAGAACGCGACTGGGCGCAGCGGCAACGCACGGTTCCCTCCTCCTTCGGGACTCTCTCTCTCTCACCTCAATTCTGATTCGGGACGGCGGCTTTAAGGCAGATCTGTGGCGTAGTGGCGATGCAAGACAGGGCAGAGCATGGTGGCGGCAAGGCAATAGCCCCTCCCTGACCGGCGCGCTCTTCTTCTCCTCTGTGAACTCTCTCTCTCTCACGCGTCCCCTTTTCCTCTCCTTCCTTTCTCCCCGTTCCACTTTCCCCTTTTTTCTTTTATGTTTAGTTTGTATATAATAGTTGTGCTGATTTATATATACTAAGTACAAATTGAAATTTGAAGAAGTGGACCTTTTGGATGATTGAAAATGTCTAAAGTGCTGAGATAAATGCAATTGCAATGTTTCCCTATGATAAGTTTGGGTTTTATTTGTCTTGTCTTGTGATTTTATTATGCACCGCCATTTACATTATATATACGAGTTGGCAATAATTCTATATAAATGATATTATTATAGAACCAAAAAGGTTAGGTTTCAAAATCTCAATTATTTAATCTAAATCTATAAAATTCTTATTATTTTGTAATTATCAAATTTTATAATTTAAATATAGAAAATTATTCATTAATTATAAAATTAAATAAAATTTTTAATTTAATTATCGAAACTTTATTTAATTATTTTTAATAAAATAATTTCTAAAATTAAAATTTTTAATGAATAAATAAATTGAAATTAATGCATTATAAGATTTTCAAAAAATTTTGGGTGCCACAGTTAATCCTCGGCAACGGCGCCAAAAACTTGATGCAGATTTTACACCACAAACTACCGACAAGTGCACCAGGTCATATCAAGTAATAAACTCACAGTGAATGAGTATAGATCCCGTGAGGATTAATGGACTAAGCAAGTAATGGTTGACTAATTATTCTAGTTAGACAAGTGATGTAAGACCCAAAACCTTTGAAAAGTCTTTTTATGAGTAAGTCTCAAATCATATAGTTATTTATAACCTTAATTTCAGAAATATTTTATTAGAGATAATTAAGGCAATTTTTGATTTATTGGATTTGAGACGAGTTATGATTATTATCCAATTTTATAATAATTGGGTTATTTTCTATATTTAAATTATAAAGTTGATAGTTATGAAATAATAAGAATTTTATATGATATGGACTAAATAATCAATATTTTAATATATTGATATTACTATTTTGGAAAATAGAGAAATTAATTATATTATTTCTAAATTTTGGATTTGGACATTTTATTGAAAATAATTTATGAAATTGATAAACAAATAGTATTTCCTATATATAATTAGTATTGGATTTTATTTGGGTTTCAATTACTATATTGCCCCTAACCCTAATTTTTGGAAAAAAAAAAAACACACACACACACACGCACCAAACACCCTCAGCAAACTCACCCAAACCTGAAACCCTAACCTCCCTCAACACCTTCAGCACTGCAAACCCCCCTTACTGCCGCCACTTCACTCACAGTCAACACACAAACACAGGAACGGGGAAGAAGGGAAAGATAGCGCCGCTGCCGTCACGCTTGGCTGCAGCCGTCGCCGTCCTTGCTCCGAACTCGCCGACGAGTGGTCGCCACTGTGGCGCGCCGAGAGGAGAGAAATCGTGCCTGGAAGTCGTCTTGTTCTGCCGCCAAGGGTTCCATCTCAGTCAACCTGTCACAGTTGGTACTGCGGCCGTCCCTGATGGAATCCACTGTGGAGAAGAGAACGACGCAAGACAGAGGAGGACGCGCTACCGCTCCTGCCATGAATCGCGACCAGAGGAAGAAGCGGGTCATGTAAGAGGAGCAGAGGGTGGTACTTATGCCACTACGCCCCTTGCCGCCGCCGTCGAGGTCACCACGCAGTCCACTCTGCCAGCTTCCGAAAGAGAATCATGGTGGAGCTCCGTTTCTGCTTCTAGGTGGAGGAAAGCCAATGAAGGGAAAGAACGCCATTGAGTGGAGAAAAATGCCGCTATCGTGTTTCTCGGTCACTGGTAGTGGAGCTCGCATCGTTGGGTGAGCTGCCGTTCTTACCATTGCTCTGCTTGGGTTCTGTGTTGAGCACGCCGCCGTTGCCTTTGGAAGCCACTACTGAGGCCAGGATGCTATGGTGGTTGCTAATGGAGCTGCCGTTGATGAATGTGATACGGCTATGCTGATTCTGAGTTGCTGTGTCTCGGCAGAAGTAAGAAACACACTGGAATGGCAGCATCGGAGCTGCTGTTCAGTTGATGCCGCTGCCTGGGTCGTTGTGGTACAAGCCGCCGTTGATAGAGCTGCTCTGTTTAGTGATTTCTGCGAGTTTCGACCTTTCGGTAAGGGTTTTAAATTTGTGGTTTCGGTCATTTGGAATTTTGAAAAGGTTTTGATGCTGCGCGGTTTTTATAGATGACCCACCGGAGCATCTGGCCACCGCCGGAGCTGTTGCCGAGCCGGTTCGAAATTGCAGCTGTTCTGTTTTGTTAATTCGGTGAGTATATCTATTTTCAAAAACTCTGCGTTAGTGTTCTGTTCTGTGCGATAAAGTATTTGCGCTGTTAATGGTTTTAGGAGTTAGAATCCGGTTCGTTTATGCCGCTTGTAGCTGTTTCTGCTTTCGAGAGAGCAAGCAGAGCCGAGGTTCTGATTGCCGGTGATTTCGGGCTGAGCATAAAGGAATCAGTTAACGAGTTTGGGCTATGGAATTGCGTTTTGAGGTAGGGGCGCTTTCCAAAAACTATGTTTTATGTATTGGAATTATTACATATGGATACTGATGTGAGACATTGTGTATTTGGTGATTGTATCTGCCTTATGTATTATTTGATTGACTCGAATGATTATGGATGTTGGTTTGGCTGAATTGTTGTGCGGCTTTGTGAATTGTAATGTTTGAAGTTGATTCTTTAAAGATTTGAAATCTAAGTTTAATCCGTTGAGGATTGATTTGATTTGAGTTAATTATTTTGATGATTTGAGAAGTCGAATGCACTTTTGAATTCAGCCTGGTTTACTTTAATTGACTTGGTTTTGGACAAATGATTTATTTTTGAACCGATTCTTTTAAGTTTTGGAAATGAGTTAAATCAGTTGATATTGAGTTGATTTTGAAATGGTTTCCTTGAGATATTCCACTGAGGTGACTGTTGGATTTAGCTTGCTTTTGAATTGATTTCTGGTTTTGAGCTGTTGAAAAGGAATGAGTAATGGTTTAGTTGGGACCTGAACCGGGTGGCAAAAGTCCAAGTTTTAGGGGAGGTGCTGCCGAAATTTCTACAAAATCCTACTCTTGTTTGTAAAGTTATTTAAAAAGGGTTGGATTTGAGAAATTGTATTATTTGATTTATTAAGAGAATATTTATGTTTTCAAGCTTAATTTATTTAATGAACTTTATGCGTTGAGTTCGGCTTATTTAGAAATGAACTATTTGTACAGTTTGAATCACTAAAGGAAAGAATGATGCTCTAATGTTGATTTCAATATAAAAAGGAGCTTTTAGTGATTTTAAAGGAATCTAGACTTTTGATTGAGTAATCAAGTTTGAGGCATTTTGGAAGAGTTAGAAAAATGGGTTCCAAAAAGAAACCTGAAAGTGGTTTGATTCAAATGAACCGGTTCCGTTTCAAATGAGTCGATTTTTGGACCGGGTTGGAACTTGTGATTTAGTATGGCCGATTTTATATAGTAAATTCAGTTTTATTTACTTGAACCGAGAATCTATGATTTTAAGAGTTTCAATGAATTTTAAGGAATTGATATGGGTTGACCTTCCCTAAAGACTTGGGACTCTGCCGAGAAACTTTTGTTATAAAATCCCATTGTTGGAGGGGTGATTTTGAATACTTTGAAATAAATCTTTAACTTTCCATGGTTTTGGAAGTTTTGGAAAGAGAATGCCGAGAGTGACTTTGTTTTAAAAAGAGAACTCACTTTGAGTAAATTTGGCTTATGAGCCTGAGATGATTTGAGAAATGAGATCTTTAAAGCCAAGGCTAAAAAGAGTTAAAATTTGATTTCAAAGTGAAATGGCTTGAGAAAAGTGAGTTATGGCTTAAATGCCAGTTTTATGAATTTGATGATATTGAATGATGGAAGTACTGTTTTTGTTATGGGCCAGAATGGCTATGTATGATTATGAATATTGGCTGGTTCTAGATTGAACCGTGAGCCGGAATGGCTGTGTGTGATATTGATTTATGGCTGATTGCCGAATGAGTTATAAGCCGTATGGCTGGCTATGAATTATGAATTTAAGCCGAATGACTGTATTTATTGATAAATTGGTTGGTTCTGGATTGAACCATGAGCCGGATGGCTGAGATGGATGGTGATCCATGATTGAATATAAATGCATGTATGCAATTGAATGATTTGTGAATTTAAGCCAAATGGATGAGATGAAAGTTGTAAGCGAGTATGCTTGTGTTTTCTCTCTGGTTGTAAGGGTGACAGGGCACCGATCCCCTCTAATGGCGACAGGGCGCAGATACCCTCTAATGGCGACAGGGCGCAGATACCCTCTAATGATATTAATGCGCAACAGAGAGACTGTGCCCGGGTTAACTACCAGACACATCGGGTTGGCTTGATAACCGACAGATGATATCATCAGCCACTAGGACAGGCATGCATCATATGCATCTATGTGACATTGTTTGGGTGTGCATATTGTACATGGTTTGCCTTTGTGATTAACTGCTAATTGTTCTACTTGCTGTAACTGTTTGTTTGTGCTTGAACTCCTTATCTGTGTTTGCAACTGGGACTCTGTTGGAATGTGGTGATTTGATTGATGGTTGGATTGCTTGGGCCTAGGGCCGTGGTTGGATTGAGATGGACCGACGGTTGGTTTCGGTTTTGTGTTTCTGGTTTGGAAAAATATGAAAGGCTATTTTGGTTCAGTATAGATAAACCTTTTGAAAGGCTTTTGATGTTTTTGAGAACTGAACGGTTCCTCTTTTAGAAAAGATTTTCGACCTTACTTTTATTGTAAACTGATGTTTTTGAAAAGAGGCATAAGACGGTTATTAATCACTGGTACGATTTATCTTCACGTATCCTATTACAGTAATTCCCAAAAACCCTCTACTGAGAACCCTTTCGAGGATGATGTTCTCACCCCCCTACATTTTTTCTCTTTCCGGATGTGGGCACAGAATTCACGAAGAGTTTATTTAATTGTTGTTCAGATGTTCTGTATTGCTTTAGATTATTATTTATTGTACCCTCGCCTTTATCTTGAGATATTCTGTAAGAAGGATAGGAATTGTATTGGATACTGCTTGTGATATTATTTATAAATATATGTATCTATATGGATGTATCCTTTATGAGTTTTTGTAAGTTATATGGTATCTATGGATGTACGTTGTCGAATGAAAGTATTCTTGGGAGCGGTATTGCGGTTTAAAGTTTTAAACAGGCTCATATTTTTAGTATTAAATAGTATAAGTGTCGTCGTAATGTCCGAGCTATCAGAGTTGCACAGCCGGAAGCGTGAGCTTTGGTAGTTTGCAAGTATGACTCACTCACAAGGATCAACATGTAGACAAGAAAAAGAACTTCCTTCTAAATCTACTGCTGTGGCTCACAAGATTACTAACGAAGTAGATTCTAGAATGACTCAAGATTTGAAGAGAAAAGAGACCACAAATGAAGATGATATTGAAGAGTGTGGCAGTTTGCAAGAAAGGCCAACTAAGAAGGGAAAAACACGTCAATTTGCTTCAATGCCGATTGATACTTTTCTTCAACTTAACAATGAACCTGATGATGAAGAGCAATTGGATGAGAATGAAGGAGATATTATAGAGGAGCAGGACAAGGATTATATTAATCCAACTGAGGCTGAGAACATAGACAATACTTTGAAAGGTAAACTTTTTGCAGGTTCTCAATTTTTTTTCCTGTTTACTTTTTCTTAGTTTAGTTAGTTTGTTCAGTTTTTGTTAAATTAGTCAGTTTAGTTATGCATGCTTAGTGGATTATAGGTGGTTAGGAAGTTTTATCTGAATTGTAGTGGATTTAGGTTGAACTTTTTGGTTGCTGCTGATGCCTTTTATGAATGGTTTTATGAGCTGCTTTATCCTTGTTAATGGCTGATTTCATGCCTTATTTTGATTGAGCAATGATGCTGATGGCCTTATTCTGAGCCGGTTTATTAATGCTGCTTTGGTTTTAGCGAGTTCATATGGGTTGATCCCAGCTGTTTAGTGCTGCTTTATCCCTGTTAATGGCTGATCTCATGCCTTGTTTTGATTGAGCAATGATGCTGATGGCCTTATTCTGAGCCGGTTTATTAGTGCTGATTTGGTTTTAGTGAGTTCATATGGGTTGATTTTGCTGTTTAGTGCTGCTTTATCCTTGTTAATGGCAGATTTCTTGCCTTGTTTTTATTGAGCAATGATGATGATAATGGCCTTATTCTGAGCTATTTTATTAGTGCTAATTTTGTTTTACTGAGTTCATATGGGTTGATTTTACTGTTTAGTGCTGCTTTATCCTTGTTAATGGCTGATTTCATGCCTTGTTTTGATTGAGCAATGATGATGATGATGGCCTTACTCTGAGCTATTTTATAAGTGCTAATTTGGTTTTAGTGAGTTCATATGGGTTGATTTTGCTGTTTAGTGCTGCTTTATCCTTGTTAATGGCAGATTTCTTGCCTTGTTTTTATTGAGCAATGATGATGATAATGGCCTTATTCTGAGCTATTTTATTAGTGCTAATTTTGTTTTAGTGAGTTCATATGGGTTGATTTTACTGTTTAGTGCTACTTTATCCTTGTTAATGGCAGATTTCTTGCCTTGTTTTTATTGAGCAATGATGATGATAATGGTCTTATTCTGAGCTATTTTATTAGTGCTAATTTTGTTTTAGTGAGTTCATATGGGTTGATTTTACTGTTTAGTGCTGCTTTATCCTTGTTAATGGCAGATTTCTTGCCTTGTTTTTATTGAGCAATGATGATGATAATGGCCTTATTCTGAGCTATTTTATTAGTGCTAATTTTGTTTTAGTGAGTTCATATGGGTTGATTTTACTGTTTAGTGCTGCTTTATCCTTATTAATGGCAGATTTCATGCCTTGTTTTTATTGAGCAATGATGATGATGATGGCCTTATTCTGAGCTATTTTATAAGTGCTGATTTGGTTTTAGTGAGTTCATATGGGTTGATTTTGCTGTTTAGTGCTGCTTTATCCTTGTTAATGGCAGATTTCTTGCCTTGTTTTTATTGAGCAATGATGATGATAATGGCCTTATTCTGAGCTATTTTATTAGTGCTAATTTGGTTTTAGTGAGTTCATCTGGGTTGATTTTACTGTTTAGTGCTGCTTTATCCTTGTTAATGGCAGATTTCTTGCCTTGTTTTTATTGAGCAATGATGATGATAATGGCCTTATTCTGAGCTATTTTATAAGTGCTGATTTGGTTTTAGTGAGTTCATATGGGTTGATTTTGCTGTTTAGTGCTGCTTTATCCTTGTTAATGGTAGATTTCTTGCCTTGTTTTTATTGAGCAATGATGATGATGATGGCCTTATTCTGAGCTATTTTATTAGTGCTAATTTTGTTTTAGTGAGTTCATATGGGTTGATTTTACTGTTTAGTGCTGCTTTATCCTTGTTAATGGCAGATTTCTTGCCTTGTTTTTATTGAGCAATGATGATGATAATGGCCTTATTCTGAGCTATTTTATAAGTGCTGATTTGGTTTTAGTGCGTTCATATGGGTTGATTTTGCTATTTAGTGCTGCTTTATCCTTGTTAATGGCTGATTTCATGCCTTGTTTTGATTGAGCAATGATGCTGATGGCCTTATTCTGAGCTCTTTGTATAGAGACAACAGTGAAGAAAACACGAGGTCCTACACAATGCTTGAAGATTCATGCAAGACAGATGGAGGATAGAGAAGAAATTACTCTAGATAATGAAGGAGAGGCAATTGGTCCTACTGATGAAGCTGTAAATAACTTGAGCAAATTTTTGGGCACAGTGGCAAGGAATTCAGATTTTTGTCCATTAATTTACACAAATTGGAAGGGGATTAAAGATAAAGAAGCCATTTGGGAATATGTTAAAGTGAGAATATTATTATTGTTTCTTTTAGAAACTTTTTGGAAATGTACACATGTATTTTATTCTTACTAGCAAACAATTTTTGTGTTTTATAGGCTAAGTTCATTATTCCAACTGAAGGAAAGAGGATAGTCCTTGCTCGTATCAATGACAACTGGAGACGGTATAAGACCACAATCAAGCAAAATCATTTTCTGCCATACAAATGTGTTAACGAAATGCTGAAAAATCGTCCTAAAAGCATACCTGAGAGTCATTTTCGCAAGTTGATTGCTTATTGGAGAACTGAGAAAGTTAAGGTAAGACATGTGCAACTTATTGTAGTCTGTTTATGCAATTATGAGTTATATGAATTTATGAGTGAAATATGATAATTTTTTGATAATACTTGTCTCTTGCTATGTAGAAAATGTCTGCGCAGAATAAGAAAAATAGGGCACAACAGAAATTTAGCCATCGAAAGGGACCAATAAATTTTGCAAGAATACGTGCAAGATTGGTACAAATTTTTATTCTTTGTGCATTTGTATGTGTATGTGGGGTGCAAGAATACGTGCATTATTTTTAACTCTATATAAATGCTTGTTGAACTGGACTTATAGGCTGCTTCTAAGGAAAATAATGAACCACCTACTCAAGCAGAAATGTTTGTTGAGACTCGCCAAAGCACAAAGGGAAAATCATTGGATGAAGACACTTTGGATGTTATTGTAAGTATTGGGAGTTAATTTGATTAAAATAGGTTATGGATTTCTTGTGTCTTGGTAATTTGTCCATCATTTGTGGTTATCTTTATGCTTGCAGTTGAGTTAAAACAATGCTGATACTATTCTTAATTGCTATTATTTGATTTGATGTTGTCAAATGATATATGTTTTGAGTCCAAGTGTGTAGTTACTCTTTTTTGTTATTATTATTTTTTCTTCACATTAATATAGGCACATCTGCAAGCTGAGAATAAAAAGTCTAAAGAATCAGCAATTAGAGCTTTTCAATCCATATTTGGCAAAGAGAAGGCAGGGAGAGTGCGATGTCACGGAAGAGTTACCACACCAACTTTGTTGAAGAAAAATGAAGAAATTGCCACCCTTAAGCAGCAACATGCAGTTGAGAAAGCATCATTAGAGGGTAAAGTTGATGTGATGCAAAAAGAAGTAGATGAACTAAAATCACTTGTTAAGATGATGTTGCAACAAAAAAGTTCAGGAGTGGACCTTGAGATGTTAGCTGCTCAACTAGGAAGCACTTTAGGCAATCCGAACAATGATGCGCATGAGGAGGTATTATTTATTGTTAAAGTTTCTATATTGTTATGATATATATGTTTCTCCTCTCTCTCTCAAACATTTTTAGTAGACATTATTAGTATTAAAGATGTGTAGTTTTATATTTGATTTTTTTTCTTTTTTTACAGGAAAACTATGTTGAAGGGGAAATCGAACTTGGTTAAGGTCAAATTTTTAAGAGCAAATGTTACAGAGTAAAAGTCATGAACTTGTGGATCGGACATGATGATAAATCTATTTGCTACTTAGCTATTTTAACTCTTCTTTGTTATATTTTTTGCAACATTAGATGATATAGTTGAGGTTGTCATGATAGTATTGTGGTATCTTGAATGTGATTGTGGATCTTACAACAATCTTTGTAAGTCAAATTTGATGAAAAATGTTCAATTATTTTTTTTTGTGACTTTATTTAAATAGTTTAGATTATTTATTGACTATAAATAATTAAAAAAATGAAATTAATTTCATTCACGAAAAAACTACTATTGTAAATAAAGAATTATATATTACAAAAAACCGTTGTCAAAAGTTAAAAAGGACAACAGTGTTAAAACCGTTGCCAAAAAATAACAACAACGGTAACGCTTTAAAACCGTTTGTCTTACATTACTATAAAATGGCAATATTTTAAAACTGTTGCCAAAAAAACTAATGGTAACGCTTTTAAACCGTTGTCTTAGATGACTATATAATGGCAATGGTTTCAAAACCGTTGCCATAAAACCAGCTGGTAACGGTTTTAAACCGTTGTCTTAGACAACTATAAATTGGCAACAGTACAAAAACCGTTACCAAAAAACGACACCAACGGTAATGCTTTAAAACCGTTGCTATTGTGGATAACAAAACTACAACAGTTTAAAACCGTTGCCAATCCAGGTACGATTTTAAACCGTTGTATCAAGATAGAGAACGGTCTAAAACCGTTGCTTTCCGAGTAACGGTTTGAAACCGTTGTTTAAAATTTGTGTTCAAAACCGTTGCCTATACCAGTAACTTTGGCAACGGTTTTTTGGTTATCGTTGCCTTAGGTCAAAAACCGTTGCCTTTGAGCATTGGCAACGGCCGCATATACCACAGGTCAAAAACCGTTGCCAAAGCGTTGCCTAAAGTTTAGGGAACGGTTTTTCAGTCTACGGCAACAGTTTTTGACCGTTGCGAAAAGCCTTATTTGTTGTAGTGGCTATTTTGGTTCAGTATAGATAAACCTTTTGAAAGGCTTTTGATGTTTTTGAGAACTAAACGGTTCCTCTTTTAGAAAAGATTTTCGACCTTACTTTTATTGTAAACTGATGTTTTTGAAAAGAGGCATAAGACGGTTATTAATCACTGGTACGATTTATCTTCACGTATCCTATTACAGTAATTCCCAAAAACCCTCTACTGAGAACCCTTTCGAGGATGATGTTCTCACCCCCTACATTTTTTCCCTTTCAGGATGTGGGCACAGAATTCACGAAGAGTTTATTTAATTGTTGTTGAGATGTTCTGTATTGCTTTAGATTATTATTTATTGTACCATCGCCTTTATCTTGAGATATTCTATAAGAAGGATAGGAATTGTATTGGATACTGCTTGTGATATTATTTATAAATATATGTATCTATATGGATGTATCCTTTATGAGTTTTTGTAAGTTATATGGTATCTATGGATGTACGTTGTCGAATGAAAGTATTCTTGGGAGCGGTATTGCAGTTTAAAGTTTTAAACAGGCTCATATTTTTAGTATTAAATAGTATAAGTGTCGTCGTAATGTCCGAGCTATCAGAGTTGCGCAGCCGGAAGCGTGAGCTTTGGTAGTTAGGGTGTTACAAGTGAAAAGTAAGAGTTTTGAATATCAAATAGTACAGAAGACAGTGAATTGCAGGATACAAATAATAAACGTGTGAGAGAATAATATGAGAAGAGAGATAAGACTTTGGAGATGTTTAAGTTTTCGAATTAACAATCATTGTCAACTACCTTGATCATACAAAGATTTAGTTCAAGACAAACCTTAGGTGAATGAATTTCAATTCCTTGACAATTCAATCTTTTCTAACCCAACCAACTGTCAATTTCTTGATCAATCAATTGTGTTAAAAGATTAGGTTCAAATTCTGATTTATAAGCTACACAATCCCTAAGAACCAAGAAATAATTCGATTATATGTTGCATATCACATTAAATCGAGAGAATTGAAGAATTGTGAGAAAAGGGGTTTCAAGATTTGATTCCAAGTATTTAACTTTTCCAAGATTCAAAGAAATTCAATGTAGATTAGAGTTATTTTCCAATATACTCAATCCGTAGGATGAAGAACGAAACCAAATCTTAAACAGAAATTAATTGATAAGGATTTAAAAGGATAGATAAATGGGGTTTCCTACTAGACATCTAAGATACTTGTTCTTAGCAACCTAGGTCACTAGAAAGGATTTCCTACTAGACCTTTAAAGAACTTGTCCTTGACAACCTAGATCAGAGGGATGAAAATTAAATCACTCAATTTTCTCCATGCAACAAGCGAAGCAAATCACTCACCTCACCTAATCACACTAAAAAAATGTGCATAAAGCACTAAAGAAATTTTATTCATCAAAAATTATCCTAAATGGTCTCACCAGAGGTGTTTAAATAGGCTACTAACAAACTAACTAAAAGATAAGATAAGATAACTTAATTTAAATCTCCTAAAGATAAGATAACAAATTTAAATCAGATTTGATCTTATTGGATTAGATCAGATTTGATTTAAATTTTAAAATCCTAAAGATATGATAACTAATTTAAATCAGATTTGATCTTATTAGATTAGATCAGATTTGATCTAAATTTAAAATCCCTAACAATACTACTAAGAAAATTAGAAGTAATTCAAATCTTCTAACAAACTCTGACAGCAAAACAAATTTAAAATAAATTACTAAAATTTCAAAAATTAATAAAAATTATGCCTCCCATTGAATTTGAAAAGCTTTATTGGGCTTCTTGTTGTCTTGTCAAAGCCCAACGGGCCTTATGAATTGTTGCTCTTTCAGAACCACTATTTTTGAGACGGACTCTTGGTCTTCTTGATGTCCAAGATTGGCATGACATAATTCTTTTAGAATTCCGATCCTTGAATATGACAAGATTATCATTCCATCCCTTAGCTCTAAGATGACGAAAATGTCCTCCTGACCACGTATCATTCTCTCCCTCTTCAAAAAGATTCGTTCTCGAATCTTGAATGAGATGCTCTTCGTCCTTCCAAGGAATCCAAACTCAATCTTCGGGTTCAAATACCATTGTTTGATGGCTCTTCTCTATCCACTGAATTGTAGCTATGTCCCTCATGTGTGCAAGTTCAATCTTTCCAACCATCTTTTTACCATCTTGTCCAAATTGTACAATTTGTCTTTCTTCCCTTTCATCCATATTAATGCCTCCATAATTGACCAGTGAATCTACAAAGCTTGGAAGAGTTGATATAAAAGCACTAGAAATTTTATGATTAGATGTATGAGAAACTAAGGACTCTGTGGAATTCAATGATACTAATGCACTCTTGTCTAAGCTAGAATTTTCTAGATCTCTCTCACAAGTGTGTTTACTGCTTTCAGTTTCTTTTTCGCTCATTGACTCCTCTCGCTCAATATTCTCATCTTTTCTCTCAAAACTCTCACTTTCAAATAAACATGGATTCTTTTCACTCAAGTACTCACTCTCTTTTTCAATTTCTTTTCTCTCATATTTTTCAAATTGCTCACATCCCAAGGACTCAGTTGAGAAATTCTGCACGTTTGAATCTTCCAAGAATACATCACCATCTACAGCATACTCAACAGATTCTTCCATCTCTGACTTTGAAGAAGAATAAAAGATAGGTGTAGAAGAAATCCTCTTCTTATGGGGATCTATCATTTATTGCACCTGCTCCCAGTCAATGGCCAATTTGACCAAATCCTCCATGGTTGCGTAACGGTAATGTTGGACGTTATCTGCAAGTTCTTCACGTAATTCAAACAAAAATTTACCTCAGGACTCCTTTTGATATTAGCCTTGTCCATCAAATATAAAAACTCCTTGTGGTACTCCATCACTGATTGTGAACCTTGTTGCAACTTACAAAATCTTCCAAAAAATTCATTGTGGTAAGATGATGGTACAGCTGGATTCCTCATGTGGTATGATGATGGCACAAACTGGCTCCTCATGATTTTCTTCATCTTCTCCCAGCTGTAAATTGGGCTCTTTCCGTACCGTCTTCTAGATCTTCCTAATTCAGTCCACCATATACAGGCAGCATCGGAAAAATTGGCTTGTACCAATTGAACCTTCTTTTCCTCTGAAAGGATGTAATTTGCAAAAATCGATTCTACCTTCCTTTCCCATCTAAAATACGCTTCAGGATCATTCCTCTCTTTGAATGTAGGGATTTGAAACTGAGAACACTTTTTCGCATATGAGCTTCCTTCATCATCACTATCGTAATACGCAATCATTTTTTTTTTTGCAAGTCTTTTTGTTTTTTTGGTTTTTTTTTTGGGACTCTATTGTGAATTTGCAAAAATTAAAGAGAAAAAAAAGAGATTAAACAAGACCCATATAACGTGTAGATAAATAAGAATTTATCTATAATCTATAACTGATACCAGATGATAAGGATTTAATAGGATAGATAAATGTGGTTTCCTACTAGACCTCTAAGATACCTATTCTTAGCAACCTAGGTCAGCAGAAAGGATTCCCTACTAGACCTTCAAAGAACTTGTTCTTGACAACCTAGATCAGAGGGATGAAAATTGAATCACTCAATTTTCTCTATGCAACAAGCGAAGCAAATCACTCACCTCACTTAATCACACTAAAAAACGTGCAAAAAGCACTAAAAAATTTTTATTCATCAAAATTTATCCCAAATGGTCTCACCAGAGGTGTTTAAATAGACTCCTAACAAACTAACTAAAAGATAAGATAAGATAACTTAATTTAAATCTCCTAAAGATAAGATAACTAATTTAAATCAAATTTGATCTTATTGGATTATATCAGATTTGATTTAAATTTTAAAATCCTAAAGATATGATAACTAATTTAAATCAGATTTGATCTTATTAGATTATATCAGATTTGATCTAAATTTAAAATCCCTAACAATACTACTAAAAAAATCAGAAGTGATTCAAATCTTCTAACAAACTCTGACAGCAAAATAAATTGAAAATAAATTACTAAAAATTTGAAAATTAATAAAAATTATGCCTTCCATTGAATTTGAAAAGCTTTATTGAGCTTCTTGTTGTCTTGTCATAGCCCAATGGCCTTATGAATTGTTGCCCTTTTAGCACCACTATTTTTGAGACGGACTCTTGATCTTCTTGATGTTCAAGACTGGCATGACACAATTCTTCTAGAATTCAGAACCTTGAATATGACAAGATTATCATTCCATCCCTTAGCTCTAAGATGACGAAAATGTCCTCCTGACCACGTATCATCAATCCATTACTCAAGAGTAGAAGAACAAATAGTATTAATCCATTAAAGTAAACAGAACTCCTAACCTTAACATTGGAGGTTTAATGACTCATGGTGCAGAGAAAATCTTAAAGTGTAAAAGTGTGTAAAACTAAAACGTGTCAAAGCGGAGAAGAGAGAAGAGCTTGCAGGGCAAATTTTTTCTCATTTTATATCAAATCCTAATTGATAAAAAAAAAATAAAACTAACTAACCCTAATCATATCTTTTCTATTTGTTTATTTGATTAAAGAATCAAATCCATTGCCTTTCGTATGATTGTTGATGTGCATGGGGACCACTCCAGGTTTCACTCCCGGCGCTAAATGGGTCTTTGCTTTTTCAGGATAAGAAGGGGTAGAGAAAATGTCTCGAGCCAATGTTCGAGTACCAGGTGCTACGACACTAAAGTAACCCATGCCATACTCCAAGAAAAAGCTCAAACGACCTTCAACAAAAGGGTACCTATACCCGAAACTGACACCGGTGGGTAGGTAGAGAATACCTAGGGACGCGAGACAACTCTCTCTAAGGAACTTGGCAAAATAGCCCTGTAATTTCGGGAGAAGGGGTGCCCCCTCACAAAGGAGGTCGTAGTGACCAGGCGGGTGATGTGGCGTTTAGCGCACCTATCCAAAAAATATTGCACACAAATCCAGGGGCTCGGCGCTGAACGCCGAGTTGTGGCGTTTAGTGCCACCTATCTTGCAAGGCCACACACACTTTCCAAAGACCCGGCGCTAAACGTTGGTGATGTGGCGTTTAGCGCCGCCTATCCAGAGAAGAATGGAAAGTTCGTGTGACCGGCGCTAAGCGTCAGTGATGTGGCATTTAGCGCTACCTTTTCAGAAGGGGATAGTGAGCTTCTTCTTTAAACAGTTTTCCACGTCTTTTCATCCAAATACTACCTATAAATAATGTAATGCAACAACGATTTAAAGAAGTATCTAATAGAGTGTAAATCACTTAAATCTTTTAAAAAATCAACTAGTCACCATATAAATCATGTAGAAAAGCTATGAATGATACTCAGGCATTTGGTACTTAACAAATAACCCATTGACACATCATCATCGTTAAGTGACACATAAATAGATTCCATCAAATTTTAATACTAGAGATAACAGAAAGACCACCATGTCTCACGACTACTGAAAATAAAAACAAAGTGGTACTTTTTTTTTGACAAGGTTCAGCTTATCCTTCCAAAAAATGGATAGAAATTAAGTTGAGATTTTACTCCAATCATAACTGATCCTTTCTTTATTTAGCAACTATATCAGCTCTTTAAACCTCTATACAATTATACCTTATCATTATTATTATCTCATATACCGTTATCAACACTAACACTATTAATGTTATCATTTTCTTATGTTGTAATTTTTTGTGTGATGCTATTTTTTTAAAAGATTTATATACTGCAATTATTATTTCTTCTTTGCAACATTACTTTCTGTAATAATCTTTTTTTATTTAACTATTATTAGTAAAAGAATTTTTTAAAAATAAATTTATTAATAATTTGTAAAGATTCAATAAAAATACTGAAAGTCAAAATATCCTCTTTTTTTGGGACAAAAATCGACTTATAATTTAAAAAATGATTAGAAGCCAAGGTCTTTACTCTCATCTTTATATGAAACATCTCTATATAAATAACTACTATAATTCATTTTAAAATTAAATGTGCATTATTGTTTGGCTATTCACATGAAGATAAATAGAATTATCTTACGTAAAAGAACTAAAAATACAAGTTCAATAACTAACAGTTATCATGTGACAGTTTTACCGAAAAGTGGGTTTATTTATAGAAACGATTACTTGCAATATGACAAGAAAATCAACCAGCCCGATTCGATTCAAATAATGAATCACTTTTCAAAAACAAATCAATTTTTGTATGAACCGTAATATCAGTAAACCTACAATTTTGATGAGTTGTTTTCTACTTTTTAAAGTCTTTCTACGTTACATGGTATTACTGAAAGCAGCTCCTTAATCTTAGTCGCTTATTAATATTTTTGAGGTGTCATGCAACAACATATATAACAACACATTATTACCGCCATAACCGTAGAAGAGCTTCGTAGTTGTCAAGTTCGTTTCACGCAAGCTAAGCATTATATTTGTATATTTTTGGCGCTTCTCCTCCGAAAACTCTGCTCTTCCAATCATTACTACTCTTTGACGCTCTTACAGCTAGTCATCACTCTCCCCCATGATGCCACGTGTCACATCTCTCTCTGTGTCTGTGCTTCTGTCCCTCTATTTTTCTTCTTTATTCTTCACAGTTCACACCATAATAATAATAATACCTTAATAGAAGCGTGCAGCGGGGAACACCTCTTCAGCGTCTCTTCTGAAAACTCGAAATCCATTTGCTCTTCTTTTTTTACTCTCTTTTTGGAGTGTTTCATCCCTGAACTCATAATAGGTGCCTACATTATTTAATTTGTTCTTAATTATAATGATCTTAGTTAATTAATATAAGTACGTGCATGCATGCAAGAAGGTAATTAACGGTTAGGCTTTGATATGATGATGAATATTACTGATTTTGATGATGCAGGGGGGAGACTAAGAGGTGAAATTAGAAAGAGGGAGGGGTGAGGAGGTCGACAGAGATGTCGAATCTCGAGCCGGCGGCTCCGCAGACGCTGGTACGGCGGCCGTCGAGGAGCGCAGCCATGACAACGTTCTCGACGGAGGTGTTTGACGATGATGTCGTAGTGCCGTCGTCACTGGCCTCCATCGCGCCCATCCTACGTGTCGCCAATGAAATCGAAAGCGAGCGCCCTAGGGTTGCTTATCTATGTGCGTTAATAACCTTCGACTTAATTAATTACAGATAAATCATAATTACCGTTGGTGGAATTCAAAATTAAAATTGGTTGTTAATTTTTTGTTATGAAGGTCGATTCTATGCGTTTGAGAAGGCACACAGGTTGGATCAGAGCTCCAGCGGGCGTGGTGTGAGGCAGTTTAAGACGCTGTTACTTCAACGTTTGGAGAGGGTACGTACGTGTTTTTAAAGTTTAAATTTTAGGATATTTTTGGATGTTATTAAACTAAAATAAAAATTTTAATTAATTTTTTCATAAAAATTTAGTGTATTTGGTAAATTTTTAAGTAAAATTAAAATTATTAGAAAAAATACATTTTTTTAAAAAATTACAATTCTCATATGTTTATTTTTTTATTTTAGAAAAATATATTTTAATATAATAAATAAATAATACTTTTATATTATTATATTTAAAAATAAGTAATAGATAAAAATTATTTTTATATAAAATATTCAAATGTTAAATTATTTTTATTTTTTTTATTTTTTTATAAGAAAAAACCACTTAATTTTTTTTTTAAAGTGCACACAAATAAACTTTTAATATATAAAGCATTTTATATGAATATGATCATCTAAGTAGATTCGTGTATTTAGATAATTTTTTAACTAATAAATTTTAAAATTAGTTATGTTTATTAATATAATAATATACCGTTAGTTATTTGTATAAATTAATTTTTTTAGTTTGGATAAATAACATGAGTGGTAATAATAATATACAGGGACGGAAGTATATGAAATATTAGAAGGGATAAAAAATATGTATATAATAAAATAAAATTAAAATAAAATTTACAAAAAAAGATTAAATTAAAATTTATATATAATTTACATGTAATATGTTACTATGTAGCTCTACCCTAATAATACAATTAGAGATGGAGAAGCTAAATACAAAAGAAATGCCAAAGTTGAATAAAATATTAAATTTTTATTATTTTATCAAATGTTTCATATATATATAAAATTTACATTCGTATTAAACAGAATTTGTATACATAAATTGATAAAAAATATACATTATTATTAATATAATTTTGCACGCCTTGATTTCTCATAATAGTTATGTTTTAATTTACTATTTATATATTATGTACAGTTACATAATTAGTAAATATTATTTTTAGTCAATAATAATTTATAATATTTTGTATATAAAAATATATAATTTATATTCATATTTTTTAAAATTTTTATACATATAAATTAATATAATTAATTCGTATATTTTTTAAAATTTATATACATAAATTAATAAAATTTATCTATTAAAAATAATTTAATAATTATATTAGTTAAATAATGACTAAAAATATTAAAAATGGTTGAGTTTCTCGTTATATTTGTATGGAAGTGAAAATATGCGCATGCATGTGTGTAGGACAATGCGACAAGTCTTGCCTCCCGAGTTAAGAAGACAGATGCAAGGGAAATCCAGGCCTATTATCAACAATACTATGAGCACTATGTTAGAGCTCTTGACCAAGGAGAACAAGCTGACAGGTCCATGCACACCCTTAATTTATTATATGTTATTAACCTTTTCACTAAACTAACTGGTTGGTCTCCTTTGAACTGAAAATTAAACTCTTTGTTGTTGCAGAGCACAGCTTGGTAAAGCATACCAAACTGCAGGGGTACTCTTTGAAGTGCTTTGTGCAGTTAACAAGACTGAGAAAGTTGAAGAAGTTGCTCCTGAGATTATTGCAGCAGCTAGAGATGTCCAAGAAAAGACGGAGATTTATGCCCCTTTCAACATTCTTCCATTGGATTCTGCTGGGGCTTCTCAGCAAATTATGCAGCTGGAAGAGGTATCCATATGCGCACCATGTGTTTGATGTTTTGTTTATTTGTAAATATTGTGCTGATTTGTTCCTTGGTGGTGTTGGTAGATTAAGGCAGCAGTTTCTGCTCTGTGGAACACCCGGGGGTTGAACTGGCCAAGTACGTTCGAGCAACACAGGCAGAGAAGTGGGGATTTGGACTTGCTTGATTGGCTTAGAGCCATGTTTGGCTTCCAGAAGGACAATGTCAGGAACCAAAGAGAGCACTTGATTCTGCTTCTTGCTAACTCTCATATAAGGCTCAATCCAAAACCTGAGCCTCTCAACAAGGCACCTACCCTCTCCTTTATTTGAAAAACAAATAAATAACAACTAATTAAACTTGGTTATTATTTATTATACTCTATTTTCACTTACATCAGGTTGACACACACTTTTGTTTTTGTTGAACAATTATTACAGCTGGATGACCGGGCTGTTGACGAAAAGATGAATGAACTCTTTAAGAATTACAAGAATTGGTGCAAGTTTTTAGGAAGAAAACATAGTTTACGGTGACATACATATAAATATAACAGATCTGTTTTTCTTTTTTCGTTTTTTCCCCGACAAAATTAACTTTGCATAAAAATGTTCTTGTCTTGTTATTTGACACAGACTCCCCCAGCAAGGTCAGCAAGAGATACAGCAGAGAAAGCTACTATATATGGGGTTATATCTTCTCATATGGGGTGAAGCTTCCAATCTTCGTTTCATGCCAGAGTGCCTATGCTATATATTTCACAATGTGAGTACACATTTTTATATTTTTTTTCTCTTCAGTCTTTACACTACTACTGTCTGAGTTTTCAAATAATTTTAGAAGCTACAAGTAATGTTCTACAAAGTACTAACAGAATCCAACAATAATATCAGATGGCCTATGAACTTAACGGTCTATTGGCCGGAAATGTTAGCATTGTCACGGGTGAAAATATCAAACCTTCCTATGGTGGTGAGGATGAGTCATTCCTTCGCAAAGTTGTAACTCCCATATACCGAGTTATTGAAAATGAAGCACAGCGGGGTAAAAATGGAACTGCACCCCACTCATCATGGTGCAACTATGATGATCTAAATGAGTATTTCTGGTAGCACATTTAGCTTTATTTTTCTTATTTCATTTTGTAGTTAATAGTTTCTTTTCTTTTCTTTTTTGGCTTTAACTTTGGGATAATTGCATTATTCTATATATATACATTCAGGTCACCTGATTGTTTTTCGCTTGGATGGCCCATGCGTGATGATGGTGATTTTTTCAAGTCCACATTTGTGTCACAGGTATATCTCATTGATATTAATTTCCATATATTAATATGGAAGCAAATGTAAAATACGTAGTTTCGGTTCAATTCTAATATTGAAATTCCATGCATATTTATATATCAGGGAAGACACGGTGCTCGTAAGAAAGCTGGGAAAACGGGCAAATCAAATTTTGTTGAGAGCCGTTCATTCTGGCACATCTTTCGCAGTTTTGATCGTCTCTGGACATTCTATATAATGGCATTGCAGGTATGTATATATAGAGAACGGAAATGCGCTTATTACAAAGTAGATATTTTTCTCTTAAGGCCTAAAACACTTGGTTCTTATTCTTGTTACAGGTTATGATTATTATTTCGTGGAACAATACTCAATTGAACGAACTCTTTCAAAAACCACTCTTATTCAAACTCTCTAGTATATTCATCACAGCAGCCATACTACGCTTACTACAAGGTATGAAGCGCTACCTTCATGCAAATTAATTAAACTTCACATGACACTATCAGAAGAATTAATTAATTAATTAATTAATTAGCAAGAAGTCTTACTTGAACAAAGCTACTATTATTTTCCATGCAAATATATATCATATATCTATCATCTCACATCAAATGTTCCTCCTTGCTTCATTTGTTTTGTCTTAGGTATCTTGGACTTGGTTCTGAACTTTCCTGGGTATCATCGTTGGAGATTCACTAATGTACTACGGCTTTTACTGAAAATAATTGTTAGCATACTTTGGGTCATAATTCTTCCACTGTTGTATATTGGTTCCTTCGAGAATAATAATAATGTCCCAGAGTTTATCACGAAGATACTTTCGTTCTTGGGTGATACAAAGGGCCTTCCACAATTGTATTTATTGGCAGTTGCAGTGTACTTGCTTCCCAATGCATTGACAGTATTTCTCTTCTTCTTCCCAATGCTCAGGCGTTGGATTGAAAACTCAGACTGGCGTATTGTAAGATTCTTCATGTGGTGGGCTCAGGTAGGAAACTACTATTTTCATTCACATTTAAAAAATATGAAGATTACAAGGGACTATTATATGTGTGGCCTAAAAATAATTATATGAACATTTTATTGAACAACTTGTGATCTTTGGGTATAGCGCCTGCATTAATTATTTTCTGAGTGATTCTTCAACCTGTGCAGCCAAGAATCTATGTTGGAAGAGGAATGCATGAGAGTCAATTTTCTCTCTTTAGGTGAGCTTTTCAGGACACCATCTTATTCCAGTTTTCCACTAGAAATTTATCTCACCATTGAACTAATTTTGGTTTTGATTTTTAGGTACACATTCTTTTGGCTGCTTCTTTTGGCTTCCAAAGTGGCATTTAGCTATTTCATCCAGGTAATTTTTATAGATTTACATGTGATTTTTTTATTATTAGTATTATTTTTTAAGAGTAGCGGTGTACTCACCTTTTATGTTCGCTAATTCATTCTCGCTCTTTTAAACTATGTGACTTTTGCCACTTCAGATTAAACCTCTAGTGGAGCCAACTAAGGAGATAATGAGGATTCGCCATGTTGATTATGCTTGGCATGAGTTTTTCCCTAATGGTATACTTTCTTCTTTTTAATGTTTTTGCTATAATTAGTTCATCTGAGATCTATTGGTCTAGTCTAATACATATATATATATTTTTGCTAAATGTGCAGTTACACATAACTATGGTGCAGTCATTGCACTCTGGTCACCTGTAGTGCTGGTGTGTATCCTATACTTTTCTGGTTACGTTAATGAAATATTTAAAACTCATAAAAATCGATGTCTTAAAGTTTTAGAGAATAACCAATTCTTTTTTTATTTAATAATTAGGAGGATGTTTAAGAAAATCAATTAAGAAGATAAATCATTATTCTCATTATTCACGTCATGGCAACATCTCAGTTCACATTTATGAATATACAGGTCTATTTCATGGACACTCAAATTTGGTATGCCATTTTCTCAACTTTGTCTGGTGGTGTTGTTGGAGCCTTTGATCGTTTAGGAGAGGTAATTATCACTTTAACTTTATTTCTAGCTAGCTTCCTAGATGTGGAAAGAATTTCATATTAAACTACTTTATTTATTTTCTTCATTTTTGTGCATACAAAAGATTGAACTTATTTTATCAAGAAATTTGTATTATCCATTTTGGTGCATGAAGTACTGAATCATGATTATGCATGCTTATTGTTCAAATTTAAAGGTCTTCAAGGTGTAAAAAACTCAAATTTCCATTTCCATTTTCTGCAGATTCGAACTTTGACCATGCTAAGATCACGGTTTCAGTCATTGCCCGGCGCATTTAACGCATTCTTGGTCCCTACTGACAAAAACCAGAAGAGGAGATTCTCTTTGTCAAAGCGTTTTGCTGAGGTTTCTATCATTTTCATTGGCAACTAACTACATGAAACTAATGTAATCATTTATGTTCACTTATGTTTCCATTCTTTTACAGGTTACTCCCAGTAGAAGGGTTGAAGCTGCTAAATTTGCTCAATTATGGAATGAAATTATCTGTAGTTTCCGTGAGGAAGATATCATAAGTGATAGGCAAGCCCTTAGAACCAAACTCTAGCTATTTGCAAAATCACTTATTGGGGTCTAACCTCTCAGTTCACATCACTGCAGGGAGATGGATCTTTTGATGGTTCCTTACTCATTAGACCCTAGCTTGAAAATAATTCAATGGCCACCATTTTTGCTTGCAAGCAAGGTCAGTGGGATTTTCTTTTAATTCATTATTCATTTACATTTTTTGGGAAGGTTTACGTGTTACTATTTCCTCTAATTAATTCCATGTTATACCTTTGTAGATTGCTGTAGCACTAGATATGGCAGCTCAATTTCATGGAAAGGACTCTGATCTTTGGAAGCGCATTTGTCATGATGAATATATGAAATGTGCTGTCATTGAATGCTATGAAGCTTTTAAGAATGTTCTAAATACTTTGGTGGTTGGTGACCTTGAGAAAAGGTAACTTTTTGAATCTTATCTATTGACCTTTTTGGTTATTTATTAGTTGACCTTTGGCCATTTATGTTTACGTTTCATGATATCAGATATGATATCCCCCACGTTATTTTAGGAATTACTTGCTTGATCAAATTTTAGGTTGAACCACAGTAATTCAAAATTTGACATAAGCTTCTTTTGTTGTTATTCTTGATTAACCTAGAATTGAAGCTATAGAAATTTCATAAGCATCAAATTTTTGAAAGTACATCTGAATTCATTATGATGACACAGGACGATCTCCGTGATCTTCAAGGAAGTTGAGAACAGCATCTCCAAGAATACCCTTCTTACAAATTTCCGAATGGCATTTTTGCCCAACCTTTGTAAGAAATTTGTTGAGCTTGTTGAAATTTTGGTAAGTCATTCATAGGAAAACCAATCTTTTTAGTATCTTCACTTTATTTTAGTCTTAATTCTTAATTTCATCTCTGTAGCTATATTTTTTGGAAACTTACACATTCCTTTATGGTTACAGAAAGATGCAGATCCTTCGAAGCGAGGAACAGTGGTAGTCTTATTGCAAGATATTTTAGAAGTATTTACCCGTGATATGATGGTGAATGACATTAGGTTGGTTGACACTTAATTGCTACTCTAAACTTGGAATGTAGTTATACTTGCACCACTTTCACTAAAAAGTAACAATGCTTGCTTTTGCATGGTGTAATTTTCATCAGTGAGTTAGCAGAACTTAATCATAGTAGCAAGGACACTGGAAGGCAACTTTTTGCTGGTACTGATGCAAGACCGGCCGTGTACTTCCCTCCTGTGCTTACAGCACAATGGGAGGAACAGGTAATTAATTAGTGATACTATCATAAAATCAGAGGAAAATTACTCTCTCATAGGTTATATTTTGACTAAGAGATGCTTCTATAACTCATGAGTCACGAACCGTTGTTGTTTCAGATTAGACGCCTGCATTTACTTTTGACAGTGAAGGAGTCTGCTATGGAGGTCCCAACAAACCTTGAGGCACGCAGAAGGATTACATTCTTCACCAATTCATTGTTCATGGATATGCCGCGTGCTCCAAGGGTTCGCAAAATGCTCTCATTCAGGTTTGTGATGCTTATTTCTTGTGCAACAGCCCATGGCGCTGTTGTATTTCTGAAGTTGTACAGTGCCTTCGTATGTATTAAAGAACATTTTGGTTTTTCTTTGTAGTGTCATGACTCCATACTATAGTGAAGAGACTGTCTATTCCAAGAATGACCTTGAGGTTGAAAATGAGGATGGTGTGTCAATCATATATTACCTGCAAAAGATCTACCCTGGTAGGAATAGCTTACTCTATACAATTAGTTTGATTTCATTTTTTTTTTCTAAAGAGGAAAGATTGCCTAAGAAGTGTATTTATAGATGAATGGAACAACTTCATGGAGCGACTTGATTGCAAGAAAGATAGCGAGGTCTGGGAGAAAGAGGAGAATGTGTTGCAATTACGTCATTGGGCCTCGTTAAGAGGACAAACTCTTTGCCGGACAGGTATATATACAAGGGTGTCCCTCCCTTTTCCTTCCCATATGCAAGGTTTGATCAACTAATAATTTTTCTTCTTGTTCCTATAAATTAATGCAGTTAGGGGAATGATGTACTACAGGCGAGCTCTTAAGCTCCAAGCTTTTCTTGATATGGCTAATGAAAGGGGTAAGAATGGATACTCTTTTAATTTTTATATAGCCATGAATAGAGTTAAACACTACAGCCATCTTTCATCCACATTTTCATACATTTTTGTAGAGACAAAAAGCTTTGTTTAGCAGTCCTCAACTATTGACCAAGTTTAACCCCATAAAGAAGTATTGCCCATACATTTGAAAAGACTAGACATTAGTAACATTTATTTATACAAAACTATACTATATATGACAGCAAATATAAACTTCTGCATCAAAATATTTCTTGTTATTATTAAGATACCAGTCTTCAACAATATTATTGGCAAGGCAGTTAGTTATGTGCTAAGATGATTGTTTAAGTTTTTTGCTACTTGTGGACAGAGATACTCAATGGCTATAAGGCTGTTACTGTTCCATCCGAGGAAGATAAGAAGAGTAAGAGATCTCTGTATGCCAGTATCGAAGCTGTTGCTGACATGAAATTCACATATGTCGCCACGTGTCAGATCTATGGTAATCAGAAGCGCAGCGGAGACCGCCGGGCAACAGACATATTGAATTTGATGGTTAAGTATGTCATTGTTCTCCAACTGATAAATTCGAAGTTAGTCCATTTGGAATTTTTATTTCACTTAATTTAAGAAAATTACATACGGTTCTTAATTTTTGTAGCAATCCTTCCCTTCGTGTGGCTTATATTGATGAAGTTGAAGAAAGAGAAGCCGGAAAAGTACAGAAGGTTTATTATTCTGTGCTAGTCAAAGCTGTGGACAACCATGACCAGGTAAATTCTCTTATATAATAATACCTTTAGTAATTTACTTATGCTTGGTTAACTTCATTAGGACTTATGTTTTTATTATACAGGAAATATATAGAATAAAATTGCCAGGTCCACCCAAGATAGGAGAAGGAAAACCTGAAAATCAAAATCATGCTATCATTTTCACTAGAGGGGAAGCTCTTCAGACAATTGACATGAACCAGGTATATATAGCATTATATTATGTAACCTTTGAAGCTATATAATAAAATTCACACTGGACATATTCTTTCTAGGATAATTACTTGGAAGAAGCTTTGAAAATGCGTAACCTTCTAGAAGAATTTAATGAGGATCATGGCGTTCGTCGACCTACTATACTAGGTGTTCGTGAGCATATCTTCACTGGCAGGTAGGAAGAATTATTTTCCATGTATACTGTTGGTGACCACTGCATCAAGTTATAATTTCTATATTATATAAAATTTTGTC
The DNA here is from genome assembly GCF_014773155.1 of Arachis stenosperma. NCBI lineage: Eukaryota > Viridiplantae > Streptophyta > Magnoliopsida > Fabales > Fabaceae > Arachis > Arachis stenosperma. The sequence goes on along the minus strand of NC_080386.1, from coordinate 107,195,585 downwards.
TCTTGTGTGCAGTGTTTCTTCCTTGGCTTGGTTTATGTCAAATCAAGAAACAAGTTTTGTCACTATTGGCCAAAGAGTTCTTGCAAGACCCCTAAAGTAAGTAGAACTCATCCAAACATGAGACAATAATTTACTTTAAAAGGGAAATGAATGCAAAATATGTAGACCCTCAAATAAATGTTTCTTTTCTTTCCATTTTCCTTGTCCAATTGCAGGGTTCGGTTCCACTATGGTCATCCTGATGTTTTTGATAGAATTTTCCATATCACCCGTGGAGGTATCAGCAAGGCTTCTCGTGTAATAAATCTTAGTGAAGACATTTTTGCTGGTAAAATTCTTGTAACATGTTTCTTAGCACTATATATAGTAATTTTTTACTTTTATATTCCTTCCTCTATGCTGCATCACATGCATGTCTTTTACCTGAAAACAGGATTCAACTCCACACTAAGGCGTGGAAACATTACTCATCATGAATACATCCAAGTTGGAAAGGGTAGAGATGTTGGTCTCAATCAAATCTCACTCTTTGAAGCAAAGGTGGCCTGTGGTAATGGAGAACAGACACTTAGCAGGGATGTCTACAGGCTGGGGCATCGTTTCGACTTTTTCCGCATGCTATCATTCTATTTCACATCTATTGGATTTTACTTCAGCTCAATGGTAATGGTCATTTCATCCAGAAGAAAGAAAAATTTTTTTGGTCCCGTATGCATATGACATTAAATTATTTCTTGTATTCATTCACAGGTTGTGGCCCTCACTGTTTATGCATTCTTGTATGGCAAACTTTACCTGTCATTGAGTGGACTTGAGGCTGCAATAGTTAAGTTGGCAAATAGAAGGGGAGATGAGGCACTGAGGGCAATAATGGCTTCACAATCCCTTGTTCAAATAGGGCTATTAATGACTTTGCCCATGATCATGGAAATAGGACTTGAGAGAGGTTTCAGATCCGCTATGGGAGAGATGATAATAATGCAGTTGCAGCTAGCACCCGTTTTCTTCACTTTCTCTCTTGGAACCAAGTTGCACTACTACGGACGCACCCTTCTTCACGGAGGTGCAAAGTACAGAGCAACTGGTCGTGGCTTCGTTGTTCGCCACGAGAAGTTTGCTGAGAATTACAGGCTGTACTCTAGGAGTCACTTTGTGAAAGGGATTGAGCTTTTAATATTGCTCATAGTTTACAGGGCTTATGGTTCAGCAGCAATTGGTGGAGCTTACGCTTTCCTTTCATGGTCAATGTGGTTCTTGGTTTGTTCTTGGCTGTTTGCTCCTTTCCTTTTTAATCCATCTGGATTTGAGTGGCAGAAGATAGTTGAAGACTGGGATGACTGGAAGAAATGGATAAGTAGCCGAGGTGGCATTGGTGTTCCTGGAAATAAAAGCTGGGAATCATGGTGGGATGAGGAACAAGAGCATTTGCAATACACTGGGTTCATGGGAAGGTTTTGGGAGTGTTTCCTAGCCCTGCGTTTCTTTGTCTATCAATATGGCATTGTGTATCAGCTCCATATATCAAGAGGCGACAAGAGCATTGTGGTAATTATTCTAAGTACCTTTTATTTTGCATTTTCATGCATGTACTGGCACAAAATAGTATACTTCACTCTGGTAATTGGTAGTGCCTGAAATATGTTAACTTGTTCATATGCAATTTTCCTTGCAGGTTTATGGTCTGTCCTGGCTTGTCATAGTAGCTATCATGATCACCTTGAAGGTCAGTATCACCATTTTGAAAGATTAGCAGCGTTTTTCTTTCCTTTATCTTAATACTGATATCATTTACTGGTGGCATGGAAACTGCAGATTGTGTCCTTGGGTAGCAAGAAGTTCAGCGCGGACTTCCAATTGATGTTCCGTCTTCTCAAATTCTTCCTATTTGTTGGAACCGTTGTCGCCTTTACCTTAATGTTTGTCCTGCTAGGTCTCACCGTTACTGACATATTTGCCAGCCTCTTAGCCTTTTTTCCAACAGGCTGGGCTCTTGTACAGGTACTCTTTTAGAACTCACGCAACTAGATACAACCCTCTTACAATGTTTCTGTCTTGTCTTTGTCCCCATTATCTTAATATCTCTGTATTTTTGTCATGAGATACCAAATACATTCTTAGAGTGAAAATGTGAATATGCTTGGTATACAATACAAAGTCTAAACCATTTTTTGTTCCCTTATGATCCATGTACTTAGAATGCATCTTAACATGTGCAGATAGCACAAGCATGCAAGCCTATTGTGAAGGCCATAAGAATGTGGAGTTCTGTCAAAGCTTTAGCAAAAGGCTACGAATATCTGATGGGAGTTATTATCTTTGCACCTGTTGCTGTATTGGCATGGTTCCCTTTTGTATCAGAATTTCAAACTAGGCTTCTCTTCAACCAAGCTTTCAGTAGAGGGCTTCAAATCCAGCGTATTTTATCTGGCGGTAAGAAGAATAAGTAAAGAATCATCCAAACACCTTTGTGGCAAATTGTTGCTGACAGAATATGAGATAAGAGTACATGCAAATTGGGAAATCAAAGCAAATTTACATGATCAAAGAGCACATGCTGCGGTTAGATTATTGTATTGTAGAAATGGCCAGTTGAGTCATGGTTTTTGGAGGGGGAGTTCAGCCAGCATTTGTTCATAAATTATTTTATTGCAAAAGAATTATATCTTGATTCTAAAGTATCATAAAATTTCACCTTCAATTCTTCATTCTTGTTATTCTTTTTAATTTTAGGAAAGGAAGAATTGAATGTGAACTTTTGTATGTACCCTATTGATTCTGTACTCTAATATTCCTAATTGTGACTCTTCAGCTTTTAGAGTCAGAAGGGCAAGTTTTATTTGTGGGGTGTTTGTAACTCAATGAAAAATGAGAATTCTCCAAAAGTTTGTTGACCAAATCTTCATGATAATATTAGCTTATAGCAATTTTTTTATTGAATAATAGCATATAATTAATTAGTGGTAAATAATACCTTGAAAATTACTTATAAATTTTTTTATATCATAACTCTATTATTACTGCAAGCAAACCATGTATCAATTAACCTGTTTTTGCAAATATAGTTGGATTGAACCTTTACCCGTAAAAGGGGGAGGAAAACACAAACAGGCTTTATTTAACTTATATTGTTCAAAAGAGTCAATTAGCAAACCCCCAAATATATATATATATATATATATATATATATATATACAAGAAAATTATACTAAAACAACATCTCATTGGTCTCGAGAGGATAATAAGACACTTAAAATGTATCATAACATAATAATAAGTAAAGTATTATTTGTTTAAAGTAAACCAATAGCTTTCATACAGTACGATACTCGATAATAAATTAAAAAGTAGAATTATTAGTTAAGTTAAAATTGAATAAAAAGTTAAAAACACTTGCTGAAGAAGCACCGCAAGAATCTCATCATCGCATTCGCATCATTTAACTTTGCGGGTCTGTGCGTAACAAACAGACAATAGGGGTGAAGCAACTAAACAGAAGAAAATAAAACATTGAACGTAAAGAAAAGCAAAATCTTATCTATCCCTTTAATGGAATGAATGATTGGATTGGAGTCCGAAAGGAGATTATGCCATCCCTGACCAACAAGCAACAAACAAGGCAAAAAAGCATAAATACATTAATTGATTTTTTTTATATTTATATTTATATAATATAACAAAACAATTCCCCAAAACGATGCTATTGATGGGGCCACCTCAGTAATAGAGTAGTACTACTTTTCATCATTCATCATCATCTGTCCCTCACTTCGGTCGCTCTTTTCTTTTCCTCCTTAAATTCCAAACTAACATTACAACTCATACAAACAGAATCACAAAACTCCCTAAGCCTAAAACACACCACTAAACCAGATTAATTAAAAGGTCACAGCTTGCAGATGCTAAGCACTATTTCCTCAATTTCTTCACCGGAACACAAAAACAACCAAACAAAACCCATAAAATAAAAAACACAATTCCCAAGAAAGTAAGTAAATAACACCCGTTCCAAGGAAAGAAAATAACAACTATAACATTTAACAGAGCATGACCATGATATGATGCTCCTGCTCCTCACTCTTCAGCTCCAAACATAAAAAACAGAGCACCCACTTTACCCATTCAGTCACAACTCTTCAATTTTCGACCTTTATCGGTTTTTTGAAACCCCATTTCGATGGAACGTTCGTATCGCCGGCGCCGGCGAACATGGTGCTGCTCCTTTGCCGTTCCGCCGTCGAGCCCCGACAACTTCTATTCTTCAACCCATTACTCGAAACCGCGTCAGGGGAAGTCTGAAACCTTCTCAAAACCGAATCTTTCGGTCCCAAGCTCGCCCCAGAGCACCAAATCCGGGTCCAGAATGGCGGGTCGGATCGACCCTCGGAGGATCTTGTCCCCCGGCAGAGTATCCCCCATTGACTCCGATCCCGCCGCCGTCGATTCCGCCGCTCCCGTCCCCTCTCCGGCCATCGATTCCGAGCCCAAGTTGCGATCTCGGAGCTTCCGGGCACCGACACCGCCTCCGCTGCCTCCTGCGGTGGTGGAAGAGGAGGGTTCTGGCAGCGGAGGAACTAAAGACGGTGTTTTTGACGTGAGGATGTGTTTGAGAGGGAAGGATGGTGGGTGTATGGTTTTGGAGCTGAATTCGGTAGTTCTGTACGCGAATTCCGAGGTTTTTGCTGGTTTGATAAGTGATTACAAGAAGGGTTCAGGTTCAACTTCAAATGGTAGTGGCTGTAGCAGCAAAATGTGCAGGATTGAGGTTCCTGAGGTTGATAACTTGGGGTTGTTCAGAGAAACCATTGAGCTCATGTTCGAGGATGATGTTACCAAAAGGCTCGCTAAGATTGGTGTTTTTCGATCCATCGACGTTTTGGAGGTACCTGAGTAGTTGTTACTTTCTTTTCCTTTAGTAAAATATTTTATCTTCATTTCTGTGTATGTTTTGTTGATGATTTAATTTGCAGCTAGTATATGGTAGGTATGGTTTTTTGAGTGTTTTGGGAATAAGCTGGTTTAGTATTGTGTGGCATGAAATTAAAAGGAAGAAAAATGGAGAACTGGAACTTGCATTTGAACATTTTGATTTTTCTAAGAAAACAATCTTGGTTGTGTTTGAATAATTGCATTTGTCTTACATGGTTGTTATGATTGTGTTTATAGGTGGCTGCTGGTATCAAGTTCACAAGGGGTGTATTATCCTGTTTGAAGTACCTCGAGGCTGTTCCTTGGACTGAAGAGGAAGAAGAGAAATTGAGGAGCTTGTTCACGAGATTCAAGTTCGATGATACGACAACCAGGGACATCCTAGGTAGATTCTACTTGAATGATTCAGCAGATTCACAGCCAAATGTAGCAATGCAACTCGTTTGGTCTATCACCGGTTCTGCAGATGCCAATGCAAGGAACGAACTTAAGTCACTAGTAAAGGGTCTACTAAGTAAAAGCTCAGTCTATGAGAAGAACCATGTTGACCTCAGCAAGGAGGATCTATATTCTGTTTGCCACTCGTGTCTCGCTTCTCTCGTTAGCCTATTTGAGGGGAAACCCGATGACAACCGTCATGAACAATCATTGCCGATGAAAGATATGAACAAGCCTTTGATCGAACGTGTTGCAAGACAGGTTGATAACATCAACTGGTTGCTGGAAATCATGTTTGATGGGCAAATGGCGGAAGACTTTGTTGATATATGGGCCAATCAGCAGCAGCTACTTAAATTGCATGATGATGCCTCTCCCATGGTAAGATACGAACTGAGTCGAGTGTCGGCAACATTGTTTGTCGCCATCGGCACCAGAAAACTACAATGTCGGTTGGAAGCTAGGTGGGGGCTTCTTCAGGCGTGGTTCAAACCAATGCTGTTGGACTTTGGGTGGCTGCAGAGATGCAAAAAGGGGCTTGATATGAAGGCATTGGAAGAGGCAGTGGGTCAGGCACTTCTTACTTTGCCTCTCAAGCAACAACACATGCTGTTTATGGAATGGTTTCGGTATTTCTCAAAGCATGGTACTGAGTGTCCAAATCTAAGTAAGGCATTCCAGATATGGTGGCGCAGATCATTTTTAAGGGGCTCTGAGACTCATGAAATTGAATCAAGGTAAAGAAAAAAAGAATACTGATGCTTGTGATGTTTACTTCTGTCTACTCTGTAAAGAGTTGCAATTAGGTGAGAAATTCTAAGCTATGTACACTGAATAAAGTAGATGAACTCCATATGAATATGATCATTGTATTAGTTGATTGATGCCTAAATAGTATCGAATTTTCTAGGAGGTTTTTGTATTATTTTTAATTTAATTTATTAATATTTTCTTAATGGCCTAGGTCCTAATGAGGCCTCCAAGAAATCCTCATAAAAAAAGAAAACACGTTGCTGTACCTTAGAAAGGTCTATTCTTGTAGCACATCTGTTGCCATGGTCATGCTATTCTCGTTTGTTTAACTTTGTACAAAGTGATGAACATCTATTTTTATCTGTCTTATATGCTAATTCTCTTGTGATTTTATTTTGGTGCCGAAATTGTGGAATTTATTTTTAAGGTAGGTATCAAATATTTTAAAATTATTTGTTTTTATATTTTTAAATTAAATATGGACTTTTAAGCTTTTTTAGTAAATTAAACACTAGACTTTAAACACCATAGCAATTAATATATATAAAGGAAATACTCTTTTTTTTTTTCTACAAACGCTCTGATTTATATTATTCTATTGATATTTTTTTGTTATAATTTTTCGAATTTTATTTTTTATAGATTTTTCACTTTCTTTTATTATCTTTCTTTGTCTTATAATTTATACTAGTATTTTCTCTTAATTAATAATAAATTTAATATCATTATTTGATTATTTTTTAGCCAAAAAAATTGTTTTATTGTTTATTTGTCTTTCATTCTATTATAATATATTATTTTGTTTTTATATTTTATTTTATGAATCAACAACTTATATGTTAAATAATTAAATTTTTATAAATCGTTATTTGAAATAGAATTATAAGTGAAGTCATTTCATATTAAATGATGTTAAGAGAAATTACTGAAAACATATTTAAATTAATTTTATGTATAATAATTTTATATTTTGTAACTTAGTGTAAGTGATGTCAGGGGTGTACCTCGCCCAGCTTGAAAGTCCTGTCAGACCCGAATACTTTAGGGGGTTAATTTAATGTGATTTTATTGGGTTTAAGGTCGGATAAGAGTCTCAAAAATAGGTTCGATTATTATTTAGAGTCGGGTCCGGATTAATGCGAAACCGGCTTCACCCAGCTTGTTGTGCACTTTAAGAAGATTAAAAAAGGTATATATGTTTTAAATTAATTCCAATATTATGTTATATTGTTTATAAGCTTATTTTTTATTTTTAATCACACTTAATTGAATTAAAAAATAGATCAAAGAATCACGAAATTAGAATTTATGGACAAATTCAAGTTCAAATATAGATATTAACTTCTTGGTAATAAGTATATTTTTTTTTCTTCTTTATAAATAAGTGTATTATAATTTTTTGACATAAAGTTTATCAAAACCCGAACTTCACCGATTTAGACCTGGTTCTAGTGTGGCCCGAAAGTAGTATGCTTTCACCGGGTTTAGGACTGGGTAAAGGTCTCAAAAAATAGACTCGATTATTATTTAAGGTCGAATTCGAGTCAAGACAAACCCGGCTTTACCCGAGCCATATACACCCTAGGTGATGTATTGTAACATCCTACCATACAGAGCTTTATGCCTAAGACGTAAATCAAAGGTGGTGAGGCGCTACAACCTCTAAAAATAAAAATAAAAATACTTATATAATATAATTGAAAGAATTTATAACTAAGAGTCTTGAAAGAGAAGTCATACAAAATACAAACAGAAAAGTATATCACTCACGAAAAATAAGCATAGATTGATAGAAAGATTTGGAAAGAAGGTAAAAAACATAACTATATGGATGAAAATTCCAAAATACAGATAACTAACTCCGAACTCAACCCACGAAACTAAGGCCAACCAGATTATATATATATATATATATATATATATATATATATATATATATATATATAACCCAAAATATAATTCAAACTACAGAATAAACATTTGTTTCTCCAAGTCAACCTCTAGGAGAGACAAAATACAAAATATACATGTGGAGATTCTATAAACATATATACATAGTATAAAACAAAATATAACAGCCCAAAAAATAGTTCTTCGCTTGTAAGGAGGGTCTCCAGATGCTCAACGAGGTGCCTCTCGACCTATATTTGAAAAACAACAGAAATATGTATGGAATGAGAACCGGAGGTTCTCAGTATGGTAAACGTGCCTGCATAGTTAATATAAAAGGTCTCGAAAAATTCAGAGGCATTCCTAGAACTTTGACACTCAAATTTCAGTTTAATGATTCAACTAAACCAGAAATTAAGTAAATTATCTAAGGTATTCCAAGTTCTGAATCTAACTTTAACCTAACACTCTACTTTCTGTCTTCTCCAATCTTCCGAATCACCGGTGGAACAAACGCTCCCCCCCTCCCGCCACCCCTCACACCTCCGCCAAGAGAGTTCTCTCAGAAAACATGCACATACAATTCAAGCAAAGAAAACAAGATAGAGGTGCAATTACAACAAGTAGAACAAGTAGCAGATAAGCAAAGTTAAGTAGTTAAGCAAACGAAAACAATGTACACTCAAGTAAAACAAATAAATGGATATGATGTATGTCTGTCATATGGCTGATGAGTCTTATCTGTCGGTTATACATTCAACTCGATATGTCCTGATAGTTAACCATTGGATAGTCTCTCTGTGCGCGTATTCCCAAGCTCAAAAATAATATCCATGGCGTCAAACTCTAAACTCAATAATTTAATATTCTATGGGTGAGACAGCCCAAGCTCAAATTCATATATATACATATATATGAAGGTTGTGGTAGGCTTAGAGAAGGGGGTTGAATCTATGCCTTCCTTTTTTAAGTTGCTGTTATGACCCTTTTTAAACAAAATTACAATTCTGATTCTGTTTGAACTCAGCAACGGAAATTTATGAGACAATTTATTTTTGTCTCATGAATATCAGAAAACAGAACTTAGCAAAGAAGAGAAAAGCGAACACCAGCATGTATCCTGGTTCGGTTACCTTGTGCTATGCAACCTACATCCAGTCTCCTCCATAATTATAGAAGAATTTCACTATAGTTAACAGTATTACATACACCAATTTCACACTCAAGTTCTAACCTAACTTGACATTGGCTATGCTAACTCCTAACTATTCACTCTTAGTGCTAACCCAACTAAGAAAGGGATACCAAACAGGTACAAGATACAAGACACTTAACCAACCTAAAGAAATCAGAAAAATGACTCTAAGCTTTTCTCTCAAGTGTATCACTCAACCTTTTTCCACTCATGGCTTTTACTTGAGCTTTCTCACAATGCCTTTTCTCACAAGAAATTACAGAAAGATAAACGTAGAAAAGTACATTACAATCAGTAAAACATGAAGGAGATTGACTTCATCAGCAGCCTCTTTGCTATGTGCAAAACCAGATTCGCAAACCTCAGATGCAGTTCTTCAGTATTGGCTGAATGCTTCTTTGAAAGAAAGCATTATCCAAGTAGAGGAACTTCTTAACAGCACACTGTTCTCACTCTCTGGTTTTCTCTCCTTGCCTCTGAATGAACAACAAGCTTCTTTTTATCTCCTTGCATGTTTCTTGGTTCTTCTTCCAAGGTTAACACCTTGAGTCTTGAGCTTTACCAACCCACATGTTCACTTTCACTCTTTAATCCTCAGAGTAGAAACTTTCCCTCTGACTTCCTCATCTTGACCGAAAGCCACAAAGCAGCAACCATGGAAATCTTCTCATGGTCAACTTGATCTTAGCCATTGAAAAACTACTTGGTCCCCAAGTATCACTTGTGACCGTAGATGTGAAGCAGAATAGGGCAGAGAACAACTTTTCCTTGAATGCCATTTTCGGATAGAGCAGAGAGTTGGGAAGAAGAGAAGAAGATCTGATGCATGCAAGATGAGATGGATTACCTTTAACCAAAGCTTGATTTGGTTTGGATTTTCTGTTTTAGCTTTCTGTGCTTCAAGCTTAAATTTCTCTCTCTCTTGCTTCTTTGGTTACTAGCTTAGGGAGGAAGCTTTATCTCTTTCTCTTTCTTACTTTTCTGAAGCCTTGATGTGACTTGATTAGAGAGGAGAGGAACGTTGCTTCTGGTAAGGTAAGATGGTGGGAAATTGAAAATCAATTTCGGGCTTGGATCGGGTTCTTCTCTACTTCAGCCCGTTGGTGCCTTGCTTTGCTTCATTGATGAATTTTGTTTGAGATGAATGACTTAGGCTTGTCTTTATTTTTCACTTACCATTCAGCCCATTAGCATATTTCTTTTGTTTGATGTTGGGCTGCTGCAACACTTGTTTTTGGCCTGCATCACTTATCAACAATAATCAAAACTAATTGGGTGATTAGCCCACTAATCAAATGTTTGTCATCATCAATTTTATTACTTAATTTCTTAACTCAACAATCTCCCCCTTGATGACAAACATAATTAAGCAATGATCAAAGGAATTAAGATTTTGGTAAAGTTAGAAAACTTCCCTTTGATGTTTCTTGCTTTAGTGTTGCTCCCCCTTTCCTTTTCAAGATTAGCTCCCCCTGGATTTATGCTTTCTTCTTTATTCCTGTTTTACATTGTACTTAAAGATAACACACTAGAGAGCTGTACACAATTATCTTGTCTAAGGGATATCAAGCAAACAGCACTGTATAAACAGCCCAACATTAAGCTAATATCATCAACAAGTGAAATCATCAGCAAGTGAAATCAAGTAAATACTAGTAAAACATCATACTAGTCAAACATCATCTTATATTGCTTTTACTCCCCCTTTTGTCATCAAAAGTGGTCAGTAAGCATGAGCAACAAATTCATCACTATAAATCCTGCAAGAAAGGTTAGTGCATAGTCCAAATAACTAACTAAACTACCATAAGTGCATCAGTATCCAAAGTTATTACAGTCATCCAAGACAACAAAAGTAAGCCAAACAGTAGCAAAATAAAACAGAGTTTATGAGACAGAAAACAGAACAGCATCAACAGTTTTCATGAGACAAATTTTAGGCATCAGAACCATCCCCCTCCGAAACAGCTTCCTCTTCAACATCAGTGGCAATGTCTTCATCATTATTAAGGTTATCAATGAAGGTCATGAGCACAGCCACCCTATCTCTTGATTTCTTCAGGAAGTTCTCATGCTTGCTAACTAGCTTCCTTTGTTCCTTGCTCATGGCAATTAAGTGATTTGATTGTGAAACAAACTCTTGAGCAACATCCTTGACCACATTCAGCAAAGCAGATTTCTTCCCAGTGGAAATGGAAGTACCCTCAGTGGAATGAGGAGGAGAGTCATCTGGGATGTATTCTTCATCATCATCATCTAGAACTACTCTCTCAGATCGAGTTGGTCCTTTTTGCTGTTTCACTGAACCACCCTTTTAAGTATGAATGTTTATTTTCATAAGCCTCATTTGACAGGTCAACACCAAAAGTCTCAAATATGCAAGTCAAAGTGCTTTATCTTTCACACTTCTAACAGAATCAAACATGTATCTAGCCATCAAATAGGCAAAAGAGATTTCTGTTTTAGTGATTAGGGCATACAAAACAAGTGTGTCCGTGTAAGAAACCCTTTGATATGAACCACTTTGAGGAATTAAAATGTGGTTGACAATACGGTGTAACTGAGCACGTTCATATCCGAGGGCTTTGTGAGTGGGTGTGATGCCATCGATTAATGAAACATGTTCACAAATGTGAGCCAAAGCATCATGGTAAGAGATACCAACACCTTCATCCTACTTCACAGATGTATAAGCACACGGCCCTACATCAGTGTACTTCAAGGAGTCACTGATTGTCTCATTATTCAAGATAATGTCTCTGCCCTTAATATAAGAATGCACGCTTCCTTCATGGTAAGTCATGTTTGCATAAAATTCTTTGACTAACTTAGGATATACTGGTTTTTTGATTTTGAAAAGGTGATTCAGTCTAAAAATTCTAGATTTTCAACAAAAGGAAAACCTTTCTTTTTCAAATCAGGTAAATCAGCAAGAAAAGATGGACAAAGAGTGCGATACTTAATAACTCCCTCATAGAAATCATGGTTCATGGCAGATTTGAAACGATGGGGGTTAAAGTCTGAGTGAGATGTCATGAAGTGTGATTTGTGAGCAAAGGGATCAATGTCTAGTTCGCTAACAGATTTGAGAGGGTGATGAGGGTTACCTCTTTGTGAACGCACAGGAACAGACCTTGACTTAGGTTTTGTAGCCTCAGGAACAGGCTCTTCAACAGCAGGACGCTTACCCTTGGATGAACTAGGTTTTGTGGAACTTGGTTTGGATGGCGTTGCCTTTGATGGTGGCGTCGGTTTGGCAGGAGCAGGATACCTTGGAGTGGTCTTGGTACGCGCCATGGGATCAGTTCGAGGAGGAGAGGTAGGAGGAGAAGGTGAGGGAGTGAAAGTGGTGTCTTGAGAACGGGTTGATGGTCTAAGAAATCCTGGAAGTTTATGGATTTTCTCACGAGGTGCTCTTTTAGCAATAACTTTCTTCCCCATTTTGGTTGGATTTAAGCTTTTGGTGGAGGAGACAGTGGAGTGAGAGGGAAGAAACCGAAGGGTTGAGGAGAAGTTATGGAGGGAAGAGAGGGAGTGTTGGCAACCGTACCCAAAATTGGTTTTCCAAAACCATGCAACTGCATCACCCTTTTTGAAATGACATGAAAAGACCTGACCTCATAAATTTAAGATTTGATTTGAATTGAAAATAAAATAGGCAATGAATTTTAAATTTTGAAAAACCAAAAATAAACTGAAATCTTTTTTGGATTATAAACATTAAATGAAAAAAATTAAAAAATAAACACACAGCCCATCACAAAAAAAATGTAACATTCACATATGGGCCCAGAGATAGTTGGATTTAAGGAAACACAATGGACCATTCTAGATCTGATTTTGAGGTTGGCCCAGATTATCTTTCATTTGAAGCAAACCCAGAACACGCTGGCTTGATGGAGACGTTCATCACTTGCCCAGAATTGTCTCATACTTGACCAAACATTTAAGGACTTTCCAAGGAAGCAACATAAACCAGAAGCGCTCCTTCTATCAACTCTATCACCAGCAAAATCTGCATCACAATAACCAACTGCAGAAAAATCATCAATCTTAGGATACCAAAGACCAAAATTAGATGTGCCATGAACATATCTAATGATCCTTTTAACTGCAGAAAGATGTGACTCTTTAGATTTGGATTGGAACCTAGAACACAATCCAACACTTTGCACAATATCGGGTCTAGAGGAAGTTAGGTACATAAGAGAACCAATCATCCCTCTATACCTAGTCTCATCAACATCTTTCTCAGTTTCTCCCTTATCTAATTTAGAACTAGGATGCATGGGAGTTCCCATGGGTTTGGCATTTTCCATACCAAATTTCTTAACTAATTCCTTGGCATACTTTTCTTGATGAATGAAAATACCTTTTTCAGTTTGTTTAATTTGCAGCCCAAGGAAGAAATTAAGTTCACCCATCATACTCATGTCAAATTCACTTGTCATGAGTTTTCCAAATTCAGAACAAAGGGATTCATTTGCTGATCCAAAAATAATGTCATCAACATATATTTGGACTAGAATAAAAGAATCATTAGAGTTCTTGATGAATAGAGTTGTGTCAGTGGTGCCTCTTTGAAAACCATTTTTCAAAAGAAAAGAGCTAAGTCTCTCATACCAAGCTCTAGGAGCTTGTCTTAAACCATAGAGAGCTTTAGACAATTTGAAAACATGATTAGAATGTTCTTTATTTTCAAAACTAGGAGGCTGCTCCACATACACTTCTCTATCTATCACACCATTCAAAAATGCACATTTCACATCCATTTGATATAATTTAAAACCACAAAATGCAGCATAAGCTAAGAGAAGTCTTATGGCTTCCATTCGGGCAACAGGGGCGAAGGATTCATCAAAGTCTATTCCTTCTTCTTGGTCATATCCTTGAGCCACTAGCCTTGCCTTGTTTCTTGCAATGCTACCATCTTCTCCCAACTTGTTCCGAAATATCCACTTGGTGCCGGTCACTTTCTTTCCACTTGGCCTTGGAACCAAAGTCCATACTTGGTTCTTTTCAAACTCAAGAAGCTCATCCTCCATAGCTTTAACCCAAGAAGGGTCACTAAGTACTTCCTTGACGTTTTGAGGCTCTATTTGTGATAGAAGGGCAATGTTGGATCCTTCATTGACCTTTCTAGTGGAAGACCTTGTTTGCACTCCATGAGAGACGTCCCCAATGACAAATTCCTCAGGATAATTCTTCAAGAATCTCCACTCACGAGGTCTGGTGGACTTGGAGGCAGATTCAGTCATCAAGGGATTCTGGGCGCTGCTGGCCGCAGGATTTCCTTCAGATTCATGAGACAAAATGGAATTGTCTCTTGAATTTTCATCATTTGCAGTTTCTGGTTTAGTTTGTCCAGAATTTTCTTTTCCATGATTTTGAGCGGTTTCATCCTCCTTTTGAGCTTGATTTCCTGCATCACAATCTTCCAAAATGCTTTGCACCAAGTTAGTATCACAAAAAGTAACATATATGGACTCCTCAATAATTCTAGCATCTTGATGATAAACCCTATATGCTTTACTAGTTGTGGAATACCCTACAAACAAGCACTCATAAGCCTTTGGATCAAATTTACCCAAATTTTCTTTGTTATTTAAAACAAAATATTTGCATCCAAAGATGTGCAAGTAATCTAAGTTTGGTGGGTAGCCTTTCCAAAGTTCATAAGGGGTTTTCTTCAAAAGTTTTCTTATGATTGTTCTATTCAAAATGTGGCAAGCCGTATTGACCGCTTCAGCCCAAAGAAATTTTGGAACATTACTCTCACAAAGCATAGCTCTTGTCATCTCTTGTATGCTTCTATTTCTTCTTTCCACAACACCATTTTGTTGTGGTGTTCTTGGACAAGAGAAGTTGTGAGATATTCCAAATTCCTCACAAAAGGATTCAAACAAATTATTTTCAAATTCAGTTCCATGATCGCTTCTTATAGAAGATATTTTTAAATCCTTTTCATTTTGAAGTTTCTTGCAAAAAGGTTCAAAGGCTAAAAAAGCTTCATTTCTGTGTGCAAGAAATAAAATCCAACCAAACCTAGTATAGTCATCCACAATTACTAAACCATAATGTTTACCACCTAGGCTTTGAGTTCTTGTTGGACCAAATAAATCAATGTGTAGCAACTCAAGTGGTCTTTTAGTAGAGATGTCTTCCTTTGGTTTAAAAGAACTTTTTGTTTGTTTTTCCATTTGGCAAGCATCACAAGTGATGTCTTTGTCAAATTTTATCAAAGGAAGACCTCTTACTAATTCTTTCTTTACAAGTTTGTTTATTTGAAACATACTTGCATGGCCCAATCTCTTGTGCCATAACCACTTTTCAGATTCTTTAGAGTGAAGACAAGCTACATTTTTATCCTTTAGTTCATCAAGAGTAAGTCCATACATATTATTGAAACGCTTGGCAACAAACATCACTTCATTTGTCTTTTCATTAACAACACAGCATTCAAGCCTTTTGAAAACAACTAAATATCCTAAATCACACAGCTGACTTATGCTCAAAAGATTGTGCTTTAAACCACATACCAAAAGCACATCATCAATGAAAGTAGATTGCTCATTACCTACTTTTTCAACAGCAATGATTTTACCTTTACCATCATCTCCAAAAGTCACAAAACCTCCATCATACTTATTTAGTTTGATGAAGTAGGTTGACCTTCCAGTCATGTGCCTTGAACATCCACTATCCATGTACCACATGTCCTTTTTGTTCTTGGATGCTAGGCAAATCTGCATGATGAGTTTCAAGTAGCCTTAGGTATCCAAATTAATTTGGATCCTTTGAAGTTAATCCATCTTGGTTGTCCAAGTACATTGAAATCACAAACAATATTGTAAACTTTGTTTCCAACAACTCTTTTTTCAATGAAGCATTGTGCATATGAGTGACCAAATTTCTTGCAATTAACACAATGATTTTCTGATGTGTGCCGCTGAAGTTGAGGTGAGTTATATTGCTTGAAATGATTGAATGGTTGAAATTTTCTGGTTTTTGGAGGAGATGCATTTCTTTTGACAAATTGATTTTTATTAAAGTTATTCCTCTTTACAAAAGCATTTTCACCAGAATTTTTTTGAACATTTTTACCTTTCGAATATGAGGTTTTGTTGTAAAATGGTGGTTTCTTGAGAACAGCCTCATTTTTCGAAATGTAACCCAAACCTGGCAGGTTTGAACTCGGTTCAGTTCTTAGTGAAGGCTCAGCTTCACTTGTGTATACTTCATCAAATTTTTCTTCAAGTGTTGGAGTATTTTCGATACCAGATTTGTTTGGTATGGTTTTGGTATTTGATGAAGAAGCCACAAATTTTATAGATGAAATATTAGAAACTGCATCTTCCTTGGCTATGTAGCCTAAACCAGATTTTTCAAACAATGGTCTTTGACTTGCAAGTAATTTGTCCAAGTTACTAGAACCTTGAGCAAATTTTGCTAAGTCACCATTCAGCCTTTTAATCATGTCATTTAATCTTTCATTTTCAGCAATTAACTCATGTGAAGGATCCACGATGTGCTTTCCTTTTAATTTTTCAAGTTCAGATTTTAGAAATCTGTTTTCTTCAATGATGTCCAAAGCACATTCAGTTTCCTTCACTTTTTCTTTTAAAAACTCATTTTCAGCTCTTAACACATCTCTTTCAGATCTGCATTCATTGTATTTGTCAAGCAGTTTTGAGGTGTTTAAGGTAAGATCAACAATAATAGCATGCAAGTCCTCAATGGTCAAATCATAATAATTTACCTCATCAAGATTGTTGTTTCCAGCCATGAAGCAGTCTTTGTTATCTCCTTCAGATTCTTCTTCTTCATTTGAGTCATTCTCAAGATCCTTGATGATTGGATTTTTGATGGTAAAGAATTTCACAAATGAATTCTCGTTGCAAGTATAGTTTCTAAACCAATCAATAATCCTTTCATACAAAAAGTTGTTTGTCACTAGTACAAACCCCTAAAATTTATAAACCAAAGTATTCAAACCTCGGGTCGTTCTCCCTAGGAATTACAATAAAGTGTCTTGTTATTGGTTGTGAGTTATTTTGGGGTTTGATGAGAAGCATGAAAGATAAATGACAAGAAAGTAAACTAAGGCCTAAAAAGATCTTGGCAAGGGTTGGTGGTCAAGGATCTCTATCCTAATCACTAACCACAATATGAGAATTGGCAAGGATTAATCTCATTAAATCATCCTCTAACTAGTAGTAAAGGAAAGTCAAATGAGCTATATCAATCCTAGTCCATAAGTCCTAACTTTCCACTAATTCAATTAGTGAGAACTAGAGTCAATGGATCCCAATCATCAATTACTTGGACATTAGTAACTCAAGAGGTCCTAAGTTACCTTTCCAAGCTAAGAGTATAAAATTCTACTCTAAAATCCAACCAAGCATTTCATCAAACACTTGGAAGGCATAAAAGGAAAGCATAGTAAAATTGCAAGAAAAGTAAATCTACACTACTCAATTGCAAGGAATTAAACAACAACAAATCAAATGAACACAATTATTATGAATTACCTCTAATTGAATTGAAAGAGAATAGGAGGAACAAAAGTAGATCCACAACAAAGCATAAGAACAACATAAAGGAAATTACAACAAAAGAATAGAGGAAGATGAATGTAACAACAAAGAATTGAAAGGTAGAAGTAGAAGAAAGCAAAGATTAAAACCTAGATCTAAGAACTAATCCTAATCCTAATCCTAGAGTGAAGTGAGAGCTTCTCTCTCTGGAAACTAACTCTAACTACTAAAACTATGACTAATGGTAACTAACTTATGTTTCCATCTTCACTCCTTGAGTTAAATAGCATCAGAAATGAGTTGGATTGGGCCCACAAGGCTTTAGAATTCGCTGGCCACGTTTTGCTTTAAGTGAACCAGGTGGCAGTAACGGCGTGTGCGCGTACTATGCGCGTACGCGTCACCATGCTCGGTTCAACCATAGCAAATCTTATATTGTTTCGAAGCCCCGGATGTTACCTTTCCAACCCAACTAGAACCGCATCATTTGGATCTCTGTAGCTCAAGTTATGATTGTTTAAGTGCGAAGAGGTCGGCTTGACAGTTTTCCGGTTCTTTCATTTCTTCATGAGTTCTCCAACTTTTTATGCTTTCTTTCTTCATTCCCTTGATCCAATCTTTGCCTCCTAAACCTTAAATCACTTAACAAACATATCAAGGCATCTAATGGAATCAAGGTGAATTAGATTTAGCTATTTTAAGTCCTAAAAAGCATGTTTTCACTCTTAAGCACAATTAAGGGAGAAGTTATAAAACCATGCTATTTCATTGAATAAATGTGGGTAAAAGGTTATAAAATCTCCTAAATTAAGCACAAGATAAACCCTACAAATGGGGTTTATCAACCTCCCCACACTTAAACCAAGCATGTCCTCATGCTTAAACCAAGAATGAAGTAAGGGTATGGTGTTTATTCAATGGAAACTAACTAAATGCAATCTACCTATATGCAACTATCTACATGAATGCAATTGCTTGGTCAAGATAAATCAATCTCGAAGAAGAATATATGCATAAGGGCTAAGGACTAGCAAGTCTAATCCACAATTGAATTGAGTTATTAAATTTTTTTCCAAACTTGCATGAAAAGTGATACTTATAGATGGAAACATGTAATTGAGCATCAAACCCTCACCGGATGTGTTTGCGCTCTATTCGCTCAAGTGTTTAGGGTTGATTCTCTCAATTCTCTTCTATTTCATGCTTTCTAAGATTTGTTTTTCTTCTAACAATCAACATATATTTCATGCATGCATACATCTATCATGAGGCCTTTTCTTTAGGTTGTAATGGGGCTAGGGTCAAGGTAGGATGCATATATGGTTAAGTGAGCTTTGGAATTTGAATCTTTGATAAGCTTAGACTTCCCACCTAACCTATATAATGACCTATACAATTAAGTACTAATCTAACTACCCATTCCTCACTTTTTCACATACTTATGCATTTTCTTTTCGCTTTATAACACATATGCAATGATCTTTATTGGACTTTACTTTGGGGCATGTTGTCCCCTTTTTATTTCTTTCTTTTTCTTTGTTTCTTTCTTTTTCTATATTTTTTTTCTTTTCCATATTGTTTTTCTTTTTTTCTTTTCTTATTCTTTTGTTTTTCTCATTTTTCTTTTTTTCCTTTCTATGTACAAGAACATCAATGCATAAGGTTTTACATTTGATCAATACATGAGTATGTACCCAATTCCCAATAATTTTCAATAACAATACAAAACTACCCCTTTTATTCACCCAATGTCCCAAGGTTCCCACACTTGAATGATACTCACACACTAGCCTAAGCTAATCAAAGATTCAAATAAAGGACTATTATTGTTTTTCACTTTAAGGCTTGTAATGTGCTAAAATAAGAACAAGGTGGGTTAATCGTAGGCTCAAATTGGCTAACGAAGGAATATAGAAGGTTGGCTATTTGGATAAGTGAGCTAATGAAATGATGGCCTCAATCATATAAATGCATGTATACACAAAATAATGGACATAAAGAATCAAACAAAGCAAAGATTACATTTATAGAAAGAGAATAATGCACACAAGAAGGAAAA
Organism: Arachis stenosperma; assembly: GCF_014773155.1. NCBI lineage: Eukaryota > Viridiplantae > Streptophyta > Magnoliopsida > Fabales > Fabaceae > Arachis > Arachis stenosperma. Next base: position 107,175,787 of record NC_080386.1, on the reverse strand, counting down.
TAAGTGGTTATAAGATGTAACCACACCATTAGGCTCAAATCTCACTTGCTTGTGTTCTTAGCTCCAAACATGATCCATAACATATATAATTCAAACAAGTTTTATGAAAAGTTTTCACTCAAATCAATTGGTGCCCTATAGATAGAAATCTTGAAAAATTTCATTATTTTGACTAAGCTTATTGTGTATATATATGCAAAAATAAGAAAATGCAAGTAAAAACCATAAAATCCTAGAATGAAATGCAAAAGTGTTGGGATTAGAAATTTGTCACCCAAAATCGCCGACCGGTCGGACGACCTCCCCACACTTAAAAGTTTGCACCGTCCTCGGTGCACTCAAAGATGAGCAAGGGGGTACGGCGACTCTCCGGATTGCTACGTGTTCTTAGTCTTGCTTCCGTTATTGCTTGTGGTGCATCATTTATGAAAAACAAAAATATAACACCATAAGATGAGAAGATATAAAAGCAAGGAAGCATACTTTGTTGGAATGAGGTAAATCACTAGAAATGAGTGAGTGAATTAGTGTGACATGAATGACGAATAAGTGTGTGAATTCTAAATTACGCGGTTTAGAACACACATTAGCCTAAAAGTTATGTCACAAATGAAGCATGCACTTCACTTATTCTAGTGTGCTTGAGATGCTTTAAGTAAACTTGTAAGGTAAAACAAGCATTAAAGAAGCATGAAAGCATTCAAGTTAAAGCCTATGGATGCATATGATCATGAAACACAATACATTAAGGTAAATGCACAACATCATCTATCAAGAGGTTGCTTAATCAAGGAAAAGGATTCAAATCACATGATGGCTAGCTACAACATGCAATTCAAAAGAGTTATAAGCTCGAAGGCAATTCTCATCACTTGGTATTTTTCAAAAGGTAAGCATGAAAAACTCAAAACCAAGTAGCAACATATAACCTCAATCATAGAATCCAACAAATATTATCTAAAAAAAATAGTCATGCTAAAATAGCATTTAGGCAATAAGGAGGCAGCAATGCATAGTAAACTAAGTCAATAATCCAACACTTATAATAAAAAAAAAGGAGAAAATGAAATGAAAACTAACTAAAACTAACTAATCGACTAACCAACTAACTAATTAACTAACTAAAATAAATGGTTATCCATGGTGTTTGGAAGTGTTGGATGAGGGGTAGGAGGAGGGAAGAAGAAAGGAGGAGGAAAGAAATAGAAAGAGGAGAAGAAAAGAAATGTGGTGAAGGAAGGAAATCCACGCGTACGCGCGCGGATGGTGTATTTCGAGAGTGGCGCGTACGCGTCATGTGCGCATGCGCGCGAGTGGGGTTGTGCCAAATGCACAACGTTGGCGTGGCGTAGGCATAACTCTCTGGAAAATGTATGGAATGTGAAACTTCTTAATCCACGCGTACGCACGCATGGCGCGCTCGCGTGGATGGTCGAAAACGCTTGATGCACGCATACGCGTACAGTGCGCGTACGCGTGGATGGTGCTCTGTTTTTCAAAAATTTTTGCTATGTTTTTGCACCAATCCAAGCATTCCAAATCTCCAAACAGCTACCAAAATACCATAAAACCTTATTTAACATACTAAAATACCAATTAAACTCATCAAATCAATCAAAACAAGAATTTAAACTAATTCTACCAATATGTACAAAAAGAGAAAATGAAAAGAAGTTACCATGGTGGGGTGTCTCCCACCTAGCACTTTTGTTTATTGTCCTTAAGTTGGACTTATGGGGAGCTTCTCTCAAGGTGGCTTGTGCTTGTACTCATCTTGAAACTTCCACCAATGCTTGGACTTCCAATAAGCTCCATCATTCAAGATTAATATCTCCAAGCTTTGATGGAGTTCTTCACAAACCATGGGTTCCTAATGTTGATCCTCATGTGTTCCCGGATCCCATATTTTGTCTTCACACCCATCTCCAAGTTGATTATCATTAATCCATGTGGGTGGTGAGCAAGGTGAATTCTCAATAAAGTGACCAAACATCCTTCTAGACCCATGTACTCTAGTTATACACCAACCTTTGCTATCAAGCTTTGGACATGTGACCATAATGAACCTAGAATGATGCTTCTAACCACTAACCATCTCCTTTTTACTCTTAAAGCCACAAATATATCTAAGTTGACCATCCGTTTTAAGCAAACCATATTCAAGGGGAATAATAAAGCTTGAGTATAAGGAATTTACCCACTTGAATGAGAGAGTGGATGGTGGTGGCTTGGGGAGAGGTATTTCCAATGTGCTAGTAAGCTCCACTCCCTTATTTTCTTCCTTGATTGCCTCCACCTCTATATCACTTTCAAATTCATTAGGAGAAGGTTCTTCAAATTCAAAGGATTCTTCACCAAGAAGGTTGGATGCATGATCTTCATCACCAAGGGAACTCAATTCTTGCTTCACTCCTTCCAAGTCTTCATATGGGATATGCCTTGGAGGTTGTGCACATTCCTCCTCAACATCAACTTCAATCTTCTTGGAGGAGTTTTCTATAACTCTAGGTTCCCATGGAGGTTCCGCATCTCCTAAGTCTTCAACCATTTCTTCCTTTTCTTCAATAATCATAGGCTTCTCCAATTGTTCTAATACAAAGTGGCATTCCTCATTTTCCACCGGAGTTTCCAATCTCTCCTTCATGCTATGTTCCTCTTTAGATTCTCCACATGTGACCATGGGAGTGCTTTGAGTGCTCAAGCATTGGAAGGCTAAAATGCTTACTACCTTGGTTAAGGTAGCCATAAATTCTAGTGTCTCCCTTTGTATTTCTCCTTGTCCTTGAAGTATAAGGCTAAGAATTTCATCCATTGAGGATTGGAGTGGATAAGAGGGTTCATTGTCTTGGAGAAAGGGTTCATTATAGGAAGGTGGTTCTTCTTGGTAAGGTGGTGGTGTGTATTGAGGTGGCTCTTGGAAGTAGTAATCTTGGAATGGTGATTCCATGTAGGGCTCATATGGTTCAAAAGGTGGTTGGTATGGTGGATAAGGATTAGAGTCATATGGAGGTATTTGGTGAAAAGAGGCTTATGAGTATAGTTGATGATCATGTTGAGGAGATAATTCATAGGCATATGGTGGTGGTTCTTGAAAGTCACAAGGAGATTCACCATAGCCATTGGATTGGTATGCATCATAGAATGGCTCTTCTTCATAGTGCATTGATGGAGGTTGTTGCCATGAAGATTGATCATATGCATATGGCTCCTCCCACCTTTGGTTGTCCCATCCTTGATGCATGTTATCATTGAAATTCACATCTCCTACAAGATAGTTGTAATCATACTCATAGCCAAAATGAGAATTCATGATGAAAAGAGAAAGTAAAATTCAAAAGCTAATAGAAATTAAGAGAAACAAAATTCTACAACTAGCAAATAAAGCAAAGGGCAATATATTCACAATATTCACATATATACAATAACCAATAACATAACACCATTGCAATTTCCAGGCAACGGCGCCATTTTGATGATTGGATTTTTGATGGTATAGAATTTCACAAATGAATTCTCGTTGCAAGTATAGTTTCTAAACCAATCAATAATCCTTTCATACAAAAAGTTGTTTGTCACTAGTACAAATCCCTAAAATTTATAAACCGAAGTATTCAAACCTCGGGTCGTTCTCCCTAGGAATTACAATAAAGTGTCTTGTTATTGGTTGTGAGTTATTTTGGGGTTTTGATAAGAAGCATGAAAGATAAATGACAAGAAAGTAAACTAAGGCCTAAAAAGATCTTGGCAAGGGTTGGTGGTCAAGGATCTCTATCCTAATCACTAACCACGATATGAGAATTGGCAAGGATTAATCTCATTAAATCATCCTCTAACTAGTAGTAAAGGAAAGTCAAATGAGCTATATCAATCCTAGTCCATAAGTCCTAACTCTCCACTAATTCAATTAGTGAGAACTAGAGTCAATGGATCCCAATCATCAATTACTTGGACATTAGTAACTCAAGAGGTCCTAAGTTACCTTTCCAAGCCAAGAGTATAAAATTCTACTCTAAAATCCAACCAAGCATTTCATCAAACACTTGGAAGGCATAAAAGGAAAGCATAGTAAAATTGCAAGAAAAGTAAATCTACACTACTCAATTGCAAGGAATTAAACAACAACAAATCAAATGAACACAATTATTATGAATTACCTCTAATTGAATTGAAAGAGAATAGGAGGAACAAAAGTAGATCCACAACAAAGCATAAGAACAACATAAAGGAAATTACAACAAAAGAATAGAGGAAGATGAATGTAACAACAAAGAATTGAAAGGTAGGAGTAGAAGAAAGCAAAGATTAAAACCTAAATCTAAGAACTAATCCTAATCCTAATCCTAGAGAGAAGTGAGAGCTTCTCTCTCTAGAAACTAACTCTAACTACTAAAACTATGAATAATGGTAACTAACTTATGTTTCCATCTTCACTCCTTGGGTTAAATAGCATCAGAAATGAGTTGGATTGGGCCCACAAGGCTTTAGAATTCGCTGGCCACGTTTTGCTTTAAGTGAACCAGGTGGCAGCAACGGCGCGTGCGCGTACTATGCACGTACGTGTCACCATGCGCGGTTCAACCATAGCAAATCTTATATTATTTCGAAGCCCCGGATGTTAGCTTTCCAACCCAACTGAAACCGCATCATTTGGACCTCTGTAGCTCAAGTTATGGTTGTTTAAGTGCGAAGAGGTCGGCTTGACAGCTTTCCGGTTCTTTCATTTCTTCATGAGTTCTCCAACTTTTCATGCTTTCTTTCTTCATTCCCTTGATCCAATCTTTGCCTCCTAAACCTTAAATCACTTAACAAACATATCAAGGCATCTAATGGAATCAAGGTGAATTAGATTTAGCTATTTTAAGTCCTAAAAAGCATGTTTTCACTCTTAAGCACAATTAAGGGAGAAGTTATAAAACCATGCTATTTCATTGAATAAATGTGGGTAAAAGGTTATAAAATCTCCTAAATTAAGCACAAGATAAACCCTACAAATGGGGTTTATCAACCTCCCCACACTTAAACCAAGCATGTCCTCATGCTTAAACCAAGAATGAAGTAAGGGTATGGTGTTTATTCAATGGAAACTAACTAAATGCAATCTACCTATATGCAACTATCTGCATGAATGCAATTGCTTGGTCAAAATAAATCAATCTCCAAGAAGCATATATGCACAAGGGCTAAGGACTAGCAAGTCTAATCCACAATTGAATTAAGTTATTAAATATTTTTACAAACTTGCATGAAAAGTGATACTTATAGATGGAAACATGTAATTGAGCATCAAACCCTCACCGGATGTGTTTGCGCTCTATTCGCTCAAGTGTTTAGGGTTGATTCTCTCAATTCTCCTCTATTTCATGCTTTCTAAGATTTGTTTTTCTTCTAACAATCAACATATATTTCATGCATGCATACATCTATCATGAGGCCTTTTCTTTAGATTGTAATGGGGCTAGGGTCAAGGTAGGATGCATATATGGTTAAGTGACCTTTGGAATTTGAATCTTTGATAAGCTTAGTGGTGGACAAAATTGTGAGCACATCAATGTAGTATTCTTTGTTATTGTATGGAATCATTATTATGGCTCTTGGCTATGTGTGGACACAACTCCGTTCAACTTAACCAGCAAGTGTACTGGGTCATCCAAGTAATACCTTACGTGAGTAAGGGTCGATCCCACAGAGATTGTTGGTATGAAGAAAGCTATGGTCACCTTGTAAATCTCAGTTAGGAAGCTTAAATGGTTATGGGTTTCAAAAATTAATAATAAATAGAAAATAAAAAGGGATAGAAATACTTATGTAAATCAATAGTGGGAATTTCAGATAGGCGTGTGGAGATGCTAGAATCCTTTTGAATCTCTACTTTCTTATTGCTTTCATCCAATCCTTCTTACTCCTTTCCATGGCAAGCTGTATGTAGGGCATCACCATCATCAATGGCTACTTTTAATCCTCTCGGGAAAATGGTCCTATGCACTGTCACTGCACGGCTAATCGTCTGGAGGCATCACCCTTGTTGATAGCTACATCCCATCCTCTCAGTGAAAATGGTCCAAATGCTCTGTCACAGCACGGCTAATCATCTTTCGGTTCTCAATCAGGTTGGAGTAGAATCCCTTGATTCTTTTGCGTTTGTCATCATGCCCAGCCTTCAGGAGTTTGAAGCTCGTCACAGTCATTCAATACCAGAATCCTACTCGGAATACCACAGACAAGGTTAGACTTTCCGGATTCCCGGGATCCTACTCAAAATACCACAGACAAGGTTAAACTTTCCGGATCCCCATGAATGCCGCCATCTATCTAGCTTATACCACAAAGATTCTGTTGGGGAATCTAAGAGATATGTGCCCGGCCTAAGGTAGAACGGAAGTGGTAGTCAGTCACGCACGTTCATAGGTGAGAATGATGATGAGTGTCACGGATCATCACATTCATCAAAGTGTTGTGCAACGTATATCTTGGAATAAGAATAAAAGAGAATTGAATAGAAAGTAATAGTGATTGTATTGAAACTTGAGGTACAGCAGAGCTCCACACCCTTAATCTATGGTGTGCAGAAACTCCACCGTTGAAAATACATAAGTGAAAGGTTCAGGCATGGCCGAATGGCCAGCCCCCCTCCCCCCGAAATGATCAAAAAGACCGAATGATCCAAGACTAAATAGTCAAAAGATTAAACTGTCAAAAGATAAGACGTCTAATACAATAGTAACTTATCCTATTTATACTAGACTAGCTACTAGGGTTTACATGAGTAAGTAATTAATGCATAAATCCACTTCTGGGGCCCACTTGGTGTATGCTTGGGCTGAGCTTGATCTATCCATGAGCTGAGGCTTTTCTTGGAGTTGAACGCCGAGTTATAACGTGTTTTGGGCGTTCAACTCCGGATCATGACGTGTTTCTGGCGTTTAACTCCAGACAGCAGCATGTACTTGGCGTTCAACGCCAAGTTACGTCGTCAATTTCCGAATAAAGTATGGACTATTATATATTGCTGGAAAGCTCTGGATGTCTACTTTCCAACGCCGTTATGAGTGCGCCATTTAGAGTTCTGTAGCTCCAGAAAATCTATTTTGAGTGCAGGGAGGTCAGATTCCAACAGCATCAGCAGTCCTTTTGTCAGCCTTTTTCAGAGTTTTGCTCAGGTCCCTCAATTTCAGCCAGAAATTACCTTAAATTACAGAAAAACACACAAACTCATAGTAAAGTCCAGAAATGTGAATTTAACATAAAAACTAATGAAAACATCCCTAAAAGTAGCTTGAACTTACTAAAAATTACCTAAAAACAATGCCAAAAAGCGTATAAATTATCCGCTCATCACAATACCAAACTTAAATTGTTGCTTGTCCCCAAGCAACTGAAAATCAAATAGGATAAAAAGAAGAGAATATACTATAAATTCCAAAATATCAATGAATATTAATTCTAATTAGATGAGCGGGACTTGTAGCTTTTTGCTTCTGAACAGTTTTGGCATCTCACTTTTTCCTTTGAAGTTTTAGAATGATTGGCTTCTCTAGGAACTTAGAATTTCGGATAGTGTTATTGACTTTCCTAGTTAAGCATGTTGATTCTTGAACACAGCTACTTATGAGTCTTGGCCGTGGCCCTAAGCACTTTGTTTTCCAGTATTACCACCGGATACATAAATGCCACAAACACATGACTGGGTGAACCTTTTCAGATTGTGACTCAGCTTTGCTAGAGTCCCCAGTTAGAGGTGTCCAGAGCTCTTAAGCACACTCTTTCTGCTTTGGATCCTTTTTACCCTTGCCTTTTGGTTTTAAGGGCTATTGGCTTTTTCTGCTTGCTTTTTCTTTTTCTTTCTATATATATATATATTTTTTTGTCATTTTTTTTCGCAAGCTTTTGCTATTCACTACTTTTTCTTGCTTCAAGAATTAATTTCATGATTTTTTGGATCATCAATAACATTTCTCTTTGTTCATCATTCTTTCAAGAGCCAACAGTTTTAACAACAAAATCAAAAATATGCACTGTTCAAGCATTCATTCAGAAAACAAAAAGTATTGTCACCACATCAATATAATTAAATTAAATTCAAGGATAAGTTCGAAATTCATGTACTTCTTGTTCTTTTGAATTAAAACATATTTCATTTAAGAGAGGTGAAGGAGTAATGGAATTATTCATAACTTTAAGACATAGTTACTATATACTAATGATCATGAAGTAGAGACATAAAATATAACATAGAAACCGAAAAATAGAAAGAAATAAGAACAAGGAATGAATCCACCTTAGTGGCGTCTTCTTCTTGAAGGACCAACAATGTCCTTAAGCTCTTCTATGTCCCTTCCTTGCCTTTGTTGCTCCTCCCTCATTGCTCTCTGATCTTCTCTTATTTCATGGAGAATGATGGAGTGCTCATGATGTTCCACCCTTAATTGTTCCACATTGTGGCTCAAATCTTCTAAGAAAGTGTTGAGTTGTTCCCAATAGTTGTTGGGAGGAAAGTGCATCCCTTGAGGCATCTCAGGAATTTCTTGATGATGAGCTTCCTCATGCATCTCTTGAGAACTGTGGAGGGTTTCTCTTGCTTGCTCCATCCTCTTCTTGGTAATGGACTTATCCTCTTCAATGGAGATATCTCATTCTATGATAACTCCAGCTGAGTAACATAGATGGCAAATAAGGTGAGAAAAAGCTAGCCTTGCCATGGTGGAGGGCTTTTCGGCTATTTTGTAGAATTCATTGGAGATGACTTCATGAATTTCTACTTCCTCTCCAATCATGATGCTATGAATCATGATGGCCCGATCCACAGTAACTTCAGATCGGTTGCTAGTGGGAATGATGGAGCGTTGAATGAACTCCAACCATCCTCTAGCCACAGGCTTGAGGTCCAGTCTTCTTAGTTAGACTGGCTTGCCTTTGGAGTCTCTCTTCCATTGAGCTCCTTCCACACATATGTCCATAAGGACTTGGTCCAACCTTTGATTAAAGTTGACCCTTCTAGTGTAAGGGCGTGCATCTTCTTGCATCTTGGGCAAGTGGAACGCCAATCTCACATTCTCCGGACTAAAATCTAAGTATTTCCCCCGAACCATTGTGAGATAATTCTTTGGACTCGGGTTCATACTTTGATCATGGTTCCTAGTGATCCATGCATTGGCATAGAACTCTTGAACCATTAAGATTTCGACTTGTTGCATGGGGTTGGTTAGGACTTCCCAACCTCTTCTTCGGATCTCATGTCGGATCTCCGGATACTCATTTTTCTTGAGCTTGAAAGGGACCTCAGGGATCACCTTCTTCTTTGCCACAACATCATAGAAGTGGTCTTGATGGCTTTTGGAGATGAATCTTTCCATCTCCCATGACTCGGAGGTGGAAGCTTTTGTCTTCCCTTTTCCTTTTCTAGAGGATTCTCCGGCCTTAGGTGCCATTGATGGTAATGGAAAAATAAAAAGCTTATGCTTTTACCACACCAAACTTAGAATATTGCTCGCCCCCGAGAAGAAAGAAGAAGAGAAGAAGAAGAAGAAAATATGGAGGAGAAGGGTGAATGTGTATTCGGCCAAGGGGAGAAGAGAGGGTTGTGTTGTGTGAAAATGAAGTGGGATGGAGGGGTTTATATAGGGAAAGGGGAGAGTGAAGTTTCGGCCATATAGGGTGGGATTGGGTGGGAAAGAAAATTTGAATTTGGAAGGTAGGTGGGGTTTATGGGGAAGAGTGGATGGATGTGAATGGTGAAGATGGTAATTGGGAAGAGAGATTGAGGTGATTGGTGAAGGGTTTTGGGAAGGAGTGTTTATTGGGAAGAGTAAAATAGGATTAGGAGGTAAGGTGGGAATATGTTAGGTGGGGATCCTGTGGGGTCTACAGATCCTGAGGTGATCCTGTGGGGTCCACAGATCCTGAGGTGTCAAGGAATTCCATCCCTGCACCAAATAGGCATGTAAAATGCCCTTGCATACCATTCTGGCGTTGAACGCCCATGTAAAGCATGTTCTGGGCGTTCAACGCCCATATGCAGCATGTTTCTGACGTTGAACGCCAGTTCCGTGCTTGTTACTGGCGTTCAGCGCCAGCTTTTCCTCTAGGCACATTCCTGGCATTCAAACGCCAGGATGTTGCTTGTTTCTGGCGTTCAGCGCCAGATTCATGCTCTGTTCTGGCGTTGAACGCCAGCCAGATGCTTCTTACTGGCGTTGAACGCCAGTCTGTGCTTCCTCCAGGGTGCAATTTTTCTTCTGCTATTTTTGATTCTGTTTTTTTTTTTAATTTTTATTTTTTTTGTGACTCTACATGATCATGTACCTAATAAAACACAAAATAACAATAAAATAAAATAAAATAAAAATTAGATAAATAAAATTGGGTTGCCTCCCAACAAGCGCTTCTTTAATGTCAATAGCTTGACAGTGGGCTCTCATGGAGCCACAAGGTGATCAGGTCAATGTTGTATAGTCCCAACACCAAACTTAGAGTTTGGATATGGAGTCTTAACACCAAACTTAGAGTTTGGTTGTGGCCCCCCAACACCAAACTTAGAGTCTGACTGTGGGGGGCTCTTCTTGACTCTGAACTGAGAGAAGCTATTCATGTTTACTCTCTTTTGTCACAGAGGGATGGCCATGTGCCTTAAACACAAGGTAGTCCCCATTCAATTGAAGGACTAATTCACCTCTGTTGACATCTATCACAGCTCCTGCTGTAGCTAGGAAAGGTCTTCCAAGGATGATGCATTCATCCTCTTCCTTCCTAGTGTCTAAGATTATGAAATCAGCAGGGATGTAAAGGCCTTCAACCTTTACTAACACGTCCTCTACTATTCCATAAGCTTGTCTCAATGACTTGTCTGCCAATTGTAATGAGAACAAGGCAGGTTGTACCTCAATGATCCCCAGCTTCTCCATTACAGAGAGTGGCATAAGATTTATCCCTGACCCTAGATCACATAGAGCTTTTGCAAAGGTCATGGTGCCTATGGTACAAGGTATCAAAAACTTGCCAGGATCTTGTCTCTTTTGAGGTAAAATTTGCTGAATCCAGGTATCCAGTTCACTAATGAGCAAAGGAGGTTCACTTTCCCAAGTCTCATTACCAAACAACTTGGCATTCAGCTTCATGATAGCTCCTAAATATTGAACAACTTGCTCTCCAGTCATGTCTTCATCCTCTTCAGAGGAAGAATAGTCTTCAGAGCTCATGAATGGTAGAAGGAGATTTAATGGAATCTCTATGGTCTCTATATGAGCCTCAGATTCCTTTGGATCCTTAATAGGAAACTCCTTCTTGCTTGAGGGACGTCCCAGGAGGTCTTCCTCACTAGGATTTTTGTCCTCCTCCTCCCTTGTGCATTCGACCATATTGATTATATCAATGGCCTTGCACTCTCCTTTTGGATTTTCTTCTGTATTGCTTGGGAGAATACTGGGAGGAGTTTCAATGACTTTCTTACTCAGCTGGCCTACTTGTGCCTCCAGATTTCTGATGGAGGATCTTGTTTCACTCATGAAACTGAAAGTGGCCTTTGACAGATCAGAGACTAGATTGGCTAAATTAGAAGTGTTTTGTTCAGAATTCTCTGTCTGTTGCTGAGAAGATGATGGGAAAGGCTTGCTATTGCTTAGCCTATTGCGTCCACCATTGTTAAAGCCTTGTTGAGGCTTTTGTTGATCATTCCATGAGAAATTTGGATGATTTCTCCATGATGAGTTATAGGTGTTTCCATAAGGTTCATCCATGTAATTAACCTCTGCCATGGCAGGGTTCTCAGGATCATAAGCTTCTTCAGAAGCTGCCTCTTTAGTACTGTTGGATGCATGTTGCCATCCATTCAGATTTTGAGAGATCATGTTGACCTGTTGAGTCAACACTTTGTTCTGAGCCAATATGGCATTCAGAGCATCAATTTCAAGAACTCCTTTCTTCTGAGGTATCCCATTATTCACGGAATTCTTCTCAGAAGTGTACATGAATTGGTTGTTTGCAACCATGTCAATGAGTTCTTGAGCCTCTTCAGGCGTTTTCTTTAGGTGAATGGATCCACCTGCAGAATGGTCCAATGACATTTTTGAAAATTCAGATAGACCATAATAGAATATATCTAATATGGTCCATTCTGAAAACATGTCAGATGGACATCTTTTGGTCAGCTGCTTGTATCTTTCCCAAGCTTTATAGAGGGATTCACCATCTTTTTGTTTGAAGGTTTGAACATCCACTCTCAGCTTGCTCAGCTTTTGAGGAGGAAAGAATTTATCCAAGAAGGCAGTAACCAGCTTATCCCAGGAGTCCAGGCTATCCTTGGGTTGTGAATCCAACCATATTCTAGCTCTGTCTCTTACAGCAAAAGGGAAAAGCATGAGTCTGTAGACTTCAGGATCAACTCCATTCGTCTTTACAGTCTCACAGATCTGCAAGAACTCAGTTAAAAACTGGTAAAGATCTTCAGATGGAAGTCCATAAAACTTGCAGTTTCTGTTGCATTAAAGCAACTAGTTGAGGCTTAAGCTCAAAGTTATTGGCTCCAATGGCAGGAATGGAGATGCTTCTTCCATCAAATTTGGACGTTGGCTTTGTGAAGTCACCAAGCATTCTCCTTGCATTATTATTATTTTCGGCTGCCATCTCCTTCTCTTGCTCTAATATTTCTGAAAGATTACCTTTAGATTGTTGTAACTTAGCTTCTCTTAATTTTCTCTTCAGAGTTCTTTCAGGTTCTGGATCAATTTCAACAAGAGTGCCTTTTTCCTTGTTCCTTCTCATATGAAAGAAAAGAAAACAAGAAAAGAAGAGGAATCCTCTATGTCACAGTATAGAGATTCCTTTATGTTAGTAGAAAAAGAAAGGGAAGAAGAATGAAGAAGAGTGGGTTCGGATTTTTTAGATGAAGAGAGGTGAAGAGAAGTGTTAGTAATTAAATAATTAAATAGAAGAAGAGAAGAGGAAGAGAATTCGAAAATAATTTAAAAAAAGGGTTAGTGATTTTCGAAAATTAGAGATAAGATGTAATTAAAAACATGAAACAATTAGTTAATTAAAAGAATTTTTGAAAAAGGGGTGAGATATTTTCGAAAATTAGAGAGGAAAGAGTAGTTATGTGGTTTTGAAAAAGATAAGAAACAAACAAAAAGTTAATTAGTTAGTTGAAAAAAATTTTAAAATCAAATTTGAAAAGATAAGAAGATAAGATAAGATAAGATATTTTTGAAATCAAATTTTGAAAAAGATAAGATAAAAAGATAAGATTTTTAAGAAAAAGATATTTTGAAAAAGATTTAATTTTAAAATTGAAATTAATTACTTAACTAACAAGTAATTACAAGATATGATTCTAGAATTTAAAGATTGAACCTTTCTTAACAAGAAAGTAACAAACTTCAAATTTTTGAATCAATCACATCGATTGTTAGCTAATTTTCAAAAATTTGATATAAAGATAAGAAAAAAGATTTTGAAATTATTTTGAAAAAGATTTTTGAAATTTTCGAAAAATAGAAAAAAAATGAAAAAGATATGATTTTTGAAAAAGATTTTGAAAAGATAAAATTGAAAATTTGACTTGACTTGTAAGAAACAACTAATTTTGAAAATTTTTGACTAAGTCAACTCAAATTTTCGAAAATTATGAGAAAAATAAGGAAAAGATTTTTTTTTACTTTTGAATTTTTAATGAGGAGAGAGAAAAACATAAACATGAACCAAAACATAAAATTTTTGGATCAAAACACAAGATGCATGCAAGAACACTATGAATGTCAAGATGAACACCAAGAACACTTTGAAGATCATGATGAACATCAAGAACATATTTTTGAAAAATTTTTGATGCAAAGAAAACATGCAAGACACCAAACTTAGAATTCTTTAATGCATGGACTCTAAAAAATGCACATGAAAAATAACAAACAACACAAAACAAGAAAACATCAAGATCAAACAAGAAGCTCTTGTCAAGAACAACTTGAAGATCATGAAGAACACCATGAATGCATGAATTTTTTCGAAAAATGCAAGAAAAGTTTTTAAAGCATGCAATTGACACCAAACTTAAAACATGATACAAGACAAGAAACACAAAATATTTTTGGTTTTTATGATTTTATTAATTTTTTTGGATTTTTATTAATTTTTTTTCGAAAATGTTCTTTAGAAAAATGAAAATAAAAAATAAAATAAAAAAATATTTTTGAAAGATTTTTGAAAACTTTTTGAAAAGAAAATTACCTAATCTGAGCAACAAGATGAACCGTCAGTTGTCCATACTCGAACAATCCCCGGCAACGGCGCCAAAAACTTGGTGGACGAAATTGTGAGCACATCAATGTAGTATTCTTTGTTATTGTATGGAATCATTATTATGGCTCTTGGCTATGTGTGGACACAACTCCGTTCAACTTAACCAGCAAGTGTACTGGGTCATCCAAGTAATACCTTACGTGAGTAAGGGTCGATCCCACAGAGATTGTTGGTATGAAGCAAGCTATGGTCACCTTGTAAATCTCAGTTAGGCAGATTAAATGGTTATGGGTTTCGAAAATTAATAATAAATAGAAAATAAAAAGGGATAGAAATACTTATGTAAATCAATAGTGGGAATTTCAGATAGGCGTGTGGAGATGCTAGAATCCTTTTGAATCTCTACTTTCTTATTGCTTTCATCCAATCCTTCTTACTCCTTTCCATGGCAAGCTGTATGTAGGGCATCACCATCATCAATGGCTACTTTTAATCCTCTCAGAAAAATGGTCCTATGCGCTGTCACTGCACGGCTAATCGTCTGGAGGCATCACCCTTGTTGATAGCTACATCCCATCCTCTCAGTGAAAATGGTCCAAATGCTCTGTCACAGCACGGCTAATCATCTGTCGGTTCTCAATCAGGTTGGAGTAGAATCCCTTGATTCTTTTGCGTTTGTCATCACGCCCAGCCTTCAGAAGTTTGAAGCTCGTCACAGTCATTCAATACCGGAATCCTACTCAGAATACCACAGACAAGGTTAGACTTTCCGGATTCCCGGGATCCTACTCGGAATACCACAGACAAGGTTAGACTTTCCGGATCCCCATGAATGCCTCCATCTATCTAGCTTATACCACAAAGATTCTGTTGGGGAATCTAAGAGATATGCGCCCGGCCTAAGGTAGAACGGAAGTGGTTGTCAGTCACGCACGTTCATAGGTGAGAATGATGATGAGTGTCACGGATCATCACATTCATCAAAGTGTTGTGCAACGTATATCTTGGAATAAGAATAAAAGAGAATTGAATAGAAAGTAATAGTGATTTTATTGAAACTTGAGGTACAGCAGAGCTCCACACCCTTAATCTATGGTGTGCAGAAACTCCACCGTTAAAAATACATAAGTGAAAGGTTCAGGCATGGCCGAATGGCCAGCCCCCCCAGAATGATCAAAAAGACCGAATGATCCAAGACTAAACAGTCAAAAGATTAAACTGTCAAAAGATAAGACGTCTAATACAATAGTAACTTATCCTATTTATACTAGACTAGCTACTAGGATTTACATGAGTAAGTAATTGATGCATAAATCCACTTCTGGGGCCCACTTGGTGTATGCTTGGGCTGAGCTTGATCTATCCACGAGCTGAGGCTTTTTTTGGAGTTGAACGCCGAGTTATAACGTGTTTTGGGCGTTCAACTCCGGATCATGACGTGTTTCTGGCGTTTAACTCCAGACAGCAGCATGTACTTGGCGTTGAACGCCAAGTTACGTCATCAATTTCCGAATAAAGTATGGACTATTATATATTGCTGGAAAGCTCTGGATGTCTACTTTCCAACGCCATTGAGAGTGCGCCATTTAGAGTTCTGTAGCTCTAAAAAATCTATTTTGAGTGCAGGGAGGTCAGATTCCAACAGCATCAGCAGTCCTTTTGTCAGCCTTTTTCAGAGTTTTGCTCAGGTCCCTCAATTTCAGCCAGAAATTACCTGAAATTATAGAAAAACACACAAACTCATAGTAAAGTCCAGAAATGTGAATTTAACATAAAAACTAATGAAAACATCCCTAAAAGTAGCTTGAACTTACTAAAAACTACCTAAAAACAATGCCAAAAAGTGTATAAATTATCCGCTCATCACTTAGACTTCCCACCTAACCTATATAATGACCTATACAATTAAGTACTAATCTAACTACCCATTCCTCACTTTTTCACATACTTATGCATTTTCTTTTCGCTTTATAACACATATGCATTGATCTTTATTGGACTTTACTTTGGGGCATGTTGTCCCCTTTTTATTTCTTTCTTTTTCTTTGTTTCTTTCTTTTTCTATATTTTTTTTTCTTTTCCATATTGTTTTTCTTTTTTTCTTTTCTTATTCTTTTGTTTTTCTCATTTTTCTTTTTTTTCTTTCTATGTACAAGAACATCAATGCATAAGGTTTTACATTTGATCAATACATGAGTATGTACCAAATTCCCAATATTTTTCAATAACAATACAAAACTATCCCTTTTATTCACCCAATGTCCCAAGGTTCCCACACTTGAATGATACTCACACACTAGCCTAAGCTAATCAAAGATTCAAATAAAGGACTATTATTGTTTTTCACTTTAAGGCTTGTAATGTGCTAAAATAAGAACAAGGTGGGTTAATCGTAGGCTCAAATTGGCTAACGAAGGAATATAGAAGGTTGGCTATTTGGATAAGTGAGTTAATGAAATGATGGCCTCAATCATATAAATGCATGTATACACAAAATAATGGACATAAAGAATCAAACAAAGCAAAAATTACATTTATAGAAAGAGAATAATGCACACAAGAAGGAAAATAAGTGGTTATAAGATGTAACCACACCATTAGGCTCAAATCTCACTTGCTTGTGTTCTTAGCTCCAAACATGATCCATAACATATATAATTCAAACAAGTTTTATGAAAAGTTTTCACTCAAATCAATTGGTGCCCTATAGATAGAAATCTTGAAAAATTTCATTATTTTGACTAAGCTTATTGTGTATATATATGCAAAAATAAGAAAATGCAAGTAAAAACCATAAAATCCTAGAATGAAATGCAAAAGTGTTGGGATTAGAAATTTGTCACCCAAAATCGCCGACCGGTCGGACGACCTCCCCACACTTAAAAGTTTGCACCGTCCTCGGTGCACTCAAAGATGAGCAAGGGGATACGGCGACTCTCCGGATTGCTACGTGTTCTTAGTCTTGCTTCCGTTATTGCTTGTGGTGCATCATTTATGAAAAACAAAAATATAACACCATAAGATGAGAAGATATAAAAGCAAGGAAGCATACTTTGTTGGAATGAGGTAAATCACTAGAAATGAGTGAGTGAATTAGTGTGACATGAATGAAGAATAAGTGTGTGAATTCTAAATTACGCGGTTTAGAACACACATTAGCCTAAAAGTTATGTCACAGATGAAGCATGCACTTCACTTATTCTAGTGTGCTTGAGATGCTTTAAGTAAACTTGTAAGGTAAAACAAGCATTAAAGAAGCATGAAAGCATTCAAGTTAAAGCCTATGGATGCATATGATCATGAAACACAATGCATTAAGGTAAATGCACAACATCATCTATCAAGAGGTTGCTTAATCAAGGAAAAGGATTCAAATCACATGATGACTAGCTACAACATGCAATTCAAAAGAGTTATAAGCTCGAAGGCAATTCTCATCACTTGGTATTTTTCAAAAGGTAAGCATGAAAAACTCAAAATCAAGTAGCAAAATATAACCTCAATCATAGAATCCAACAAATATTATCTAAAAAAAATAGTCATGCTAAAATAGCATTTAGGCAATAAGGAGGCAGCAATGCATAGTAAACAAAGTCAATAATCCAACACTTATAATAAAAAAAAGGAGAAAATGAAATGAAAACTAACTAAAACTAACTAATCGACTAACCAACTAACTAATTAACTAACTAAAATAAATGGTTATCCATGGTGTTTGGAAGTGTTGGATGAGGGGTAGGAGGAGGGAAGAAGAAAGGAGGAGGAAAGAAATAGAAAGAGGAAAAGAAAAGAAATGTGGTGAAGGAAGGAAATCCACGCGTACGCGCGCAGATGGTGTATTTCGAGAGTGGCGCGTACGCGTCATGTGCGCATGCGCGCGAGTGGGGTTGTGCTAAAGGCACAACGTTGGCGTGGCGTAGGCATAACTCTCTGGAAAATGTATGGAATGTGGAACTTCTCAATCCACGCGTACGCACGCATGGCGCGCTCGCGTGGATGGTCGAAAACGCTTGATGCACGCGTACGCGTACAGTGCGCGTACGCGTGGATGGTGCTCTGTTTTTCAAAAATTTTTGCTATGTTTTTGCACCAATCCAAGCATTCCAAATCTCCAAACAGCTACCAAAATACCATAAAACCTTATTTAACATACTAAAATACCAATTAAACTCATCAAATCAATCAAAACAAGAATTTAAACTAATTCTACCAATATGTACAAAAAGAGAAAATGAAAAGAAGTTACCATGGTGGGGTGTCTCTCACCTAGCACTTTTGTTTATTGTCCTTAAGTTGGACTTATGGGGAGCTTCTCTCAAGGTGGCTTGTGCTTGTACTCATCTTGGAACTTCCACCAATGCTTGGACTTCCAATAAGCTCCATCATTCAAGATTAATATCTCCAAGCTTTGATGGAGTTCTTCACAAACCATGGGCTCCCAATGTTGATCCTCATGTGTTCCCGGATCCCATATTTTGTCTTCACACCCATCTCCAAGTTGATTATCATTAATCCATGTGGGTGGTGAGCAAGGTGAATTCTCAACAAAGTGAACAAACATCCTTCTAGACCCATGTACTCTAGTTATACACCAACCTTTGCTATCAAGCTTTGGACATGTGACCATAATGAACCTAGAATGATGCTTCCAACCACTAACCATCTCCTTTTTACTCTTAAAGCCACAAATATATCTAAGTTGACCATCCGTTTCAAGTAAACCATATTCAAGGGGAATAATAAAGCTTGAGTATAAGGAATTTACCCACTTGAATGAGAGAGTGGATGGTGGTGGCTTGGGGAGAGGTATTTCCAATGTGCTAGTAAGCTCCACTCCCTTATTTTCTTCCTTGATTGCCTCCACCTCCATATCACTTTCAAATTCATTAGGAGAAGGTTCTTCAAATTCAAAGGATTCTTCACCAAGAAGGTTGGATGCATGATCTTCATCACCAAGGGAACTCAATTCTTGCTTCACTCCTTCCAAGTCTTCATATGGGATATGCCTTGGAGGTTGTGCACATTCCTCCTCAACATCAACTTCAATCTTCTTGGAGGAGTTTTCTATAACTCTAGGTTCCCATGGAGGTTCCGCATCTCCTAAGTCTTCAACCATTTCTTCCTTTTCTTCAATAATCATAGCCTTCTCCAATTGTTCTAATACAAAGTGGCATTCCTCATTTTCCACTGGAGTTTTCAATCTCTCCTTCATGCTATGTTCCTCTTTAGATTCTCCACATGTGACCATGGGAGTGCTTTGAGTGCTCAAGCATTGGGAGGCTAAAATGCTTACTACCTTGGTTAAGGTAGCCATAAATTCTAGTGTCTCCCTTTGTATTTCTCCTTGTCCTTGAAGTATAAGGCTAAGAATTTCATCCATTGAGGATTGGAGAGGATAAGAGGGTTCATTGTCTTGGAGAAAGGGTTCATTATAGGAAGGTGGTTCTTCTTGGTAAGGTGGTGGTGTGTATTGAGGTGGCTCTTGGAAGTAGTAATCTTGGAATGGTGATTCCATGTAGGGCTCATATAGTTCAAAAGGTGGTTGGTATGGTGGATAAGGATTAGAGTCATATAGAGGTATTTGGTGAAAAGAGGCTTATGAGTATAGTTGATGATCATGTTGAGGAGATGATTCATAGGCATATGGTGGTGGTTCTTGAAAGTCACAAGGAGATTCACCATAGCCATTGGATTGGTATGCATCATAGAATGGCTCTTCTTCATAGTGCATTGATGGAGGTTGTTGCCATGAAGATTGATCATATGCATATGGCTCCTCCCACCTTTGGTTGTCCCATCCTTGATGCATGTTATCATTGAAATTCACATCTCCTACAAGATAGTTGTAATCATACTCATAGCCAAAATGAGAATTCATGATGAAAAGAGAAAGTAAAATTCAAAAGCTAATAGAAATTAAGAGAAACAAAATTCTACAATTAGCAAATAAAGCAAAGGGCGATATATTCACAATATTCACATATATACAATAACCAATAACATAACACCATTGCAATTCCCCGGCAACGGCGCCATTTTGATGATTGGATTTTTGATGGTATAGAATTTCACAAATGAATTCTCGTTGCAAGTATAGTTTCTAACCAATCAATAATCCTTTCATACAAAAAGTTA
Source organism: Arachis stenosperma (assembly GCF_014773155.1). NCBI lineage: Eukaryota > Viridiplantae > Streptophyta > Magnoliopsida > Fabales > Fabaceae > Arachis > Arachis stenosperma. The sequence goes on along the minus strand of NC_080386.1, from coordinate 107,155,426 downwards.
TTTGTCACTAGTACAAACCCCTAAAATTTATAAACCGAAGTATTCAAACCTCGGGTCGTTCTCCCTAGGAATTACAATAAAGTGTCTTGTTATTGGTTGTGAGTTATTTTGGGGTTTTGATAAGAAGCATGAAAGATAAATGACAAGAAAGTAAACTAAGGCCTAAAAAGATCTTGGCAAGGGTTGGTGGTCAAGGATCTCTATCCTAATCACTAACCACGATATGAGAATTGGCAAGGATTAATCTCATTAAATCATCCTCTAACTAGTAGTAAAGGAAAGTCAAATGAGCTATATCAATCCTAGTCCATAAGTCCTAACTCTCCACTAATTCAATTAGTGAGAACGAGAGTCAATGGATCCCAATCATCAATTACTTGGACATTAGTAACTCAAGAGGTCCTAAGTTACCTTTCCAAGCCAAGAGTATAAAATTCTACTCTAAAATCCAACCAAGCATTTCATCAAACACTTGGAAGGCATAAAAGGAAAGCATAGTAAAATTGCAAGAAAAGTAAATCTACACTACTCAATTGCAAGGAATTAAACAACAACAAATCAAATGAACACAATTATTATGAATTACCTCTAATTGAATTGAAAGAGAATAGGAGGAACAAAAGTAGATCCACAACAAAGCATAAGAACAACATAAAGGAAATTACAACAAAAGAATAGAGGAAGATGAATGTAACAACAAAGAATTGAAAGATAGAAGTAGAAGAAAGCAAAGATTAAAACCTAGATCTAAGAACTAATCCTAATCCTAATCCTAGAGAGAAGTGAGAGCTTCTCTCTCTAGAAACTAACTCTAACTACTAAAACTATGACTAATGGTAACTAACTTATGTTTCCATCTTCACTCCTTGGGTTAAATAGCATCAGAAATGAGTTGGATTGGGCCCACAAGGCTTTAGAATTTGCTGGCCACGTTTTGCTTTAAGTGAACCAGGTGGCAGCAACGGCGCGTGCGCGTACTATGCGCGTACGCATCACCATGCGCGGTTCAACCATATCAAATCTTATATTGTTTTGAAGCCCCGGATGTTAGCTTTCCAACCCAACTAGAACTGCATCATTTGGACCTCTGTAGCTCAAGTTATGGTTGTTTAAGTGTGAAGAGGTCGGCTTGACAGCTTTCCGGTTCTTTCATTTCTTCATGAGTTCTCCAACTTTTCATGCTTTCTTTCTTCATTCCCTTGATCCAATCTTTGCCTCCTAAACCTTAAATCACTTAACAAACATATCAAGGCATCTAATGGAATCAAGGTGAATTAGATTTAGCTATTTTAAGTCATAAAAAGCATGTTTTCACTCTTAAGCACAATTAAGGGAGAAGTTATAAAACCATGCTATTTTATTGAATAAATGTGGGTAAATGGTTATAAAATTCCCTAAATTAAGCACAAGATAAACCCTACAAATGGGGTTTATCAATCCTCCCAAGCTGCCATGAGTACTCTCTTCCTTTCCTTCTTTCCTTTGTCCTCCTTTTTGAGCTTTGGACAGTTTAGCTTGAAGTGTCTAGCCTCCTTGCAGTGATGGCACGTCACTTTGCTCAAGTCGATCTTGTGCTCCTTTGAACTTGAACCTTTGTATTTTCCCTTGTTCTTCATCATTCTTCTAAATCTCCTAGCAAAAAACAAAAGCTCGTCATCTGAAATACCATCACTAGACTCACTCTCTTTCGGTTCTATTTGTGACTTGAGGGCTATTCCCTTTTTCTTTGAGTCTGTGTTTATGTGTGTGGCTTCATAGGCAAGGAGTTTTCCTCTCAGCTCATCATAGGTTATGGGACTTATGTTGTTACTCTCAGTTAGGACAGTGGCAGTGTTTTCCCATTCTTTTGTGAGGCTTCTAAGGAGTTTTCTCACCAAGGTTTGTTCTGCATAGTTTGTACCCATAGCATCAAGGTTGTTGATTATGATTGAGAATCTCTCAAATGCTTCATTAATGCTTTCTCCATCCTTCATGCTAAACATCTCGTACTCTTTTCGCAGCATATCAATCCTCGTTTCTTTTACTTGTTTGGTGCCTTCGTGTGTAACCTGGAGTTTTTCCCAGATTTCTTTGGCTGTCTTGCATCTAGACACCTTCCGGTACTCTTCAAAGCTGATAGCACAATTAAAAAGGTTGATTGCTTTAGCGTTCAGCTCTATCTTCTTCTTGTCATCTTCATTCCATTCAGCTTCTTCTTTTGGAGTCACCACTCCATCAGCACTTGTTTTTGTTGGGATCTTGGGACCACTCACAACAATCTTCCATATATTGTAGTCAATGGATTGGATGAAGATCCTTATCCTTTCTTTCCAGTAGGAATAGTTCTTCCCGTTGAAGAAAGGTGGCCGGTTGTTTGACTGGCCTTCAGTGAGGGTGTAAGCAACTGTGGTTGTGCCCAAGTTGTTTGCCATTGGATCTTTGCTCCAAGTGGTTAAGCTTGATTCTTGAGACCTTAGCTCTTGATACCAATTGAAGGTTGTGGTAGGCTTAGAGAAGGGGGGTTGAATCTATGTCTTCCTTTTTTAAGTTGCTGTTATGACCCTTTTTAAACAAAATTACAATTCTGATTCTGTTTGAACTCAGCAGCGGAAATTTATGAGACAATTTATTTTTGTCTCATGAATATCAGAAAATAGAACTTAGCAGAGAAGAGAAAAGCGAACACCAGCATGTATCCTGGTTCGGTTACCTTGTGCTATGCAACCTACATCCAGTCTCCTCCACAATTATGGAAGAATTTCACTATAGTTAACAGTATTACATACACCAATTTCACACTCAAGTTCTAACCTAACTTGACATTGGCTATGCTAACTCCTAACTATTCACTCTTAGTGCTAACCCAACTAAGAAAGGGACACCAAATAGGTACAAGATACAAGACACTTAACCAACCTAAAAAAATCAGAAAAATGACTCTAGGCTTTTCTCTCAAGTGTATCACTCAGCCTTTTTCCACTCATGGCTTTTACTTGAGCTTTCTCACAATGCCTTTTCTCATAAAAAATTACAGAAAGATAAACGTAGAAAAGTACATTACAATCAATAAAACATGAAGGAGATTGACTTCATCACCAGCCTCTTTGCTATGTGCAAAACCAGATTCGCAAACCTCAGATGCAGTTCTTCAGTATTGACCGAATGCTTCTTTGAAAGAAAGCATTATCCAAGTAGAGGAACTTCTTAACAGCACACTGTTCTCACTCTCTGGTTTTCTCTCCTTGCCTCTGAATGAACAGCAAGCTTCTTTTTATCTCCTTGCATGTTTCTTGGTTCTTCTTCCAAGGTCAACACCTTGAGCCTTGAGCTTTACCAACCCACATGTTCACTTTTACTCTTTAATCCTCAGAGTAGAAACTTTCCCTCTGACTTCCTCATCTTGACTGAAAGCCACAAAGCAGCAACCATGGAAATCTTCTCATGGTCAACTTGATCTTAGCCATTGAAAAACTACTTGGTCCCCAAGTATCACTTGTGACCGTAGATGTGAAGCAGAATAGGGCAGAGAACAACTTTTTCTTGAATGCCATTTTCGGATAGAGCAGAGAGTTGGGAAGAAGAGAAGAAGATCTGTTGCATGCAAGATGAGATGGATTACCTTTAACCAAAGCTTGATTTGGTTTGGATTTTCTGTTTTAGCTTTCTGTGCTTCAAGCTTAAATTTCTCTCTCTCTTGCTTCTTTGGTTACTAGCTTAGGGAGGAAGCTTTATCTCTTTCTCTTTCTTACTTTTCTGAAGCCTTGATGTGACTTGATTAGAGAGGAGAGGAACGTTGCTTCTGGTAAGGCAAGATGGTGGAAAATTGAAAATCAATTTTGGGCTTGGATCGGGTTCTTCTCTACTTCAGCCCGTTGGTGCCTTGCTTTGCTTCATTGATGAATTTTTCTTGAGATGAATGACTTGGGCTTGTCTTTATTTTTCACTTACCATTCAGCCCATTAGCATATTTCTTTTGTTTGATGTTGGGCTGCTGCAACACTTGTTTTTAGCCTGCATCACTTATCAACAATAATCAAAACTAATTGGGTGATTAGCCCACTAATCAAATATTTGTCATCATCAATTTTATTAATTAATTTCTTAACTCAACAATATATATATATATAATGGGGGAGCTCGGGAAGTTAAAGTGTCTGCTCACATCTTGCGACAGAAAATTAACAATTAGTCTCAATATCATCATCATTCATCAAAAATTCATATTCAAAACTTAATTCATTCTTTTTTCAATAAATCAAACTCAAAACGTAATCGTTTTCTTAAGAACTAAAAATCAAATCATAAAATCCCTAAACCCAAATATTTCTAAATAACCACTTCAAACGAAGCCTCCAATTTTTAGAAAAATTTTGGCAACATTTTCTTTAAAAATTAGACTTTTGCCACTTTTCAAGGGTCCCAACCACCAAATCAAGCACTTCTCAATCATTTAAATCATTTCTAGTATCAAATTATTTCAAAATCAAACCAATTCCAATATTAAATCTTTAAAAAAAAACAGCCAACTTCAATAGCAACCGCTTACAAAATCGACTTTCACATCTCTCAACCAATCCATTTAGGGCTGCACATGGATCGGATAATATTCATATCCGCGGTAATTATCCGCATCCGATCTGAATTTTATGGATATTATCCGATCCGTAGAGTCATCGGATCGGATCAGATCCGATCCGCACTATGGTAGGATCGGATTGCAGATTTGTCAGTGATATCCGCGGATCCGATTCGCATATTCGCATATCCGCACATCTCATATAAATAGCATAGTTTAATAAAGTAAATCCTAATGTGATATGAATTTTAGTGTGTTATTTTATGAATTTTATGATATCTTGTTTTTAATTTTTTATGTAATACTTTAACTTAGAATAATTCAACTTAAATCTTGTGTTATTATTTTGTTTTTGTTATTCAAGAGAACTTTTATTGATAATATTTTAGAAGTAAATATGCTTAAACAGGTGAAAAATGAATTTTCTGGATTTTTTGTAAAAACAGCCAAACAAAATCTTAAAATAGTTTTTTTAAATTATGTGGATATACTCGATATCCTATCCGATCTGATACTTGCGGATCAGATCGGATCGGATCTAACCTGAAAAAATGTGGATATCGATTAGTGCAGTGCGGATCGGATAGAATTTTAGGCTATATCCGATCCGATCCGATCCATGTGGAGCCCTAAATCCATTCCTTCAAGCTTAATCACCTGGATTTCGTTTCAAACTGTCAAATTGAACTCCAAATCAACAAAAACACCATCTAATTCACACAATATCCCTACAATCATCAGAGAGTTCACTAATTCAATGATTCACAATGGTTTAACAGTTTCTTACCTTATCCACGAATCAATTGGACAAAATACAGTGATTATCCACTGCTAGAGTTCACCTAAACCATAAAAACCATTCAATTCCTGAATATTCAAACTCAAAACCCATGAATTTGAGGAGAGGAAGAACTGAATGAGAAATGCAAGTTTCTTACCAATTTGTTCGATAGAATTTAAGAGAATTCTGATACGAACACTTGGCCATTGATGGCACGTCAATGGGAGCTCTAGATTGAAAGTTATGGACGATTCTCTCTTCTGCAACCTATTCAAAGTGAAAAATAATGAAGAAAAGCCAATTTTGAGAGTGTTATAGATTGAGCCTTTGAGTCCGATCCAACTCATTCGGCCTGGTTGCCTGTTTTTATGTAAAAATTTCTTAAATTAGTATCAAAATTTATTTTTTAATTATTTCTACTTTTTTTAAACTATAAAATTTAAGTTTTTAATTTTTTTTAAATAATAATTAATTTTTTAGTTAATTATTTCCTAATTACTCTTTTTTTTTCCTTAAATTTTATCTCATTAAAAACTTTCGCTAGCGGTGTAGAATTTTAGTCAAGTTTTATTTTATATTTACTTGTTAATATTTTGTTTAAATGCAACTTATTTATCAAAATTAACTAATTAAAAGTAAGAACTTTACTATTTATTTTTATATATAGTTTAACAATAATTTTTACTTAAGCAAATACTTCAAAATATATAATATATATTTAAAAAATTAATTTTTATTATATTATTAACATTATATTATACTATAGGATTTAATTATGATAATTATATTGTTTTTAACTAACTATAAAACTAAAAATTTTAAAAATCATGTACAAAATATTCATAGTGCTAGTTTTATGTTCAATTCTAAATCTACTAGTTATCACAAAATCTTTCTAATAATGGAATTTAGTCGATCTCTATATAAATCACGAAAAGACCTTGCAAGATCAAGCTATACTGGTTTAGATAACGTACTTTCCAGTTTCCAACGCGACGAAAAGTAAAGGGGCAAAGGCCTATCATAGTTCCCTCATCAACCAACCCTTCTCCAATAAAACAAAATTGAGAATACTAGAAGTTTAGGGTTAAAGGCGTCAACTTCCATCATTTGACATTACTACGAAAGACATTAATAGATTTCAACGTAATAGATGTTGAAAACTCACTCTATCAAACACAAATTAGAAAATATCAGAAGAAAATTTGTGAAGCTAATGATTAATCCAACCTAGTAAATAGAACTAACACTAAAGATTTTATCAACTGCTATCATGTGTTAGCTTATTACAGAAAGGAATGTTTCTACAGAATATATGCTTCAGTAGAGTTTATAAATGAGAATGGAAGGAAAATCAAGATCAGCAACACACGGCAATGGTTCTTCCACCAACTTCATGTTGATGCTTCGTCAAATTTTGAAGCCTCACTTATTGTCCTGGCTCCAATTTCCTTGTTCATTAGTCTCCCATAACAATGGGGTGTCGAGGTCACCCAACTCCAAGTAGTCCAGGGGATCAGGGAAACGCAACCCATCACCCGCAGAAAGCATTTCATTCACAGTATATCCACCATTTTGGCCGCAGGAAAAACCATGTCCAATTCCACCCATTTCGAACAAACCATCAAGGTCACCCAGACCCCCAAAAATCTCATTGGGATCAAAGCAAGGTGTCCCTTCAGCATTGTTTACGTCAGGAGGATTGTCAACCTTCTGTAATTACAAAATTAGAACAAGAGAAAAGAAATGAAGGCTCAGAACATTTATGGAACAAAGTAAAACAATAATAATAAAGCATCATGAGTTTGAAACTAAAAATAATGGATGCAACAGATGCAGTTATTCCAAAAACCAAGGTCCTAGATATGTTTCCACAATATGGGGGAAGAGATGGAAGGAAACTGTAGAAGAGATGTCATAGATTAGATTGAAACAAGCATGAAAAGAAAAACAATCTAATCAAATTCCCCCAAAATATTGTGCAGGCATAAATAAGAATAAATAGATTGCATACTTCAGTTGTGGTGTTCTGAGTAGGAGCCATTATGTTATCTTCTATGGAGGAACCAGGCACTGGTGTAATGTCACCATCAACTTGATTACTTGGAGCTGAAGGATGTGCTGAGCAAGAAGGCATTGGCCCTGTTAAACATGAAACAGAGGTCAACCCATAGCATTCACTCACAGAGAGATTCACGTTATTCACAACAGAGCTATGACATGAAGCGGGTTGTATAGGAACTGCAGCAGGTAGAGCAGCAACAGGTGCAGATTCTACACAGTCAATTTCATCCTCTTTATCCCACTCTTCCTCGTTAAATGGCCTTCCGTATTGTGCACCATTCCTAGGACCAGGACCATCCTTTTGAAACACTTTACATATCACATAAGAATCCTGAGAAAAACGTAAATAATTAGAACTAATTAAAATAAACACACCAGAAAAACTAGCACAAAAATACAAGACAAAAATAAGCAAAAACCATAAACAGTCTCACAAGAGATGCTAAACTAGTCAGACATACAGTAAAATTATATTAAGTAAAGCTAGCCATTATATACCATACAGCTTAAGCACCAGGCATATATATACTGCTAAAAATCAGTTTATGGCATCAGGCTTAACATGAAAAGACAATCTACATAGAAGCCATTACCAACAATAGAGGTTGCAACGCGCACAATCCAGCAGAATTCTGTAATCCACTAATCCTCATGTATTAAAATTCGCTCATCAGCTAAGAGCATAGCTTCTAGTGAAACATAAGACGATAACAACATAAATAACAACAATCCTAGATTCCTAGTTATCCCCATATGGGCAGAAAAGCACAAACACTAACGGATAACAATAATTAGCAGCATATATTTCAACATATATTCCTTAGTCTCACCAAAGTAGAAATACACTTAATGTTCATGAATGAGTAATCAGTAGTTACCTGTTGAACACCCTTATCAGCAAGGTCCTTATCTTGAAGTCGGTATTCATGCAAAACCCAATCAGTTCGATCTCCCTTGGGTGCTTTACCCATGTGAAACACCAGAGTCTTTATCATGCCCACAACAAGCTTCTTGTTCTCAACGGATCTATCCTTGCCAGTAGTCTTCCAGTACCCACATTCTGTGGCCCTATTCATCCTCCCTCCGCTCGAATACTTCTTCCCTCGAGGGCAAAAGAAGTACCATTCCAAATCTCCAGTTTTAAGCAAAGAATGATCTGAAAAAATATCACCAAGTTAAAAACAACTCTGAGGAACACAGAACCCTACTAAATCAAATGAAATCAGAATGCAAACCTGGTAGATCCCACGGCGGATATTTGTATATATCAAGTTCAGCAATCACATCAAAAGGGAATCTCTTCCCCATCACCTTCCTTTTCAGAAAGTACTGAACCAGCTCAACATCTGTTGGATGAAACCGATACCCTGGAATTGACTTCATTGCCGCCATCGCAGAAGAATAAAGAAAGCTTAAATGGTAAAACCTTCAGAATCTAACAACTTCCCTTAAATCAAACAATCCAACAACAAAGAACCACTTCACCAGCAGTGAAGAAAGAAACCAACTTCGTAGGAACTCCCAATTAAAAATAAAAATTAAAAACAAAAAAGACGAGAAATTTAACTAGAGAATGATGAACGGAATTAAATAACCCTAAAAGAATTGAGGGTGCGAAGCGTCAAGTCCAGTGGCGAAAGAAATTGCGAGAACAGCGAAGCCTTCCCCGGTTCATGAAGGTAAAATGGAACTGGAAACCCACAATGGATGAAGACGGTCCCTTTCTGAGAACAAAATTCATCGGCACAGTGGAACCCTAATAACAACACCAACAGCCACATTGCAAATTCATCGATTACAATTATTCGACGGAGCTTACCCAGAACAGAGAAGAAAAAAAAAAGACGACGACGAGATGGAACGTGTTTTTGTATCGCGAAGATTGGGGTTTTGGGAAGAAAGGAAGCTTACCAGGGAAGGAAAGAGGGAAGCGAGAAGAACACAGACTTGAAACTTCGCACTCCTAATCGTTGAATCTTTGGACTACGAAGAGAGTGAGAAGCGGCCAGGGTTTTGTTTATATATGTGGATTTTAATTGGGGTTTTTCCTTTTTTTTTTATTAATTTCTGTTTCTTGTGCAAGGGGCCTCATTGTTCGCCATTCGCCTAGGTAAATTTCCATGAAATTTTTTGGTGACTTAGTTTTTTTTTTGTGACAAATTTCCATGAAATTGAAATACAAATATTCCTTCCAAATTAATATGGAATTTAGAAGTCAACTTTACTTGAAAATGGAGATTTTTGGTGTATATATAAGTAGGTGGACAGTGTAGATATACAAATATAACAGGCAGGTAACATGCTGACTCAGCACACAATTAATGTGTTGGACACGTGTCAGAATCGCACGCAACATGCAGATAACATGTTGTCATGTGGCGTTTATCCCTTCAACACGCAAGTAACGTGTTTCACACATGGCAGACACTGGCTGGATGGCGTTGCAATACATAGCCTGCGAGGTGAGTCTTCCGTCTATAAAAGCCAAAATTCGTAACTATTTTGTTTCATTGTGAGAGAGGTATTTTCCTCCAAAGTTGGTACGATAGAGGGCACTGCAAATATAGCGGCTTATCACAATGGTGAAGTCGTACGAAATACATATGAGGGTATGAGCTTTGCATGTGAGAATATATTTTCGTTTGTGGTTCCGTGTAAAATAGTATTCGTGGAACTACAATTCGAACTCTGTCAAAGCATAGAGGCTGATATTTTAAAGAGGGTGACCAACATTCTCTATAGAGTCCAGTTGTCGTATTTGGCGGCCTAATACAGTTTGAGGTTATGCCAATCGTCGACAAAACTAGTATTCAACGGATGTGTTATATTCACCAGTAAACTCAGGTGCAACACCCGAAGATTAAGTTATACGTTGAGTTTGAGCATATTGCTGCAAATGAGGTTCAACATGACATAGATGTGCAAGATGACAAAGCTGAGGCGTACTTGGGAATAAAGCATGATAGTAATGAGGAGTTTGAAGCTACGTACGAAGCCGGTGATGAGGATGAAGATGACGATAGGGGAGGTGAGGCAGTGGCGGAAACTTTAGTGATTCCAGCCGCAGTTAGTCAACCTATGAACATTCCACATTTTATGCGTAGCTTGTATCTTGACGCCATGCATACACCAGAGTTTCCCGAATATGTAAACATAGGTACGTGAGCAGTGGGTAGTATGTTTACTTGATTTTGTTTTAGCGGATCGATGAGTGACAAATTTGTTTTCTTATAGGTGTTGCTAATCCTGAAGATGGAGAGTTTAGAATCAAAATGGAATACGGTTCAAGAAAATTAGTCATTGTAGTAATTCGGAGTTACACTATCTCTAGAGGAGTTAATTATGTTATTTATGAATCTGAGCCATAGACGTTCTATGCAAAGTGCAAGATTTATGGATGTGGGTGCGGTTGGCTTATCTGAGCTAGCTTGATACAGAAGAAAGCCTGTTGGAAGATTCAGAGATACAACGGAAGGCACACGTGTTCCATAGGAACGATCTCATGGGATCACTCCAAGTTAGAGTTGGACATGATTGCTGAGGTTATGAAGCCATTGGTTGAATCCGACCCATCCATAAAGGTCAAATCTATAATTGCAAAAGTCCAGGCAAGATTCAACTACACTATTAGTTACCGGAAGGCTTGCCTGGCAAAGTAGAAGTCGATAGCCAAGGTTTTTGATGGATGGGAATAATCTTACCAAACTTTACTGTTGTGGTTCTTGGCAATGGTTCAGAAGATGCCTGGTTCACAAGTCCAAATAGAAACACGACCTCTGTATAACGGGAGTCAAGAGCTCGACCGTGTTAGGATACTTCATCGGGTATTCTGGAGTTTCAATCCATGCATAAGAGCTTTCAAATATTGCAAGCCACTGGTTTAGGTTGACGGGACCCACTTATAGGGAAAATATAAAGGTTGTCTTTTGGTTACAATTGCGCAAGATGGGAATCAAAATATTGTACAGATTGCTTTTGCCATTGTAGAGGGTGAGACTACTGATGCGGGACACTTTTTTCTCAGTAATTTACGAACACATGTTGTAAGAAGAGACGCATGGGTATAATCTCTGATCATCGTGAGTTAATCTGGACCACAGTAAATCATAGCGGAGGTGATTGAAAACCTCCAAGAGCATGGTGGATGGTTTGTATTTGGCACATTGATAGCAACTTCTTGAGAGAATTCAAGGTTCCATACTTGCAAAACCTTGTGGTCAACATTGGGTATTCAAAGACAGTGGAGGAGTACAACGTCAACTACAGAAGGTTGCAAGAACGAGGCGAGGCATATGTTCGTTGGTGCGACAACATCGAACATCCTCAGTGGGTGTTGGCATTTGACAAGGGACATCGATGGGGTCACATGACGACGAACCTTGTCAAGTGCATTAATTCGGTGTTAAAGGGTGCTCGAAATCTTCCTATCTTGGTGCTAGTCCGAGCAACATATTATCGGTTGAATGAGTTATTTACGCATAAGAATACTGAGGCTTACCAGCGCAAGCATGCTGGATTTACTTTCTTAAAGTTTGTCACTCAGAAGATAGAGGCAAACACGCAACGTGCAGGTAACATTGTTGTGCACCGGTTTGATGGAAGAAACGAGGTATTTGAGGTGCGCAAAATGCCTAGTGGAAAAGTGTTAGTTGTTGATCTTGCACGACGGAGGTGCGATGGTGCGCGAAATTAGAACTTGCACAACTTAACCGGCAAGTGCACCGGGTCATCCAAGTAATACCTCAGGTGAGTGAGGGTCGATCCCACGAGAATTGTCGGACTGAGCAAGCAATGGTTGTCCTGTTGGACTTAGTTAGGCAAATAGTAAAAAGAGTTGTGTTGTTGTAAATGCATAAACAAGTGAACAAGAAAATAAAGAAAGCAATTAAAGGGTTTGGTGTAAAACGATGATGAGAAATTGATTAAGGTTTCGGAGATGTTTACTTTTTCCAGATTAAAATGTCTTACTAACTATTTTAACAATGAATGATTCATTATATGGCAAATAATAAGTGATTAAACCCTAATCTCTTAGCGATTTAATCTCCTCTAATCCTCATCAAACGCCACTCTCGTGGTTACTCAATTCCGATTAGAGGGCTAAATTCAGAAAACTAGTTTAACGCCACAAAAATCCTAATTACCAAAGCTAACTGGATTTTATGTGACATATCCCAATTAGTTCATGTAATTAGCAATTTAGGAGGAATTTGTTTTCAAGCTGTAGTTCAAGCGAGATAATTCTCTCAAGAATTCCAAGAACTCAAGTAGAAAAGGGTCATACTCTCGTTCCACCCAATTCATGAGTTAAGAATGAAAACAATTCTTAGAATAGAATCAAAACATTAATTAAAATAGAAGAATAATAGTTCTAATCCATAGAAATAAATAGAGCTCTTAACCTTAACCAGGAGGTTTAGTTGCTCATAACTTACAGAGAAAATAGGGTTTTGAAAAGTGCGAAAGGAAGAAGATCCCAAACCTAAGTGATATTTTCTTTTAAATACTAACCTAATAATAAATGCTAGACCTAAAAGATATTATTTGTAAATAGAAATTATAAAAAAAAAATAAAATAAAATTAATAAGTGCTAAATCCACTTGGAGGCCCAAAGAGGTGTAAAATGGGCTACTGCTGGCGTTTAACTTCAGGAATGGGCGTGAGATGCCAGGGAAGGAGTATAACATTTCTGGCCTGTGCCCCCCTGCTGGCGCCAAATGCCAGGTGGGCATTCAGCGCCCAGGGAGGGTGTTGCGAGCATTTTCCTTTCTTGCTTCAGGCTCCTCCAAACTGCACCGAATTTCACCTAAAACCATAAAAAAACTCAAAGTAGCATCCAAAGATGATTTTTGCACTAAAAAATCAAGTAAAAGTAAATAAAATCTAACTCAAAACAATATAAAAATAACTAGAAAAAGGGTATAAGATGCTCACGCATCACAACACCAAACTTAAACTGTTGCTTGTCCTAAAGCAACCAAAAGTAATATAGGACTAAGGAAGAGAAAACACACAAGAGTAGAGCTGTCATTTAAGCTCAGGTCTAATTACTGAATAGAGCCAATGACACTCTATTTCTGAATAGCTTTGGCATCTCACTATCCTTTGAAGCTCGGAAATATTGATGTCCTTCAGAACTAGAACTCGGATGGTATTTTTTATTCTCTTCTTTATGCTCTAGTTGATTCTTGAACACAGCTTTTCTTTTGTTTGGTGCTTTGCACCTTTGAGCATAGCCGTGACTCTAAGTGTTTTATTTTCAAGCTTAACATGATACATAAACACCACAAGCACTTAACTAGAGAACCTCTTGGGTTTGAACTTTTCCTTGCTTTTTCTCCCAGACAGTGGTGCTCAGAGCCTTAGGCATACTCTATAACAGCATTGGGTCACGACTTAAGTGTTCAATCTCAAGGGTCACTTGACACTTTCATACCACAATCATATGGTTAGGAAAAACTACTCTTTTGAGCTTGAGATCAGTTTTGACCCTCCTAATCATAGATGCTTAAAGCCTTGGACCTTTTCTTTTGATTTTTCTTTCTTTTCAACTCTTTGCTGTTGCTTTTACTTCAAGAATCAATCTTTTTCTTGTTTCAGAGAATCAATAATATTTCTCTAAATTTCTGTTCCTTAAGAACTAATATACTCAACTCCAATATCAAACATACACATCTAATTCATACATTCAGAAATAGAGATAAGACCACCACATCAAAGCAACTAGAATAACTCATAATATAACTCAAGATCTCATGCATTTTATTACTTTTTTTCAATAGATTTTTTTTCTTTTAAGATTGATGCACAATACATAAGACACCTTGAAAAATTTTTAAAAATAAACTACTAAACGAAAAAGCAAAAAAAAATCCTAAGGGTGATCATGCAAACTAGAATAGAAAGCAGGTAATACACTGAAACACTAGAAAAACAAAAGTAAAATAAAAATAGGGAGAGTGAAACTAAACTACCTCAGTGATGGTGGCTGCTGCTCCCTCCGAAGAATCCTCTGGAGCGTTTAAGCTCCTCAATATCACACCCTTGCCTCCTCTGCTCCTCCATCATTCTCCTTTGATCTTCCATCATCTGATGGAGGAGAGCAAACTGGTTCTGATGCTCCGGCATCAGCTGATCAACTGATGATGTCAGCTCCCCCAAAGATGTGGTTAATTAATCCTAGTAGTCATGGGGAGGAAAGTACACCCCTTAAGGCATCTCCAGAAGATCCTGTGGAGGCAGTGGAACTGGCTCCTACTGCAGTCCTTGCACGGGCTCCCTAGCGTGATCCATACCCTTTTTTATGATCGGCCTCTCCTTGTCAATCATGGTATCTCTCTCTATGTGAGCTCCATCTACTGCATATAAGCGGTAAATGATATGAGGGAATGCCAGCCTCGCAGTGGCAGAGGGCTAGTCAGCTACTCTGTAAAACTCTTGAGGGATCACCTCATGTACCTCCACCTCATTGCCGAGCATAATGCAGTGAATCATCACTGCTTGCTCGACTGTAACCTTAGAGTGGCTACTCGTAGGAATGATAGAATGTTGGATGAACTCCAACCATTTTCTAGCTACTAGCCTAAGGTCAAGCCTACCCAGCTGGTAAGGCCGAACTTGAGTATCCCTTCTCCACTGAGCTCCAGGTACGCAGATGTCAGTAAGAACTTGATCCAACCACTGGTCAGTGTTAACCTTGCGAATGTATGAGGGAGGGTCTTCTCGTGGCTCTAGCAATTGTAGCACTACCCTCTCAGTCTTAGGGCTAAAATCCATGATGTTTCCTCTGACCATGGTGCGCCAATTCTTCGGCTCTGGATTCACGCGTCTATCATGCTTGCTCATTACCCAGGCATTGGTGTAGAACTCCCGCACCATCAACACTCCAACCTCGGTCACGGGATTGGCCAGAACTTTCCAATCTCATATCAGAATCTGGTATAAGATTTTTGGGTACTCATCATCCTTCAGTTTGAAGGGGACCTTGGGAGTCACCTTCTTCTTCCTCACCACATCATAAAAATGGTTTTGATGGGTCTTGAAAAAGAATCATATGAAATCTCATGGCTCGGAAGTGGGGGCTTTTTCTTTTCTTTTTCTTGAGGACTCTCCGGTTTTTTGTGCCATGGAGGTAAGAATGAAGAAGCAAAAAGCGGAGCACCCAATACCAAACTTAAAAGCGTTGCTCATCCCCGAGAAAAATAGAAATATAAAATAAGAAAAGAAAAAGAAAATAGAGAAGGAGATAGAGGAGATGGGGTATAGGCTTTGGCCTTTGGGGTGAAGGAAGGGGTAAAATGAAGAAAGAGAATGTGTATGATGAAGAGTAAGAGGGGAATAGTAGTGTAGGTGTGGTGGAAGTGGAAGAAGTGAAGGGTATTTATAGGGTGTGGGAGGGATTTTCGATTATGGTAGGGGAAGGGTGGGAAAATTTGAATTTGAATGTGGGTGGTTGGAAATAGAGATAGATGGGATTGATGAGAGAGGATTGGGTGGAGTGGGAGGTGGGTTGAGAAAATCAAGGGAAGTGATGGATGATGGGATGGATGAATGTGGATGGAAAAGAGTGTAAGAGAGGAGAGAGAATGGATAAGAGTGAGTAAGTGGTGAAGTGGTTGGTGGTTGGAGTTTATCCATTGGCCAAAGAAGCTTGAAATTCAAATTCTGCATGCTGCCTCCCCCTAGGCGTTGAACGTTAGGCTGGCGTGGATCTCCATTTTTTTTACTAGCGTTTAACGTCAAGAATGGGCGTTAAATGCCCTATGGAGACCAAAAATTGGCTTGAAATTCTCTCTCATGGATGTTAAACATCCAACCTTTTGCCCTCCCTGGGTGCTGAATGCTAGCCTGGCGTTTGGCGCCACCAGGGGGTCTCCTCCAGGGTGTGCTGTTTTGCCTTCTATACTTTCTTATTCTTGTATTAAGTTCTATACATGGTTACAAACGTTAGAAAAATGAGAAAAACTATAAAAATCAATATAAAATAAATTAATATGAAATTAAACTCAAATAAACTAAAATAGAATAAAAGAAAGTAAAAGTAAACTATGGGATACGTATGGTTGGGTTGCCTCCCAACAAGCGCTTCATTACCATCATTAGCTTGACAGGCAGCTCCTTTACGGAGGGTATAGGGGCTCAGATCTTCACCCCTCATTGTGAACTTTCTCCATGTGCTCTCATGAATTAGTTCAACATGCTCCAGAGACAGGATTCTTTTCACTGTATATGGGATGACTGGACTTCTTGTGAAGACTACTCTCATGCAAGGTGAGAAGTCTTCAGTATGAATCTTCTTGTTCCTCCAGCCTTTGGGTACTTTTTTCTTGGGGCCTCCTCCTTCAATAGTGGGTGGTGAATGCCCAACACCAAACTTAGGTTTGATGTCAAGGGGCTCTATATGCTTTCTACTAAATGAGAAGGCTTGAGCACTAAGTTGTGCATGCCAGTACCATCTTTATTAGAGAGAGGTTGAGGCTTAGGAATTTTGAATAGCAAATGGTCCTCATGCATCCTCAAGACTAACTCTTCTCTCTGTCCATCAATCAAGGATCTTCCAGTAGCTAGGAATGGCCTTCCTAGGATGATGGAGTCATCCTTTTCCTCCCCAGTATCAAGTATCACGAAGTCTACAGGGAGGTAAAGGTCTTCAACCTTTACTAGAACGTTCTCCACCAATCCATATGCCCGCTCTAGGGACTTGTCCGCCATCTCTAATGAAATCCTTGTGGGTTGCGCCTCTTGAATCCCCAGCTTCTTCATCACAGAGAGATACATCAGATTTATGCTTGATCCAAGGTCGCATAGTGCCTTCTCAAATGTGATGGTTCCTATAGTGCAGGGAATCAAGAAGCTTCCGGGATCTGGCGATTTCTGAGGTAGCTTCTTTTACACTAGTGCACTGCACTCCTCGATCAGCATCACAGTTTCATCTCCCCTCAGAGCCTTCTTTTCAGAGAATACATTTTTCAGACAGGCCATATAGGGAGGCTTCTTCTCCAACACTTTAGCAAAAGGAATATTGATATGTAACTTCTTAAAGATTGCCATGAATTGAACAAGTTGCTCATCCTTGGTCTTCATTTGCACTTCAGAAAGTGTCGTGCTTCATGCTCTTTTATGACTACTGGGGCGTGTACTAGTGCACTGCCCGTCTCCTCTTGAGCCTTTTTCTCCTTCAAATCCTCAGCAACATCCAACTCCTTAGGCACGGCCTCCTTGCGCATGGTGAGGGCTTTGCACTCTTTTCTTCGATTTACCTCTGTGTTGCTTGGAAGAGTGTTGGGAGGTCTCTCAGATATCCTGCTGCTCAACTAACCCACTTGTATTTCTAAGTTCCGAATCAAAGACCTAGTCTCTTGCATAAAGCTGTGAGTGGTCTTGGAAAGGTCGGAGACTATTATGGCTAAGTCAGAGAGGCTATGTTTGGATGTCTCCATTTGCTGCTGAGAGGGTTGGAACTGCCTGTTGTTGTACCTATTTTGATTGGTTTCACCTTTGTTATTATTGAAGCCCTGCTGAGGCATCTGCTGCTCCCTTCACCCAAAGTTAGGGTAATTCTTCCATCCCTGATTGAAAGTATTTGCATAGAGATCATTACTGGAATTTCTAGAGGAATTTTCCATGTAATTTACTTCCTCCATGGTGGGCTAAGTAATGCCATAAATGTCTCCTTGAGTGTAGTTCCCAGTCATGCCATAGGATGCATCTTTAGTGTTGACAGCTGGTGCGCGAAATTGTAATCACTACAACTTCACACAACTAACCAGCAAGTGCACTGGGTCGTCCAAGTAATACCTTGCGTGAGCAAGGGTCGATCCCACAGAGATTGTTGGTATGAAGCAAGCTATGGTCACCTTGTAAATCTCAGTCAGGCAGACTCAAATGGGTATAGGTAATAAACGCATAAAGCATAGAGATAAAGATAGAGGTACTTATGTAATTCATTGGTAGGAACTTCAAATAAGCGTATGAAGATGCCTTCCCTTCCGTCTCTCTGCTTTCCTACTGTCTTCATCCAATCCTTCTTACTCCTTTCCATGGCAAGCTTATGTAGGGTTTCACCGTTGTCAGTGGCTACCTCCCATCCTCTCAGTGAAAATGTTCCTATGCTCTGTCACAGCATATGGCTAATCAGCTGTCGGTTCTCGGTCAGGCCGGAATAGAATCCAGTGATTCTTTTGCGTCTGTCACTAACGCCCCGCCTGCTAGGAGTTTGAAGCACGTCACAGTCATTCAATCATTGAATCCTACTCAGAATACCACAGACAAGGTTTAGACCTTCCGGATTCTCTTGAATGCCGCCATCAGTTCTTGCCTATACCACGAAGACTCTGATCTCACGGAATGGCTGGCTCGTTTGTCAGGCGAGCACTCGGTTGTCAGGCGATCAACCATGCATCGTGTATCAGGAATCCAAGAGATATTCACTAGAGCCTTGGTTGCTTGTAGAACAAAAGTGGTTGTCAGTCACCTTGTTCATGGGTGAGAATGATGATGAGTGTCACGGATCATCACATTCATCAAGTTGAAGAACAAGTGATATCTTGGACAAAGAACAAGCGGAATTGAATAGAAGAACAATAGTAATTGTATTAATACTCGAGGTACAGCAGAGCTCCACACCTTAATCTATGGTGTGTAGAAACTCCACCGTTGAAAATACATAAGAACAAGGTCTAGGCATGGCCGAATGGCCAGCCTCCCCCAAAGAGGGTTCAATCATCAAAGTATGATCAAAAGATGTCAAATACAATAGTAAAAGGTCCTACTTATAGAGAACTAGTAGCCTAGGGTGTACAGAGATGAGTAAATGACATAAAAATCCACTTCCGGGCCCACTTGGTGTGTGCTTGGGCTGAGCAATGAAGCAATTTTGTGTAGAGACTCTCCTTGGAGTTAAACGCCAGCTTTTATGCCAGTTTGGGCGTTTAACTCCCATTTAGGTGCCAGTTCCGGCGTTTAACGCTGGAATTTCTGAGGGTGACTTTGAACGCCGGTTTGGGCCATCAAATCTTGGGCAAAGTATAGACTATCATATATTGCTGGAAAGCCCAGGATGTCTACTTTCCAACGCCGTTGAGAGCGCGCCAATTGGGCTTCTGTAGCTCCAGAAAATCCACTTCGAGTGTAGGGAGGTCAGAATCCAACAGCATCTGCAGTCCTTTTCAGTCTCTGAATCAGATTTTTGCTCAGGTCCCTCAATTTCAGCCAGAAAATACCTAAAATCACAGAAAAACACACAAACTCATAGTAAAGTCCAGAAAAGTGAATTTTAACTAAAAACTAATAAAAATATACTAAAAACTAACTAGATCATACTAAAAACACACTAAAAACAATGCCAAAAAGGGTACAAATTATCCGCTCATCACAACACCAACTTAAATTGTTGCTTGTCCTCAAGCAACTGAAGATCAAATAAGATAAAAGAAGAGAATATGCAATGAACTCCAAAAACATCTATGAAGATCAGTATTAATTAGATGAGCGGGGCTTTTAGCTTTTTGCCTCTGAACAGTTTTGGCATCTCACTCTATCCTTTGAAACTCAGAATGATTGGCTTCTTTAGGAACTCAGAATCCATATAGTGTTATTGATTCTCCTAGTTAAGTATGATGATTCTTGAACACAGCTACTTATTGAGTCTTGGCCGTGGCCCAAAGCACTCTGTCTTCCAGTATTACCACCGGATACATACATGCCACAGACACATAATTGGGTGAACCTTTTCAGATTGTGACTCAGCTTTGCTAGAGTCCCCAATTAGAGGTGTCCAGGGTTCTTAAGCACACTCTTTTTGCCTTGGATCACAACTTTATTCTTTCTTTTTCTTTCTTTTTCTCTTTCTTTTTTTTTCGGTTTTTTTTTTCGCCTTTCTCTTTTTTTTTTTGTTTTTTTTTGTATTCACTGCTTTTTCTTGCTTCAAGAATCATTTTTATGATTTTTCAGATCCTCAGTAACATGTCTCCTTTTTCATCATTCTTTCAAGAGCCAACATTCATGAACCACAAATTCAAAAGACATATGCACTGTTTAAGCATACATTCAGAAGACAAAAGTAATGCCACCACATCAAAATAATTAAACTGTTATAAAATTCAAAATTCATGCAATTCTTTTTCTTTTTCAATTAAGAACATTTTTTATTTAAGAAAGGTGATGGATTCATAGGACATTCATAACTTTAAGGCATAGACACTAAGACACTAATGATCACAAGACACAAACATAGATAACCATAAGCATTAATTTTCGAAAAACAGAAGAATAAAGAACAAGGAGATTAAAGAACGGGTCCACCTTAGTGATGGCGGCTCTTTCTTTCTCTTGAAGATCCTATGGAGTGCTTGAGCTCCTCAATGTCTCTTCCTTGTCTTTGTTGCTCCTCTCTCATGATCCTTTGGTCTTCTCTAATTTCATGGAGGATGATGGAGTGTTCTTGATGCTCCACCCTTAGTTGTCCCATGTTGGAACTCAATTCTCCTAGGGAAGTGTTCAGTTGCTCCCAATAGTTTTGTGGAGGAAAGTGCATCCCTTGAGGCATCTCAGGGATCTCATGATGAGAGGGGTCTCTTGTGTGCTCCATCCTTTTCTTAGTGATGGGCTTATCCTCATCAATGGGGATGTCTCCCTTTATGTCAACTCCAACTGAATAACAGAGGTGACAAATGAGATGAGGAAAGGCTAACCTTGCTAAGGTAGAGGACTTGTCCGCCACCTTATAGAGTTCTTGGGCTATAACCTCATGAACTTCCACTTCTTCTCCAATCATGATGCTATGAATCATGATGGCCCGGTCTAGAGTAACTTCGGACCGGTTGCTAGTGGGAATGATTGAGCGTTGGATAAACTCCAACCATCCTCTAGCCAAGGGTTTGAGGTCATGCCTTCTTAATTGAACCGGCTTCCCTCTTGAATCTCTCTTCCATTGGGCGCCCTCTTCACATATGACTGTGAGGACTTGGTCCAACCTTTGATCAAAGTTGACCCTTCTAGTGTAAGGGTGTTCATCTCCTTGCATCATGGGCAAATTGAATGCCAACCTTACACTTTCCGGACTAAAATCCAAGTATTTCCCCCGAACCATAGTAAGATAATTCTTTGGATCCGGGTTCACACTTTGATCATGGTTCTTGGTGATCCATGCATTGGCATAGAACTCTTGAACCATTAAGATTCCGACTTGTTGAATGGGGTTGGTAAGAATTTCCCAACCTCTTCTTCGGATCTCATGTCGGATCTCCGGATATTCACCCTTTTTGAGTGAAAAAGGGACCTCGGGGATCACCTTCTTCAAGGCCACAACTTCATAAAAGTGGTCTTGATGCACCCTTAAGATGAATCTTTCTATCTCCCATGACTCGGAGGTGGAAGATTTTGCCTTCCCTTTCCTCTTTCTAGAGGTTTCTCCGGCCTTGGATGCCATAAATGGTTATGGAAAAACGAAAAAGCAACGCTTTTACCACACCAAACTTAAAAGGTTTGCTCGTCCTCGAGCAAAAGAAGAAAGAAGAGAGTAGAAGAAGAAGAAATGAGGAAGAAGGAAATGGCTTTTGTGTTCGGCCAAAGAGGGGGAGAAGTGGTGTTTAGGTTGTGGGAAAATGAAGGGGTGAAGAAGGGTATATATAGGAGAGGGGGTGGGTAAGGTTCGGTCAAGTGAGGGTGGGAAAGTGGTTTGAATTTGAATGGTGAGGTAGGTGGGGTTTATGAAGGATGGATGTGAGTGGTGAAGAGAAAGAAGGGATTTGATAGGTGAGGGGTTTTTGGGGAAGAGGAGTTGAGGTGATTGGTGAATAGGTGAAGAAGAGAGAGAGAGTGGTGGGGTTGGTGGGGATCCTGTGGGGTCCACAGATCCTGTGGTGTCAAGGAAAAGTCATCCCTGCACCAAATGGCATTCAAAATCACGTTTTGAGCCATTTCTGGCGTTAAACGCCGGGCTGGTGCCCATTCCTGGCGTTTAACGCCAGGTTCTTGCCCTTTTCTGGCGTTTAACGCCAGTCTGGTGCCCCTTTCTGGCGTTAAACGCCCAGAATGGTGCCAGACTGGGCGTTAAACGCCCAACTGCTAGCCTCACTGGCGTTTAAACGCCAGTGGGTTCTTCCTCCAGGGTGTGCTGTTTTTCTTCCTGTTTTTCATTCTGTTTTTGCTTTTTCAATTGATTTTGTGACTTCTCATGATCATCAACCTACAAAATAAAATAAAATAACAAAAGAAAATAGATAAAATATAACATTGGGTTGCCTCCCAACAAGCGCTTCTTTAATGTCAGTAGCTTGACAGATGGCTCTCATGGAGCCTCATATTTTCTCAGAGCAATGTTGGAACCTCCCAACACCAAACTTAGAGTTTGAATGTGGGGGTTCAACACCAAACTTAGAGTTTGGTTGTGGCCTCCCAACACCAAACTTAGAGTTTGACTGTGGGGGCTCTGTTTGACTCTGATTTGAGAGAAGCTCTTCATGCTTCCTCTCCATGGTGACAGAGGGATATCCTTGAGCCTTAAACACAAAGGATTCTTCATTCACTTGAATGATCAGTTCACCTCTATCAACATCAATCACAGCCTTTGCTGTGGCTAGGAAGGGTCTGCCAAGGATGATGGTTTCATCCATGCACTTCCCAGTCTCTAGGACTATGAAATCAGCAGGGATGTAATGGTTTTCAATCTTCACCAAAACATCCTCTACAAGTCCATGAGCTTGTTTTCTTGAGTTGTCTGCCATCTCTAATGAGATTCTTGCAGCTTGCACCTCAAAGATCCCTAGCTTCTCCATTACAGAGAGAGGCATGAGGTTTACACTTGACCCTAAGTCACACAGAGCCTTCTTGAAGGTCATGGTGCCTATGGTACAAGGTATTGAAAACTTCCCAGGATCTTGTCTCTTTTGAGGTAATTCCTGCCTAGACAAGTCATCCAGTTCTTTGGTGAGCAAAGGAGGTTCATTCTCCCAAGTCTCATTTCCAAATAACTTGTCATTTAGCTTCATGATTGCTCCAAGGTATTTAGCAACTTGCTCTTCAGTGACATACTCATCCTCTTCAGAGGAAGAATACTCATCAGAGCTCATGAATGACAGAAGTAAGTCCAGTGGAATCTCTATGGTCTCATTTTGAGCCTCAGATTCCCATGGTTCCTCATTGGGGAACTTAGTGGAGGTCAGTGCATGCCCACTGAGGTCTTCCTCAGTGGCGTTCACTTCCTCTCCTTCCTCTCCAAATTCGGCCATGTTGATGGCCTTGCACTCTCCTTTTGGATTTTCTTCTGTATTGCTTGGGAGAGTACTAGGAGGGAGTTCAGTAATTTTCTTGCTCAGCTGTCCCACTTGTGCCTCCAAATTCTTAATGGAGGACCTTGTTTCAGTCATGAAACTTTGAGTGGTTTTGATTAGATCAGAGACCATAGTTGCTAAGTCAGAGGGGTTCTGCTTAGAATTCTCTGTCTGTTGCTGAGAAGATGATGGAAAAGGCTTGCTATTGCTAAACCTATTTCTTCCACCATTATTGTTGTTGAAACCTTGTTGAGGTTTCTCTTGATTCTTCCATGAGAAATTTGGGTGATTTCTCCATGAAGAATTATAGGTGTTTCCATAGGGTTCTCCTAAGTAATTTACCTCTTCCAATGAAGGGTTCTCAGGATCATATGCTTCTTCTTCAGATGAAGCATCCTTAGTACTGCTTGGTGCATTTTGCATTCCAGACAGACTTTGAGAAATCAAATTGACTTGTTGAGTCAATATCTTGTTCTGAGCCAATATGGCATTCAGAGCATCAATCTCAAGAACTCCTTTCTTCTGATTAGTCCCATTGTTCACAGGATTCCATTCAGAAGTGTACATGAATTGGTTATTTGCAACCATTTCAATTAGCTCTTGAGCTTCTGTAGGCGTCTTCTTCAGATGAAGAGATCCTCCAGCAGAGCTATCCAAAGACATCTTGGATAGTTCAGAGAGACCATCATAGAAAATACCTATGATGCTCCATTCAGAAAGCATGTCAGATGGACATTTTCTGATCAATTGTTTGTATCTTTCCCAAGCTTCATAGAGGGATTCTCCATCCTTCTGTCTGAAGGTTTGGACTTCCACTCTAAGCTTACTCAATTTTTGAGGTGGAAAGAACTTTGCCAAGAAGGCATTGACTAGCTTTTCCCATGAGTCCAGGCTTTCTTTAGGTTGTGAGTCCAACCATGTCCTAGCTCTGTCTCTTACAGCAAAAGGGAATAGCATAAGTCTATAGACCTCAGGGTCTACCCCATTAGTCTTGACAGTGTCACAGATTTGCAAGAATTCAGCTAAAAACTGATGAGGATCTTCCAATGGAAGTCCATGAAACTTGCAATTCTGTTGCATTAGAGAAACTAATTGAGGCTTAAGCTCAAAGTTGTTTGCTCCAATGGCAGGGATAGAGATGCTTCTCCCATAAAAGTCGGGAGTAGGTGCAGTAAAGTCACCCAGCACCTTCCTTGCATTGTTTGCATTGTTGTTGTTTTCGGCTGCCATGTCTTCTTCTTCTTTGAAGATTTCTATTAGGTCCTCTGTAGAGAATTGTGCCTTAGCTTCTCTTAGCTTTCACTTCAAGGTCCTTTCAGGTTCAGGGTCAGCTTCAACAAGAATGCCCTTGTCTCTGCTCCTGCTCATATAAAAGAGAAGAGAACAAGAAAATATGGAATCCTCTATGTCACAGTATAGAGATTCCTTGAGGTGTCAGAAGAACAGAAAAGTAGAAGAAAGAGGTGGAAGAATTCGAACTAAATCAGAGAGAGTTCAAATTGTGTATTGAGAAGGAGTGGTACTCCATAAATAGAAGGATGTGGGAAGAGAGGAAGAAATTTTCGAAAATTAATTAAAAAGATTTTAAAAACATTTTGAAAAACTTTAATTTGATTTTCGAAAATCAAGAGTGAGAAAAGAAATCAAGTGATTTTTGAAAAAGATTTTGAAATTAGAGTTTAAAAAAGATATGATTGAAAACTTCTTTGAAAAAGATGTGATTAAAAAGATATGATTGAAAAGTTATGGTTTTTAAAAAAAAAGATATGATTGAAATGATATGATTTGAAAACAATTTTAAAAAGATTTGATTTTAAAAATTAATAACTTGGCTATCAAGAAAAGATATGATTCAAACATTAAACCTTTCTCAACAGAAAAGGCAACACACTTGAAATGTTCAATCAAATCATTAATTGATAGCAAGTATCTTTGAAAAAGGAAAGAAATTGATTTTGAAAACATTTGATTGAAAAGATATGATTTGAAAAAGATTTGATTTTGAAAAACTTTGAAAACTTGAAAAAAAAATTAATTTGAAAACAAAATCCTCCCCCTTGTGCCATCCTGGCGTTAAACGCCCAGAATGGTATCCATTCTGGCGTTTAACGCCCAAAATGCTACCTTTTTGGGCGTTAAACGCCCAACCAGGTACCCTGGCTGGCGTTTAAACGCCAGTCTGTCCTTCTTCACTGGGCGTTTTGAACGCCCAGCTTTTTCTGTGTAATTCCTCTGCTGCATGTTCTGAATCTTCAGTTCCTTGTACTATTGACTTGAAAATAGAACCAAGATCAAATAAACAATACATGCAAGACACCAAACTTAAAATTAGACACTAGACTCAAACAAGAAACATTAAATCTTTTTGGTTTTTTATGATTTTGAAAATTTTTTTGTGCTTTTTTCGAAAATTATATGGAAATAGAAAATAAAAGTTCAGAATTCTTAATTTGAATTCCAGGAATCATTGCAATGCTAGTCTAAGACTCCGGTCCAGGAATTAGACATGGCTTCACAGCCAGCCAAGCTTTCAAAGAAAGCTTCGGTCCAAAACACTAGACATGGCCAATGGCCAGCCAAGCCTTAGCAGATCATTGCTCCAATAGCAAGATTGATAGGGATCAACAAGCTATTGTGATGATTAGTTGAAACCTCGGTCCAATAAGATTAGACATGGCTTCTCAGCCAGCCAGATTTCAACAGATCATCATGAAACACTAGAATTTATTCTTAAGAACTCTGAAAAAAAAAATACCTAATCTAAGCAACAAGATGAACCGTCAGTTGTCCATACACAAACAATCCCCGGCAACGGCGCCAAAAACTTGGTGCGCGAAATTGTAATCACTACAACTTCACACAACTAACCAGCAAGTGCACTGGGTCGTCCAAGTAATACCTTGCGTGAGCAAGGGTCGATCCCACGGAGATTGTTGGTATGAAGCAAGCTATGGTTACCTTGTAAATCTCAGTCAGGCAGACTCAAATGGGTATAGGTAATAAACGCATAAAGCATAGAGATAAAGATAGAGGTACTTATGTAATTCATTGGTAGGAACTTCAGATAAGCGTATGAAGATGCCTTCCCTTCCGTCTCTCTGCTTTCCTACTGTCTTCATCCAATCCTTCTTACTCCTTTCCATGGCAAGCTTATGTAGGGTTTCACCGTTGTCAGTGGCTACCTCCCATCCTCTCAGTGAAAATGTTCCTATGCTCTGTCACAGCATATGGCTAATCAGCTGTCGGTTCTCGGTCAGGCCGGAATAGAATCCAGTGATTCTTTTGCGTCTGTCACTAACGCCCCGCCTGCTAGGAGTTTGAAGCACGTCACAGTCATTCAATCATTGAATCCTACTCAGAATACCACAGACAAGGTTTAGACCTTCCGGATTCTCTTGAATGCCGCCATCAGTTCTTGCCTATACCACGAAGACTCTGATCTCACGGAATGGCTGGCTCGTTTGTCAGGCGAGCACTCGGTTGTCAGGCGATCAACCATGCATCGTGTATCAGGAATCCAAGAGATATTCACTAGAGCCTTGGTTGCTTGTAGAACAAAAGTGGTTGTCAGTCACCTTGTTCATGGGTGAGAATAATGATAAGTGTCACGGATCATCACATTCATCAAGTTGAAGAACAAGTGATATCTTGGACAAAGAACAAGCGGAATTGAATAGAAGAACAATAGTAATTGTATTAATACTCGAGGTACAGCAGAGCTCCACACCTTAATCTATGGTGTGTAGAAACTCCACCGTTGAAAATACATAAGAACAAGGTCTAGGCATGGCCGAATGGCCAGCCTCCCCCAAAGAGGGTTCAATCATCAAAGTATGATCAAAAGATGTCAAATACAATAGTAAAAGGTCCTACTTATAGAGAACTAGTAGCCTAGGGTGTACAGAGATGAGTAAATGACATAAAAATCCACTTCCGGGCCCACTTGGTGTGTGCTTGGGCTGAGCAATGAAGCAATTTTGTGTAGAGACTCTCCTTGGAGTTAAACGCCAGCTTTTATGCCAGTTTGGGCGTTTAACTCCCATTTAGGTGCCAGTTCCGGCGTTTAACGCTGGAATTTCTGAGGGTAACTTTGAACGCCGGTTTGGGCCATCAAATCTTGGGCAAAGTATGGACTATCATATATTGCTGGAAAGCCCAGGATGTCTACTTTCCAACGCCGTTGAGAGCGCGCCAATTGGGCTTCTGTAGCTCCAGAAAATCCACTTCGAGTGCAGGGAGGTCAGAATCCAACAGCATCTGCAGTCCTTTTCAGTCTCTGAATCAGATTTTTGCTCAGGTCCCTCAATTTCAGCCAGAAAATACCTGAAATCACAGAAAAACACACAAACTCATAGTAAAGTCTAGAAAAGTGAATTTTAACTAAAAACTAATAAAAATATACTAAAAACTAACTAGATCATACTAAAAACACACTAAAAACAATGCCAAAAAGGGTACAAATTATCCGCTCATCAACAGCTGACGTTAGGATTTTTTTGCCAGTAAAGAATTATTAAAAATAGTCGCGTTGTAGATATAGTCTCTAAACCGTCAGAAATCCCTTCGTACAAACGTTTTGGTTGTCACAAGTAACAAACCCCTAAATAAATTGATAACCGAAGTATTTAAACCTCGGGTCGTCTTCTCAAGGAATTGCAGGGAGGTATGTTCTTATTATTGGCTATGAAAAAGGTAAAATTGGGGTTTTGGAAGTAAGGGGGCAGTATGTTGCACAAAAAAATAATAAGAAAAATAAATAAATAACTATAAAATAAACTCTTGGCAAGGTACGGGAACTGGAAGTCCTATCCTGGTTATCCTTATCAATTGTAATGAGAATTGGATTTTTCTCCCACTTTGTTAACCTCTAGCTATGAAAGTAAGTTAAGTGGATGAATTAATTTTGATTCCTCAGGTCCTAGTCTTTCCTTGGAAAAGGCTAGAGTTATTGGAATATGAATTAATGAAATGAAGAAATCCAATTTTCAATCAACAATGTGTTTGATAAC
Organism: Arachis stenosperma; assembly: GCF_014773155.1. NCBI lineage: Eukaryota > Viridiplantae > Streptophyta > Magnoliopsida > Fabales > Fabaceae > Arachis > Arachis stenosperma. Next base: position 107,126,745 of record NC_080386.1, on the reverse strand, counting down.
TCTAGAGTCACCAATTATTCAACCAAAGCCAAAAGGGAAACAGGAAAATCCAAATTATTTATATAAATAAAAGACAGCAATCATCAATCTGAAATATCTCAAATAACATTAATTAAGGAGATCAATCTAAACATGGAACAGTTCATAAATTTAATTGGAAAAATAAATAAAAAGGAACATTGAACCTGAATCGAGAGTCACTCTTAAAAACCAAGAGAAGTCCTAAATCCTAGTTTCTAAAAATCCTAATTTCTAATCCTAATCCTAAGAGAGAGGAGAGAACCTCTCTCTCTGAAAACTACATCTAAAATTATGAAAAGTGAATTATGAGTGCTTGATCTGAATGGATGCAATCCCTCTACTTTATAGCCTCTAATCTGAGTTTTTTGGGCCGAAAACTGGGTCGAAAACAGCCCAGAAATCGATGGAGAAGAAATCTGCCATGCTGGTTTTTCGTCACTGCGACGCGGCCGCATGGAGCACGCGGTCGCGTTGTCTAGCGTCAGGGCCACTATGGCATATTATATATCAAATCGAAGCCCCGGACGTTAGATTTCCAACGCAACTAGAACCGCGTCATTTGGACCTCTATAGCTCAAGTTATGGTCGTTTTAGTGCGAGAGGGTCAGGCTGACAGCTTTGCAGTTTCTCCAACTTCTTGTATTCCTTCCACTTTTGCATGCTTCCTTTCCATCCTCCAAGCCATTCCTGCCCTATAATATCTGAAAACACTTAACACACATATCAAGGCATCTAATGGTCATAAGAAAGGATTAATAATAAGCAAATATAAGATCAAAGAAGCATGTTTTCAATCATAGCACAAAATCAGGAAGGAAAATGTAAAACATGCGAATTGTATGAATAAGTGAGTAAAGAGTTGATAAAAACTACTCAATTGAGCATAAGATAAACCATAAAATAGTGGTTTATCAACAGCTGAAACCTGCTGATGCGTGAGCATCTTGTCTATCTTTTCCTAGTAAATTTGCATCTAATTTGTTGAGTTTAATTAAGAATTAATTATATCTTAGCCACTATGGATGCTATTTTGAGTTTTGTGCAATACTATTTATTTTAGGTAGCATTAGGTGGAGTTTGATGGAGTTTATGCAGCACAAGAATCAAAGGAGATGGCTGCGAGGAGCGACGCGCACGCGTGCCTGACGCATGCGAGTGATCTGGAAGTATCCATGGCGACGCGTACGCGTGACTGACGCGTACACGTTATTTGAAGATTTGCTCAGCGACGCGTTCGCGTGACCAACGTGTTCGCGTGACCGACGCGTCCGCGTGACTTGCGAAGAAGACCACCGACGCGTCCGCATGACTGACGCGTACGCGTGACGTGCATGATCTGCAGAACTTACAGAAATCAATGGCGAGGATTCTGGGCCGCGTTTTGACCCAGTTTCCAGCCCCAAAAACACAGATTAGAAGCTGCAGAATGGACAAATCAAGTGGTCCTCACCCATCAGCGGAAGACTTGTTAATTAATTCGAATTTAAATTCAAATCTTATCTTTTAGGAAAAGATATTATTTTTTATTTTAGATAATTAGATTTTAAATCTATTAGGATTAGTTATAAATAGAAATTTAGATGCTATCAGAAAAGGACAGTACATTTTTACTAGAACCCTTATTTTTCTTCTCTGAACCATGAGCAACTAATCCTTCATTATTAAGGTTAGGAGCTCTGTCTATTTGTATGGATTTATTCATTTGATCTTTCTAATTTAATCCATGTTTAGATTTATATTTCAATAATTATTTCGTTCTTTATTTTATGAACGTTGGGTGGAACGGAAGTATGACCCATGTTCTAATTGAATTTTTGTAAAACTTGAAAAAGCTCTTTACTTGAACAACAGCTTGAAAACATATTATACTGAATTTCTAATTATTTGTATTTAACAGGATACGTGACATATAATCCCCTTTTGTTTGGATAATTAGGATTCTTTTAGCATATAAACTAGAAATTGATCATCACCCTCTAACTGAAATTAATTGACCAAGGAATTAGCAGTTAATGAATTTTAGAGGAGACTAGGAAGGTCTAAGAAATTAGGGTCTAGTCACATATAGTTTGCCATGAAATTAAATCTTGCATGATTAAATTAGTTAGTAAGAAAAATTAATCCAGAAAAATAGATATATCTGAAACCTTAGCTGTTTTCTCAATATTTTATTCCCAACTTATTTATCTGCCTGTCTTTAATATTACAAATTTGCTGTTTAATGCTCTTTGAATACCAAAACACTCTTTTCTGCTTGTCTAACTAATCCTATCAAACGCTATTGTTGCTTAATCCATCAATCCTCGTGGGATCGACCCTTACTCACGTAAGGTATTACTTGGTATGACCTGGTGCACTTGCCGGTAAGTTAGTGGGTTACAAATACCGCACCAAGTTTTTGGCGTCGTTGCCGGGGATTGATAGTGATTAACAACTATTAGTTGTTTGATTGCTTATATTAGGCGTTTTAGTTTTAATTTTTATTTAAATATTGTTTTATTATTTTTCGAAAAAATTTGTTTTTCCTTGCTTTCTTTTTTTTCGTTACTTTCCCCCCTATACCGTACTTCTTTTTTTTATTTTACTTTTAGTAAATAAATAAATAAATAAATAAAATATATGTATTTTAAAAAAATATTTTAAATAACTAAATAGCACTAATATTTTTCTTAATTTCTGAAATTAAGTTTTGTGTTAACTAGTTATTTTAATTTAATTTTTTTATTTTATTTTATTTAGTATTTTTTATTTCTTTACACAGGTTACCTCACTGGGAATTCTATGCACTCTGACGTAGAGATTTTCATTCTTTCTTGTTTGCTGTTTCTTTATGCGCAGGAACAGAGACAAAGAACATCTCTTAGACTTTGATCCTGAACCTGAAAGGGCTTTCAGGCGGCGTTTACAACAAGCAAAACTTTACAAGGCTACAGAATCCACTATGGATCCAATTAATACTGATAATACCAATGCAGCAAACCCGAATGGGAATGAACAAAGGAGAGTACTTTGCTCTTTCTCTGCTCCTACTACAGATATGTATGGAAAGAGCATTGTGGTGCCTCCTATTGCTGCGAACAACTTTGAGGTGAAGCCTCAACTGGTCACTCTGGTGCAACAAAACTGCCAGTATCACGGTCTTCCCCACGAAGACCCAAATCAATTTATCTCTAGTTTTTTTTGCAAATTTGTGATATTGTGAAGACAAATGGAGTAAACCCAGATGTGTACAAACTCATGCTCTTCCCGCTTGCTCTGAGGGATGGAGCAAAACTATGGCTAGATTTCCAACCCAAGGAGAGTTTGGATACTTGGAACAAGGTGGTTACTGAGTTTCTCACTAAATTTTTCCCACCAAAGAAGCTGACTAAGCTTAGGGTGGAGGTTCAGACCTTCAGGCAGAAGGATGGTGAGACTCTGTATAAAGCTTGGGAGAGATACAAGCTACTAATTAGGCAATGCCCTCCAGACATGTTCTCCAAATGGACTTAACTAGATATCTTTTATGAAGGCTTGGGTGAAATGTCCAAGATGTGTTTAGACAATTTTGCAGGAGGTTCATTGCACAAGAAGAAGACACCGGAGGAGACTATTGAGCTGATTGAATTGGTTGCAAGCAACCAATATTTATACTCCTCTAACAGGACTCCTGTGAATTCTGAAACCCCTCAGAAGAGAGGCGTGTTGGAAGTAGATGCTGTTAATGCTCTTCTTGCTCAAAACAAGCTGATGTCTCAACAAATAAATCTACTTACTCAACTGATAGGTGGCATGCAAGTCTCAGCTATCAACACCCCAAATCCACCACAGGAAGTCTCCTATGACATGGCAGGTAATTTTGTGCAAAATGATAATTATGATTATGCTCAACCTTCTTTTAAACAGGTGAATTACATGGGAAATGGTCCTAGGAATCCCAACAATGACCCATATTCTAAGACATACAACCAGGGATGGAGAAATCACCCAAATTTTGGATGGAGGGATCAACCTCAGAGACTTCAGAACTTTAACAATAATTCTTAGGGCGGTTTCCAATAGAACAATGATTTGGAAGCAATATTAACAGGTTTTAGACAGGAAACCAGAGCATCCATCAAGAACCTAGATATTCAAATGGGTCAAATAGCCAACAGAGTTAATGAAATTGATTAGAGGACTACTAATAGCCTTCCTAGTAACACAATTCCAAATCCAAGAGAGGAATGCAAGGCTATCTCAGTGATAAGTGGACAAGTGGCAAGTACGGAAGCACAAGTTATGCAAGAAAGCAGAGCCTCCATTAAAAATTTAGAAGTGCTAGTGGGCCAACTGAGCAAGCAAATACTTGAGAGGTCTGCAAGTACATTTCAAGGTGATATATTGGTGAACCCAGGAGAAGATTGCAAGGTTATTCAATTGAGAAGTGGTAAAGTAGCTGGCGCTGAGACCAAGACCAATGAAGAGCTAGTTGAAAAGGAAGCTCCAGAGGAGAAAAAGGGAGAATTGGAGCACGCCCCTCCAAAGCATGCGGACAATCCATTCTCAGACTCTCTTGACACTCATCTTACATTGCCAAAGGCTCCTGAGTACAAGCCTAAGATGCCATATCCTTAGAGATTTTAAAAGGAGACCAAGGACAAGCAGTTTTCAAAATTCTTAGAATTCTTCAGAAAGTTACAAATTAATATTCCTTTTGCTGAGGTTTTGGAACAAATGCCTATCTATGCCAAATTCATGAAGGAGCTGTTGTCAAAGAAAAAGCGTTTAAAGGGAGATGAGACAGTAGTCCTGACTAAGGAATGTAGTGCTGTAATTCAGAATAACTTGCCAAAGAAGATGCCAGATCCAAGGAGCTTTCAAATTCCATGCATCATTGGGAGCACAACCTTTAAGAAAGCCCTATGTGATCTGGGGGCAAGCATAAAATCTAATGCCCTTATCTGTGATGAAGAAGCTGCAAATTCAAGAGGCACAACCCACAAAGATAGCATTACAGATGGCAGATAAATCTATGAAGCCTGCATACGGATTAGTGGAGAATATCTTGGTCAAAGTGGGTAAGTTCTTCCTCCCAGCAGACTTTGTGATTCTTGATATAAGGGAGGATGAGAATGCCTTTATAATTCTAGAAAGACCATTCCTAGCCATTGAAAGAGCTTTGATTGATGTAGAAGTGGGTGAATTGGTACTTATAGTGCATAATGAGCAACTGGTCTTTCATGTCTTCAAAGATATACAGCCAACAGGTGAAGAAGAGAGGTGCCTGCAGGCTGAGCTTATTGATCCAAACCTTCAAAAACCCCCTGATGATGCACAACAGAATCTGCAGCTCAAACCTCCCTTGGTAACAGTCAATAAAATTCCTCCTGATATCAAACCTAACTTTGGTGTTGGGAATGCATCATCTACCAAGGAGGAGGTTCCCAAAAAGAAGAAAGTACCCAGAGGATGGAGAAACAAAAAGATTCCCACTGAAGGTTTCTCCCCAAGAATGAAAGTGGTGTTGACCAGCAATCCAGCATGGGTTTATACAGTAATCAGAATTCTCTCTCTAGAGCATATTGAGCTACGTTATAGAGACACGGGAAAGAAGTTCAAAGTAAGGGGTGCAGAGCTGAGCCCCTATGATCCTCCTCCTTAGAGGAGCTGACCGTCAAGCTAGTGACGATAAAGAAGCGCTTGTCGGGAGGCAACCCGATAATTTCGTATCCTTAGTTATTTTTTGTAGCAGTAGTTTTCTTATTTATTTTATTTTTGTAGAGTTCTTACTAATTTTCTGATTATGCAGCTATGTTATTCCAGGAACCAAACACCTCAAGTTATAAAAAAAGAGAGGAGAAAGAGCACACGACGCGTACGCGTTAATGACGCGTACACGTCAGATGGATGTGTGTGAAAAATAAATTTGATAGAGAGTTGCGCAGGAGTGGCGCCAGAATGGAGCCTTTCTCACAAATGATCCCATGCGTTCGCGTATCCCACGCGTTCGCGTCGTTTGTGATTTTCGTCATTCACGCGGGCGCATCACCGATGTGAACACGTAACCTGCAAATTCGACGTAAAAGAGTGTTTGGGCAGAGAGTTGTGCTGGCTTGGGGTAGGAATTGTGCTAAAAGCACAAGTTAGAGCACGCAGATGCGTGACTGACGCGTTCATGGCAGTTGCACATATGGCCATCCACGCGAGCGCGTGCATGACGCGAACGCGTCGTATGAAAATTGGCTCCCAAGCCATACGAACAGAAAGTTGCACGGGTGCGCGGCTGCCTTCGCGCGAATCGCACAAAATCCAGGGCATGCGGACGCGTGCCTGACGCTAACGCGTCATGGTGAAGAGTGCGCGACGTACGCGATCGCTTGCCGTTTGCGAACGCGTCGCTTGCGCCGACCAATTTTCTTTCTCTCTCTCTCCCAATCCTTATTCTCTCTTATTCTTTTATCCTCTTCTTTTTCTTTCTTCATAATAATTTATCTCATTCTATTTTCAGTTCTTCTTTGCTTGAGGACAAGCAAACCTTTAAGTTTGGTGTTGACGCTGAGCTTATTGGTTTTTTGGCATAAAAAGGAGGCGAATCATCTTCACTGAGGAACACAACCTGAAGAATAAAGCGACCGTTAGGATAACTAAGGTGGTTGAGTTCCTTTCATTTTTATTCTTCCCCTCTTTTTTCTATGTTATGTTCCGGCTTTCTGCTATTTTGCTTTGTTTGTTGCATAATCTTTTATTAGTTAGAATCCTAGGACTAGTTTAGTTTTTTTAATTGCTTTAATGCTGAAAAGATGTTTCATGTACCACTCACTGAACTTGAATCTAAAAAGAAAAGAAAAAGAAGTGATGTATTGCATGAGAAATTGAGTTAATTTTAAGAATAGTCTGATTTACTTAAAGGTGGTGGTATTTTCTGTGATTTTTCCTGATGAGCGGATAATTTGTACACTTTTTGGCATTGTTTTTAGTATGTTTTTAGTATGATTTAGTTAGTTTTTAGTATATTTTTATTAGTTTTTAATTAAAATTCACTTTTCTGGACTTTACTATGAGTTTGTGTGTTTTTCTGTGATTTCAGGTATTTTCTGACTGAAATTGAAGGTTCTGAGCAAAAATCTGATTCAGAGACTGAAAAGGACTGCAGATGCTGTTGGATTCTGACCTCCCTGTACTCGAAGTGGATTTTCTGGAGCTACAGAAGCCCAATTGGCGCGCTCTTAACGGCATTGGAAAGTAGACATCCTGGGCTTTCCAGCAATATATGATAGTCCATACTTTGCCCAAGATTTGATGGCCCAAACCGGCGTAGCAACTTGGCCTCAGAAATTCCAGCGTTAAACGCCGGAACTGGCATAAAACTTGGAGTTAAACGCCCAAACTGGCATGAAAGCTGGCGTTTAACTCCAGAAAAGGTCTCTACACGAAAATGCTTCATTGCTCAGCCCAAGCACACACCAAGTGGACCCAGAAGTGGATTTTTATGTCATTTACTCATTTCTGTACACCCTAGGTCACTAGTTTACTATTAATAGGATCTTTTGACATTGTATCTGTACCTCATGACACTTTACACGTTTTCTTAGTGTACCTTCCACAGCATGAGTCTCTAAACCCCATGGTTGGGGGTGAGGAGCTCTGCTGTGTCTTGATGGATTAATGCAATTACTACTGTTTCTCATTCAATCATGCTTGCTTCCATTCTAAGATAACACTTGTTCTTAATCCGAATGAATGTGATGATCCGTGACAATCATCATCATTCTCAACTATGAACGTGTGCCTGACAACCACCTCCGTTCTACCTTAGATTGAGTAGTTATCTCTTGGATTCTTTAACCGGAATCTTCGTGGTATAAGCTAGAACTGATGGCGGCATTCAAGAGGATCCGGAAGGTCTAAACCTTGTCTGTGGTATTCTGAGTAGGATTCAATGATTGAATGACTGTGACGTGCTTCAAACTCCTAGCAGGCGGGGCATTAGTGACAGACGCAAAAGAATCGATGGATTCTATTCCGGCCTGACCGAGAACCGACAGCTGAATTCCGCGTGCTGTGACAGAGCATATGCAATCGTTTTCACTGAGAGGATGGGAGGTAGCCACTGACAATGGTGAAACCCTACATACAGCTTGCCATGGAAGGAGCCTTGCGTGCTTGAAGAAGAAGACAGTAGGAAAGCAGAGATTCAGAAGATGGAGCATCTCCAAACCTCAACCTATTCTCCATTACTGCAATACAAGTAACCATTTCATGTTCTTTTGCTTTTCACAATCAATCCTGATAATTTCTGATATCCTGACTAAGATTTACAAGATAACCATAGCTTGCTTCAAGCCGACAATCTCCGTGGGATCGACCCTTGCTCACGCAAGGTATTACTTGGACGACCCAGTGCACTTGCTGGTTAGTTGTGCGGGGTTGCAAAAGTGTGATTGCAATTTCGTGCACCAAGTTTTTGGCGCCGTTGCCGGGGATTGTTCGAGTTTGGACAAATGACGGCTTATCTTGTTGCTTAGATTTGGACCGTTTTGTTTTTATTGGTTTAGAGTCTTTTAGTTGAGTCTAGTTTCATATTTTAAGTTTGGTGTCAATTGCATGCTTTTACTTTTCTTTTAGTTTTTCGATTTTGCATGTTTTTAGTCCCTTTTTGATTCATAAAAATTCTAAGTTTGGTGTCCTCTTTGTGTTTTTCCTTTAAAATTTTTGAAAATTAGTGTTTGATTTTCTAAAAATTTTAAGTTTGGTGTCTTTTTGTGTTTTTCTCTTTCCTCTTTTCAAAAATCAAATCTTTTTCAAAAAAATTTTTTCAATCATATCTTTTTAATTGCTGTTTTCAAAATCTTTTTAATTAACTAATTGATTCAGTTCTCAATTTGCTTTGATCTTATTTTATTTTTAATTTTCGAATTTTTATTTTAGTTTTCTTTTATTTTATTTTATTTTATTTTATTTTCGGTTAATTCAAAAAAAAAACAAAATTTATCTCTTTGCAATCATTATCATTTCCCTTTTGTCCATTATGGACTTAAGTGGGATTAATCAGTCCAAAAGGACTCTGGGGTCATATGCTAACCCCATTACAGCTGCATATGGGAGTAGCATCTGCACACCTCCCATCAAAGCAAGCAGCTTTGAGCTAAATCCTCAACTCATTATCATAGTGCAGCAAAATTGCCAGTATTCCGGTCTTCCACAGGAAGAACCTACTGAGTTTCTGGCACAATTCTTACAAATTGCTGACACAGTACATGATAAAGAGGTAGATCAGGATGTCTACAGACTATTACTGTTTCCATTTGCTGTAAAAGATCAAGCTAAAAGGTGGTTGAATAACCAACCTACAGCAAGCATAAAGACATGGAAACAGTTGTCAGACAAATTCCTGAATCATTTTTACCCTCCAAAGAGGATGACACAGCTAAGGCTGGACATCCAAGGCTTTAAACAAGAGGATAATGAATCCCTTTACAATGCCTGGGAGAGGTATAGAGGTATGCTAAGGAAATGTCCCTCTGAAATGTTTTCAGAGTGGGTACAGTTAGACATTTTGTACTATGGGCTTACAGAAAAAGCTCAGATGTCTTTAGACCACTCAGCTGGTGGATCTATACACATGAGGAAGACAATTGAAGAAGCTCAAGAGCTTATAGACACTGTTGCTAGAAACCAATATTTGTACTCTAGCAATGAGTTCTCTCCAAAAGAGGAAGTCATGGCAGTAGTCACTGACCCTAATCCTCAAGAACAGATAATTGAGCTTAATCAATAATTACTCCTGATGACAGAACAGTTAGCAGAATTTAAAGAGATGCTCTATGAAACTAAAGTTGCTAACAAGGGCATAGAACTGCAGTTGAATCAAGCAAAACAGCAAATATCTAAACAGATAACAGAGGAGTGTCAAGCAGTTCAATTGAGGAGTGGGAAGACACTGAATACCACTGCTCAAAAGAATAAAAAGCCAAACAGGGAACAATTGACAGAGGATAACCAAACCACTATTCAAAATCCCTCTGAGGACAGTAAGAGCCCAGAGAGGAATGTTGTTGGCGTTCAAACGCCAGAAAGGGAAGGAAAGTTGGCGTTAAACGCCCATTCCTTGCCCAGTTCTGGCGTTCAAATGGCAGAAAAGGAAGAGAAGTTGGCGTTTAACGCCCAAACTTCACCCATTCCTGGCGTTCAAACGCCAAGGGAAGATCAGACACCTGAGAGTGCTGACAGTAATCCCTCTAAAAAGGCTTCTTCAACCACTTCTGTAAGGAATAAACCTGCAGCATCTAAGGTTGAAGAATATCAAGCCAAGATGCCTTATCCTCAGAAACTCCGCAAAGCGGAACAGGATAAGCAATTTGCCCGCTTTGCAGACTATTTAAGGACTCTTGAAATAAAGATTCCGTTTGCAGAGGCACTTGAGCAAATACCTTCTTATGCTAAGTTCATGAAGGAAATCTTAAGTCATAAGAAGGATTGGAGAGAAACTGAAAAAGTGTTTCTCACTGAAGAATGCAGTGCAGTCATTCTAAAAAGCTTACCAGAAAAGCTTCAAGATCCTGGAAGCTTTCTGATACCATGCACATTAGAAGGCACTTGCACCAAGACAGCCCTATGTGATCTTGGAGCAAGCATCAATTTAATACCTGCATCTACTATCAGAAAGCTTGGATTGACTGGAGAAGTCAAACCAACCAGGATATGCCTCCAACTTGCTGATGGCTCCATTAAACATCCATCAGGCATAATAGAGGATATGATTGTCAAGGTTGGGCCATTTGCCTTTCCCACTGACTTTGTAGTGCTGGAAATGGAGGAGCACAAGAGTGCAACTCTCATTCTAGGAAGACCTTTCCTAGCAACTGGACAAACTCTTATTGATGTACAAAAAGGGGAAGTAACCTTGAGAGTCAATGAGGATGAGTTCAAGTTGAATGCTGTAAAAGCTATGCAGCATCCAGACACACCAAATGACTGCATGGGCGCTGACATTATTGACTCTCTGGTAGAAGAGATCAATATGGCTGAAAGCCTAGAATCAGAGCTTGAGGACATCTTCAAGGATGCTCAACCTGATCAAGAAGAACCAGAGGAGGCAAGGGAATTTTCAAAAATTCCTCAGGAAGAGGATAAGCCTCCTAAGCTTGAACTCAAACCACTACCACCATCCTTGAAATATGCATTTCTGGGAGAGGGTGACACTTTTCCAGTGATTATAAGCTCTGCTTTAAATTCACAGGAAGAGGAAGCACTGATTCAAGTGCTAAGGACACACAAGACAGCTCTTGGGTGGTCCATAAGTGACCTTAAGGGCATTAGCCCAGCTAGATGCATGCACAAGATCCTATTGGAGGATAATGCCAAACCAGTGGTCCAACCACAGAGGAGGCTAAATCCAGCCATGAAGGAAGTGGTGCAGAAAGAGGTCACTAAATTACTAGAGGCTGGGATTATTTATCCTATTTCTGATAGCCCCTGGGTGAGCCCTGTCCAAGTTGTTCCCAAAAAGGGGGGCATGACAGTGGTTCATAATGAAAAAAATGAACTGGTTCCTACAAGGACAGTCACAGGGTGGTGCATGTGTATTGATTACAGAAGACTCAATACAGCCACCAGAAAGGATCATTTTCCTTTACCATTCATTGACCAAATGCTAGAAAGATTAACTGGTCATGATTATTACTGCTTTTTGGATGGCTATTCAGGCTACAACCAAATTGCAGTAGATCCTCAGGACCAAGAGAAAACAGCATTCACTTGCCCTTCTAGCGTGTTTGCCTACAGGAGGATGCCTTTTGGTCTGTGCAATGCACCTGCAACTTTTCAAAGGTGCATGCTCTCTATCTTCTCAGATATGGTAGAGAAATTTCTGGAAGTCTTCATGGATGACTTTTCAGTATATGGAGACTTATTTAGCTCCTGTCTTAATCACCTAACACTTGTCTTGAAAAGGTGCCAAGAGACTAACCTGGTTTTAAACTGGGAGAAATGTCACTTTATGGTGACTGAAGGAATTGTCCTTGGGCACAAAATTTCAAGCAAGGGAATAGAGGTGGATAAGGCAAAGGTAGAGGTGATTGAAAAATTACCACCACCTGCCAATGTTAAGGCAATCAGAAGCTTTCTGGGGCATGCAGGATTCTACAGAAGGTTTATAAAGGATTTTTCGAAAATTGCAAAACCTTTGAGTAACCTGTTAGCTGCTGACACACCATTTGTGTTTGACACACAGTGTCTGCAGGCATTTGAGACCCTGAAAGCTAAGTTGGTTACAGCACCAGTTATCTCTGCACCAGATTGGACATTGCCATTTGAACTAATGTGTGATGCCAGTGACCATGCCATTGGTGCAGTGTTGGGACAGAGGCATAACAAGCTTTTGCACGTCATTTACTATGCCAGCCGTGTTCTAAATGACGCACAGAAGAACTACACAACCACAGAAAAAGAGTTACTTGCAGTGGTCTATGCCATTGACAAGTTTAGATCCTATCTAGTGGGATCCAAAGTAGTTGTGTACACTGACCATGCTGCTCTTAAATACTTACTCACAAAGCAGGATTCAAAACCCAGGCTTATAAGATGGGTGTTGCTTCTGCAAGAGTTTGATATAGAAATAAGAGACAGAAAAGGGACAGAGAACCAAGTAGCTGATCATCTGTCCCGAATAGAACCAGTAGCTGGGGCATCCCTCCCTTCTACTGAGATCTCTGAGACTTTCCCAGATGAGCAACTCTTTGCCATTCAGGAAGCTCCATGGTTTGCAGATATTGCAAATTTTAAAGCTGTGAGGTTCATTCCCAAAGAGTACAGCTATGTGCAGAGAAAGAAATTAATTTCAGATGCCAAGTACTACCTCTGGGATGAACCATATCTCTTTAAGAGATGTGCTGACGGAGTGATCCGCAGATGTGTACCCAGAGAAGAAGCACAAAGGATCTTATGGCACTGCCATGGATCACAGTACGGAGGACATTTTGGAAGTGAGCGAACAGCCACTAAAGTCCTCCAATGTGGCTTCTACTGGCCTACTCTTTATAAAGATTCCCGAGAGTTTGTGCGTAACTGTGACAGTTGCCAAAGAGCTGGTAACCTGCCTCATGGATATGCCATGCCTCAACAAGGGATATTAGAGATAGAGTTGTTTGATGTATGGGGAATTGACTTCATGGGGCCATTCCCACCATCATACTCAAACACTTACATTCTGGTAGCAGTGGACTATGTGTCTAAGTGGGTAGAAGCGATTGCTACACCCACTAATGATACCAAGACCGTGCTGAAATTCCTCCAGAAAAACATTTTCAGCAGGTTTGGCGTTCCCAGAGTGCTAATCAGTGATGGGGGCACTCATTTCTGCAATAAACAGCTATACTCTGCTATGGTTAGATATGGAATCAGCCATAAAGTGGCAACTCCGTATCATCCACAGACAAATGGGCAAGCTGAAGTCTCTAACAGAGAGCTAAAAAGAATCCTAGAACGGACTGTGATAGCCCGAAGAAAGGATTGGGCAAAGAGCTTGGATGATGCTCTGTGGGCATACAGAACAGCATTCAAGACTCCTATAGGAACCTCTCCATACCAATTGGTGTATGGGAAGGCCTGTCATCTGCCCGTGGAACTGGAGCATAAAGCCTACTGGGCAACCAGGTTCCTGAACATGGACGCACAGTTAGCTGGTGAAAAGAGATTGCTCCAGCTAAATGAGCTAGAGGAGTTTAGACTCAATGCCTTTGAAAATGCAAAAATTTATAAGGAAAAGGCAAAGAAATGGCATGACAAGAAGTTGTCAACCAGAGTCTTTGAGCCAGGACAAAAAGTTCTGCTCTTCAACTCTAGGCTCAAATTGTTTCCAGGAAAACTCAAATCCCGATGGAGGGGTCCGTATGTGATTACAGGAGTCTCACCATATGGATATGTTGAGCTTCAGGATATTGATTCTGACAAAAAGTTTATTGTTAATGGACAAAGAATCAAGCATTATCTTGAAGGCAATTTTGAGCAGGAATGCTCAAAACTGAGACTTGAGTGATTCTCAGTGAAGGTCCAGCTAAAGACAGTAAAGAAGCGCTTGCTGGGAGGCAACCCAGTCATTGGAAGGTTGTATGAATTGTTCTTACAGAGGCAAGTATCAAAAATGAAGGAATTCACAGAGTTACAGAAGGATTCAGCTCAAAAAGCAGAGAAAATGAGCTTACTGGCGAAAAAACGCCAGTAAGGGGCATTTTGGGCGTTAAACGCCAGAATGAGTACCATTCTGGGCGTTTAACGCCAGTAATGGTACCATTTTGGGCGTTAAACACCAGAATGGGCACCATTCTGGGCGTTTAATGCCAGGTGTGCAGTATCAACGCCCAGTGACAAAGGAATTCTGGCGTTTAACGCCAGCCAGGGCACCTGGCTGGGCGTTAAGCGCCCAAAAGGGGCATCAAATGGGCGTTAAACGCCAGAATGGATGCCATTCTGGGCGTTTAACGCCAGAAAGGTGGGGGGACCACAATTTTGTTTTCAAATCAAATTTTTTCAAACTTTCCTTTTCTTACCCAATCTCTTCTACATAAATACACTTTAACCTTTCATCATTCACTTTCAAATCTTCACAAATCAAAACCATTCTTCAAATCTATTTCAAATTAATCCCAAATTTTCTTCAAAAACTAACCCCTTTTCTCAAATCCTTTCCATATCTTCTCAAATTTTCTTTCAAATGCTTATTTTTTTTCGAAATCTCTTCTCCCCCCCCACTTTATAAATACACGTTTGAACCCCTCATTACCCACACCATTCGAATTTGCTCCTCTCTCTCTCTTCTTTCCTTTCTTTTGCTTGAGGACAAGCAAACCTCTAAGTTTGGTGTGCTTTTCCGTGATCACTAAGCCAAGATTCATCAATATCATGGCTCCTAAGGGAAAACAAACCAATTTAAGAGGCAAGAAAGAGAATAATCCAAAGAATCTTTGGAATCAAGAGAAGTTCTTAACCAAAGAACATGAAGACCATTATCACAAAATAATGGGTCTGAGGTCAGTGATCCCGGAAGTAAAATTTGATCTGAAAGAAGATGAATATCCGGGGATCCAAGAGCAAATTCGAAACAGAGGATGGGAAGTTCTAACCAATCCTGAAATAAAGGTTGGAAGGAACATGGTTCAGGAATTCTACTCAAATCTGTGGCTAACAGATAAGCAGAGAATGACTGGAACTGCTTACCATACCTACAGAACCATGGTCAGAGGGAAAGTTATGTACTTCCATCTGGACAAAATAAGAGAAATCTTCAAATTACCTCAACTGCAAGATGATCCTGATTCCTTCAATAGGAGGATGGTGAGAGCAGACAAAGGGTTGGATCAGGTTCTAGAGGACATATGCCTCCCTGGGACTAAGTGGATAACCAATTCAAAGGGTGTCCCAAACCAACTCAAGAGGGGAGACCTCAAGCCAATTGTAAGAGGTTGGCTAGACTTTATTTAGCCTTCCATATTGCCCACTAGCAACCGTTCTGAGGTCACCATCAAGAGGGCAGTGATGATTCATTGCATTATGCTTGGAAAAGAAGTGGAGGTCCATCATGTGATTGCTTGTGAGATTTACACAATTGCAAATAAGAATTCCACTGAAGCCAAACTGGCTTACCCAAGCTTGATCTCCTTGCTCTGTAAAGAGGCTGGGGTGAAGATAGGAGTAGATGAGTTCATACCCATTGAACACCCAATCAGCAAGAAGTCAATGGAAGGACAAATGCAAGACAACTCTATCAAAAGGAGGGCGCAGGAGTTCCTCCCTGAATTCCCTGAAATTGGCTACTGGGCCAGCCTAGAAGCATCTATCACCAAGTTGCAAGAAACTATGGAGCAACTGAAGGAAGAACAGCAGAATCAGAACTGCATGCTCTGCAAATTGCTGAAGGAACAAGAGAAGCAGGGGCGTGAACTCCAAGAGATGAAACGCCAAAAGCTCTCCTCTCAAGCTGAGGGAGCATCCACTTCTCAAAATCAAGGTTGTTGAGTCCTAACTCTGTGAAAACCTCTATCATTAGGAGCCT
Organism: Arachis stenosperma; assembly: GCF_014773155.1. Lineage (NCBI taxonomy): Eukaryota > Viridiplantae > Streptophyta > Magnoliopsida > Fabales > Fabaceae > Arachis > Arachis stenosperma. Next base: position 107,110,715 of record NC_080386.1, on the reverse strand, counting down.
ATTTTTTTTTCGTTTTTGTTCTTATTTCTCTATTTCTAGTTTCATCTTATATTTATTTTCTGAGTCTTGTTCTTAATTCATAATTAATAAAATTTAAAGTTTATGCCTTAAAGTTATGAATGTCCTATGAATCCATCACCTCTCTTAAATGAAAAATGCTTTAATCACAAAAAGAACAAGAAGTACAGGATTTCGAAATTAATCCTTGACACTAGTTGAATTAGCTTGATGTGGTGACAATACTTTTTGTTTTCTGAATGAATGCTTGAACAGTGCATATGTCTTTTGAATTTGTTGTTGTGAGAATGTTAAAGTTGTTGGCTCTTGAAAGAATGAGGAGAAAGAGAACTGTTATTGAGGATCTGAAAAATCATCAAATTGATTCTTGAAGCAAGAAAAAGCAGTGAAAAAAAATATATATTTTTCGAAAAAAAAAGAGAAGAAAAAGAAAAAGAAAGAAATAAAGTTGTGAACCAAGGCAAAAAGAGTGTGCTTAAGAACCCTGGACACCTCTAATTGGGGACTCTAGCAAAGCTGAGTTACAATCTAAAAAGGTTCACCCAATTATGTGTCTGTGGCATGTATGTATCCGGTGGTAATACTGGAAGACAGAGTGCTTTGGGCCACAGCCAAGACTCATACACTAGCTATGCTCAAGAATCAATATACTTCACTAGGAGAATCAATAACACTATCTGAGTTCTGAGTTCTTATAGATGCCAATCATTCTGAACTTCAAGGGATAGAGTGAGATGCCAAAACTGTTCGGAGGCAAAAAGTTACTAGTCCCGCTCATCTAATTGGAACTATGTTTCTTTGATATTTTGGAGTCTATAGTATATTCTCTTCTTTTTATCCTAATGTGATTTTCAGTTGCTTGGGGACAAGCAACAATTTAAGTTTGGTGTTGTGATGAGCGGATAATTTGTACACTTTTTGGCATTGTTTTTAGTATGTTTTTAGTATGATTTAGTTAGTTTTTAGTATATTTTTATTAGTTTTTAATTAAAATTCACTTTTCTAGACTTTACTATGAGTTTGTGTGTTTTTCTGTGATTTCAGGTATTTTCTGACTGAAATTGAAGGTTCTGAGCAAAAATCTGATTCAGAGACTGAAAAGGACTGCAGATGCTGTTGGATTCTGACCTCCCTGCACTCGAAGTGGATTTTCTGGAGCTACAGAAGCCCAATTGGCGCGCTCTCAACGGCATTGGAAAGTAGACATCCTGGGCTTTCCAGCAATATATGATAGTCCATACTTTGCCCAAGATTTGATGGCCCAAACCGGCGTAGCAACTCGGCCTCAGAAATTCCAGCGTTAAACGCCGGAACTGGCATAAAACTTGGAGTTAAACGCCCAAACTGGCATGAAAGCTGGCGTTTAACTCCAGAAAAGGTCTCTACACGAAAATGCTTCATTGCTCAGCCCAAGCACACACCAAGTGGACCCAGAAGTGGATTTTTATGTCATTTACTCATTTCTGTACACCCTAGGTCACTAGTTTACTATTAATAGGATCTTTTGACATTGTATCTGTACCTCATGACACTTTACACGTTTTCTTAGTGTACCTTCCACAGCATGAGTCTCTAAACCCCATGGTTGGGGGTGAGGAGCTCTGCTGTGTCTTGATGGATTAATACAATTACTACTGTTTCTCATTCAATCATGCTTGCTTCCATTCTAAGATAACACTTGTTCTTAATCCGGATGAATGTGATGATCCGTGACAATCATCATCATTCTCAACTATGAACGTGTGCCTGACAACCACCTCCGTTCTACCTTAGATTGAGTAGTTATCTCTTGGATTCTTTAACCGGAATCTTTGTGGTATAAGCTAGAACTGATGGCGGCATTCAAGAGGATCCGGAAGGTCTAAACCTTGTCTGTGGTATTCTGAGTAGGATTCAATGATTGAATGACTGTGACGTGCTTCAAACTCCTAGCAGGCGGGGCGTTAGTGACAGACGCAAAAGAATCGATGGATTCTATTCCGGCCTGACCGAGAACCGACAGCTGAATTCCGCGTGCTGTGACAGAGCATATGCAATCGTTTTCACTGAGAGGATGGGAGGTAGCCACTGACAACGGTGAAACCCTACATACAGCTTGCCATGGAAGGAGCCTTGCGTGCTTGAAGAAGAAGACAGTAGGAAAGCAGAGATTCAGAAGATGGAGCATCTCCAAACCTCAACCTATTCTCCATTACTGCAATACAAGTAACCATTTCATGTTTTTTTGCTTTTCACAATCAATCCTGATAATTTCTGATATCCTGACTAAGATTTACAAGATAACCATAGCTTGCTTCAAGCCGACAATCTCCGTGGGATCGACCCTTGCTCACGCAAGGTATTACTTGGACGACCCAGTGCACTTGCTGGTTAGTTGTGCGGGGTTGCAAAAGTGTGATTGCAATTTCGTGCACCAGTTCCCCAGTTAAGTACTTGTGGTATTTCTATGTCAAGTAACTCTTGAGACAAAACATTTAAAGTCACGGCTAGGCTCAAGGTGCAAAGCACCAAAGAAAAATAAATTAAAATAAATTTTGCTGTGTTCAAGGATTAAACTGAATTGTAAAAAAAAATCAGAGAATTCATAATATTATCCGGATTCTAATTTCGAATGACATTAACATTCTTCTGATTCAAAGGAGAGTGAGATGCCAAACCTATTTAGGATTGCAGTTGTAAACCCCACTATAAGAAGAGACACGAGCTTAATCGAACTCTCATTCTGATTCAAATTCACATCCTAAGCTTATATTAGTTTTGGTTGCTTGAGGACAAGCAACAGTTTAAGTTTAGTGTTGTAATGCGTGAGCATCTTGTCTATCTTTTTCTAGTGAATTTGCATCTAATTTGTTGAGTTTAATTAAGAATTAATTATACTTTAGCCACTATGGATGCTATTTTGAGTTTTGTGCAATACTGTTTATTTTAGGTAGCATTCGGCGGAATTTGATGGAGTTTTTGCAACACAAGAATCAAAGGAGATGGCTGCGAGAAGCGACGCGCATGCGTGTCCGACACGTGCGCGTGATCTGGAGGTATCCATGGCGATGCGTACGCATGACTGACGCGTACGTGTGATTTGAAGATTTGCTCAGCGACGCGTTCGCGTGACCGACGCGTCCGCGTGACTTGCGAAGAAGACCACCGACGCGTCCGCGTGACTAACGCGTACGTGTGACGTGCGCGATCTGCAAAATTACAAAAATCGATGGCGTAGATTCTGGGCCGCATTTTGACCCAGTTTCCAGCCCAGAAAACACAGATTAGAAGCTGCAGAATGGACAAATCAAATGGTCCTCACCCATCAGCGGAAGACTTGTTAATTAATTTGAATTTAAATTCAAATCTTATCTTTTAGGAAAAGATATTATTTTTAATTTTAGATAATTAGATTTTAAATCTATTAGGATTAGTTATAAATAGAAATTTAGATGCTATCAGAAAAGGACAATACATTTTTACTAGAACCCTTATTTTTCTTCTCTGAACCATGAACAACTAATCCTTCATTGTTAAGGTTAGGAGCTCTGTCTATTTGTATGGATTTATTCGTTTGATCTTTCTAATTTAATCCATGTTTAGATTTATATTTCAATAATTGTTTTTGTTCTTTATTTTATGAACATTGGGTGGAACGGAAGTATGACCCATGTCCTAATTGAATTTTTGTAAAACTTGGAAAAGCTCTTTACTTGAACAACAGCTTGAAAACATATTATACTGAATTTCTAATTGTTTGTATTTAACGGAATACGTGACATATAATCCCCTTATTTTTGGATAATTAGGATTCTTTTGGCAGATAAACTAAAAATTGATCATCACCCTCTAACTGGAATTAATTGACCAAGGAATTGGCAGTTAATGAATTTTAGAGGAGACTAGGAAGGTCTAAGAAATTAGGGTCTAGTCACATATAGTTTGGCATGAAATTAAATCTTGCATGATTAAATTAGTTAGTAAGAAAAATTAATCCGGAAAAATAGATATCTCTGAAACCTTAGCTATTTTCTCAATATTTTATTCCCAACTTATTTATCTGCCTGTTTTTAATATTCCAAATTTGCTGTTTAATGCTCTTTGAATACCAAAACACTCTTTTTTACTTGTCTAACTAATCCTATCAAATGCTATTGTTGCTTAATCCATCAATCCTCGTGGGATCGACCCTTACTCACGTAAGGTATTACTTGGTACGATCCGGTGCACTTACCAATAAGTTAGTGGATTACAAATACCGCACCAAGTTTTTGCTGCATCCTGGTTAAGTGCTGAGAGATCATGCTTATCTGCTGCGACATGAGCTTATTTTGAGCCAAAATAGCATTCAGTGTGTCCACCTCTTTGACTCCTCTCTTTTGAGCGGTCCCAATGTTCACATGGTTCCTCTCGAAAGTGTACATGTACTGGTTGTTAGCAACCATCTCAATAAACTCATCTGCCTCCTCAGGCGTCTTCTTCATGTGTAGAAAACCACCTACAGAGTGATCCAATGACATCTTGGCCATCTCAGAGAGGCCATTGTAAAATATCTGTAGCTTGGTCCAGTCTAAAACCATGTCTGTGGGGCATCTCCTGATCATCTGCTTGTATCTCTCTCATGCCTCATAGAGGGACTCTCCCTCTTTCTGTCTTTTGTTCTGTCCCTTACAACAAAAAAAAAGAGCATGGGCTTGTAAACTTCAGGGTTCACGCCATTCGTCTTGACCATGTCACAAATTTGCAGGAAGTCAGATATGAATTTGTTGGGGTCTTCCTACTGGAGTCTATGAAACTAACAGTTCTGCTGCACCAGAGAGACTAGTTGAGGTTTAAGCTCGAAATTGTTGGCACCAATGGTAGGTACAAATATACTACGCCCATAGAAGTCAGCTGTAAGTACAGTGTATGAGCCAAGCACCTTCCTTGCTTGCTCTTCAGAGTTCGGATTCCCTCTATTAACTACCATAGTGGTCTCTTCAGCTTCCTTCTCAAAAGTTTCCATGAGATTTTCTCCGGCTTTATAAGCTTGCATATTGCAAACGCTGCCTGAAGGTTCTTTCATGTTCAAAATCAAACTCGAGAAGGGGTTCCTTGTCCCTGTTCTTGCTCATAAACAACAAGAAACCAATAAAAAGTGGGAGTCTCAATGTCAGAATATAGAGAACTTTAGGTCAGATATCTGATAAACCCCGATTTGTGGTTTATCTTGTGTTTAATTTAGGGAATTTTATCAACTTATCTCACATTTAATCAATGAAATAGCATGGTTTTGTGAATTTCTCCTAATTTGTGCTTAAGAATGAAAACATGCTTTTTAGGCATTTAAATAGCCAAATTTAATTCACTTCAATTCCATTCGATGCCTTGATGTATTTGTTGAGTGATTTCAGGTTCATAAGGCAAGTGTTGGATGGAATAAATGAAGAAAAAAAGCATGCAAGTGGAGAATTCATGAAGAAATGAGCATTTGGAGTATTCAGAGCGAAGCGCACGCGTGACAGACGCGCACACGTGAAGAGGTGCAACGTCGAAGGCATCGCGTACGAGTGACAAGAAAAAGCCAGACGATGCGTATGTGTGACCCATGTGTACGCGTCACAACCAGCACGTGACCTCATTAAAGTGAATACGCTGGGGGCAATTTCTGAGCTACCCAGGCTTAAATCCAACTCATTTCTAAGGCTATTTGATGTAGAATTCAAGATGAGTCAAGGGGAGAGCAATTAGATTAGCTTAGGATCATGCTTTAGGTAGTATTCTAGAGAGAGAAGCTCCCTCTTCTCTCTAGAATTAGGGTAGAATTATGTTAGATCTCTCTTAGATTTAGGTTTTAATTCTTGTTTTCTTTACAATTTCTTATTCCTACATCTTCATTCTCTTAGTTTACATTGTTAATTTCCCTTTTTATGCCTCTTTTTATGTTGATGAACTCTGGTTGGATTTGGATTTCCTTTTGATGTAATATAATGTTTCTTTGTTTATTGTTGTTTATTTGAGTTGTTATTGTTAATTTCTTGCATTGGGTAGTTATTAATTTATTATCTTGCAATTTTATGATGCTTTCCTTTTATGCCTTCCATGTGTTTGACAAAATGTTTGGTTGGATGTTAGAGTAGATTTTTTAGCATTCTTGGCTTGGAAAGAGAAAATTAGGCAATCTTGAGTCATTAATACCCAACTCATGTTGGTGATCTAGAGTTGTTAGTTAATATTGTTTTCATTGACATTAATCTTTTGCTAATTCAATTAGTAAGTTGATTAGGACTTTTGGATTGAGATTAGCTAGTCTTATTAGACTTTCTTCGAGTGTTGGAGATGACATTGTACCTTCTCTTGTTGGAGATGACTTAATAGGATAAATTCTTGATAATTATTGTGATATGATTATTGACTAGGATAGAAAGCCTAGATTCTCAATCCTTTCCATGAATGTCTCTCTTTATTACTTGCTTTCTTTAGTTTCTTGCTTTACTTTTCTTACCCTTTTTAATTTCTTGCTTTATCAACCCAACCCCCTTTTGACCTCATAACTAATAATTGAATACTCGATTGTAATTTCTAGGAAGAACGACCCGGGACTAATACTCTCGGTTATTTTTATTGGGTTGGACTTGTGACAACCAAAAATTAAACTTTAATTGAGGATTGTTTGTTGGTTGGGAACTATACTATCAATGGAATTATTTTGTGAAATTTCTAACCGTTGAAAATCTTTCTATGAAGTGTTTGGCGCCGTTGACGGGGAATTGCAATATGTGCTTGTTATTGGTTATTGTATATATTGTAAATAGCTTGATTTGGTTTGTTTGTTAGGTTTTGCTAGTTGTAGGATTTGGTTCTTTTTGTTTCTTGTTAGTTTTTGTTCCTATTTTCTCTTTATACCATAAATTCTCATGACTTTGGCTATGAGTTTGGTTACAATTATGTTGTAGGGAATGAAGGCTTCAATGAGGAACCACATTGTGGGAATGGATATCAAATTAGGGAGGAGCCACATGCTTATGGTCAACCTTCATGGCAACAACCTCCTCCGATCTCTCATGGCAACAATCTACCCCATAATGTACATAATTATGAACCAAACCCTCAATATTGTTGTCAATCATACTCACAAGTCCCATACCACCATTCACCTTCATATGATCCTAACCCATATCCACCATACCAACCACCATATGAACCATACCTAGAGCCACCACTATTCCAACACCAATACTCCCAAAAACCACAAATTTTATATACATCACCTCAAGACTTTCACCAATATCAACTACCTTCCAACTACAATACCTTTTCCTCAAACAATGAACCATCTCTTCTACCACCACCTTCATTGGACGAATCTCTCCAACTGCTAATGTAAAAACAACAAGAACTTCTAATTTGTTGCCAAAAGCAAGGGGAAGTCATGGCTAGCTTAACCGAAGTGATGAGTCAATTGGCATCATTATGCTCAGCTATCCAAGACACCCTTATTATAAATGTGGAGGATTAGTTGAGAAGCACAATGAGAAGGAGAATTTGGAGCTTCAAGGTGAAGAAGAGGAGTTAAGGCAAGAAGTGCAATAAGAGGAGGAAGTAGAGATAATTGAACCGGAAGAAGTGGTTGAAGATTTAGGAGATGTTGAATGCAAAGAGGAATCTCAAGTTGAAGAACCTTCTCCCATGGACTTTGATAGTGATGTTAAGGAGGGTAGTGCACAACCTCAAAGACATATTGTGAATGAAGAATTGGAAGAGATGATACAAGAAACAAGTCCTCCTATCTATGATAATTCTGTATCAACATATGATCCTTTTGAGATTAATGAATCCTCCCCCCATTGGACTTGGAATTGATGTTGAGGTAGATTTCACTCAACCTTCTATTTATAACTTGAGTGATTAGGAAGAGCTAGAGGAAATTGGTGAAGAAGCAAGTGAGCTTGAGGAAGCTTGGCGAGAGGAAGAGCTTGAAGAACCTTGCCAAGTGGTGGGAACCCCTAGAAGAGGATGGACGGGAGTGGAATTCACTTTGTCAAGACTATTGGAAACTTCTCTACCTAAGTCACTATCTAATTTTTCATTTGAATGGGTATAACTTATCACTCTTAGCTTTATAATCCCAATTGAATTTGGTTTGCTTGAAACGGATGGCCAACTTAGGGCGCTTAGTGGAATGAAGTGTAAGAGAAGGATGTTCAGTGGTTGGCGTTATAAATTTAGGCTCATTATGGTTGGAAGCTCAAAATCGAGGAGCAGGGTTGGACTAGTGCTCCAATGGATGGGTCTAAGAGGGTAGTTTGGTGCCTAAGTGAGAATTCAGCTTACCTACCACCTGGATGGAATCATGATGACCAACTTGAAGATGGGTGTGAAAACAAAGTGTGGGATCCCAGATTATAAGATATGGATCAACTTTAGGAGCTCATGGTTTGTGAAGAACTCCATCAAAGTTTGGAGCTATTAATTTTGAACGATGGAGGTTATTGGAGACTCAAGCATTGGTGGAAGTTCAAGGATGAATTCAAGCATAAGCCACCTTGATGAGAGCTCCCCATAAGTCCAACTTAAGGATAATAAATAAAAGTTCTAGGTGGGAGACACCCCACCATGGTAAAATCTTTTCATTTTCTTCTTTTTTACATATTGGTAAATTAGTTTAATTTCATATTTTATTTAGTTTGTTGATTTTATTTAGAAGTCTAGTATGTTAAATAAGATTTTATGGTGTTTTGATAGCTGTTTGGAGGTTTGGAATGCTTGGTTTGGTGCAAGAAATTGGAAAATTTTGAAAAACAGAGCATCATTCTACACGTACGCGTTACCCCCAAGTTTCCAACACCTCACGCGTACGCTTTGCCCATGCATACACGTAATCTCCAAAATTTTCGGGCGCAGTACAAAAATCTGAGAGTTGTGCGGGTAATGTGCTGAAATTGTGCCTCTAGCACAATTCTGGCCCACACGTACGTGTGACCCACGTGTACGCGTCATCTGTCTCTCTCTGCACTATCACCCGTGCGCGTCATACGCGTCGCGCCCTATTATTGCCATTCACGCCTACACGTGACCTGATGCGTACGCGTGGACTACCCTGTTTCACCCACTCCATTTCTTTTCTTCTATCCATTTCTTTTCTTCCTCCCTCTTCTTTTCTATTCTTTCTCTTCTTCAACCATCATTCAACACTACCAAGTACTATCTATCACCAGCTCTTTTAGCTAGTTAGTTAGTTAGTTATTTAGTTAGTTTAATTTTTGTTTAATTTTTTGTAGTTCATGATAAGTGTTGGATTATTAATTTTGATTACTGTTTATTGCTGCAAATTACTATAGGGTGTTATTTTGGCATCATTGTTGTTAATTCTCATTGTTGGGTTTCATTATTGAGGTCATAATTTGTTACTTGGTTTTGAACTCTTCATGCTTAACATTTATGAATACCAAGTGTATGACATTACCTTCAAGCTCTCTACATCTTTCGAATTGCATGTTGTAGCTAGCCATCATGTGATTTGATTTCATTATCTATGATGAGGCAAATTGTGTATAATCAATGCATTTTTTGTTAGGTGATGCTTGTGTATGATTGATCTTTATTCACATCACCTATTTCATGCATTGAGATTTTGAAATTGTGAAATTGGATTGTAAGCTTACTTAGTAACATATTTTTGAGCTTTCTAAGCTTTGTAGACCATGCTTGCTATGTGATTGATTTTCACTTCTATATTCTTTTTCCTAAGTTCCATAGCACCCATGTCCTCCACTTTTATGTCAATTAGGTGTTGCAAACAAAATTTAAAGTGTGTCATTGTTTGATGTGTAAGTTCATATTCCATTTTGTTCATTAGAGTTATCTTGCACATAAATCAATGTCCATTCATTATCCAATTCACAATTGCTTGATTTTTGCTTGAATGTTTTTATGCTTCTTTATTGCTTGTTTGGTTATCTTAACCTACAAATTTTCTTCGAAGTATTTCATGCACACTAGAATGAGTGAAGCGCATACTTCTTTTGTGTACTTATGACTTAACTTTTAATATCAGTGTGTGTGTGTTCTAAACCACATGCAACTTAGAACCCACACACCATTTCCTTCAATATCACACTAATTTACTCACTCCATTCTAGTGGACCTTACCTCATTCCAACAATTTACGCATCTTTACTTTTGCAATTTCTCATCTTACTGTGCTATTTTCTATTTTTCATGGGTGAGGCATCATAAGCGAAAATGAAAGCAAGAGAAAGAACACACAGCAGCCGGTTGATCCACCAGCTGAAGGTGGCAATCCAAAAAGTCGTCGTACCCCCTTGCTCAACTTTGAATGCACCGAGGACGGTGCAAACTTTTAAGTGTAGGGAGGTCGTCCAACCGATCAGCCATTTTTGGGTGACAAATTTCTAATTCCAATACTTTCACATTTCATTTGTAGGTCTTTTAGGATTTTAGTTGCATTTCCTTAGTTTGCATATATATACATAATAAACTTAGTCAAAATAATGAAATTTTCCAAGAAATTTATCTATAGGGCACCCCAATTGATTTGAAAAAAAAATTTGCAACCTGCTTGAACTATATATTGTGGATCATGTTTTTTAGCTAAGAACACATAAACATGTGAGTTTTGAGCCTAATTGTGTGGTTACATTATATAACCACTATTTTCATTCTTGTGTGTATTATTCTCTTTCTATGATTGTAATCTTTGATTTGCTTGATTCTATATGTCCATTATTTTGTGTATGAATGCATTTATATGATTGAGGCCTTCACTTTATTTAGCTCACTTACCCAAATAGCCTTACCTTTTATCTACCATTGTTAGCCAATTTTGAGCCTATGCTAAACCCCTTTGTTCTTAATTTTAGCACATTACAAGCCTTAAAGCGGAAAACAATAAATGTCCCTTGTTTGGATCTTTGATTAGCTTAGACTAGTGAGAGTGTTTATCATTTAATTGTGGGAGAGAGTTGGGAACATTGGGTAGAGATAAAAGTGTGTTTTTATATTTTTGTCAAAATTGTGGGAATTGGGTACATACTCATGTATTAAATGTTTAAACCATATGCGTTGGTACCTTTGTATGTAATTCATCAAAAAGAAAAAAAAAAGAGAGAGAAAAACAAAAGAAAAATAAAAGAAAAAATATATAAAAAGAAAAGAAAAAGAAAAAGAAAATAATAAAGAGGGAACAAAATGCCCCGAAGTGAAGTTCAATAATAGCCAATGCATATGTGTTGTGATAAAAAAAGAGAGAATGCATGAGTGTGTGAAAAAGTGAAGAATCGGTAGTTAGGTTTGCATTAGAATTGAATAGTTTGTTGTAGGTTAAGTGGGAAGCTTAGGTTAATCACAGATTCAAATTTCAAGCTCACTTGACCAAATACAATCTTGCCTTAACCCTAGTCCCATTACAACCCATGGATAAGTCCTCATAATATTTGTATGCATGCATTGAATAATTGTTAATTGTTAGATAAAAACCAAATCTTGGAAAGCATTATTAGAGGAGAATTGAGTGAATCAACCCTATACACTTGAGCGACTAGAGCAGATACACATCCGGTGAGGGTTCGATGCTCAATTACATGTTCTCACCTATGATCATCTCTTTTCTTGCAAGTTTGTAAACTATTTTCAATAACTCAGTTCAATTGTGAATTTGACTTGGTTGTTAATACCTTTAGCCCTCATGTTCATATATGTATTCTTAGGAATTAATTTATTTTGACTAAGTAGTTGCATTCATTTAGCTAGATGCATGTAGTATGGTGCATTTAGATAGTTTGCATTGAATAAATGTTGATACCCTTTGTCTCTTTCTTGAGTTTAGCATGAGGACATACTTAGTTTAAGTGTGGGGAGGATTGATAAACCCCAATTTCGTGGTTTATCTTGTGCTTAATTTAGGAGATTTTATTAACTTATCTCACATTTATTCAATGAAATAGCATGATTTTGTGAATTTATCCTAATTTGTGGTTAAGAGTGAACCCATGCTTTTTAGGCCTTTAAATAGCAAAATTTAATTCACTTCAATTCCATTAGATGCCTTGATGTGTTTGATGAGTGATTTCAGGTTCATAAGGCAAGTGTTGGATGGAATAAGTGAAGAGAAAAGCATGCAAGTGAAGAATTCATGAAGAAATGAGCATTTGGAGTATTCAGAGCAACGCGCACACGTGATAGACGCGCAAGGGTGAAGAGGTACATCGTCGAAGGCATCGCGTACGCGTGACAAAAAAAAGCCAGACGACACGTACGTGTGACCCATGCGTATGCGTCAAAGCCAGCACGTGACCTCATTAAAGTGAATACGCTGGGGGCAATTTCTGAGCAGTCCAATCCCAAATCCAACTCATTTATGAGACTATTTGATGTAGAATTCAAGATGAGTCAAGGGGGAGCAATTAGATTAGCTTAGGTTCGTGCTTTAGGTAGTTTTCTAGAGAGAGAAGCTCCCACTTCTCTCTAGAATTATGGTAGAATTAGGTTGGATCTCTTTTAGATTTAGGTTTTAATTCTTATTTTTTTTACAATTTCTTGTTCCTACATCTTCATTCTCTTAGTTTACATTGTTAATTTTCTTTTTTATGCCTCTTTTTATATTGATGAACTCTTATTGGATTTGGATTTCCTTTTGATGCAATTTAATGTTTCTTTGTTTATTGTTGTGTATTTAAGTTGTTATTGTTAATTTCTTACATTGGGTAGTTGTAGATTTATTATTCTTTCAATTTTATGATGCTTTTCTTTTATGCCTTCCAAGTGTTTGACAAAATGCTTGGTTGGATGTTAGAGTAGATTTTTTAGCATTCTTGTCTTGGAAAGAGAAATTAGGCAATCTTGAGTCATTAATAGCCAACTCATGTTGGTGATCTAGAGTTGTTAGTTAATATTGTTTTCATTGACGCTAATCTTTTGCTAATTCAATTAGTAAGTTGATTAAGACTTTTGGATTGAGATTAACTAGTCTTATTAGACTTTCTTCGAGTGTTGGAGATGACATTGTACCTTCTCTCGTTGGAGATGACTTAATAGGATAAATTCTTGATAATTATTGTGATATGATTATTGACTAGGATAGAAAGCCTAGATTCTCAATCCTTGCCATGAATGTCTCTCTTTATTACTTGCTTTCTTTAGTTTCTTGCTTTACTTTTCTTACCCTTTTTAATTTCTTGCTTTATCAACCCAACTCCCTTTTGACTTCATAACCAATAATTGAGCACTCGATTGTGATTCTTAGGGAGAATGACTCGGGACTAATACTTTCGGTTATTTTTATTGGGTTGGACTTGTGACAACCAAAAATTAAACTTTGATTGAGGATTGTTTGTTTGTTAGGAACTATACTATCAACAGAAGTATTTTGTGAAATTCCTAACCGACGAAAATCTCTCTTTCAATATCCTATGTAATAAGAGAAATTAATACAAAGTAAGCAATTAACAAGAAAATTCGAAAATAAGAATGTAAGATTTAACTTAAATTTTTTTGAAAATTAGATGAAAAATGATTTTTTTTTAATTTTAAAATTCAAAAAGAAAGAGAAAATACTAAAGAGACACCAAACTTAAAATTTGAAATTAAATGAAAATAAAATAACTAAAACAAAATTCAAAAATAAAGGAAAAGATAAATAAGATAAAAATTGAAGATTTAAAAGAAGAACAAAAGCAAAAATAAAAAATTAAAGGAAAAGTAAATGAACAAAACAAAAAAATACCTAATCTAAGCTACATGACAACTGGTAGTTGTTAATCATGAACGATCCCCGGCAACGGCGCCAAAAACTTGGTGTGTAAAATTAGAATTCGCACAACTTAACCGACAAGTGCATCGGGTCATCCAAGTAATACCTCAGGTGAGTTAGGGTCGATCCCACGAGGATTGTCGGACTGAGCAAGCAATGGTCGTCCTATTGGACTTAGTCAGACAAATAGTAAAAAGAGTTGTGTTGTTGTAAAGACATAAATAAGTGAACAAGAAAATAAAGAAATCAATTAAAGGGTTTAGTGTAAAACGATGATGAGAAATTGATTAAGGTTTTGGAGAAGTTTACTTTTTCTGGATTAAAATGTCTTACTAACTATTTTAACAATGAATGATTCATTCTATGGCAAACCAAAAGTGATTAAACCCTAATCTCTTAGCGATTTAATCTCCTTTAATCCTCATCAAACGCCACTCTCGTGGCCACTCAATTCCAATTAGAGGGTTAAGTTCAGAAAACTAGTTTAACACCATAAAAATCCTAATTAACCAATGCTAACAGGATTTTATGGCACATATCCCATTTAGTTCATGTAATTAGCAATTTAGGAGGAATTTGTTTTCAAGCTGTAGTTCAAGCGAGATAACTCTCTCGAGAATCACAAGAAGTCAAGTAGAAAAGGGTCATACTCTCGTTCCACCCAATTCATGAGATTAAAAACGAAAATAATTCTTAGAATAGAATCAAAACATTAATTAAAATAGAAGAATAATAGTTCTAATCCATAGAAATAAACAGAGCTCCTAACCTTAACCAGGAGGTTTAGTTGCTCATAACTTACAGAGAAAATAGGGTTCTGAAAAGTGCACAAGGAAGAAGATCCTAAACCTAAGTGAACTTTTCCTTTAAATACTAACCTAATAATAAATGCTAGACCTAAAAGATATGATTTGTAAATAGAAATTGCAAAAGGAAAATAAAATAAAATTAATAATTGCTAAATCCACTTGGAGGCCTAAAGAGGTGTAAAACGGGCTGCTGCTGGTGTTTAACTTCAGGAATGGGCATGAGACACCAGGGGACGAGTATAACGTTGCTGACATGTGCCCCCTGTTGGTGCCAAATGCCAGGTGGGCGTTCGGCGCCCAGGGAGGGTGTTGCCAGCATTTTCCTTTCTTGCTCCAAGCTCTTCCAAACTGCTCCGAATTTCACCTAAAACCATAAAAACACAAGAAAAACTCAAAGTAGTATCCAAAGGTAATTTTTGCACTAAAATTAGGTAAAAGTAAATAAAAGCTAACTCAAAACAATATTAAAATAACTAAAAAATGGTATAAGATGCTCACGCATCATGTGACTGTGGGCATTTTCAGGTGAAGCGACTTCCATGTCGCCATGTTATTGAGTGTTGTGCTAACCAACGACTGGACTGGCAGGTGTATGTCAGCGATGTATACAAGATGTCAGAGATTCAGAAGGTCTACAGAGTTGAGTTTGTCCTATTGGGCGACACAGAGACATGGCCTAATTACCCAGAATTGACGACGGTCGCGAATCCTGCCTTGAGACGAAAGTCAAAAGGTCGTCCCAAATTGACTCACTATCTAAATGAAATAGATTCATGGGAAATGCGTGGTCCTCGGGTATGTCATCTTTGCAGGTGACAGGGTCATAGTCACAGTAGATGTTCTCAACGTGCTGGATCAAGTGGGGTTGGTGGTAGTGGTGACTGGTAGGGTTTTGTTTCTAGTGGTGGTTTGTAGGGTCATAGTTGTAGTATTTTTAATATCTATGTAATTTGAGTCAATGTATTTTAATACTGCATTTCAATGTAGTTATTTTTAGTTAATGTAGTTCAATTAGGAATTTTAATATCTATGTAATTTTATGTTAATGTATTTGAGTTAACACATTTAATTATAAGTTTGACTCAAACTGAAAGTTAATACAACAAATAGAATGATGAAAATAAACAAAGTTCGACTAATGGGAAGTTAAACAAAGTTCAACTAACTGAAAATTAAAACAAGAAATACAATAATGAAATAAACAAACTTCGAGGAAACCCTAAACTAAAACAACAAATACAACGATGAAGTAAATAAAGTTTGACTAAACTGAAAACTAGTACAACAAATCAACGATGAAATAAACAAAGTTCGACTAACAGCTTACGATTCTTCTTGAAAAATTCCATCGCCTTGTTCACTATCCCTTTAAGACTTGACGGTGTAAACCTGGTTGGTGGACGAACATCTGTCCGTAAGTTGTACTGATGGCCCCGGCTAACTGCCCGTCCCTCTGTCGGACTGGACCCACCTCCATTTGCGTGTCCCTCCAATGGACTGGACCCACATTCCTCTGCCTATCCCTCTACTGGACCTGAACCACCTGTCGGGGTGGAAAGATCAGGGATATACTCGCCAACATGCTCTTGTGTCGGCTCATTCAAGTCCAGACCGATTGGAGCCTGCTGTGATGCATTCATACGACCTCGATCGATCTGAATATATGACTCGATGTATACACTGGCTCGACTATCAGTTGTGGCCGGTGGATGGTGTCGATGAGACAAACCGTCAACCAATGTCTGGTGAGATTGCGAGGACTGTTGTGATGGGATGGTTGGGATGTAAGCATCATCAAGAACAGGACCTCCGTTATCAAAGAATCGACGGATGATATCGTAGTCCCTAAATGTCTGTGGTGAGAATGGGGAAATGCCTGCCAACTCAAATCCAAGATTTCTGTGCTGGTTGTGATGTTATCTGTGATGAGATCGATGTCTATGATGCGTGCTGCGATGGCTGGACTGCCCATGATTTGATCTATTGTGCTGAGATAGTTGTGGGAGATGATAAAAAATGGCTGAAACACTACATAAGGATGTGCTGGCCTGTTGGGGTGGATGCTGGAATGGCTGCTGCGGTGGCTGTTGCGATAGCTGCTGGGGTGGATTCTGAGGAATGACATCTGACAGCTTCAGGTACATCCCGTATGATCACATATACCCACTCCGGTAATCGGTAGACAGGATGAAGTTGACAATTGGTTGTAGACCTCGATCTCTTATACGACTATTGCGGTGGTTACCCTATTGTTGTATCCATTCGTTATGAATCCTACGTAAGTCATGGTGCTGTACTCTCCAAAGAGTATAGTAATGCGTGTCAACTAGTATGACTTGTGTTGCCAGAGAGGGGGATTGTGTATATCCGTATTGCGAACCACTCATCCGCAGGAAGCCATTCGACATACTTGAATGACACTAATGTCCCCACCGTGTCACAGACCTCAAGGTGTGCGTGTAGTTTAGCAGGAATGATGATGCAGACATACGGTCTCCAGACAAATTGCAAAATATTTCAAGGGGAATTAGATTATTAATAATACCACAAATTATACATAAAACCTCAAAACCCATACTCATTTCTTCCATAAAGTCAGTGTGCCTAATGTTTGCCTGAGTCATAGACATCCATTTTTGGGTCTGTGAATGATGACTTCATCTGCAACAGAGAACATTATTCACAAAGTTTGAATTACATCTTGCCAGTAAACCATAAATAACATACAAGTCAAATTCCAATAAAATAATGACGGTTACCTGCGTGCCACCGGTATCTCAGCTGGCGTAAGCTGGTGTTGGGGAATGGGCTTCAGCCAAGGCATATGCTCCCATGCCCAAGCAAACAACAAACCAAGTGGCATATTCATCTCCTTACAATCGTATCGTGATGTATGACACAGTGACCTGTAAAGGTGCGCAAGGCAAGCTTACCCCAACTGTAATTGCCAATCTGATCAAAATTCTGGAGCAATGATAGATACTTCGCATGGACATATGCCGTCGACTTATCCACGAAGAGGGTGGTACCCAGCAGACAGAAGATGTGACACCAACATAGCGCATAACAGACTTATATGTGTCCAAAGGCTGTGTGTCTCTAATATGGTGAACCCATGAAAGATTTATGTAGCTCTTGGAGGAACTGCTCACTCGGGGTTCGCTGCCGAATATCGCGAGACTCTGGGTGACCAAGAAGTCGTGACTGCTATTGGTCAAACCAGTCACAACTTTTCCGTCGATTGGTAGGCCAAATAAATGTAACACGTCCTCCAATGTCACTGTAACCTTACCCACTGGCATTACAAACGTATGTGTCTTCGACCACCACCTTTTTACAAGAGCAACTAGCATCATGGAATGCCCTTTGATCACTCCAACTATCGAGAGCCAGTAGAATCCGATGATTCATAAGGCTTCGTCAACCGCCGGATGCCACGTCTCTGGCTGGTCAAGCTTATGGAGCAGAAAATTCCTATTAGACTGGTAAAGTTCAACCACAAAAGGAATTAATTTAATAAAGAGCAAAAAAAATAAATTAATAACTTTTTTTAACAGAAAATAAAATAAATAATAATTAAACAAATTCAAATATCTTATTATTCACATTTATAACATCATTTTATTAATTAAAACAAAAAATAAAATAAAAATAATATTAAAACACAAAACAACATATAATTATATATTATTGACTAGCAAAATATATGTTTATAATCCTAATATGTTGAAAAATAAATAAAAAATAAAAAATCACATAAAATTCAAATTTTTAATAATAAATGTTTTTATTATTTTTCAATTTAATCGTTAAAATTTACATAACAAAACAATAACCACAATATTATACCAAAAAAATTAAAAAAATACATGTCGTATTTATTAATTTAAAAATTAATAAAAATATCATATTCTAATAAAGAATAAAAAGTATAATATTTATTAATTTTAATAATTATTAAGAATATAAAATATTTTATTATAATAAATAATAAAAAATATATGCATACTAACAACACAAGAATAGGACAAAAAATAGTATAGAATTAATTTTGAAAAAAATTATTATCAATTATATTATTTATTTATATTAATATTTAACAGTACATTTAGAATAATATTATCCAAAATAAATAATAACAAACTATTAAATTTGTGTTAACTAAGTAAATACATAATTAAGATGTCCCAAATAATTGATAATATGATCATCAGGAGACGTATAATTACGTACCATTTTAAATGTTCTAATCTCACTCTCAACCTTAAAACTAATTCAAAACATACCGTTCACTGAATGAAACCCCAAGTCCCAACACTCCACTACTCCATCACTCTCAATAATGAAATGAAACGAAGCCCCAGCCCCACCACTATTTTATACACCCACGACACCAACCCTCAACTCTCACCATAAATGACTGCTGTTCCTGGAGTGGGGCTTGCCGCTTGCAAGGAGATACGGGGCAACACACATATTGCGTACTGCTGCATGGATGACACGTGGCACAGCGGTGTTAACACGCAGCCTATGTGTTGTTTGGATGAAGACACGTGGCATTTGCGTGTTTGAAGCCATTGATCAATGCACCTTGACTTGATGAGTTGAGAGTGTATGGTGTACGGTGATAGTGAAGGGGAACAAAAATGATATGCAGCCCAGCTCCACTCCTCTTCTATTTTTATACACCAGGGGTGGGTCTAAAGCCATAAATATCACCTGTTCTTGGAGCAAGGTTGTCTCTTACATGGAGACAGTAGTCAGCATGTTATCTATGTGTTACTACATGGCTGACACGTCAACACGTTATCTGCGCAAGGACAACACATAACCTGCATGTTGGAATGCGTTTCTGATACGTCCACAACTTTGTAAAATACCCCAAACACCAATATTTAAGCAAAGGGTTAACTACCAAAAACGTCCCCGAATTATTCAAACGCTGACAAAAATGCACCCGAGTTTTACTATCGACAAAAATGTCTTTGAATAATTTAAAAATACAACAAAAATACCCAATAATAAATATATATTTTTAAAAATATCTTAGAGATTGAATTTTGATTCAATATTTTTCAAGCATGATTAGAAAGATGAGATATTATTATTCTTAAAATTTGGTAATTTTTTGCTGAATATATATTTTTTGTGAGTTTTTAAAAGTATTATTGGTTGTTAACAAAAAAATTACAAAAAAAATTATATACTTAACAAAAAATTACCAAATTTTAAGGATAATAATATCTTATTTTTCTAATCATGCTTGCAAAAAATTGCATCAAAATTCAATCTCTAATGTATTTTTTGAGAAATACATATTTAATGTTAGATAATCTTGCAAAAAAACTAACATTAAATATGTATTTCTCAAAAAATATATTAGAAATTGAATTTTGATACTATTTTTTGCAAATATGATTAGAAAAATAAGATATTATTATTCTTAAAATTTGGTGATTTTTTGTTAAGTATATATTTTTTTTTGTGATTTTTAAAAGTATTATTGGTTGTTAACAAAAAAATTATAAAAAAATAATATACTTAACAAAAAATCACCAAATTTTAAGAATAGTAATATCTCAATTTTATAATTATTCTTGCAAAAAATTGCATCAAAATTCAATCTCTAAGGCATTTTTTGAAAATATATATTTATTGTTGAATATTTTTGTTGTGTTTTTAAATTATTTAAAGGTATTTTTGTCGATAGTAAAATTCGGGTATATTTTAGTCAGCGTTTGAATAATTCGGAAGCGTTTTTGGTAGTTAACCCTTAAGCAAAACATCATTCTTTTCTCCATATCTAAAATAATTTCCTTCAGAAAAAAATACAAATATACGAATTTAGATCTCTAAAGTGAAAATATTGATATATTAATAAAGTAAGGGGTAAGGGGTTATGGATTTTTTTAAATAAATAAAATAAATATTTTATTTATTGATGTAGAGAATTTGTAGCATTTTTATCAAAATACATTCTATGTCTGCTTTCGTTTACAGTGTAAATGAAATACGTGTAGTATTAATTTGTTTGCACTGTAAACGAAATAAGACTGGACGACGTCTATATATATGTATTTCGTCCACAGCGACTGTTTGTACCTGAAACTATCCACTTCTTCAACTTTTCTCCCACTTTTATCCTTGTCTAATCAAATTTACGATTTACTTCAAGATTATGACAAGCGTCGATAATCACGATGCGGACATCAACCAACTTAAAGCGACGTGACACATTGCAGAGACAGCCGACTTTAAGGTTGGTGTTGTTCTTCATTTTATGTTTATGTTAAAACATAAATAATTAAATATATTGTTAGGAATGATTTAAACGATATGATGTGATCTTACGCATACTTTAACATGAATTTGGTAGTTAAATATTTATTTAGAATTATTTTCCTTTAATGTAGGTTATTCAGCATATTTTCATGACTTTAGTTATTAAAACAGGGTTATTAAAAATTTTTGGTAAACTTAATTATGTAAGAAGATGTGAATGTTTTTATTTAGTCAACATTTAATTAACTAGTTTTTTATTTAAATTTGTTAAGAGTTAAATTAAGTTAATAAGTTGATGGTGTATTTGTTATTAGTTATTTAACTAAATATTTTTACATAATCCAACTTATGAATGAGATGAAAAATGAATGTTGCTATTAATTATTTAACTATGTAATTTTATTTATATTAAATTATATAGACGTTTATTAATTTGGTAACAAATTTTTTATTTAGATATTTTTATTTAAATTATACTATAATTTTATTTATATTAAATTATATAGACGTTTATTAATTTGGTAACAAATTTTTTATTTAGATATTTTTATTTAAATTATACTATACAGATGTTTATTAATTTAGTTATTCATTACTTAAGTAAATATTTTTATTTAAATGAATTTACAATGTAGATATACGCAATTATTTGTTAAATTAGTTTACTTATAATTCAAATTAATTTGTTATGTAAATGTTTGTTGGTGGGATTATTTACTTTGAAAATTTTATTAGTTTTATAGGTTTACACATTCCTTATTCGGGTTTTTTATTATTTACCAAAGGCTTCGCCTACTTCTTCTCAAGAGAGTCAGTCACACACTCCCACTACTGGACGCCATTGTCCCCTACCTGAGGGAGGCTGGCTTCGGCAACGCCGTGCCACTCAGGAATTTCGTGTTTTGATAACTACCTTATCACAGCATTTGTGGAGCGCTGGTATCGAAAAAAATTCTGCCTCATATACCTTGAACACTTCTTGCTGCATGTACACACCAGATGGACGTATGGTCCCCATTCAACACTAGCGGCGACACAGGTGGCACAGGCGGCAAGTACATGCCGACATGGAAAATGGAGTGACTGAAAAAGGCCACAGTCACACGTGCCAGCCGTCAATCAACACAGAATGACCCTTGCGACCAACCCTCAAAAGGCTCCAAGTCCTCAACCAGGAACACTGAAGCCCGTCTGTCGCAGTGAGTGATGCGCATCTTCGAGATTTCCTCTCTGCTTTTCTTAATAGCATCTATTAGCCATTGTGAGAATTGATTATCCGCCACTAGTTCTGCTTGTGCCTCCCGTCCCTTCCTGATGAACAACTACTGTAGCCTCTCATAGGTGCATCGCATGATGGCTGAAATCGATATATAGCGTGTACCCTTAAGTACAACATTCACGCACTCAGAGAGGTTCATCGTCATGTGCCCAAACTGGCAACTACTGTCGCAGTGTTAAAGCCAGATCTCTTTGTTGAACCTACCAGCCCAGTCCGCCATCTTCCGTGACAAACTCCTCAATGCATCCATGTACCACTCGTACCCAGCCTTGCTTGGACTGTAAGCAGCATTTATAAGATACCACTTTTTCTCAGCAGACTTGAAATGAGACATGAAGTTTGCCGCTGGTGCACGAAAATTATACTCACACTATGTAATTCCGCACAACTAACCAGCAAGTGCACTGGGTCGTCCAAGTAATATCTTACGTGAGTAAGGCTCGATCCCACGGAGATTGCTGGCTTGAAGCAAGCTATGGTTATCCTATTATTCTTAGTCAGGATATCAATAGGGTTCTTAGTTTTAATTGTGAAAAGTGAAAAAGCATGAAAGGAATATTTGTTACGCAGTAATGGAGAATGGGTTGGAGTTTTGGAGATGCTCTGTCCTTTAAATTTCTGCTTTTCTACTGTCTTCTTCTTCACGCACGCAGGTCTCCTTCCATGGCAAGCTGTATGTTGGTGGATCACCGTTGTCAATGGCTACCAGCCATCCTCTCAGTGAAAAGGGTCCATATACATGGCTAATCATCTGTTGGTTCTCACTAATGTTGGAATAGGATCCAGTGATCCTTTTGCGTCTGTCACTACGCCCAATGTTCGTGAGTTTGAAGCTCGTTACAGACATCCCCTCCCAGATCCTACTCGAAATACCACAGACAAGGTTTAGACTTTCCGGATCTCAGGAATGCTGCCCATTGGTTCTAGATTATACCACGAAGACTCTGGACTCACGGATTGAATGCTCTGTTGTCAGGAGAGGTAGTCAAACTCTTGAGCCAGAAACCCAAGAAATAAACATTCAATCTAAGGTAGAACGGAAGTGGTTGTCAGGCACGCATTCATAGGTTGAGAATGGTGATGATTGTCACGGATCATCACATTCATCATGTTGAAGTGCGAATGAATATCTTAGAATAGAAACAAGCGAGATTGAATAGAAAACAGAAATACTTGTATTAATTCATCGAGACGCTGCAGAGCTCCTCACCCCCAACCATGGGGTTTAGAGACTCATGACGTCAAAGGTACAAGTTTGGATGTAAAAATGTCATAAGGTACAAAATAAATCTCTAAAAGTAGTTTTTATACTCAACTAGTAACCTAGGTTTACAAAAAATGAGTAAACTAAGATAGATAGTGCAGAAATCTACTTATGGGGCCCACTTGGTGTGTGCTGGGGCTGAGCATTGAAGCTTTTACGTGCATAGGCTATTCTTGGAGTTAAACACCAGTTTGTAACCTATTTTTGGCGTTTAACTCTGGTTTGTAACTTGTTTCTGGCGTTTAACGCCAGAATAGGGCAGAAAGCTAGTGTTGAACGCCAGTTTTCATCGCCTAAACTTGGGCAAAATTCAATTAAGAGCGCGCCATTTGGACACCTGTAGCTCCAAAAATTTCATTTCGCGTGCAGGGAGGTCAGACTCCAACAGCATCAGCAGTCCTTCTTCAGCCTCTGAATCAGATTTTTGCTCAGGTCCCTCAATTTCAACCAGAAAATACATGAAATCATTGAAAAACTCACAAACTCATAGTAAAGTCCAGAAATGTGAATTTTGCTTAAAAACTAACTAAATCATACTAAAAACTATCTAAAAACAATGCCAAAAGCGTATAAATTATCCGCTCATCAGAACACCAAACTTAAATTGTTGCTTGTCCCCAAGCAACTAAAAATCAAATAGGATAAAAAGAAGAGAATATACAATGAATCTCACAATATCAATGAAACTTAGTCCCAATTAGATGAGCGGGGCTAGTAGCTTTTTGCTTCTAAACAGTTTTGGCATCTCACTTTATCCTTTGAAATTCAGAATGATTGGCATCTATAGGAACTCAGAATTTTAGATAGTGTTATTGATTCTCCTAGTTAAATATGTTGATTCTTGAACACAGCTACTTTATGAGTCTTGGCCGTGGCCCTAAGCACTTTGTTTTCCAGTATTACCACCGGATACATAAATGCCACAGACACATAACTGGGTGAACCTTTTCAGATTGTGACTCAGCTTTGCTAAAGTCCCCAATTAGAGGTGTCTAGAGCTCTTAAGCACACTCTTTTTGCTTTGGATCACGACTTTAACCAATCAGTCTCAAGCTTTTCACTTAGACCTGCATGCCACAAGCACATGGTTAGGGACAACTTGGTTTAGCCACTTAGACCTGGATTTTATTTTCTTAGGCCCTCCTATCCATTAATACTCAAAGCCTTGGATCCTTTTTACCCTTGCCTATTGGTTTAAAGGGCTATTGGATTTTTCTGCTAGCTTTTTCTTTTTCTTTCTTTTTTTTCGCTACTTTTTTTTCTTTTTTTTTCACTGCTTTTTCTTGCTTAAAGAATCAATTTCATGATTTTTCAGATTATCAATAACATTTTCCGTTGTTCATCATTCTTTCAAGAGCCAACAATTTTAACATTCATAAATTTCACTATAAAAAATATACACTGTTCAAGTATTCATTCAGAAAACAAAGATTATTGCCACCACATCAAAATAATTAAACTAATTTTAAGATAAAATTTGAAATCCAAGTACTTCTTGTTCTTTTGTAATTAAGCACATTTTTCATTTAAGAGATGTGAAGGATTCATGAAATTATTCATAGCTTTAAGACATAGACACTAGACACTAATGATCATGTAGTGAAGACACAAAACATAGCCAAACATAAAGCTCAAAACCGAAAGCAGAAAAATAAATAGACAAGGAGATTAAGGAATGAGTCCACCTTAGTGAGGGTGGCGTCTTCCTCTTGAAGAACCAATGGTGCTTTTGAGCTCCTCTATGTCTCTTCCTTGCCTTTGTTGCTCCATCCCAAGTGATTTTGGTGCTCCTATCCTTAGTTGCTCTGAATAGTTGTGTGGAGTGAAATGTATCCCTTGAGGCATCTCCAGGGATTTCTTGATGAGGGAATTCCTCATGCTCTTGTTGATGTCCATGGGTGGGCTCTCTTGTTTGCTCCATCATTTTCTTAGTGATGGGCTTGTCCTCTTTAATGAGGATGTCTTCCTCTATGACAATTCCAGCTAAATTGCATAGGGATCACCTTTTTCTTGGCCACAACTTCATAGAAGTGGTCTTGATGGACCTTTGAGATGAATCTTTCCATCTTCCATGACTCGGAAGTGGAAGCTTTTGCCTTTCTTTTCCTTTTTCTAGACGTTTCTCCAGCCTTAGGTGCCATAAATGGTTATGAAAAAACAAAAAGCAATGCTTTTACCACACCAAACTTAAAAAGTTTGCTCGTCCCCGAGCAAAAGAAGAAAGAAAGAAGGGGAAGAACAAGAGAATGGAGGAGATGGAGAGAGAGAGAATGAGTTGAGGTTAGTGGGGATCCTGTGGGTCCACAAATTCTGAAGGGTCAAGGACTTCTCATCCCTGCTCCATTTAGGTGTGCAAAAATGCCCTTAATGTGCAATCCTGGCGTTTAATGCCAGACTGCTGCTTATTTCTGGGATTAAACGCCAGCTTTTATTCCTTTTCTGGCGTTAAACGCCAATCTGCAACCTGTTTCTGGCATTTAACACCAGATTGTAGCCTATTTCTGGCGTTTAACTCCCAGAATGGTGCCAGACTGGGCGTTAAATGCCCATTCTGCTATCCTTACTGGCATTTAAACGCCAGTAAGTTTCTCCCCCAGGTTGTGCTGTTTTTAATGTTGTTTTTTATTTTTCTTTGATTTTTGCAGTTATTTTTGTGACTCCACATGATCATCAACCTAAAGAAAACATAAAATAACAATGGAAAATGAAATGAGAAAGTGATTAACATAGACAAATAAGATTGGATTGCCTCCCAATAAGGGCTTCTTTACTGTCTTTAGCTGGACTTTTACTGAGCTTTAATCTAGTCTCAGTTTTGAGCATTCTTGCTCGACATTGCTTTCAAGATAATGCTTAACTCTCTGTCCATTAACAATGAACTTTTTGTCAGAGTCAATATCCTAAAGCTCTACATATCCATATGGTGACACACCTGTAATCATATATGGTCCTCTCCACCGGGATTTTAGTTTCCCAGGGAATAGCCTGAGCCTACAGTTAAATAGCAGAACCTTTTGTCCTGGCTCAAAGACTCTGGATAACAGGTTCTTATCATGCCATCTTTTTGCTTTATCCTTGTAAATTTTGGCATTTTCAAAAGCATTGAGTCTGAATTCCTCTAGCTCATTCAGCTAGAGCAATCTTTCCTCTCCAGCTAATTTGGCATCAAGGTTTAGGAATCTGGTTGCCTAGTAGGCTTTATGCTCCGATTTCACGGGCAGATGACAGGCCTTCCCATACACAAGCTGGTGTGGAGAGGTTCCTATAGGAGTTTTGAATGCTGTTCTATATGCCCATAAAGCATCATCTAAGCTCTTTGCCCAATCTTTTCTACGGGAAATTACAGTCTGTTCCAGGATTCTTTTTAGTTCTCTATTAGAGACTTCAGCTTACTCATTGGTCTGTGGATGATATGGAGTTGCCACCTTGTGGCTAATCCCATATCGGACTATAGCAGTATAAAGCTGTTTATTGCAGAAATGAGTGCCTCTATCATTGATTAGTGCTCTAGAAACACCAAATATGCTAAAGATATATTTCTAGAGGAACTTCAATACTCTCTTAGTATCATTAGTGGGTGTTGTAATTGCCTCCACCCATTTAGATACATAGTCGATTGCTACCAGAATGTAAGTGTTTGAGTATGATGGTGGAAAAGGTCCCATGAAGTCAATACCCTATACATCAAACAACTCAATCTCTAAGATCCCTTGTTGAGGCATGGCATAACCATGAGGCAGATTACCAGCTCTCTGGCAACTGTCACAGTTACGTACAAACTCTCGGGAGTCTCTATGGAGTGTAGGCCAGTAGAAGCCACATTGGAGGACCTTGGTGGCTGTTCGCTCACCTCCGAAATATCCTCCGTATTGTGATCCATGGCAATGCCATAGGATCTTCTGCGCCTCTTCTCTAGGCACGCACCTACGGATTAGTCCGTCTGCGCATCTCTTAAAGAGATATGGTTCATCCCACAAGTAGTATTTTGCATCAGAAAGTAGTTTTTTCTTTTGCTGCCTGCTGAACTCCTTGGGAATGAATCTTGAAGCTTTATAGTTTGTAATGTCTGCAAACCATGGCACTACCTGAATGCCAAAGAGTTGCTCATTCGGAAAGGTTTCAGAGATCTCAGTGAGCAGGAGAGACATCCCTTCTACTGGTTCTATTCGGGACAGGTGATCTGCTACTTGATTCTCTGTCCCTTTTCTGTCTCTTATTTCTATATCAAACTCTTGCAGAAGCAACACCCATCTTATGAGCCTGGGTTTTGAATCTTGCTTTGTAAGTAGATATTTAAGAGAAGCATGGTCAGTGTACACAATCACTTTTGATCCTACCAAATAGGATCTGAACTTGTCAATGGCATAAACCACTGCAAGCAATTTATTTTCTGTGGTTGTGTAATTTTTCTGCGCGTCATTTAGAACACGGCTGTCATAGTAAATAACGTGCAGAAGCTTGTCATGCCTCTATCCCAATACTGCACCAATAGCATGGTCACTGGCGTCACACATTAGTTCAAATGGTAATGTCCAGTCCGGTGCAGAAATGTGAAGCGCTGTGACTAGCTTAGCCTTCAGAGTCTCAAAGGCCTGCAAACACTCTGTGTCAAAGACAAATGGTGTATCAGCAGCTAGCATGTTACTCAGAGGTTTTGCGCTTTTTGAAAAATCCTTTATAAACCTCCTGTATAATCCTGCATGTCCCAAAAAACTTCTGATGGGTGGTGGTAATTTTTCGATTACCTCCACCTTAGCTTGATCCACCTCTATGCCTTTGTTCGAAATTTTATGCCCAAGGACAATTCCTTCAGTCACCATAAAGTGACATTTTTTCCAGTTTAAAACTAGGTTAGTCTCTTGGCATCTTTTCAGAACAAGTGCTAGATGATCAAGACAGGAGCTGAATGAGTCTCCAAATATTGAGAAGTCATCCATGAAGACTTCCAGAAATTTTTCTACCATATCAAAGAAGATAGAGAGCATGAATCTCTGAAAGGTTGCTGGTGCATTACACAGACCAAAGGACATCCTTCTGTAGGAAAATACTCCAGATGGACATGTGAATGCTGTTTTCTTTTGATCCTAGGGATCTACTACAATTTGGTTGTATCCTGAGTAGCCATCCAGAAAGCAGTAATAGTCATGACCTGCTAGCCTTTCTAGCATTTGGTCTATGAATGGTAAAGGAAAATGATCCTTTCTGGTGGCTGTATTGAGTCTTCTGTAGTCAATACACATACGCCACCCTGTAACTGTTCTTGTAGGAACCAGTTCATTTTTTTCATTATGAACCACTGTCATGCCTCCCTTTTTGGGTAAAACTTGGACATGACTCACCCAGGGGCTATTAGAAATGGGATAAATAATCCTAACCTCTAGTAATTTAGTGACCTCTTTCTGCACCATCTCCTTCATGGTTGGATTCAGCCACCTTTGTGGTTGAACCACTGGTTTGGCATTATCCTCCAGTAGGATCTTTTGCATGCATCTGGCTGGGCTAATGCCCTTGATATCACTAATAGACCACCCAAGAGCTATCTTGTGTGTCTTTAGTACCTGAATTAGTGCTTTCTCTTGCTGTGGCTCTAAGGTAGAGCTTATAATTACAGGAAAAGTTTCATCTTCTCCCAGAATAGCATATTTTAGGGATGGTGGTAGTGGTTTGAGCTCGGGTTTAGGAGGTTTCTCTTCTTCTTGAGGAATTTTCAGAGGTTCTTTTAATTCCTCTGGTTCCTCCAGATCAGACTGAACATCTTTAAAGATATCCTCTAGCTCTGATTTGAGACTCTCAGCCATACTGATCTGCTGTACCAGGGAGTCAATAATATCAACACGCATGCAGTCTTTTGATGTGTCTGGGTGCTTCATTGCTTCAATAGCATTCAGCCTAAACTCATCCTCATTTACTCTCATGGTTACTTCCCCTTTTTGGACGTCAATGAGGGTTCATCCAGTTGCTAGGAAAGGTCTTCCTAGAATGAGAGTTGCACTCTTGTACTCCTCCATTTCCAGCACTACAAAATCAGTGGGAAAGGCGAATGGCCCAACTGTGACAATCATGTCTTCAATCACACCTGATGGGTATTTAATGGAGCCATAAGCAAGTTGAAGACATATCCTGGTTGGTTTGACCTCTTCAGTCAAGCCAAGCTTTCTGATAGTGGATGTAGGGATTAGGTTGATGCTTGCCCCAAGATCACATAGAGCTGTCTTGGTACAAGTTCCCTCTAATGTGTATGGTATCATCAAGCTTCCAGGATCCTTAAGCTTCTCTGGTGAGCTTTTTAAAATGATTGCACTGCATTCTTCAATGAGAAAATTTTTTTCAGTTTCTCTCCAATCCTTCTTATGACTTAAGATCTCTTTCATGAACTTAGCATAAGAGGGTATTTGCTCAAGTGCCTCTGCAAATGGAATCTTGATTTCAAGAGTCCTGAGATAGTCTGCAAAGCGGGCAAATTATTTATCCTGTTCCGCTTGGCGGAGTTTCTAAGGATAAGGTATTTTGGCTTTGTATTCTTCAACCTTGGTTACTGCAGGTTTATTTCGTACAGAGGTAGGTTGAAAAGCCTTCTCGAGGGAGTTATTATCAGCACTTGCAAGTGTCTGACCCCTCATAGGCATTTGAACGCCAGGATTAGGGGCTGGATTGGCGTTTAATGCCAGATTCCCTCCCTTTTCTGGCATTTGAACGCCAGAACTGAACATAGTTTGGGCGTTTAACGCCAATTTTTCTCCCTTTTCTGGCGTTTGAACGCCATAACTGGGCGTCCACTGGGCATTTAACGCCAGTTTTTCACCCTTTTCTGGTGTTTGAACGCTAGACTCATTCCTCTCTGGGCTCTTACTTCCTTAGAGGGATTTTGTGTAGCAGTCTGCTCATTCTCTATTATTTGTTCTTTTCTTGGCTTTCTGCTACTTTGAGCTGAGGTATTCAATGTTTTTCCACTCTTTAATTGAACTGCTTGGCACTCTTCTGTTATCTGTTTTGATAACTGCTGTCTTGTCTGGTCAAGTTGTGCTTCCATGTTCCTGTTAGCATCCTTAGTGTCTTGTAACATCTCTTTAAATTATGCAACTGTTCTGTCAGATAACATAAATGCTGGTTGATTTCCACAACTTGTTCTAGAGGACTAAGTTCAGTGGACACTGCCTTAGCCTCTTCTTTTATGGAGGACTCACTACTTAAATACAGATGCCGATTTCTAGCAACTGTATTAATGAGCTCTTGAGCCTCTTCAATTATTTTTCTCATGTGTATAGATCCACCAGCTGAGTGGTCTAGAGATATATGAGCTTTTGCTATAAGCCCGTAGTAGAAGATGTCTAATTGCACCCATTCTGAAAATATTTCAGAGGGGCATTTCCTTAGCATCTCTCTGTACCTCTCCCAGGCATTGTAAAAGGATTCATTATCCTCTTGTTTAAAGCCTTGGATGTCCAGCCTTAGCTGTGTCATCCTCTTAGGAGGAAAATATTGATTCAGGAATTTGTCTGACAACTGTTTCCATGTTTTTATGCTAGCTTTAGGTTGGTTATTTAACCACCTCTTAGCTTGGTCTTTTACAGCAAATGAAAATAGTGATAATCTATAGACATCCTAATCTACATCCTTATCATGTACTGTGTCAGCAATTTGTAAGAACTGTGCCAGAAACTCAGTAGGTTCTTCCTGTGGAAGACCGGAATACTGGCAATTTTGCTGCACCATGATAATGAGCTGAGGATTTAACTCAAAACTACTGACTCCTTTGGAGGGTATATAGATACTACTCCCATATGAAGTAGTAGTGGGGTTAGCATCAAGGTTCCGAAAATTGGTTCGAACCGGCCGGTCGAACCGGTTGAACCATGAATCGATGCCAAATGCGATTCGGTTAGAAACAAAAATCGTCAAATTCAAAAACCGACATTAGACCATTGAACTGTCCGGGAGCTGGTCGGTCGAACCGAATCGTAAACTGGCTGGTTTTTGAAATGAGACAAAAATAAAAATTAAAAAACGGTGCGTTGAAGCTTGGTTGTGACTTGTGAACCCTAATTCCTAACATTTTCAAGCACCCCTCTCAGCCTCTCCTCTCCAGCACGCAGAAGCAGAAGTGCAGAACGCGAAGCAGCAGAGCAGCAGTTGGAGCTTCTGGCACAACTTCTGTCAGCCACCACCACCGCCGCGTAGTCCGTGAAGCTAACATCAGTCACCTCTATTCGCGGCATCGCGCAGCCACTTTCTGTCATGCAGTAAGCTCGGAAATCAGAACCACCGCCAGCGCCGCTTTCCATCGCGTAGTGTATTCCCGCCGACACCAGGTCTGTTTCCCCCTTCCACCCATCAGCCACTATATTGCCTCTTGCCAGCCACCACCGTCCCCGCCAGCTCTGTATTTTTTTAGGCTTCCAGCTTCTAACCCTAGGTATAATTTTTGCTCTTTGTAATAATAATAGTTGAAGTCTCTGTCAGTCTGTCTCCCTCTTGCATGCTCTATTGAAGGCGTCTTTGAGCTTTCAGGTAATTTTTTGAACTGTGAACTGAAGGCGTCTTGGTCACTCTGCTCCTTGTTTCTGTCCCTCGTTACAATGATTGTTTGATTGAATAACTGTTACATGTCTCTGTCTCCCTAATGAGTATGATTTAATAATTGTTTGAATCTATGAAGCTCTGTAAACTGAAGTCACTGAAGTCTGATATACTGATAATCTAATATAGTGATACTGAACTGTGAAGTGTGAAAGCTGTGAAGCTCTGTAAAGTGTGAACTGAACTGTGAACTTTGTTTAAGCGTACTTGATTTATAATTCTACTTTCTTTGCAATTGTCTCTAAGCGTACTTGATTTTCTAGATTTAGAGTTATTTTTTATTAAATTTCTGGATTTGAATTTTGAATTCGTGTTTGATTTGCAGTTTATGTTTGATTCTTCTTATTGTTATTGTGGTTGAAATTCAAAATTGAAATATGATTCCTCTTCTTCTTCAATTTCATATTCTAGACTTGTTCATTATCTTTGCATTTAAGTGAGCAATTATAATCTGTTATCTGGTTATATTACTCTTCTAGGACAAACTCTAGCGATGGCTTAAGGCAGGAGAAATATGGAATGACTAACAAACCCCGAGGAGAGCCTGAAGATGCGGTTTGTAAAACTGATTTTTGAATAGGTTCAATTTTTCATGTTTTATTTGTTAGTAAAGTAAAGTGATTGATTATAACTGGGTGTGGTGCTTTTATTAGCAACGATCGAACAAAGGTGAAAGAGGTGTCTTCCGAAGTATCAAAGTATATCCACTGGTAATGTACTAATCTTATGCTTGTATTTGAGATGTGAATGAATCATTCTGTGTATGTTTCTTATTTGAATTCCTACCCCCTCTTTCTTTCTTTTGTCTTTATAGGAACCAAGTGACAAGAGACTTAATTATGAACCACCTACAGATTTACTTAGCAAGGTACTTACAAACTGTATTCTATTTCTCCAATGTTAATATGATCCATACATTTTTTGATATATATTTAGCTAATATTTGAGCCTGATTTGCAGCTGTCCCTCGTTTCTGAAGTGAAAAAACCTGCAAAACTGCCATCTAAGGTGCAACCAATTTCCTAGGTTCAGCTATCTCAGCACTCATATAACAACTTAATATTCTTTTGAGTGGGTAAAGGTTTATTGAAAGAGATTCAGAAAAGCATTTTCTTTGAATGATATTTTAAAGCTTACATTAGACTATAATTATATTTTCATGTGTTTATTTATATTTTATTTATTATTTTATTATAAAACGGTTTTTTCGGTTCTATCACGGTCGAATCGGTTCAACCTATGAACCAATGAACCAGTAACTAGAGCGGTTCAATGATCGATTCGATTTACAGAACCTTGGTTAGCATATGACCCCAGAGTCCTTCTGGACTGTTCATTTCTACTTAGGTCCATGATGGAGTAAGGGAGATGATGTAGATAAAAATTTTATTTTATTTTATATTTATTTATATATATATTTTTTTTCAAAATAATAAAATAAAAAAATAAAAAAAATTTGAAAATATTTTATGAAGATTTTTGAAAAAGTGAGGAGAGAGAAAGTGGTTAAGATATTTTTGAAAAAGATATGATTTTAAAAAAATCTTAAAAGGATATGATTTGAAAAAATTTTGACCAAGTCAAGCCAAGGGATTCAAAAATTATGAGAAATTAAAGGAAAAGATATTTTTTATTTTTGAATTTTATTATGAAAGAGAAAAACACACAAAAGATACAAGACTTAAAATTTTTAGATCCAATGCTCCTTGTTTTCAAAAATTTTGAAGGAAAAATACCAAGGCACACCAAACTTAAAAATTTTAAGATCAAAGCACAAAGAAAACTCAAGAACACCTTGAAGACTCACAAGAACAACAAGAACAAAAGAAAGAACACCAAACTTAAAATTTTTAGAAAACCAAAATAAAATTTTCGAAAATTAAAGAAAAATTAACAAGAGAACACCAAACTTAAAATTTGGCATAAGATTTAATCAAAGAAAAAAAATATTTTTGTAAAAGTTTTAAAAGGAAGATACCCAATTACCAAGAACACAAGCACAACGCTCTAGCCAACTGAGCTATAAATTTAACGTGTTTTAAAAAGGTATTTTTAATATATATAAATTTTTTGAAAACTAAAAATTTGAAAATGCACAAGAAAAATAAGAAAAGACACAAAACAAGACAAACTAAAGATCAAACAAGAAAAATAGCAAGAACAACTTGAAGATCAAGCAAGAACAATGAACACAAACTCGAAAATTTAAAGGAAAATAAAAACATGCAATTGACACCAAACTTAAGATATGAAATTAAACTCAAACAAAAGACTCAAAGAAAAATTAAAAACTAATGAAGAAAAATAATATTTTTGAAAGATTTTTAAAAGGAATAATAAAAGATGCAATCCTAGGGACTCTAAAACAAAAAGACAAATTTTTCCTAATCTAAGTAACAAGATAAACCATCAGTTGTTCAAACTCGAACAATCCCCGGCAACGGCGCCAAAAACTTGGTGCACGAAAATTACACTCACACTATGTAATTCCACACAACCAACCAGCAAGTGCACTAGGTCGTCCAAGTAATACCTTACGTGAGTAAGGGTCGATCCCACGGAGATTGCCGGCTTGAAGCAAGCTATGGTTATCTTATTATTCTTAGTCAGGATATCATTAGGGTTCTTAGTTTTAATTGTGAAAAGTGAAAAAGCATGAAAAGAATATTTGTTACGCAGTAATGGAGAATGGGTTGGAGTTTTAGAGATGCTCTGTGGTGCACGGAATTGTGATCATCAATGGCGCCATCAACATGGTACGCTCATTGCAATCTCAACTCTTCATCACAACTCCGCACAACTAACCAGCAAGTGCACTGGGTCGTCCAAGTAATAAACCTTATGCGAGTAAGGGTCGATCCTACGGAGATTGTTGGTATGAAGCAAGCTATGGTCACCTTGTAAATCTTAGTCAGGCAGACTCAAATGGGTATAGATGATATATGAATAAAACATAAAGATAAAGATAGAGATACTTATGTAATTCATTGGTGGGAATTTCAGATAAGCGCATGAAGATGCTGTGTCCCTTCCGTCTCTCTGCTTTCCTACTATCTTCATCCAATCCTTCTTACTCCTTTCCATGGCAAGCTTATGCAAGGGTTTCACCACTGTCAGTGGCTACCTCCCATCCTCTCAGTGGAAATGTTCAACGCACCCTGTCACGGCACGGCTATCCATCTGTCGGTTCTCGATCAGGCCGGAATAGAATCCAGTGATTCTTTTGCGTCTGTCACTAACGCCCCGCCCTCAGGAGTTTAAAGCACGTCACAGTCATTCAATCATTGAATCCTACTCAGAATACCACAGACAAGGTTAGACTTTCCGGATTCTCTTGAATGCCGCCATCAGTTCTTGCCTATACCACGAAGACTCTGATCTCACGGAATGGCTGGCTCGGTTGTCAGGCGAGCGCTCGGTTGTCAGGTGATCAACCATGCATCATGCATCAGGAATCCAAGAGATATTCACCCAATCTAAGGTAGAAAGGAGGTGGTTGTCAGGCACACGTTCATAGGTGAGAATGATGATGAGTGTCACGGATCATCACATTCATCAAGTTGAAGAACAAGTGATATCTTAGAACAAGAACAAGCGGAATTGAATAGAAGAACAATAGTAATTGCATTAATACTTCGAGGTACAGCAGAGCTCCACACCTTAATCTATGGTGTGTAGAAACTCCACCGTTGAAAATACATAAGAACAAGGTCTAGGCATGGCCGAATGGCCAGCCTCCCAATGATCTAAGAACTAGATGTCTAAAGATTGAAAGATGAAAACACAATAGTAAAAGGTCCTACTTATAGAAAACTAGTAGCCTAAGGTTTACAAAGATGAGTAAATGACATAAAACTCCACTTCCGGGCCCACTTGGTGTGTGCTTGGGCTGAGCAATGAAGCATTTTCGTGTAGAGACTCTTCTTGGAGTTAAACACCAGCTTTGGTGCCAGTTTGGGCGTTTAACTCCCATTCTTGTGCCAGTTCCGGCGTTTAACGCTGGGAATTCTGAGGGTGACTTTGAACGCCGGTTTGGGCCATCAAATCTTGGGCAAAGTATGGACTATCATATATTTCTGGAAAGCCCAGGATGTCTACTTTCCAATGCCGTTGAGAGCGCACCAATTGGGCTTCTGTAGCTCCAGAAAATCCACTTCGAGTGCAGGGAGGTCAGAATCCAACAGCATCTGCAGTCCTTTTCAGTCTCTGAATCAGATTTTTGCTCAGGTCCCTCAATTTCAGCCAGAAAATACCTGAAATCACAGAAAAATACACAAACTCATAGTAAAGTCCAGAAAAGTGAATTTTAACTAAAAACTAATAAAAATATACTAAAAACTAACTAGATCATACTAAAAACATACTAAAAATAATGCCAAAAAGCGTACAAATTATCCGCTCATCACAACACCAAACTTAAATTGTTGCTTGTCCTCAAGCAACTGAAAATCAAATAAGATAAAAAGAAGAGAATATGCAATGAATTCCAAAAACATCTATGAAGATCAGTATTAATTAGATGAGCGGGGCTTTTAGCTTTTTGCCTTTGAACAGTTTTGGCATCTCACTCTATCCTTTGAAACTCAGAATGATTGGCTTCTCTAGGAACTCAGAATCCAGATAGTGTTATTGATTCTCCTAGTTAAGTATGATGATTCTTGAACACAGCTACTTTATTGAGTCTTGGCTGTGGCCCAAAGCACTCTGTCTTCCAGTATTACCACCGGATACATACATGCCACAGACCCATAATTGGGTGAACCTTTTCAGATTGTGACTCAGCTTTGCTAAAGTCCCCAATTAGAGGTGTCCAGGGTTCTTAAGCACACTCCTTTTGCCTTGGATCACAACTTTATTTCTTTCTTTTTCTCTTTTTTTTTTCTTTTTTTTTTCGTCTCTTTTCTCTTTTTTTTTTCCATTTTTTTTTGTATTCACTGCTTTTTCTTGCTTCAAGAATCATTTTTATGATTTTTCAGATCCTCAGTAACATGTCTCCTTTTTCATCATTCTTTCAAGAGCCAACATTCATGAACCACAAATTCAAAAGACATATGCACTGTTTCAGCATGCATTCAGAAGACAAAAGTGTTGCCACCGCATCAAAATAATTGAGCTGTTATAAAATTCAAAATTCATGCAATTCTTTTTCTTTTTCATTTAAGAACATTGTTTATTTAAGAAAGGTGATGGATTCATAGGAAATTCATAACTTTAAGGCATAGACACTAAGACACTAATGATCATAAGACACAAATATGGACAAACATAAAGCATAAATTTTCGAAAATCAGGAAAATAAGGAACAAGGAGATTAAAGAACGGGTCCACCTTAGTGATGGCGGCTTGTTCTTCCTCTTGAAGGTCTTATGGAGTGCTTGAGCTCCTCAATGTCTCTTCCTTGTCTTTGTTGCTCCTCTCTCATGATTCTTTGATCTTCTCTAATTTCATGGAGGAGAATGGAGTGTTCTTGGTGCTCCACCCTTAGTTGTCCCATGTTGGAACTTAATTCTCCTAGGGAGGTGTTCAGTTGCTCCCAATAGTCTTGTGGAGGAAAGTGCATCCCTTGAGGCATCTCAGGGATCTCATGATGAGAGGGGTCTCTTGTTTGCTCCATCCTTTTCTTAGTGATGGGCTTATCCTCATCAATGGGGGTGTCTCCTTCTATGTCAACTCCAACTGAATAACAGAGGTGACAAATGAGGTGAGGAAAGGCTAGCCTTGCCAAGGTGGAGGACTTGTCCGCCACCTTATAGAGTTCTTGGGCTATAACCTCATGAACTTCCACTTCTTCTCCAATCATGATGCTATGAATCATGATGGCCCGGTCTAGAGTAACTTCGGACCGATTGCTAGTGGGAATGATTGAGCGTTGGATAAACTCCAACCATCCTCTAGCCACGGGCTTGAGGTCATGCCTTCTCAATTGAACCGGCTTCCCTCTTGAATCTCTCTTTCATTAGGCGCCCTCTTCACAAATGTCTGTGAGGACTTGGTCCAACCTTTGATCAAAGTTGACCCTTCTTCATGGCCACAACTTCATAAAAGTGGTCTTGATGCACCCTTGAGATGAATCTCTCCATCTCCCATGACTCGGAGGTGAAAGCTTTTGCCTTCCCTTTCCTCTTTCTAGAGGTTTCTCCGGCCTTGGATGCCATAAATGGTTATGGAAAAACAAAAAGCAATGCTTTTACCACACCAAACTTAAAAGGTTTGCTCGTCCTCGAGCAAAAGAAGAAAGAAAGGAGTAGAAGAAGAAGAAATGAGGAAGAAGGGAATGGCTTTTGTGTTCGGCCAAAGAAGGGGAGAAGTGGTGTTTAGGTTGTGTGAAAATGAAGGAGTGAAGAAGGGTTTATATAGGAGAGGAGGGGCTTATGGTTCGGTCATGTATGGGTGGGTTTGGGAGGGAAAGTGGTTTGAATTTGAATGGTAAGGTAGGTGGGGTTTTATGAAGGATGGATGTGAGTGGTGAAGAGAAAGATGGGATTGGATAGGTGAAGGGTTTTTGGGAAAGAGGTATTGAGGTGATTGGTGAATGGGTGAAGAAGAAAGAGGGTGGTGGGATAGGTGGGGATCCTGTGGGGTCCACAGATCCTGAGGTGTCAAGGAAAAGTCATCCCTGCACCAAATGGCATGCAAAATCACGTTTCTAGCCAATTCTGGCGTTAAACGCCGGGCTGGCGCCCATTTCTAGCGTTTAACGCCAGGTTCTTGCCCTTTCCTGGCGTTTAACGATAGTCTGGTGCCCCTTTCTGGCGTTAAACGCCCAGAATGGTGCCAGACTGGGCGTTAAACGCCCATCTGCCAGCCTTACTGGCGTTTAAACGCCAGTAGGTTCTTCCTCCAGGGTGTGCTGTTTTTCTTCCTGTTTTTCATTCTGTTTTTACTTTTTCAATTGATTTTGTGACTTCTCATGATCATCAACCTACAAAATAAAATAAAATAACAAAGGAAAATATATAAAATATAACATTGGGTTGCCTCCCAACAAGCGCTTCTTTAATGTCAGTAGCTTGACAGAGGGCTCTCATGGAGCCTCACAGATTCTCAGAGCAATGTTGGAACCTCCCAACACCAAACTTAGAGT
This sequence comes from Arachis stenosperma, assembly GCF_014773155.1. Taxonomy (NCBI): domain Eukaryota; kingdom Viridiplantae; phylum Streptophyta; class Magnoliopsida; order Fabales; family Fabaceae; genus Arachis; species Arachis stenosperma. The sequence continues at coordinate 107,071,673 of NC_080386.1, read as the reverse complement.
TTGAATGTGGGGGTTCAACACCAAACTTAGAGTTTGGTTGTGGCCTCCCAACACCAAACTTAGAGTTTGACTGTGGGGGCTCTGTTTGACTCTGATTTGAGAGAAGCTCTTCATGCTTCCTCTCCATGGTGACAGAGGGATATCCTTGAGCCTTAAACACAAAGGATTTTTCATTCACTTGAATGATCAGTTCACCTCCATCAACATCAATCACAGCCTTTGCTGTGGCTAGGAAGGGTCTGCCAAAGATGATAGATTCATCCATGCACTTCCCAGTCTCTAGGACTATGAAATCAGCAGGGATGTAATGGTCTTCAATTTTTACCAAAACATCCTCTACAAGTCCATAAGCTTGTTTTCTTGAATTGTCTGCCATCTCTAGTGAGATTCTTGCAGCTTGTACCTCAAAGATCCCTAGCTTCTCCATTACAGAGAGAGGCATGAGGTTTACACTTGACCCTAAGTCACACAGAGCCTTCTTGAAGGTCATGGTGCCTATGGTACAAGGTATTGAAAACTTCCCAGGGTCCTGCCTCTTTTGAGGTAATTTCTGCCTAGACAAGTCATCCAATTCTTTGGTGAGCAAAGGGGGTTCATCCTCCCAAGTCTCATTTCCAAATAACTTGTCATTTAGCTTCATGATTGCTCCAAGGTATTTAGCAACTTGCTCTTCAGTGACATACTCATCCTCTTCAGAGGAGGAATACTCATCAGAGCTCATGAAAGGCAGAAGTAAGTCCAATGGAATTTCTATGGTCTCATTTTGAGCCTCAGATTCCCATGGTTCCTCATTGGGGAACTCAGTGGAGGTCAGTGCACGCTCATTGAGGTCTTCCTCAGTGGCGTTCACTGCCTCTCCTTCCTCTCCAAATTCGGCCATGTTGATGGCCTTGCACTCTCCTTTTGGATTTTCTTCTGTATTGCTTGGAAGAGTACTAGGAGGGAGTTCAGTAATTCTCTTGCTCAGCTGTCCCACTTGTGCCTCTAAATTCCTAATGGAGAACCTTGTTTCAGTCATGAAACTTTGAGTGGTTTTGATTAGATCAGAGACCATGGTTGCTAAGTCAGAGTGATTCTGCTTAGAATTCTCTGTCTGTTGCTGAGAAGATGATGGAAAAGGCTTGCCATTGCTAAACCTGTTTCTTCCACCATTATTGTTGTTGAAACCTTGTTGAGGTCTCTGTTGATCCTTCCATGAGAAATTTGGGTGATTTCTCCATGAAGAATTATAGGTGTTTCCATAGGGTTCTCCTAGGTAATTCACCTCTTCCATTGAAGGGTTCTCAGGATCATAAGCTTCTTCTTCAGATGAAGCATCCTTAGTACTGCTTGGTGCATTTTGCATTCCAGACAGACTTTGAGAAATCAAATTGACTTGTTGAGTCAATATTTTATTCTTAGCCAATATGGCATTCAGAGTATCAATATCAAGAACTCCTTTCTTCTGATTAGTCCCATTGTTCACAGGATTCCTTTCAGAAGTGTACATGAATTGGTTATTTGCAACCATTTTAATTAGCTCTTGAGCTTCTGTAGGCGTCTTCTTCAGATGAAGAGATCCTCCAGCAGAGCTATCCAAAGACATCTTGAATAGTTCAGAGAGACCATCATAGAAAATACCTATGATGCTCCATTCAGAAAGCATGTCAGAAGGACATTTTCTGATCAATTGTTTGTATCTTTCCCAAGCTTCATAGAGGGATTCTCCATCCTTCTGTCTGAAAATTTGGACTTCCACTCTAAGCTTACTCAATTTTTGAGGTGGACAGAACTTTGCCAAGAAGGCATTGACTAGCTTTTCCCATGAGTCCAGGCTTTCTTTAGGTTGTGAGTCCAACCAGGTCCTAGCTCTGTCTCTTACAGCAAAAGGGAATAGCATAAGTCTGTAGACCTCAGGGTCAACCCCATTAGTCTTGACAGTGTCACAGATTTGCAAGAATTCAGCTAAGAACTGATGAGGATCTTCCAATGGAAGTCCATGGAACTTGCAATTCTGTTGCATTAGAGAAACTAATTGAGGCTTAAGCTCAAAGTTGTTTGCTCTAATGGCAGGGATAGAGATGCTTCTCCCAAAGAAGTCGGGAGTAGGTGCAGTAAAGTCACCCAGCACCTTCCTTGCATTGTTTGCATTGTTGTTGTTTTCGGCTGCCATGGGTTCTTCTTCTTTGAAGATTTCTGTTAGGTCTCTACAGAGAGTTTGCCTTAGCTTCTCTTAGCTTTCGCTTCAAGGTCCTTTCAGGTTCAGGGTCAGCTTCAACAAGAATGCTTTTGTCTTTGTTCCTGCTCATATGAAAGAGAAGAGAACAAAAAAGTGTGGAATCCTCTATGTCACAGTATAGAGATTCCTTGAGGTGTCAGAGGAAAAGAAAAATAGAAGACAGAGGTAGAAAATTCGAACTTATCAAGAAAGATGGAGTTCGAATTGTGCATTGAGGAATAGTGTTAGTGCATAAATAGAAGGATGTGAGAGGAGGGAAGGTGATTTTCGAAAATTAAGTAAAAGAATTTGAAAACATTTTGAAAAACATTAATTAATTTTCGAAAATAAGAGTGGGAAAGAAATCAAGTGATTTTTGAAAAAGATTTTGAAATTAGAAGTCAAAAAGATTTGATTGAAAACTATTTTGAAAAAGATGTGGTTAGGAAGATATGATTGGTTTTTTTAAAAAAATGTGATTGAGAAAATATGATTTGAAAACAATTTTAAAAAGATTTGATTTTAAAAATTAATAACTTGGCTATCAAGAAAAGATATGATTCAAACATTAAACCTTTCTCAACAGAAAAGGCAACATACTTGAAATGTTGAATCAAATCATTAATTGATAGCAAGTACCTTTGAAAAAGGAAAGAATTTGATTTTGAAAACATCTGATTGAAAAGATATGATTTGAAAAAGATTTGATTTTGAAAAACTTTGAAAACTTGAAAAAAAATTGATTTGAAAACAAAATTCTCCCCCTTGTGCCATCCTGGCGTTAAACGCCCAGAATGGTGCACATTCTGGCGTTTAACGCCAAATGCACTACCTTTTTGGGCGTTAAACGCCCAACCAGGCACCCTGGCTGGCGTTTAAATGCCAGTCTGTCCTTCTTCACTGGGCGTTTTGAACGCCCAGCTTTTTCTGTGTAATTCCTCTGCTGCATGTTCTGAATCTTCAGTTCCCTGTACCATTGACTTGAAAATAGAACCAAGATCAAATAAACAATGCATGCAAGACACCAAACTTAAAATTAGACACTAGACTCAAACAAGAAACATAAAATATTTTTGGTTTTTATGGTTTTGAAAATTTTTTTTTTTTGGATTTTTCAAAAATTAAGTGAAAAAAGAAAATAAAGGTATCAAAGTTCTTAATGAGAATTCCAAGAATCATGCAATGTTAGTCTAAAGCTTTAGTCTAAAGGAATTAGACATGAATAGCCAAGCTTCAGCAGGACATTGCATTCAAGAGCTAAATTGATGAGAATCAATCAGCTTTGGTGATGATAAGATCATCACCTTGAAACACTAGAATTCATTCTTAAGAACTCTGAAAAATACCTAATCTAAGTGGTGCACGAAATTGCAATCACACTTTTGCAATCCCGCACAACTAACCAGCAAGTGCACTGGGTCGTCCAAGTAATACCTTGCGTGAGCAAGGGTCGATCCCACGGAGATTGTCGGCTTGAAGCAAGCTATGGTTATCTTGTAAATCTTAGTCAGGATATCAGAAATTATCAGGATTGATTGTAAAAAGCAAAAGAACATGAAATGGTTACTTGTATTGCAGTAATGGAGAATAGGTTGAGGTTTGGAGATGCTCCATCTTCTGAATCTCAGCTTTCCTACTGTCTTCTTCTTCAAACACGCAAGGCTCCTTCCATGGCAAGCTGTATGTAGGGTTTCACCGTTGTCAGTGGCTACCTCCCATCCTCTCAGTGAAAACGATTGCATATGCTCTGTCATAGCACGCGGAATTCAGCTGTCGGTTCTCGGTCAGGCCGGAATAGAATCCATTGATTCTTTTGCGTCTGTCACTAACGCCCCGCCTGCTAGGAGTTTGAAGCACGTCACAGTCATTCAATCATTGAATCCTACTCAGAATACCACAGACAAGGTTTAGACCTTCCGGATTCTCTTGAATGCCGCCATCAGTTCTAGCTTATACCACGAAGATTCCGATTAAAGAATCCAAGAGATAACTACTCAATCTAAGGTAGAACGGAGGTGGTTGTCAGGCACACGTTCATGGCTGAGAATGATGATGATTGTCACGGATCATCACATTCATCCGGATTAAGAACAAGTATTATCTTAGAATGGAAGCAAGCATGATTGAATAAGAAATAGTAGTAATTGCATTAATCCATCAAGACACAGCAGAGCTCCTCACCCCCAACCATGGGGTTTAGAGACTCATGCTGTAAGAAGTACACAAAGAAACGTGTAAAGTGTCATGAGGTACAGATACAATGTCAAAAGATCCTATTAATAGTAAACTAGTGACCTAGGGTGTACAGAAATGAGTAAATGACATAAAAATCCACTTCTGGATCCACTTGGTGTGTGCTTGGGCTGAGCAATGAAGCATTTTCGTGTAGAGACCTTTTCTGGAGTTAAACGCCAGCTTTCATGCCAGTTTGGGCGTTTAACTCCAAGTTTTATGCCAGTTCCGGCGTTTAACGCTGGAATTTCTGAGGCCGAGTTGCTACGCCGGTTTGGGCCATCAAATCTTGGGCAAAGTATGGGCTATCATATATTGCTGGAAAGCCCAGGATGTCTACTTTCCAATGCCGTTGAGAGCGCGCCAATTGGGCTTCTGTAGCTCCAGAAAATCTACTTCGAGTGCAGGGAGGTCAGAATCCAACAGCATCTGCAGTCCTTTTCAGTCTCTGAATCAGATTTTTGCTCAGAACCTTCAATTTCAGTCAGAAAATACCTGAAATCACAGAAAAACACACAAACTCATAGTAAAGTCCAGAAAAGTGAATTTTAATTAAAAACTAATAAAAATATACTAAAAACTAACTAAATCATACTAAAAACATACTAAAAACAATGCCAAAAAGTGTACAAATTATCCGCTCATCACAACACCAAACTTAAATTGTTGCTTGTCCCCAAGCAACTGAAAATCAAATTAGGATAAAAAGAAGAGAATATACTATAGACTCCAAAATATCAAAGAAACATAGTTCCAATTAGATGAGCAGGACTAGTAACTTTTTGCCTCCGAACAGTTTTGGCATCTCACTCTATCCCTTGAAGTTCAGAATGATTGGCATCTATAAGAACTCAGAACTCAGATAGTGTTATTGATTCTCCTAGTGAAGTATATTGATTCTTGAACATAGCTAGTGTATGAGTCTTGGCTGTGGCCCAAAGCACTCTGTCCTCCAGTATTACCACCGGATACATACATGCCACAGACACATAATTGGGTGAACCTTTTTAGATTGTGACTCAGCTTTGCTAGAGTCCCCAATTAGAGGTGTCCAGGGTTCTTAAGCACACTCTTTTTGCCTTGGTTCACAACTTTATTTCTTTCTTTTTCTTTTTCTTCTCTTTTCTTTTTTTTTTCGAAAAATATATATATATATATTTTTTTTTCACTGCTTTTTCTTGCTTCAAGAATCAATTTGATGATTTTTCAGATCCTCAATAACAGTTCTCTTTCTCCTCATTCTTTCAAGAGCCAACAACTTTAACATTCTCACAACAACAAATTCAAAAGACATATGCACTGTTCAAGCATTCATTCAGAAAACAAAAAGTATTGTCACCACATCAAGCTAATTCAACTAGTTTCAAGGATTAATTTCGAAATCCTGTACTTCTTGTTCTTTTTGTGATTAAAGCATTTTTCATTTAAGAGAGGTGATGGATTCATAGGACATTCATAACTTTAAGGCATAAACTTTAAATTTTATTAATTATGAATTAAGAACAAGACTCAGAAAATAAATATAAGATGAAACTAGAAATAGAGAAATAAGAACAAAAACGAAAAGAAATAGGCTCCTAATGATAGAGGTTTTCACAGAGTTAGGACTCAACAACCTTGATTTTGAGAAGTGGATGCTCCCTCAGCTTGAGAGGAGAGCTTTTGGCGTTTCATCTCTTGGAGTTCACGCCCCTGCTTCTCTTGTTCCTTCAACAATTTGCAGAGCATGCAGTTCTGATTCTGCTGTTCTTCCTTCAGTTGCTCCATAGTTTCTTGCAACTTGGTGATAGATGCTTCCTGGCCCAGTAGCCCTCGTTTTGATAGAGTTGTCTTGCATTTGTCCTTCCATTGACTTCTTGGTGATTGGGTGTTCAATGGGTATGAACTCATCTACTCCCATCTTCACCCCAGCCTCTTTACAGAGCAAGGAGATCAAGCTTGGGTAAGCCAGTTTGGCTTCAGTGGAATTCTTATTTGCAATTGTGTAAATCTCACAAGCAATCACATGATGGACCTCCACTTCTTTTCCAAGCATAATGCAATGAATCATCACTGCCCTCTTGATGGTGACTTCAGAACGGTTGCTAGTGGGCAATATGGAACGCCCAATAAAGTCTAGCCAACCTCTTGCAATTGGCTTGAGGTCTCCCCTCTTGAGTTGGTTTGGGACACCCTTTGAATTGGTTATCCACTTAGTCCCAGGGAGGCATATGTCCTCTAGAACCTGATCCAACCCTTTATCTGCTCTCACCATCCTCCTATTGAAGGAATCAGGATCATCTTGCAGTTGAGGTAGTTTGAAGATTTCTCTTATTTTGTCCAGATGGAAGTACATAACTTTCCCTCTGACCATGGTTCTGTAGGTATGGTAAGCAGTTCCAGTCATTCTCTGCTTATCTGTTAGCCACAGATTTGAGTAGAATTCCTGAACCATGTTCCTTCCAACCTTTATTTCAGGATTGGTTAGAACTTGCCATCCTCTGTTTCGAATTTGCTCTTGGATCCCCGGATATTCATCTTCTTTCAGATCAAATTTTACTTCCGGGATCACTGACCTCAGACCCATTATTTTGTGATAATGGTCTTCATGTTCTTTGGTTAAGAACTTCTCTTGATTCCAAAGATTCTTTGGATTATTCTCTTTCTTGCCTCTTAAATTGGTTTGTTTTCCCTTAGGAGCCATGATATTGATGAATCTTGGCTTAGTGATCACGGAAAAGCACACCAAACTTAGAGGTTTGCTTGTCCTCAAGCAAAAGAAAGGAAAGAAGAGAGAGAGAGGAGCAAATTCGAATGATGTGGGTAATGAGGGGTTCAAACGTGTATTTATAAAGTGGGGGGGGGAGAAGAGATTTCGAAAAAAAATAAGCATTTGAAAGAAAATTTGAGAAGATATGGAAAGGATTTGAGAAAAGGGGTTAGTTTTTGAAGAAAATTTGGGATTAATTTGAAATAGATTTGAAGAATGGTTTTGATTTGTGAAGATTTGAAAGTGAATGATGAAAGGTTAAAGTGTATTTATGTAGAAGAGATTGGGTAAGAAAAGGAAAGTTTGAAAAAAATTTGATTTGAAAACAAAATTGTGGTCCCCCCACCTTTCTGGCGTTAAACGCCCAGAATGGCACCCATTCTGGTGTTTAACGCCCATTTGATGCCCCTTTTGGGCGTTTAACGCCCAGCCAGGTGCCCTGGCTGGCGTTAAACGCCAGAATTCCTTTGTCACTGGGCGTTTTTCCAAAACGCCCAGGATGCTGCACACCTGGCGTTAAACGCCCAGAATGGTGCCCATTCTGGCGTTTAACGCCCAAAATGGTACCATTACTGGCGTTAAACGCCCAAAATGGTACCCATTCTGGCGTTTAACGCCCAAAATGCCCCTTATTGGCGTTTTTTCGCCAGTAAGCTCATTTTCTCTGCTTTTTGAGCTGAATCCTTCTGTAGCTCTGTGAATTCCTTCATTTTTGATACTTGCCTTTGTAAAAACAACATATATAACCTACTAATGACTGGGTTGCCTCCCAGCAAGCGCTTCTTTACTGTCTTTAGCTGGACCTTCACTGAGAATCATTCAAGTCTCAGTTTTGAGCATTCCTGCTCAAAATTGCCTTCAAGATAATGCTTGATTCTCTGTCCATTAACAATGAACTTTTTGTCAGAATCAATATCCTGAAGCTCAACATATCCATATGGTGAAACTCCTGTAATCACATACGGACCCCTCCATCGGGATTTGAGTTTTCCTGGAAACAATTTGAGCCTAGAGTTGAAGAGCAGAACTTTTTGTCCTGGCTCAAAGACTCTGGTTGACAACTTCTTGTCATGCCATTTCTTTGCCTTTTCCTTATAAATTTTTGCATTTTCAAAGGCATTGAGTCTGAACTCCTCTAGCTCATTTAGCTGGAGTAATCTCTTTTCACCAGCTAACTGTGCATCCATATTTAGGAATCTGGTTGCCCAGTAGGCTTTATGTTCCAGTTCCACGGGCAGATGACAGGCCTTCCCATACACCAATTGGTATGGAGAGGTTCCTATAGGAGTCTTGAATGCTGTTCTGTATGCCCACAGAGCATCATCCAAGCTCTTTGCCCAATCCTTTCTTCGGGCTATCACAGTCTGTTCTAGGATTCTTTTTAGCTCTCTATTAGAGACTTCAGCTTGCCCATTTGTCTGTGGATGATACGGAGTTGCCACTTTATGGCTGATTCCATATCTAACCATAGCAGAGTATAGCTGTTTATTGCAGAAATGAGTGCCCCCATCACTGATTAGCACTATGGGAACGCCAAACCTGCTGAAAATGTTTTTCTGGAGGAATTTTAGCACGGTCTTGGTATCATTAGTGGGTGTAGCAATCGCTTCTACCCACTTAGACACATAGTCCACTGCTACTAGAATGTAAGTGTTTGAGTATGATGGTGGGAATGGCCCCATGAAGTCAATTCCCCATACATCAAACAACTCTATCTCTAATATCCCTTGTTGAGGCATGGCATATCCATGAGGCAGGTTACCAGCTCTTTGGCAACTGTCACAGTTACGCACAAACTCTCGGGAATCTTTATAGAGAGTAGGCCAGTAGAAGCCACATTGGAGGACTTTAGTGGCTGTTCGCTCACTTCCAAAATGTCCTCCGTACTGTGATCCATGGCAGTGCCATAAGATCCTTTGTGCTTCTTCTCTGGGTACACATCTGCGGATCACTCCGTCAGCACATCTCTTAAAGAGATATGGTTCATCCCAGAGGTAGTACTTGGCATCTGAAATTAATTTCTTTCTCTGCACATAGCTGTACTCTTTGGGAATGAACCTCACAGCTTTAAAATTTGCAATATCTGCAAACCATGGAGCTTCCTGAATGGCAAAGAGTTGCTCATCTGGGAAAGTCTCAGAGATCTCAGTAGAAGGGAGGGACGCCCCAGCTACTGGTTCTATTCGGGACAGATGATCAGCTACTTGGTTCTCTGTCCCTTTTCTGTCTCTTATTTCTATATCAAACTCTTGCAAAAGCAACACCCATCTTATAAGCCTGGGTTTTGAATCCTGCTTTGTGAGTAAGTATTTAAGAGCAGCATGGTCAGTGTACACAACTACTTTGGATCCCACTAGATAGGATCTAAACTTGTCAATGGCATAGACCACTGCAAGTAACTCTTTTTCTGTGGTTGTGTAGTTCTTCTGTGCGTCATTTAGAACACGGCTGGCATAGTAAATGACGTGCAGAAGCTTGTTATGCCTCTGTCCCAACACTGCACCAATGGCATGGTCACTGGCATCACACATTAGTTCAAATGGCAATGTCCAATCTGGTGCAGAGATAACTGGTGCTGTGACCAACTTAGCTTTCAGGGTCTCAAATGCCTGCAGACACTGTGTGTCAAACACAAATGGTGTGTCAGCAGCTAACAGGTTACTCAAAGGTTTGCAATTTTCGAAAAATCCTTTATAAACCTTCTGTAGAATCCTGCATGCCCCAGAAAGCTTCTGATTGCCTTAACATTGGCAGGTGGTGGTAATTTTTCAATCACCTCTACCTTTGCCTTATCCACCTCTATTCCCTTGCTTGAAATTTTGTGCCCAAGGACAATTCCTTCAGTCACCATAAAGTGACATTTCTCCCAGTTTAAAACCAGGTTAGTCTCTTGGCACCTTTTCAAGACAAGTGCTAGGTGATTAAGACAGGAGCTAAATGAGTCTCCATATACTGAAAAGTCATCCATGAAGACTTCCAGAAATTTCTCTACCATATCTGAGAAGATAGAGAGCATGTACCTTTGAAAGGTTGCAGGTGCATTGCACAGACCAAAAGGCATCCTCCTATAGGCAAACACGCCAGAAGGGCAAGTGAATGCTGTTTTCTCTTGGTCCTGAGGATCTACTGCAATTTGGTTGTAGCCTGAATAGCCATCCAAAAAGCAGTAATAATCATGACCAGCTAATCTTTCTAGCATTTGGTCAATGAATGGTAAAGGAAAATGATCCTTTCTGGTGGCTGTATTGAGTCTTCTGTAATCAATACACATGCGCCACCCTGTGACTGTCCTTGTAGGAACCAGTTCATTTTTTTCATTATGAACCACTGTCATGCCTCCCTTTTTGGGAACAACGTGGACAGGGCTCACCCAGGGGCTATCAGAAATAGGATAAATAATCCCAGCCTCTAGTAATTTAGTGACCTCTTTCTGCACCACTTCCTTCATGGCTGGATTTAGCCTCCTCTGTGGTTGGACCACTGGTTTGGCATTATCCTCCAATAGGATCTTGTGCATGCATCTAGCTGGGCTAATGCCCTTAAGATCACTTATGGACCACCCAAGAGCTGTCTTGTGTGTCCTTAGCACTTGAATCAGTGCTCCCTCTTCCTGTGAATTTAAAGCAGAGCTTATAATCACTGGAAAAGTGTCACCCTCTCCCAGAAATGCATATTTCAGGGATGGTGGTAGTGATTTGAGTTCAGGCTTAGGAGGCTTATCCTCTTCCTGAGGAATTTTCAAAAATTCCCTTGCCTCCTCTGGTTCTTCTTGATCAGGTTGAGCATCCTTGAAGATGTCCTCAAGCTCTGATTCTAGGCTTTCAGCCATATTGATCTCTTCTACCAGAGAGTCAATAATGTCAGTGCCCATGCAGTCATTTGGTGTGTCTGGATGCTGCATAGCTTTTACAGTATTTAACTTGAACTCATCCTCATTGACTCTCAAGGTTACTTCCCCTTTTTGTACATCAATGAGAGTTCGTCCAGTTGCTAGGAATGGTCTTCCTAGAATGAGAGTTGCACTCTTGTGCTCCTCCATTTCCAGCACCACAAAGTCAGTTGGAAAGGCGAATGGCCCAACCTTGACAATCATGTCCTCTATTATGCCTGATGGGTGTTTAATGGAGCCATCAGCAAGTTGGAGGCAGATCCTGGTTGGTTTGACTTCTCCAGTCAACCCAAGCTTTCTAATAGTGGATGCAGGTATTAGATTGATGCTTGCTCCAAGATCACATAGGGCTGTCTTGGTGCAAGCGCCCTCTAATGTGCATGGTATCATAAAGCTTCCAGGATCTTGAAGCTTTTCTGGTAAGCTTTTCAGAATGACTGCACTGCATTCTTCAGTGAGAAATACTTTTTCAGTTTCTCTCCAATCCTTCTTATGACTTAAGATCTCTTTCATGAACTTAGCATAGGAAGGTATTTGCTCAAGTGCCTCTGCAAACGGAATCTTTATTTCAAGAGTCCTTAGATAGTCTGCAAAGCGGGCAAATTGCTTATCCTGTTCCGCTTTGCGGAGTTTCTGAGGATAAGGCATCTTGGCTTGATATTCTTCAACCTTAGATGCTGCAGGTTTATTCCTTACAGAAGTGGTTGAAGAAGCCTTTTTAGAGGGATTACTGTCAGCACTCTCAGGTGTCTGATCCTCCCTTGGCGTCTGAACGCCAGGATTGGGTGGAAAATGGGCGTTTAACGCCAACTTTACCCCCTTTTCTGGCGTTTGAACACCAGAACTGGGCAAGGAATGGGCGTTTAACGCCAGCTTTCCTTCCCTTTCTGGCGTTTGAACGCCATTAAAATTCCTCTCTGGGCTCTTAATGTCCTCAGAGGGATTTTGAACAGTGGTTTGGTTATCCTCTGTCATTTGTTCCTTGTTTGGCTTTTTGCTCTTTTGAGCAGTGGTATTCAGTGTCTTCCCACTCCTCAGTTGAACTGCTTGACATTCCTCTGTTATCTGTTTAGATATCTGCTGTTTTGCTTGACTTAACTGCAGTTCTATGTTCTTGTTAGCAACTTTAGTTTCATGAAGCATCTCTTTAAATTCTGCTAACTGCTCTGTCATCAGGAGCAACTGTTGATTAAGCTCATTCATTTGTTCTTGAGGATTAGGATCAGTGACTAATGCCATGACTTCCTCCTTTGGAACGAACTCATTGCTAGAATATAAGTATTGGTTTCTAGCAACAGTGTCTATAAGCTCTTGAGCTTCTTCAATTGTCTTCCTCATGTGTATGGATCCACCAGCTGAGTGGTCTAAAGACATCTGAGCTTTTTCTGTGAGCCCATAGTAGAAGATGTCTAACTGTACCCACTCTGAAAACATTTCAGAGGGGCATTTTCTAAGCATACCTCTATACCTCTCCCAGGCATTATAAAGGGATTCATTATCCTTTTGTTTAAAGCCTTGGATGTCCAGCCTTAGCTGTGTCATCCTCTTTGGAGGGTAAAAATGATTCAGGAATTTGTCTGACAGCTGTTTCCATGTTTTTATGCTTGCTGTAGGTTGGTTATTCAACCACCTTTTAGCTTGATCTTTCACAGCAAATGGAAACAATAATAGTCTGTAGACATCCTGATCTACCTCTTTATCATGTACTGTGTCAGCAATTTGTAAGAACTGTGCCAGAAACTCAGTAGGTTCTTCCTGTGGAAGACCGGAATACTGGCAATTTTGCTGCACTATGATAATGAGTTGAGGGTTTAGCTCAAAGCTGCTTGCTTTGATGGGAGGTGTACAGATGCTACTCCCATATGCAGCTGTAATGGGGTTAGCATATGACCCCAGAGTCCTTTTGGACTGATTAATCCCACTTAAGTCCATAATGGACAAAAGGGAAATGATAATGATTGCAAAGAGATAAATTTTGTTTTTTTTTTTTGAATTAAACGAAAAAAAATTGAGATAAAAGAAAGGAAATTAAGATAAAAATTCGAAAAAAAGAAAATAAGATCAAAGCAATTTGAGAACTGAATCAATTAGTCAATTAAAAAGATTTTGAAAATAGCAATTAAAAAGATATGATTGAAAAATTTTTATGAAAAAGATTTGATTTTTGAAAAGAGGAAAGAGAAAAACAACAAAAAGACACCAAACTTAAAATTTTTAGAAAATCAAACACTAATTTTCGAAAATTTTAAAAGAAAAACACAAAGAGGACACCAAACTTAGAATTTTTATGAATCAAAAAGGGACTAAGAACATGCAAAATTCGAAAATTAAAAGAAAAGCAAAAGCATGCAATTGACACCAAACTTAAAATATGAAACTAGACTCAACTAAAAAACTCTAAACCAATTAAAAACAAAACAGTCCTAATCTAAGCAACAAGATAAGCCGTCAGTTGTCCAAACTCGAATAATCCCCGGCAACGGCGCCAAAAACTTGGTGCACGAAATTGCAATCACACTTTTGCAATCCCGCACAACTAACCAGCAAGTGCACTGGGTCGTCCAAGTAATACCTTGCGTGAGCAAGGGTCGATCCCACAGAGATTGTCGGCTTGAAGCAAGCTATGGTTATCTTGTAAATCTTAGTCAGGATATCAGAAATTATCAGGATTGATTGTAAAAAGCAAAAGAACATGAAATGGTTACTTGTATTGCAGTAATGGAGAATAGGTTGAGGTTTGGAGATGCTCCATCTTCTGAATCTCAGCTTTCCTACTGTCTTCTTCTTCAAACACGCAAGGCTCCTTCCATGGCAAGCTGTATGTAGGGTTTCACCGTTGTCAGTGGCTACCTCCCATCCTCTCAGTGAAAACGATTGCATATGCTCTGTCACAGCACGCGGAATTCAGCTGTCGGTTCTTGGTCAAGCCGGAATAGAATCCATTGATTCTTTTGCGTCTGTTACTAACGCCCCGCCTGCTAGGAGTTTGAAGCACGTCACAGTCATTCAATCATTGAATCCTACTCAGAATACCACAGACAAGGTTTAGACCTTCCGGATTCTCTTGAATGCCGCCATCAGTTCTAGCTTATACCACGAAGATTCCGATTAAAGAATCCAAGAGATAACTACTCAATCTAAGGTAGAACGGAGGTGGTTGTCAGGCACACGTTCATGGCTGAGAATGATGATGATTGTCACGGATCATCACATTCATCCGGATTAAGAACAAGTATTATCTTAGAATGGAAGCAAGCATGATTGAATAAGAAACAGTAGTAATTGCATTAATCCATCAAGACACAGCAGAGCTCCTCACCCCCAACCATGGGGTTTAGAGACTCATGCTGTAAGAAGTACACAAAGAAACGTGTAAAGTGTCATGAGGTACAGATACAATGTCAAAAGATCCTATTAATAGTAAACTAGTGACCTAGGGTGTACAGAAATGAGTAAATGACATAAAAATCCACTTCTGGGTCCACTTGGTGTGTGCTTGGGCTGAGCAATGAAGCATTTTCGTGTAGAGACCTTTTCTGGAGTTAAACGCCAGCTTTCATGCCAGTTTGGGCGTTTAACTCCATGTTTTATGCCAGTTCCGGCGTTTAACGCTGGAATTTCTGAGGCCGAGTTGCTACGCCGGTTTGGGCCATCAAATCTTGGGCAAAGTATGGGCTATCATATATTGCTGGAAAGCCCAGGATGTCTACTTTCCAATGCCGTTGAGAGCGCGCCAATTGGGCTTCTGTAGCTCCAGAAAATCTACTTCGAGTGCAGGGAGGTCAGAATCCAACAGCATCTGCAGTCCTTTTCAGTCTCTGAATCAGATTTTTGCTCAGAACCTTCAATTTCAGTCAGAAAATACCTGAAATCATAGAAAAACACACAAACTCATAGTAAAGTCCAGAAAAGTGAATTTTAATTAAAAACTAATAAAAATATACTAAAAACTAACTAAATCATACTAAAAACATACTAAAAACAATGCCAAAAAGTGTACAAATTATCCGCTCATCACTAAGCAACAAGATGAACCGTCAGTTGTCCATACACGAAACAATCCCCGGCAACGGCGCCAAAAACTTGGTGCACGGAATTGTGATCATCAATGGCGCCATCAACATGGTACGCTCATTGCAATCTCAACTCTTCATCACAACTCCGCACAACTAACCAGCAAGTGCACTGGGTCGTCCAAGTAATAAACCTTACGCGAGTAAGGGTCGATCCCACGGAGATTGTTGGTATGAAGCAAGCTATGGTCACCTTGTAAATCTTAGTCAGGCAGACTCAAATGGGTATAGATGATATATGAATAAAACATAAAGATAAAGATAGAGATACTTATGTAATTCATTGGTGGGAATTTCAGATAAGCGCATGAAGATGCTGTGTCCCTTCCGTCTCTCTGCTTTTCTACTGTCTTCATCCAATCCTTCTTACTCCTTTCCATGGCAAGCTTATGCAAGGGTTTCATCGTTGTTAGTGGCTACCTCCCATCCTCTCAGTGGAAATGTTCAACGCACCCTGTCACGGCACGGCTATCCATCTGTCGGTTCTCGATCAGGCCGGAATAGAATCCAGTGATTCTTTTGCGTCTGTCACTAACGCCCCGCCCTCAGGAGTTTGAAGCACGTCACAGTCATTCAATCATTGAATCCTACTCAGAATACCACAGACAAGGTTAGACCTTCCGGATTCTCTTGAATGCCGCCATCAGTTCTTGCCTATACCACGAAGACTCTGATCTCACAGAATGGCTGGCTCGGTTGTCAGGCGAGCGCTCGGTTGTCAGGCGATCAACCATGCATCGTGCATCAGGAATCCAAGAGATATTCACCCAATCTAAGGTAGAACGGAGGTGGTTGTCAGGCACACGTTCATAGGTGAGAATGATGATGAGTGTCACGGATCATCACATTCATCAAGTTGAAGAACAAGTGATATCTTAGAACAAGAACAAGCGGAATTGAATAGAAGAACAATAGTAATTGCATTAATACTTCGAGGTACAGCAGAGCTCCACACCTTAATCTATGGTGTGTAGAAACTCCACCGTTGAAAATACATAAGAACAAGGTCTAGGCATGGCCGAATGGCCAGCCTCCCAATGATCTAAGAACTAGATGTCCAAAGATTGAAAGATGAAAACACAATAGTAAAAGGTCCTACTTATAGAAAACTAGTAGCCTAAGGTTTACAAAGATGAGTAAATGACATAAAAATCCACTTCCGGGCCCACTTGGTGTGTGCTTGGGCTGAGCAAGGAAGCATTTTCATGTAGAGACTCTTCTTGGAGTTAAACGCCAGCTTTGGTGCCAGTTTGGGCGTTTAACTCCCATTCTTGTGCCAGTTCCGGCGTTTAACGCTGGGAATTCTGAGGGTGACTTTGAACGTCGGTTTGGGCCATCAAATCTTGGGCAAAGTATGGACTATCATATATTGCTGGAAAGCCCAGGATGTCTACTTTCTAATGCCATTGAGAGCGCGCAAATTGGGCTTCTGTAGCTCCAGAAAATCCACTTCGAGTGCAGGGAGGTCAGAATCCAACAGCATCTGCAGTCCTTTTCAGTCTCTGAATCAGATTTTTGCTCAGGTCCCTCAATTTCAGCCAGAAAATACCTGAAATCACAGAAAAACACACAAACTCATAGTAAAGTCCAGAAAAGTGAATTTTAACTAAAAACTAATAAAAATATACTAAAAACTAACTAGATCATACTAAAAACATACTAAAAACAATGCCAAAAAGCGTACAAATTATCCGCTCATCACTCTGTCCTTTGAGTTTCTGCTTTCCTACTGTCTTCTTCTTCACGCACGCAGGTCTCCTTCCATGGCAAGCTGTATGTTGGTAGATTATCGTTGTCAATGGCTACCAGCCGTCCTCTCAGTGAAAAGGGTCCATATACATGGCTAATCATCTGTTGGTTCTCACTAATGTTGGAATAGGATCCAGTGATCCTTTTGCGTCTATCACTACGCCCAACGTTCGTGAGTTTGAAGCTCGTTATAGACATCCCCTTCCAGATCCTATTCGGAATACCACAGACAAGGTTTAGACTTTCTGGATTTCAGGAATGCTGCCCATTGGTTCTAGCTTATACCACGAAGTCTCTGGACTAACGGATTGAACGCTCTGTTGTCAGGAGAGGCAGTCAAACTCGTGAGCCAGAAACCCAAGAGATAAACATTCAATCTAAGGTAGAACGGAAGTGGTTGTCAGGCACACGTTCATAGGTTGAGAATGGTGATGATTGTCACGGATCATCACATTCATCATGTTGAAGTGCGAATGAATATCTTAGAATAGAAACAAGCGAGATTGAATAGAAAACAGAAATACTTGCATTAATTCATCGAGATGCTGCAGAGCTCCTCACCTCCAACCATGGGGTTTAGAGACTCATGCCGTCAAAGGTACAAGTTCGGATGTAAAAATGTCATGAGGTACAAAATAAATCTCTAAATGTAGTTTTTATACTCAACTAGTAACCTACGTTTACAGAAAATGAGTAAACTAAGATAGATAGTGCAGAAATCCACTTCTAGGGCCTACTTGGTGTGTGCTGGGGCTGAGCATTGAAGCTTTCACGTGCATAGGCTATTCTTGGAGTTAAACGCCAGTTTGTAACCTGTTTTTGGCATTTAACTCTGGTTTGTAACTTGTTTCTAGCGTTTAATGCCAGAATAGGTGTAAAACCCGGTTAATTAACGGCTAATTAACCCATAAATGAGAATTTATTCTAGAAAGCCTAAAATGTAATTTTTATGGCTAAATGTGATAGAGGAGATTAAGACGAGAATTTCGGTACCAATTTTATAGAATTCGGACCAAGATTGGACCGAACGGGCCAAACCGGGCCAACCGGACCCAAAGTAGGCCCTTGGCCCAACATAACTAAATCAAAACCCTAGTTTTCAGCACTCTCTCTCCTCACTTATCACTCAAAAACGCTGAAATAGAGGCCTTGGAGGGGAGAACTCTCTCTCAAGTTCTTTCTCTCACTTGATCTTCAAACCACCATAACTTTTGATCTAGAGCTCCGATTGCCGCTTCGTTTGCGGCCACGCGTTCACCGCGGAGAGCTCTACAAAACCCATACAATCAATCTTGAGGTAAGCCACGTTTTTCTCTTCGAAATTCCAGCCTTGTTTTCGAGTTTTATGGGCAAAAATATTGAGATTTTGGGCTCTTTCATGTTATAGGACCCAACTCTCTTGAAGGAGAAGGTTAATCTTGTCTCCTTGAACCTTGGGTGTGGTAAGATTCTCAACCCTAGTGTAATTTGTTGTTCTATGATATTTGGGTATTGAGATGTTGTGTATGGGTATGATGATTGTGGCTTAGGTTGTGTATGTGTGAATATTGGAGCTTGATTGGTGATTTTGGAAAGCTAGGAAAGGGTTTGGTGGTGAAAAATCTGTTCTTGGAGGTATTGAGGCCTTGAGAGCTTGAGGAAAAGTGGTTTGGAAGTGCTCTGGTTGAGCTTGGGAATTCGGCTAAGGTATGGTTTCGGTTTCCCGTATCTAATATGTAATGTGGTAGGAAATACTTAGGCTAGAGGCCCTAAGATAGGCATTGAATGGTTGATGTTGTTGAATGATTGAGATATATGATGTGGTCATATATGTGATGATGATTATTGATGCCTTGGTGGTATGATGTATGAGAAATATGCATGTTGTGATATGTGCTTGATGATTGGTTATGGTTGAATTGTGGGTTGAACCATGTTGATGGTGAGTATGATATTGATTGTGTACAATAATGATTTATTAGAATTGGTGTTGTTGAAAATTGGCATGAGGAAGAGTATATGATATGTCAATGTGTTTGGGTTTGAACCACTTGGGTGAAGTGGGTTAGAATGATGGGATAGTGATTTTGGTAAATTGAGATAATGTGTCAATGTGTGAGTTGAGGAGGCTTGATGTTGAATTTGATATATTTTGATTGATTTCAAAGAAAAGGGATGAAATTGGCATGTTTTGATTGATTTTGAAAAGAGTTGAAAATGACTTGTTTTGAAAATGGCACTTTGTGGTTTTGTATGAAAAACATGGTTTTTGGGCATACTTTGACGGGACATAACTTGGAATACGAATCTCTATTTTACGCCAAATCTGTTTAGAAATGAAATTGGATCCGGGATGTCCATGCCGTTCGAAGAACGGGTGAAAAGCGATTTAAAATGAGGAAGTTATGTCCGTCGGAAGATTGGGGGTTGGATCTGTGAATTCTGCAGTTTTTAACTTAGAAAATTTTTAGCAGAATGACCCCCGCGCGTAGGCGCACTTGGCGCGTACGCGCCGTTCTTCTCGAAAACGCCATCCACGTGTGCGCGTGATGTGCGCGGGCACGCCGATGTGCTGCACCCAATGCCCAGCCATTTTCCAGAGAGTTATGCCAGAACTGTGCCAGTTTTGTGCCTGGGACACGAGAGTACCCACGCGTACGCGTGGCTGACGCGTGCGCGTCGTTTGGCTATTTTTCAATCCACGCGTTAGCGTGCATAACGCTTACGCGTCGATGAGTTTTTGAGGCCATTCACGCGTGCGCGTGGAGTGCACGTACGCGTGGCCCTGTTTTCATCCCAAAGTTGATTTTTGAGTTTTAAAAGCCAAATCTCATACTTCTAAGCCTCCGATCTCACCACTTATGTTTTAAATCATTATGACATGTCTAGCTATGAGAAAGAGGGCTAGTGAATGTGGTAACTTGCGAGTGAAGCAAGGGGAAATGAATGATCAATGAGGATCTAGCATGATTATGTGAGAGGCGGAGGATGGTGGTGGAAGTGCTTGTTTTGCCATGGGCCAAAAGGCTGTGATTGATAATGAAACGGCTGGTTATGGATTTAACCGTGAACCGGGTGGCTGGTTATGGATTTAACCGTGAGCCAGATGGCTGGATTATTGCCGTGTTACGGCGGAGCCATGATTATGGCTAAGAATAAATGCATATATATATATATGCTGTTGAATGAATTGTGAATGTTGCACTTGCATTATCGGAGATGAGAGTTTCCCTGGGAGAAAGCAGTGGCTAGCCACCACGTGCTCCAGGTTGAGACTTAAAGCTCTTTTGACCCTATGTCGTCAGGGTGGCCGGGCACTGTGAAAGCCCCGGATGAGCTCACCCCCATAAATATTCACCAGTGAGGGTGATGGATATGGATCATGATTATGATCAAGTTTATATTGAGTATGACTCAAGTTGGGGAGACACGACAGAGGGACAGTCCAATGGTTAGCTGCCAGGACTTGTCGGGTTGGCTCTGTAACCGATAGATGATATCATCAGCCACTAGGGACAGGCATTCATCATATGCATACTATATGAATTGTTTGAGATTGCCTATTTGACTTCATATTACTTGCTAATTGTCTAAATGCCTTATTTGTTCCTATTTGTATATTTCTTGTTTGCTATAACTGTGTTTGCTACATTATACTCCTGCTGGTGGTTGGGAGGTGTGAAGGAATTGGAAAGGGAAGTATTAGTTAGACTGCAGAATCTTTAGTCAGTCACCACATATGGTTTAGCTTGTTTATAAGCTTTGAATTATCTGGAGGAAGTTCTAGGATTGTCTTCGGCTTTCCTCTATTACTATGTATTATATATGTGGAAGCTGTTACCATGCTGGGGACCTCTGGTTCTCACCCATGCGGATTTTGTGGTTTTCAGATGCAGGACGTGTGGTTTCTCGTTGAGGCCTGCTGGAGATTTCTGGATTAGCGAAGATCCTTTGTTCTTGGGAAGTATGTTTTCGTTTATATGTTTTGCTTAGATACTTTTATCTTTTCGTTTATATGTTTTGCTTAGATACTTTTATCTCCATTAAATAATACAAACTGTGATGACTCCTCTTTTGGGAGATTTTGGAGAATAGGTTTTCTGTATTTGTTTACCTTTGGGTTTCCTTTGGGGTTTTCCTTATTTTATCATATGTATATATTGCTATGTTCGGACCGGTTATCTTCGCAGCCAGATTTTGAGTCTTGATATTCCTGTTTTGGACACTCCTTTGTATATATATAATCTCGCGTTGATTTATCCTTGTTCGTTACGTTATTGATCGGAGTGTCGCGCTTTTGAGTTGCGATTTTTGTTTACCCCCTTTTCTACAAAGGCTCCTAGTTATAATCAATCATTACTATACTTACTAAATTTTTATTTTAGAGGTCGTAATACCTTGCCATCTCTGAATTATGACTTAAGCATAAGACTCTGTATGGTAGGGTGTTACATTATGGTATCAGAGCAGTTCGTTCCTGTAGAGCCTGAGGGATGGACTGACTATGCTTCTGTGCATTCTCTGTATGTGTGTTATGTGCTATTAGTATATCTACTTGATATAATTGGCATAAACGTTCATGAGCATGCATTTGGGACTTGAAGCAATAAACTTCCGATATTGAGACTGATCAACTTAATATCGATTGTTTGGTGTGTATAGGAACCAGATGGCGCCTCGTGGACGCGGTAGAGGCCGTGGTAGAGGCCGTGGTAGAGGTCGTACTAATGCTCGTGCACCGGAGGTTAACCCTAATGACCCGGTGAACCTTATGACTACATTGGAAAACATGGCTGCTGCGATGCAAGCCACTGCTGAAGCTCTCGGGCAACGGATAAACAATCATGGCAACAACAAAAATAGAGCTCAGGGACCAATAGAGGTCAGAGCTTTCTCTGTGATGATAAACAAGTGTAGGGTTGCTGAAGAGTGTGTGAAGAAGGCAGTCGCTAAGAGAGAAAATCACAAGGGACCATTCCCACAGAACCGAGGAAAGAACTTTGCACCTAGAGGTCCGCCTTTCAAGTGGGGAAGTTCTTTCAGGAGACCCAACAACAACAACTCCCAAGGGAAAAGGTTTGGGAAGCAACCACAGAATGAGAAAGCTTGTGCTAGGTGTGGAAGTTACCATCCGGGAGCCCCGTGTATGGCCAGATGGGGTTTGTGCTGTTACTGTAGTAAGGCGGGACATAAGGTCCCAAACTGTCCAGAGAAGTAGAAACAAGATGCTGGGAAAGCACAACAGGCTGGTCGGATGTTCACCACCTCAGCTATAGGTGTCGTGGGATCCGAGACACTCATCCGAGGTAACTGTGAAATGGCTGGTCAAACTTTAAATACTTTATTTGATTCTGGAGCATCGCATTCATTCATTGCATTTGAGAAAGCCTATGAGTTAGGATTGAAGATCGTAACCTTATGTTATGATCTAAGAGTGTATAATGCTACCCATGAAGCCATGGTGACTAGGTTAGGATGCCCGAAAGTTTCCTTTAGGTTCAAGCATCGTGATTTTATTCATAATTTAATTTGCTTACTGATGATCGGTCTTGATCTTATCTTGGGATTGAACTGGTTATCTAAGAACCATGTTCTACTTTATTGTTCTACAAAGTCGGTGTACTTTATGCCGGAAGATACAAAAGGGCCGGTCGTGGTGAATAATTATTACTTGAATTCGATGATGGTGAACTGTTCCGGAACCGAATGTCAGGGTATCCTGTTGTTAACCACGGGCGTTTTAGGTGATGATCAAAGGTTGGAGTAGATTCCGGTTGTGTGTGAGTTTTCGGAAGTGTTTCCCGATGATATTGATGAGTTTCCACCTAACCGAGAGGTTGAGTTTGTATTGAGTTGGTGCCTGGGGCGGGACCAATCTCAAGTGCTCCTTATAGGATGTCACCGTTAGAGATGACTGAGTTGAAGTCTCAATTGGAGGATTTGTTGGGTAAGAATTTTATCCGACCAAGTGTCTCTCCATGAGGTGCTCCAATGTTGCTGGTAAAGAAGAAAGATGGGAGTATGCAGCTCTGTGTGGATTACAGGCAGCTGAACAAGGTCATAATAAAGAATAAGTACCCATTGTTGAGAATTGATGATCTCATGGATCAGTTACAAGGAGCTGGAGTTTTCTCCAAGATCAATTTGCAATCCGATTATCACCAGATAAGGGTGAGGGGTGAGGATATCCCTAAGACCGCTTTCAGGACTCGGTATGGTCATTACGAGTACACTATAATGTCTTTTGGGTTGACAAATGCTCCAGCAGTATTCATGGATTACATGAACAGAGTTTTCCGTCCGTTTCTGGATAAATTTGTTGTTGTCTTCATTGATGATATACTAATTTATTCCAAGACTAAAGAAGATCATGCGGAACACTTGAGGACCGTGTTGTAGATTCTAAAGGAGAAGAAACTCTATGCAAAACTGTCTAAATGTGAGTTTTGGAAGAGTGAGGTGAAGTTTTTGGGTCACGTGGTGAGTAAGAAGGGAATAGCCGTAGATCCAACTAAGGTAGAGGCTGTGATGGTTTGGACTCCTGAGTGCGAGGAGAGCTTTCAGACATTGAAGAAAAAGTCGACCACTGCACCTGTGTTAGTGTTACATGAGCCGAACGAGCCATTTGAGGTGTACTGTGATGCCTCATTAAAAGGTCTAGGGTGCGTGTTGATGCAACACCATAATGTGGTGGCGTATGCCCCACGACAGTTGAGACCTCATGCAGTGAATTATCCTACGCACGATTTAGAACTTGCTGCGGTCGTGTTTGCGCTAAAGGTGTGGAGGCATTACCTCTATGGAGCTAAGTTCCAAGTTTTCTCTGATCATAAGAGCTTGAAGTACCTCTTTGATCAGAAAGAGCTTAATATGAGGTAGAGGAGGTGGATGGAATTATTGAAGGACTACGAGTTTGAGTTGAATTACCATCCGGGAAAGGCGAACGTAGTGGCGGATGCGTTAAGTCGGAAGTCGTTATATGCGGCTTGGATGATGCTTCAAGAGGAGAAGTTGCTCAAGGGATTCGAGAGTCTAAAAATTGGTGCTCGAGAAGTATCCGGAACTTTGTGTTTGAGCCGATTAGAAATCTCAAGTGACTTTAAGTCCGAACTCCTAAAGGCTCATCAAAATGATGAAGCATTATGGAAGGTGTTACCGGCTATTGAGCAAGGGAAACAGTGGATAGTGTCGGAAGAAAAAGATGGGTTATGGAGGTTCAAGGGTAGGATCATTGTGCCGGATGTTGGCACTTTGAGGCAAGATATCTTAAAGGAGGCACACAAAAGCGGATTCTCCATTCACTCGGGAAGTACTAAGATGTACCATGATTTAAAGGCGATATTTTGGTGGCCGGGTATGAAGAATGATGTGGTGGAATATGTTTCAAAGCGCTTAACTTGTCAAAAGGTAAGGATTGAACATCAAAGACCTTCCGGGATGTTGCAACCTTTAGAGATTCCACAATGGAAGTGGGAAAGTATTGCAATGGACTTTGTGTTGGGATTGCCAAGGACTAGGGCTAGTTTTGATGCTATATGGGTGATTGTGGACCGACTGATGAAGTCAGCTCACTTTTTACCCATTCGGATGACTTACACCCTTGAGGAGCTAGCACGGTTATACATAAAGGAGATTGTGAGACTTCATGGTGTACCTGCTACTATAATCTCTGATAGAGATCCTCGTTTCACTTCAAGGTTTTGGGGTGCATTTCAGAAAGCTTTTGGAACCCGATTAAGCTTGAGCACGGCTTACCATCCTCAAACAGATGGTCAATCCGAGAGGACGATCCAAACACTAGAGAATATGTTGAGAGCTTGTGTTTTGGACCAACCGGCGAGTTGGGATCGGTATATGCCATTAGTGGAGTTTGCATACAATAATAGTTATCATGCGAGCATCGGAATGGCTCCGTATGAGGCCTTGTATGGGAGGAAATGTCAATCTCCGCTATGTTGGTATGAAGCTGGGGAGAAAAGCTTAATGGGGCCGAAAATGATAGCTGAGACTACTGAACAAGTCAAGAAAATCTGAGATAGGATGCTTACGGCGCAGAGTCGTCAAAAGAGTTACGCCGATCAGAGGCAAAAACCCTTAGAATTTGAGGAAGGAGACCATGTCGTCCTTAAGGTTACTCCGACCACGGGAGTAGGTAGGGCGATTAAAACAAAGAAGTTGAATCCTCGATACATTGGTCCATTTCAGATCCTGGAGAGGATTGGACCGGTGGCGTATCGGATGGCCCTACCACCTCATCTTTCGAACCTACACGACGTGTTTCACGTGTCGCAGCTTCGGAAGTACACTCCTGATGCTAGCCATGTGTTAGAACCTGAGTCGGTTCAGTTAAGGAAAGATTTGACGCTTTCAGTGGCTCCAGTCAGAATTGATGATACTAGTATTAAACGATTGCGTGGAAAAGAGGTTTCATTAGTCAAAGTGGCATGGATCAAGGCGGTGTTGAGGAACACACTTGGGAACTTGAGTCGGAGATGCGAACGGATTATCCGCACTTATTCTCAGGTAATTGCATTTGAATTTTGTGGGCAAAATTCCCAATTAGGTGGGTAGAATGTAAAACCCGATTAATTAACGGCTAATTAACCCATAAATGAGAATTTATTCTAGAAAGCCTAAAATGTGATTTTTATGGCTAAATGTGATAGAGGAGATTGAGACGAGAATTTCGGTACCAATTTTATAGAATTCGGACCAAGATTGGACCGAACGGGCCAAACCGGTCCAACTGGACCCAAAGTGGGCCCTTGGCCCAATATAACTAAATCAAAACCCTAGTTTTCAACACTCTCTCTCCTCACTTATCACTCAAAAACGCTGAAATGGAGGCCATGGAGGGGAGAACTCTCTCTCAAGTTCTTTTTCTCACTTGATCTTCAAACCACCATAACTTTTGATCTAGAGCTCCGATTGCCGCTCCGTTTGCGACCATGCGTTCACCGCGGAGAGCTCTACAAAACCCATACAATCAATCTTGAGGTAAGCCACGTTTTTCTCTTCGAAATTCCAGCCTTGTTTTCGAGTTTTATGGGCAAAAATGTTGAGATTTTGGGCTCTTTGATGTTATAGGACCCAACTCTCTTGAAGGAGAAGGTTAATCTTGTCTCCTTGGACCTTGGGTGTGGTAAGATTCTCAACCCTAGTGTAATTTATTGTTCTATGATATTTGGGTATTGAGATGTTGTGTATGGGTATGATGATTGTGGCTTAGGTTGTGTATGTGTGAATATTGGAGCTTGATTGGTGATTTTGGAAAGCTTGGAAAGGGTTTGGTGGTGAAAAATCTGTTCTTGGAGGTATTGAGGCCTTGAGAGCTTGAGAAAAAGTGGTTTGGAAGTGCTCCGGTTGAGCTTGGGAATTTGGCTAAGGTATGGTTTCGGTTTCCCGTATCTAATATGTAATGTGGTAGGAAATACTTAGGTTAGAGGCCCTAAGATAGGCATTGAATGGTTGATGTTGTTGAATGATTGAGATATATGATGTGGTCATATATGTGATGATGATTATTGATGCCTTGGTGGTATGATGTATGAGAAATATGCATGTTGTGATATGTGCTTGATGATTGGTTATGGTTGAATTGTGGGTTGAACCATGTTGATGGTGAGTATGATATTGATTGTGTATAATAATGATTTATTAGAATTGGTGTTGTTGAAAATTGGCATGAGGAAGAGTATATGATATGTCAATGTGTTTGGGTTTGAACCACTTGGGTGAAGTGGGTTAGAATGATGGGATAGTGATTTTGGTAAATTGAGATAATGTGTCAATGTGTGAGTTGAGGAGGCTTGATGTTGAATTGATATATTTTGATTGATTTCAAAGAAAAGGGATGAAATTGGCATGTTTTGATTGATTTTGAAAAGAGTGAAAATGACTTGTTTTGAAAATGGCACTTTGTGGTTTTGTATGAAAAACATAGTTTTTGGGCATACTTTGACGGGATATAACTTGGACTACGGATCTCTGTTTTACGCCAAATCTGTTTAGAAATAAAATTGGATCCGGGATATCCATGCCGTTCGAAGAACAGGTGAAAAATGATTTAAAATGAGGAAGTTATGTCCGTCGGAAGATTGGGGGTTGGATTTGTGAATTCTGCAGTTTTTAACTTAGAAAATTTTTAACAGAATAACTCCCCGCGCGTAGGCGCACTTGGTGCGTACGCGCCGTTCTTCTCGAAAATGCCATCCACGCGTGCGCGTGATGTGCGCGGGCGCACCGATGTGCTGCACCCAATGCCCAGCCATTTTCCAGAGAGTTATGCCAGAACTGTGCCAGTTTTGTGCCAGGGACACGAGAGTGCCCACGCGTACGCGTGGCTGACGCGTGCGC
Organism: Arachis stenosperma; assembly: GCF_014773155.1. Taxonomy (NCBI): domain Eukaryota; kingdom Viridiplantae; phylum Streptophyta; class Magnoliopsida; order Fabales; family Fabaceae; genus Arachis; species Arachis stenosperma. The sequence goes on along the minus strand of NC_080386.1, from coordinate 107,044,449 downwards.
ATCGTTTGGCTATTTTTCAATCCACGCCTTAGCGTGCATAACGCTTACGCGTCGATGAGTTTTTGAGGCCATCCACGCGTGCGCGTGGAGTGCGCGTACGCGTGGCCCTGTTTTCAGCCCAAAGTTGATTTTTGAGTTTTAAAAGCCAAATCTCATACTTCTAAGCCTCCGATCTCACCACTTATGTTTTAAATCATTATGACATGTCTAGCTATGAGAAAGAGGGCAAGTGACTGTGGTAACTTGCGAGTGAAGCAAGGGGAAAATGAATGATCAATGAGGATCAAGCATGATTATGTGAGAGGTGGAGGATGGTGGTGGAAGTGCTTGTTATGCCATGGGCCGAAAGGCTGTGATTGATAATGAAACAGCTGGTTATGGATTTAACCGTGAGCCGGGTGGCTGGTTATGGATTTAACCGTGAGCCGGATGGATGGATTATTGCCGTGTTACGGCGGAGCCATGATTATGGCTAAGAATAAATGCATATATATATATATATATATATATATATATATATATATATTTATATATATATATATATATGCTGTTGAATGAATTGTGAATGTTGCACTTCCATTATCGAAGATGAGAGTTTCCCTGGGAGAAAGCAGTGGCTAGCCATCACGTGCTCCAGGTTGAGACTTGAAGCTCTTTTGACCCTATGTCGTCAGGGTGACCGGGCACTGTGAAAGCCCCGGAGGAGCTCACCCCCATAAATATTCACCAGTGAGGGTGATGGATATGGATCATGATTATGATCAAGTTTATATTGAGTATGACTCAAGTTGGGGAGACAGGACAGAGGGACAGTCCAATGGTTAGCTGTCAGGACTTGTCGGGTTGGCTCTGTAACCGACAGATGATATCATCAGCCACTAGGGACAGGCATTTATCATATGCATACTATATGAATTGTTTGAAATTGCCTATTTGACTGCATATTACTTGCTAATTGTCTAAATGCCTTATTTGTTCTTATTTGTATATTTCTTGTTTGCTATAACTGTGTTTGCTACATTATACTTCTGCTGGTGGTTGGGAGGTGTGAAGGAATTGGAAAGGGAAGTATAGTTAGACTGCAGAATCTTTAGTCAGTCGCCATATATGGTTTAGCTTGTTTATAAGCTTTGAATTATCTGGAGGAAGTTCTAGGATTGTCTTCGGCTTTCCTCTATTATTATGTATTATATATGTGGAAGCTGTTACCATGCTGGGGACCTCTAGTTCTCACCCATGCGGATTTTGTGGTTTTCATATGCAGGACGTGAGGTTTCTCGTTGAGGCCTGCTGGAGATTTCTGGATTAGCGAAGATCCTTTGTTCTTGGGAACTATGTTTTGGTTTATATGTTTTGCTTAGATACTTTTATCTCCATTAAATAATACAAACTGTGATGACTCCTCTTATAGGAGATTTTGGAGAATAGGTTTTATGTATTTGTGTCCCTTTGGGTTTCCTTCGGGGTTTTCCTTATTTTATCATATGTATATATTGCTATGTTCAGACCGGTTATCTTCGCAGCCGAATTTTGAGTCTTGATATTCCTGTTTTGGACACTCCTTTGTATATATATAATCTCGCGTTGATTTATCCTTGTTCGTTACGTTATCGATCGGAGTGTTGCGCTTTTGAGTTGCGATTTTTGTTTACCCCTTTTTCTACAAAGGCTCCTAGTTATAATCAATCATTCATACTACTATACTTACTAAATTTTTATTTTAGAGGTCGTAATACCTTGCCATCTCTGAATTATGACTTAAGCATAAGACTCTGTATGGTAGGGTGTTACATTAGGGCAGAAAGTTGGCGTTGAACGCCAGTTTTCGTCGTCTAAACTTGGGAAAAGTATAGAATATTATATATTTCTGAAAAGCCCTAGATGTCTACTTTCCAACGCAATTGAGATCGAGCCATTTGAACTCCTGTATCTCCAAAAATTTCCATTTCGCGTGCAGGGAGGTCAGAATCCAACAGCATCAGCAGTCCTTCTTCAGCGTCTGAATCAGATTTTTGCTCAGGTCCCTCAATTTCAGCCAGAAAATACCTGAAATCACAGAAAAATACACAAACTCATAGTAAAGTCCAACAATGTGAATTTTACTTAAAAAATAATAAAAATATACTAAAAACTAACTAAATCAAACTAAAAATTATCTAAAAACAATGCCAAAAAGCGTATAAATTATCCGCTCATCAGCCGCCATATGCCGGACACAGTAAGAATGAAATACTCTAGGAGGATGTCAACCACTATCGTCTGCTCTTAGTGCAGCCTTGATCGCCTGAGATTCATCAGAAATAATCGACAGGCCTTCCTTGGGTGACGTGTTGCCTTAGATTAGTAAGGAAGATAGACCATAACACCGTCGTCTCAGACTTAATAATTGCAAAGGCCACAGAAAGGATATTACTGTTACCATTTTGTGCTACCGCAATAAGCAAAATACTATCATATTTGCCATACAGGTGCGTGCCATCGACGAAGACGAACGACTTGTAATGCACAAAAACCTCCACACAAGCAAGGAAGACCCAAAATACCTTATCAAACATGCTGCAATCACGCACCATGAGGTGCCTATCATAGTACGGTACAACACTGATCTCACATATCATTCTGGGACAACAACTCTAGAGTGCTTGCCAACATAGGCACCCTATTGTTGACTCCTCTTAATCACTGTATATCTACGTAATTGTCTTTTGCTTTGCCATTCAGACCTTTCTGAACGATAGTTTGAAGTGATAGTTTTGCCTAACTGCACATTATAGGACAAAGATCTGACGGATAGGCTGGATTATATCAATGGCAGGATGACATGGTAGATGAGACTACTGTCCAATTGGCAGTGGTCTTGAGACATGTTGGGGGATAAACACGTGTGCACTCCTTCCATCCTATGCACTTCCCTAACATAATAGAACAACAGTGATTGACATGTACAACAAGCATAACAATGATAATTGAGAATACATAACACAATAAACTTGAACTTACCAATATCTAAGATTCTGTCAGAGAGCAACAGGGAGACTCCAAGGGCAGCCTAATTCATATTATCGGCAATGCACATGGTATTTCAATTGATCTTACTCTAAAACTTAGTACTCAGTACTTCTGCAAATGCTATAATTCTTGACACCCTACAGCATTACATCTCTGCTTTTGAATCTGTGGCCAACCCGAAACTCTACACCACCATCTAAGTTGTAATCGTCTTCACCCGTGTTGGAAAATAGATTTTTCTCTTGCATCGTGTCCAGATCCAATGTATGATAGTGACTAGAGATAGATGACAAGGCTGGAATTGAGTGAGGGGCAGCCAGAAGATACTGATGTGATGGCTCGACTGAAGTCTCCAGTAAAAATTCCTCCTCCTCATCATCTTTAAAAGAACCGGTCTTGTTGCTATCAGTTGTTTATTCCTCGTCTGAGTCCTCACCGTCAACATCCATGTCTTTCACTAGACTAGCCACGTGTATCGGTGGTGGTGCGAAAGGTGGGTCATCCTGCACAAAGTCCGACTGTCCAGATCCACCACTGCCGACATCACCAACCTCCGTAGAAAGTTGCATCACTTGCTCTACCATGATTCTCCCTTAGATGTCAAACATCAGGTGCATATGCTCGTCGCCATGGATCCAAAACAGATGACACCAAAAAACCCCATTTTCTATCGGTGCGAGTATCCTATACCTTACCCTTCCGATCTCTTTTCTCCCTCTACCACCGACGCTACTCAATATTAGACTCTTCAACTCAGACAAAGAACTTACTCATCGGGTACGTATTAGAATGGGATTCTCACACTCAAATATCACCCCTATTATCACTATTTCTCATATGGCAGTTGGGATACACACTTACAACCAAATATCCACTACTACTGAACATTTTAGTTTATTTTCGAAAGAAAAAGGTAGAGAAGAAGTAGTGAAATATTTGTGAAAAATACAAAGGGTTGCACATCCTTTTATAACTGCTGAAAATGTATCATTAAGTATCTCATTTACAGTGTAAACAAATTAATACTACACATATTTCGTTTATACTATAAACGAAATATACAAGTTTCCTATTTCATGCCTTTTTAAAATATATAGTAAAAAATATTTATTTATTTATTTAAAAAATCTAAGGGATTAATCATCATTAATTTTGTAATTTTTATAAAATATATATTCTACTATCTTAATTTAAGTGTAATAAACTCTTTATTTTATTATTTTACCATTTTTTTATTTTAGAGTATTTTTTACTATTTATTACAAAAAAAAATTATTAATTCGAGCTAACAATAATATCGGTGTTAAAATTATATAATTAACTAATGAATATATACTTGGTTGCAATAAGATTTGAGATAAACTCTAAATTATTGTTAATGCATTATTTTTTTAAATGGAAAAAAAGAAAAAAAAGCTACCCTAAGAGAAATAAATAATGTCTTTATATAGAAAATTACATAAATTATCCCACGGTTCTAACTATCCTAAATTTACAGCATCTTTTTTTATTGTATTTATTGTTGAATTAGTTGATCTTTAAACTAACTTCATTTCAGTGCTCTAATGCCTATGCATAACTTCATGTATTCTAATAACAGATCATTATCTGAAATTTTATTATTAATTCTAGTGTCGTGCAATGGCTATAATGAAAGTTGTTTCGGAATCCATTTTGCAGGCTACTAACTCGACGGGCCCTCGACTCATACGCGTAAAAATATCCGTGCGTTACTCTACTTCCTGAGGAAGATCTGGACAGTTGACAAAAATTTTCAGATGGATGGGTTTAAATTAGAGGGTTCATCCGAGTACAAGATATAAATGGAGAGGAATCTATTTTTTCCTCAAAATACGTCATTTTTGTCCTAATTAACCACCTCGTTGTACGGACTTACTTTGGCATTCTCAAGGTCTGGTTGTTGAAGAACATCGACAAGCCAATAGACAAGAGGTACGATAGAACCAAAAACCCACAAGAACACTTAACGACCTTCAAGGCTAGAATGAACTTAGAAGGCGTGGGTGACACCGTTAGATGCCATGCCTTTCCCGTAACCTTGGAGGCACTGATGGAGAAAAAATGTCGGTAAAGATTTTCACAAAAATATCGTGTTGTAAGTATAGTTCTAAACCGACAATTAAACCTTAATCAATATTTAAATTATTTGTCACGACAGAAACCCAATAAAATTAACCGAAGTATTAAACCTCGGGTCATCTCTCAAAGAATTGCAGGGAAGTGTGTATTATTAGTTATGATAAAGTATATTTTTGGATTTTGTGATAAGAAACAAGTAATATAAATAACAAGGAAATAAAATAACAACTAAGAAGAGTCCTAACAAGGATTGAAAATTGGAATTCCTATCCTCATTATCAACATCAATTGGGATGGTAATTGCATTTTGCTTTCACTTAGTTAACCTCTAACAATGAAGGAAAGTCAGGTGAGCGAAATCAACTTAAGTTCACAAGTCCTAATCAAAGACTAGATTTAGTGAAGCCTAAGCCAACTAGCAATTTTCAATCACCAATCAACAAAAGAATTTTGATAACTCAAGGGTCTCTAATTGATCAATCCAAGTTAAGAACATAAAAATCTAATTTAAAATTCAACTAAACATTTTGTCAAACACTTGGAAGGCACAAAATAAAAGTATAGAGAATTAATAAGAGATAATAAAATCTAAACCAACAATTGCAAGGAATCAATAAAAATAAATGAAGAAAAAAGAAATAAACATGAAATACCTCAAATTGCATTAAAAGGAAATTGAATCTAACATGAAGAGTTCATAAAATAAATTGGGAAAATAGAGAAATCAACAAGAGAAGTAGATGAACCAAAGTTGTAGAATAAATAAAATTAGAAGAAAAACTAAATTAAAGTAAAGTAGAAATCTGAATTCTAGAAGAAATAAAACTAAAAGAAAACCTAAAACCTAGAGAGAGGGGAGAGCCTTTCTTTCTAGAAAACTACATCTAAAACCTAAAATTGTATGAATGACAAGTGAAATTGATTGATTCTCCCTTCCAACTCTACTCTGCAACCTCTAATCTTCATTTTCGGGCTTGAAACTGGGCCAAAAGCAGCCTAGAAATCGCCCCCAAAGTTTTTTGTAAGTTACAGCACGTGACGCTCTGTCACGCGTACGCGTCGCTTGACAAAATCCTAATTACGAGTACGCATCATCCATGCGTGCGCGTTGCTCGTCACCTGCACCAGTCAAACGTACGTGTCGTCCACGCGTTTGTGTCGCTGCTAGCTTCTTAAAACTTCAATTTCTTGTGTTCCTTGCACTTTTGCATGCTTCTTATCCATCCTCTAAGCCATTCCTGCCCTATAAACTATGTAAACACTCAGCAAACATATCACAACATTGAATGGTAATAAGAGAGGATTTAAAATTAGCAAATTTAAGGCCAAAGAAGTATGTTTTCAATCATAGTATAAAATTAGGAAGAAAAATGTAAAACATGTGAATTATATGAATAAGTGTGAGAATAATGGATAAAATCCACTAAAATAAGCACAAGATAAACCCTAAAAATAGGGTTTATCAGGCACCGGCAATTCGTTGGTTTAACTCCCTTCTGCAAGGATCTATTACGGCCTTCATTGATATCATGCAAAGGTTCTTGGCACAATTCACCACTCGGATCGTCAAAGCAAAGCACCTGATCAGCCTGTTGGGCATGACCCAATGTATTGGCAAACTGATGAGCGGATAATTTATACCCTTTTTGGCATCGTTTTTAGTATGTTTTTAGTATGATCTAGTTAGTTTTTAGTATATTTTTATTAGTTTTTAGTTAAAATTCACTTTTCTGGACTTTACTATGAGTTTGTGTGTTTTTCTGTGATTTCAGGTATTTTCTGGCTGAAATTGAGGGACCTGAGCAAAAATCTGATTCAGAGACTGAAAAGGACTGCAGATGCTGTTGGATTCTGACCTCCCTGCACTCGAAGTGGATTTTCTGGAGCTACAGAAACCCAATTGGCGCGATCTCAACGGCGTTGGAAAGTAGACATCCTGGGCTTTCCAGCAATATATAATAGTCTATACTTTGCCCAAGATTTGGTGACCCAAACCGGCGTTCAAAGTCACCCTCAGAAATTCCAGCGTTAAACGCCGGAACTGGCACCTAAATGGGAGTTAAACGCCCAAACTGGCATAAAAGCTGGCGTTTAACTCCAGAAAGAGTCTCTACACGAAAATGCTTCATTGCTAAGCCCAAGCACACACCAAGTGGGCCCAGAAGTGGATTTTTATGTCATTTACTCATCTCTGTACACCCTAGGCTACTAGTTCTCTATATATAGGACCTTTTACTATTGTATTTTCATCTTGGGACATCTAGTTCTTAGATCATTGGGAGGCTGGCCTCACGGCCATGCCTAGACCTTGTTCTTATGTATTTTCAACGGTGGAGTTTCTACACACCATAGATTAAGGTGTGGAGCTCTGCTGTACCTCGAGTATTAATGCAATTACTATTGTTCTTCTATTCAATTCCGCTTGTTCTTTGTCCAAGATATCACTCGTTCTTCAACTTGATGAATGTGATGATCCGTGACACTCATCATCATTCTCACTTATGAACAAAGTGACTGACAACCACTTCTGTTCTACAAGCAAACAAGGCTCTAGTGTTTATCTCTTGGATTCCTGATACACGATGCATGGTTGATCGCCTGACAACCGAGTGCTCGCCTGACAAACGAGCCAGCCATTCCGTGAGATCAGAGTCTTCGTGGTATAGGCGAGAACTGATGGCGGCATTCAAGAGAATCCGGAAGGTCTAACCTTGTCTGTGGTATTCTGAGTAGGATTCAATGATTGAATGACTGTGACGTGCTTCAAACTCCTAGCAGGCGGGGCGTTAGTGACAGACGCAAAAGAATCAATGGATTCTATTCCGGCCTGACCGAGAACCGACAGATGATTAGCCATGCTGTGACAGAGCATAGGAACGTTTTCACTGAGAGGATGGGAGGTAGCCACTGACAACGGTGAAACCCTACATACAGCTTGCCATGGAAAGGAGTAAGAAGGATTAGATGAAGACAGTAGGAAAGCAGAGAGACGGAAGGAAAAGCATCTTCATTCGCTTATCTGAAGCCCTCACCAATGATATACATAAGTATCTCTATCTTTATCTTTATGTTTCATTCATATATCATCTATACCCATTTGAGTCTGCCTGACTAAGATTTACAAGGTGACCATAGCTTGCTTCATACCAACAATCTCCGTGGGATCGACCCTTACTCACGTAAGGTATTACTTGGACGACCCAGTGCACTTGCTGGTTAGTTGTGCGAAGTTATAGTGATCACAATTTCGCGCACTAAGTTTTTGGCGCCGTTGCCGGGGATTGTTCGAGTATGGACAACTAACGGTTCATCTTGTTGCTTAGATTAGGTATTTTTCTTCAGAGTTCTTAAGAATGAATTCTAGTGTTTCAAGGTGATGTTCTTATCATCACCAAAGCTGATTGATTATCATCAATTTAGCTCTTGAATGCAATGTCCTGCTGAAGCTTGGCTGGCCATGTCTAATTCCTTTAGACTGAAGCTTTAGACTAACATTGCATGATTCCTGGAATTCTCATTAAGAATTTTGATATCTTTATTTTCTTTTCCACTTAATTTTCGAAAAATAAAAAAAAAAATATGTTATGTTTCTTATTGAGACACTAGTCTCATTTTAAGTTTGGTGTCAATTGCATGCATTCATTCATGCGTCTTAAGGATCTTCAAGATGTTATTGATGATTTCTTACTCTAATCTTTAAATTCTCTTGACTTGAGTGTTTTGTGTGTCTCATATGCATTCTCATTAGTGTCAGTAGTATACAAACTACTAAGTTTGGTGTCTTGCATGCATTGTTATTTGATTTTAGTTGCATTTTGATTATTAAAAATCCAAAAATATTTTTAATTTGTGTCTTCTCAAGTCAATAATACAGAGAATTGAAGATTCAGAACATACAGCAGAGGAATTGCACAGAAAAAGCTGGGCGTTCAAAACGCCCAGTGAAGAAGGACAGACTGGCGTTTAAACGCCAGCCAGGGTACCTGGTTGGGCGTTTAACGCCCAAAAGGGTATAGTTTTGGGCGTTAAACGCCAGAATGTGCACCATTCTGGGCGTTTAACGCCGGGATGGCACAAGAGGGAGGATTTTGTTTTCAAATCAATTTTTTTTTCAAGTTTTTCAAAGTTTTTCAAAATCAAATCTTTTTCAAATCATATCTTTTCAATCAAATATTTTCAAAATCAATTCCTTTCCTTCTTCAAAGATACTTGCTAACAATTAATGATTTGATTGAACATTTCAAATATGTTGCCTTTTCTGTTGAGAAAGGTTTAATGTTTGAATCATATCTTTTCTTGTTAGGCAAGTCATTAATTTTTAAAATCAAATCTTTTTAAAATGTTTTTCAAATCATATCTTCTCAATCACATCTTTTTAAAAACCAATCATATCTTTTTAATCACATCTTTTTCAAAATAGTTTTCAATCAAATCTTTTTGACTTTTAATTTCAAAATCCTTTTCAAAAAATCACTTGATTTCTTTCCCACTCTTATTTTCGAAAATTAATTAGTGTTTTTCAAAATGTTTTCAAAATCTTTTACTTAATTTTCGAAAATTACTTCCCTTCTTCTCACATCCTTCTATTTATGGACTAACACTATTCCTTAATGCAAAATTCGAACTCCATCTTCTTTGATAAGTTCGAATTTTCTACTTCTGTCTTCTACTTTTCTTTTCCTCTGACACCTCAAGGAATCTCTATACTGTGACATAGAGGATTCCACATTTTTTTGTTCTCTTCTCTTTCATATGAGCAGGAACAAAGACAAAAGCATTCTTGTTGAAGCTGACCCTGAACCTGAAAGGACCTTGAAGCGAAAGCTAAGAGAAGCCAAAGCACAACTCTCTGTAGAGGACCTAACAGAAATCTTCAAAGAAGAAGAACACATGGCAGCCGAAAACAACAACAATGCCAACAATGCAAGGAAGGTGCTGGGTGACTTTACTGCACCTACTCCCGACTTTTATGGGAGAGGCATCTCTATCCCTGCCATTGGAGCAAACAACTTTGAGCTTAAGCCTCAATTAGTTTCTCTAATGCAACAGAATTGCAAGTTCCATGGACTTCCATTGGAAGATCCTCATCAGTTTTTAGCTGAATTCTTGCAAATCTGTGACACTGTCAAGACCAATGGGGTTGACCCTGAGGTCTACAGACTTATGCTATTCCCTTTTGCTGTAAGAGACAGAGCTAGGACATGGTTTGACTCACAACCTAAAGAAAGCCTGAACTCATGGGAAAAGCAAGTCAATGCCTTCTTGGCAAAGTTCTTTCCACCTCAAAAATTGAGTAAGCTTAGAGTGGAAGTCTGATGAGCGGATAATTTGTACCCTTTTTGGCATTGTTTTTAGTGTGTTTTTAGTATGATCTAGTTAGTTTTTAGTATATTTTTATTAGTTTTTAGTTAAAATTCACTTTTCTGGACTTTACTATGAGTTTGTGTGTTTTTCTGTGATTTCAGGTATTTTCTGGCTGAAATTGAGGGACCTGAGCAAAAATCCGATTCAGAGACTGAAAAGGACTGCAGATGCTGTTGGATTCTGACCTCCCTGCACTCGAAGTGGATTTTCTGGAGCTACAGAAGCCCAATTGGCGCGCTCTCAACGGCGTTGGAAAGTAGACATCCTGGGCTTTCCAGCAATATATGATAGTCCATACTTTGCCCAAGATTTGATGGCCCAAACCGGCGTTCAAAGTCACCCTCAGAAATTCCAGCGTTAAACGCCGGAACTGGCACCTAAATGGGAGTTAAACGCCCAAACTGGCATAAAAGCTGGCGTTTAACTCTAAGGAGAGTCTCTACACGAAATTGCTTCATTGCTCAGCCCAAGCACACACCAAGTGGGCCCGGAAGTGGATTTTTATGTCATTTACTCATCTCTGTACACCCTAGGCTACTAGTTCTCTATAAGTAGGACCTTTTACTATTGTATTTGAAATCTTTGATCATACTTTGATGATTGAACCCTCTTTGGGGGAGGCTGGCCATTCGGCCATGCCTAGACCTTGTTCTTATGTATTTTCAATGGTGGAGTTTCTACACACCATAGATTAAGGTGTGGAGCTCTGCTGTACCTCGAGTATTAATGCAATTACTATTGTTCTTCTATTCAATTCCGCTTGTTCTTTGTCCAAGATATCACTTGTTCTTCAACTTGATGAATGTGATGATCCGTGACACTCATCATCATTCTCACCCATGAACAAGGTGACTGACAACCACTTTTGTTCTACAAGCAACCAAGGCTCTAGTGAATATCTCTTGGATTCCTGATACACGATGCATGGTTGATCGCCTGACAACCGAGTGCTCGCCTGACAAACGAGCCAGCCATTCCGTGAGATCAGAGTCTTCGTGGTATAGGCGAGAACAGATGGCGGCATTCAAGAGAATCCGGAAGGTCTAACCTTGTCTGTGGTATTCTGAGTAGGATTCAATGATTGAATGACTGTGACGTGCTTCAAACTCCTAGCAGGCGGGGCGTTAGTGACAGACGCAAAAGAATCACTGGATTCTATTCCGGCCTGACCGAGAACCGACAGCTGATTAGCCATATGCTGTGACAGAGCATAGGAACATTTTCACTGAGAGGATGGGAGGTAGCCACTGACAACGGTTAAACCCTACATAAGCTTGCCATGGAAAGGAGTAAGAAGGATTGGATGAAGACAGTAGGAAAGCAGAGAGACGGAAGGGAAGGCATCTTCATACGCTTATCTGAAGTTCCTACCAATGAATTACATAAGTACCTCTATCTTTATCTTTATGCTTTATTCGTATATCACTATACCCATTTGAGTCTGCCTGACTAAGATTTACAAGGTGACCATAGCTTGCTTCATACCAACAATCTCCGTGGGATCGACCCTTACTCGCGTAAGGTTTATTACTTGGACGACCCAGTGCACTTGCTGGTTAGTTGTGCGAAGTTGTAGTGATCACGATTTCGCGCACCAAGTTTTTGGTGCCGTTGCCGGGGATTGTTTTGTGTATGGACAACTGACGGTTCATCTTGTTGCTTAGATTAGGTATTTTTTTTTTCAGAGTTCTTAAGAATAAATTCTAGTGTTTCATGATGATCTGTTGAAATCTGGCTGGCTGAGAAGCCATGTCTAATCTTATTGGACCGAGGTTTCAACTAATCATCACAATAGCTTGTTGATCCCTATCAATCTTGCTATTGGAGCAATGATCTGCTAAGGCTTGGCTGGCCATTGGCCATGTCTAGTGTTTTGGACCGAAGCTTTCTTTGAAAGCTTGGCTGGCTGTGAAGCCATGTCTAATTCCTGGACCAGAGTCTTAGACTAGCATTGCAATGATTCCTGGAATTCAAATTAAGAATTCTGAACTTTTATTTTCTATTTCCATATAATTTTTGAAAAAAGCACAAAAAATTTTCAAAATCATAAAAAACCAAAAAGATTTAATGTTTCTTGTTTAAGTCTAGTGTCTAATTTTAAGTTTGGTGTCTTGCATGTATTGTTTAGTTGATCTTGGTTCTATTTTCAAGTCAATAGTACAGGAAACTAAAGATTCAGAACATGCAGCAGAGGAATTACACAGAAAAAGCTGGGCGTTCAAAACGCCCAGTGAAGAAGGATAGACTGGCGTTTAAACGCCAGCCAGGGTACCTGGTTGGGCGTTTAACGCCCAAAAAGGTAGCATTTTGGGCGTTAAACGCCAGAATGGATACCATTCTGGGCGTTTAACGCCAGGATGGCACAAGGGGGAGGATTTTGTTTTCAAATCAATTTTTTTTCAAATTTTCAAAGTTTTTCAAAATCAAATCTTTTTCAAATCATATTTTTTCAATCAAATGTTTTCAAAATCAATTTCTTTCCTTTTTCAAAGATACTTGCTAACAATTAATGATTTGATTGAACATTTCAAGTGTGTTGCCTTTTCTGTTGAGAAAGGTTTAATGTTTGAATCATATCTTTTCTTGATAGCCAAGTTATTAATTTTTAAAATCAAATCTTTTTAAAATGTTTTTCAAATCATATCTTCTCAATCACATCTTTTTAAAACCAATCATATCTTCTTAACCTCATCTTTTTCAAAATAGTTTTCAATCAAATCTTTTTAATTTCTAATTTCAAAGTCTTTTTCAAAAATCACTTTACTTCTTTCCCACTTTTGTTTTCGAAAATCAATTAGTGTTTTTCAAAATATTTTCAAAATCTTTTACTTAATTTTCGAAAATTACTTCCCTTCTTCTCACATCCTTCTATTTATGGACTAACACTATTCCTTAATGCAAAATTCGAACTCCATCTTCTTTGATAAGTTCGAATTTTCTACTTCTGTCTTCTACTTTTCTTTTCCTCTGACACCTAAAGGAATCTCTATACTGTGACATAGAGGATTCCACATTTTCTTGTTCTCTTCTCTTTCATATGAGCAGGAGCAGAGACAAAGGCATTCTTGTTGAAGCTGACCCTGAACCTGAAAGGACCTTGAAGCGAAAGCTAAGAGAAGCTAAGGCACAATTCTCTATAGAGGACCTAACAGAAATCTTCAAAGAAGAAGAAGACATGGCAGCCGAAAACAACAACAATGCAAACAATGCAAGGAAGGTGCTGGGTGACTTTACTGCACCTACTCCCGACTTCTATGGGAGAAGCATCTCTATCCCTGCCATTGGAGCAAACAACTTTGAGCTTAAGCCTCAATTAGTTTCTCTAATGCAACAGAATTGCAAGTTTCATGGACTTCCATTGGAAGATCCTCATCAGTTTTTAGCTGAATTCTTGCAAATCTGTGACACTGTCAAGACTAATGGGGTAGACCCTGAGGTCTACAGACTTATGCTATTCCCTTTTGCTGTAAGAGACAGAGCTAGGACATGGTTGGACTCACAACCTAAAGAAAGCCTGGACTCATGGGAAAAGCTAGTCAATGCCTTCTTGGCAAAGTTCTTTCCACCTCAAAAATTGAGTAAGCTTAGAGTGGAAGTCCAAACCTTCAGACAGAAGGATGGAGAATCCCTCTATGAAGCTTGGGAAAGATACAAACAATTGATCAGAAAATGTCCTTCTGACATGCTTTCTGAATGGAGCATCATAGGTATTTTCTATGATGGTCTCTCTGAACTATCCAAGATGTCTTTGGATAGCTCTGCTGGAGGATCTCTTCATTTGAAGAAGACGCCTACAGAAGCTCAAGAGCTAATTGAAATGGTTGCAAATAACCAATTCATGTACACTTCTGAAAGGAATCCTGTGAACAATGGGACTAATCAGAAGAAAGGAGTTCTTGAGATTGATGCTCTGAATGCCATATTGGCTCAGAATAAGATATTGACTCAACAAGTCAATTTGATTTCTCAAAGTCTGTCTGGAATGCAAAATGCACCAAGCAGTACTAAGGATGCTTCATCTGAAGAAGAAGCCTATGATCCTGAGAACCCTTCAATGGAAGAGGTGAATTACCTAGGAGAATCCTATGGAAACACCTATAATTCTTCATGGAGAAATCACCCAAATTTCTCATGGAAGAATCAAGAAGGACCTCAACAAGGTTTTAACAACAATAATGGTGGAAGAAAGAGGTTTAGCAATAGCAAGCCTTTTCCATCATCTTCTCAGCAACAGACAGAGAATCCTAAGCAGAACACTTCTGACTTAGCAACCATGGTCTCTGATCTAATCAAAACCACTCAAAGTTTCATGACTGAAACAAGGTCCTCCATTAGGAATTTGGAGGCACAAGTGGGACAGCTGAGCAAGAAAATTACTGAACTCCCTCCTAGTACTCTTCCAAGCAATACAGAAGAAAATCCAAAAGGAGAGTGCAAGGCCATCAATATGGCCGAATTTGGAGAGGAGGAAGAGGAAGTGGACGCCACTGAGGAAAACCTCAATGGGCGTGCACTCGCCTCCAATGAGTTCCCCAATGAGGAACCATGGGAATCTGAGGCTCAAAATGAGACCATAGAGATTCCATTGGACTTACTTCTGCCTTTCATGAGCTCTGATGAGTATTCTTCCTCTGAAGAGGATGAGTATGTCACTGAAGAGCAAGTTGCTAAATACCTTGGAGCAATCATGAAGCTAAATGACAAGTTATTTGGAAATGAGACTTGGGAGAATGAACCTCCTTTGCTCACCAAAGAACTGGATGACTTGTCTAGGCAGAAATTACCTCAAAAGAGACAATATCCTGTGAAGTTTTCAATACCTTGTACCATAGGCACCATGACCTTCAAGAAGGCTCTGTGTGACTTAGGGTCAAGTGTAAACCTCATGCCCCTCTCTGTAATGGAGAAGCTAGGGATCTTTGAGGTGCAAGCTGCAAGAATCTCATTAGAGATGGCAGACAACTCAAGAAAACAAGCTCATGGACTTGTAGAGGATGTTTTGGTGAAGATTGAAGACCATTACATCCCTGCTGATTTCATAGTCCTAGAGACTGGGAAGTGCATGGATGAAACCATCATCCTTGGCAGACCCTTCCTAGCCACAGCAAAGGCTGTGATTGATGTTGATAGAGGCGAACTGATCATTCAAGTGAATGAAGAATCCTTTGTGTTTAAGGCTCAAGGATATCCCTCTGTCACCATGGAGAGGAAGCATGAAGAGCTTCTCTCAAATCAGAGTCAAACAGAGCCCCCACAGTCAAACTCTAAGTTTGGTGTTGGGAGGCCACAACCAAACTCTAAGTTTGGTGTTGAACCCCCACATTCAAACTCTAAGTTTGGTGTTGGGAGGTTCCCACATTGCTCTGATCATTTGTAAGGCTCCATGAGAGCCATCTGTCAAGCTACTGACATTAAAGAAGCGCTTGTTGGGAGGTAACCCAATGTTATATTTTATCTATTTATCTTTGTTATTCTATGTTTTTTGTAGGTTGATGATCATGAGAAGTCACAAAATCAATGAAAAAAGCAAAAACAGAATGAAAAACAGGAAGAAAAATAGCACACCCTGGAGGAAGAACCCACTGGCATTTAAACGCCAGTGAGGCTAGCAGTTGGGCGTTTAACGCCCAGTCTGGCACCATTCTGGGCGTTTAACGCCAGAAAGGGGCACCAGACTGGCGTTAAACGCCAGAAAAGGGCAAGAACCTGGCGTTAAACGCCAGGAATGGGCACCAGCCCTGCGTTTAACGCCAGAAATGGCTCAATACGTGATTTTGAATGCCATTTGGTGCAGGGATGACTTTTCCTTGACACCACAGGATCTGTGGACCCCACAGGATCCCCACCAACCCCACCACCCTCTCTCTTCTTCACCCATTCACCAATCACCTCCATACCTCTTCCCCAAAAACCCTTCACCTATCAAATCCCATCTTTCTCTTCACCACTCACATCCATCCTTCATAAAACCCCACCTACCTCACCATTCAAATTCAAACCACTTTCCCACCCAAACCCACCCTCACTTGACCGAACCATGAACCCCCCCTTCCCCTATATATACCCTTCTTCACCCCTTCATTTTCACACAACCTAAACACCACCTCTCCCCCTCTTTGGCCGAACACATAGCCATTCCCTTTCTCCTCAGTTCTTCTTCTTCTACTCTCTTCTTTCTTCTTTTGCTCGAAGACGAGCAAACCTTTTAAGTTTGGTGTGGTAAAAGCGTTGCTTTTTCGTTTTTCCATAACCATTTATGGCATCCAAGGCCGGAGAAACCTCTAGAAAGAGGAAAGGGAAGGCAAAAGCTTCTACCTCCGAGTCATGGGAGATGGAAAGATTCATCTCAAGGGTGCATCAAGACCACTTCTATGAAGTTGTGGCCTTGAAGAAGGTGATCCCCGAGGTCCCTTTTTCACTCAAAAAGGGTGAATATCCGGAGATCCGACATGAGATCCGAAGAAGAGGTTGGGAAGTTCTTACCAACCCCATTCAACAAGTCGGAATCTTAATGGTTCAAGAGTTCTATGCCAATGCATGATCACCAAGAACCATGATCAAAGTGTGAACCCGGATCCAAAGAATTATCTTACTATGTGTTCATACCCTGACCGGGCTCCCCCAACTTGGTAAATCCATGAAAGGTCCGACCTCGTCCTAAGGCCCACGCCTAAAGGTCGGACCTCGGACATTAAAGGCAAGGAAGGCCCATCAGAAGGAGCGCAGCCCAAAACCTAAAGGCCGAAAAGGCCTAAGGAAGGCGGTTCCACAAAGATAGGGATAAAACTCCCGAAAGATAAGATAAGATAAGAATATCTTATCCAGAGAAGATCACAGCCAACTACTATAAATACACTGGAACACCCAGGTATGAGATTCATTCCATATTCTACACATATCTGCTTGGACCCATGCTAACTTAAGCATCGGAGTGTCATTGCAGGTACAACCACCAACCGCCAATATATCAAGCTCGGGTCCCTGACCCCCACCTCGGGCATCTCCAGACGACCGAGCTACACGTTTCAGGTAACCCTCGGAACATTGGCGCCGTTGCCGGGGAACCTGGAAGTCATCCCTCTATCATGGCGGACGACCCTCACAACAATGATCGCGCTGCATCTGAACAAGAGGAAGAAATTGACACCGGAGAACGACCGGACAGCCCTCTATCACCACGCACTCCAGGAGGAAACAAACAGAATCGCCCAAAGACATCACTCCCAAACAAAGATCCACCGAATCCCGAAAAAGGGAAGAGCTCGGAAATCCTGGAAACAGTCCGGGAACAACAACACCGGCTGAAACAACTTGAAGAGGACATAAAGAAGCAGAAAGAAACTGAACAAGACCTGAGAAGGGAGACTCGAAAGCGCAGAGAATTAGAAGAAAAACTGCGGAAAATAGAGGCCAATCTGAAAGACCGGACAGAACGCGGCACCACCCCCGAAGGCAACTATGATCCCTTCACGCAAGAGATCATGAAGGAGAAGGTACCGCGAAATTTCAAACCACCCGACATGGATCTCTACGACGGCACCACCGATCCAAGCCACCACCTCAGCAACTTCAGGAGCAGAATGTACCTAGTCGACGCCTCCGACGCAATTCGGTGCAAAGCCTTCCCCACCACTCTCACCAAGTCGGCCATGAAGTGGTTCGACAACCTGCCACCAAGATCAATCACCAGCTTCGAAGACCTAACCAAAAAATTCCTAACAAGGTTCTCTATTCAAAAGGACAAGGCAAAACATGCCCCCAGTCTACTCGGGATCAAACAGGGTAACCAAGAAACTCTCCGAGAATACATGGAGCGATTCAACAAAGCCTGCCTGGACATACAACACTTGCCCACTGAAGCAGCCATCATGGGACTAGCAAACGGTCTAAAAGAGGGACCGTTTAGCCAATCCCTATCCAAACGATACCCGACCTCCTTATACGAGGTGCAGGAGCGGGCAGAAAAATATATCAACATGGAGGAAACCTCCCAGCTAAGAGACTCTTCTAGGAAGGAAGCAACCTACCCACTCCGAGATCGAGATCGGGAACAGAAAAAGAAAGAAGAATCCAACTCGGACAAGCCCCGGAAGTACCACAACTACACCCCCCTCCGAGTCTCCCTGGTAGATGTCTATAGAGAAGTATGCCACACCGAAAAGATCCCACCGCCCCGACCGCTAAAACACAAGAGAGCGGGAAGAGATCGGTCCGAATACTGTGAATATCACAAACTCTACGGACATTCTACTAACGACTGCTACGACCTAAAAAATGTCATAGAAAAGCTGGCCAGAGAAGGAAAACTCGAAAAAGGAGAAGAAACCAGGAAGAGAAGGCGGGGAGATAACGAAGGTCGGGCCGAACAAAACCCACGAACTCTTGATAGACACGTCCACATGATAAATGGAGGTTTTGCAGGCGGAGGAACGTCCAGATCCTCGCGAAAAAGACACCTCAAGGAAGTCTATCATGTCCGAGAAGACAGTCCCCTGCCCGAGTTACCTACTATCTCATTTACCCGAGAAGATGCTCAAGGGATAATTCCCGGGCACGACGATCCGATGGTAGTTACCATTATCCTAGCAAACGCCAACTTACATCGAACCCTGATTGACCAGGGAAGCTCAGCAGATATCCTGTTCAAATCGGCATTCGACAAGCTCGGACTTGAAGAAAAAGAACTAAAGGCCTATCCTACCGACCTATTTGGGCTAGGGGATACCCCGATCCATCCCTTAGGATACATCTCGCTACACACTACCTTTGGAAAAGGCGAACAATCTAAAACATTAAGCATCGACTACATTATAGTCGACATCACTTCGGCATACAATGCCCTCATTGGGCGACCAACCCTAAACAGGCTAGGGGCTATAGTCTCGACCCCACACCTCTGTATGAAGTTCCCTACCGCAAAAGGAATCGCTACTCTAAAAGGTGACCAAAAACTAGCGCGGCGATGCTATAACGAAAGCCTGAGCCTGAAAGGGAAAGAGGTCAACACGATAGAACTCGGACGAGTTCAGTCCCGAGAAGATCTTCGACCACAACCAGAGGGAGAAACCGAACAAGTCCAGATTGGGAACACACCTGAAAAAATCACAAACATAGGAGCGAACCTCAAAACGGGCCTAAAAGAGGAACTCATAAACCTCTTAAAGGAAAACTCCGACCTCTTCGCCTGGAAAGCCTCCGACATGCCAGGAATAAATCCCGACCTGATGTGCCATAAGCTATCAGTTTACCCGGGATCCCGACCTGTCCAACAAAGACGTCGGAAGCTCGGACCCGAGCGTATGCAAGCAATAGAAGAACAAGTACAAGCACTACTAGATGCAGGATTCATTAGGGAAGTAAAATACCCCCTATGGCTTGCAAACGTGGTCCTGGTAAAAAAGCCCAACGGAAAATGGAGGATGTGCGTCGATTACACAGATCTCAACAAAGCCTGCCCCAAAGACCCATATCCACTACCAAACATCGACGCCTTAGTAGACGCAGCCTCAGGCTACAGATATCTCTCCTTCATGGACGCATACTCGGGATACAATCAAATCCCGATGTACGGACCCGACCAAGAAAAGACCTCGTTCATAACCCCAAGGGCAAACTACTGCTATGTAGTAATGCCCTTCGGGCTGAAGAACGCAGGGGCAACCTACCAGAGGCTAATGAACCAAGTGTTCTCAGAGCACATCGGACTACAGCTAGAGGTGTACGTCGACGACATGCTGGTAAAGACACAAGAGGACAAAAACTTACTGACCGACCTCACCAGCGTCTTCGGCACAATCAGAAAACACAACATGAGACTTAACCCGACGAAGTGCACCTTCGCCACAGAAGCCGGAAAGTTCTTAGGCTTCATGCTGACTCAAAGGGGCATCGAAGCGAACCCGGACAAATGCCAAGCGATACTCAATATGAAGAGCCCGACGTGTGTCAAGGAAGTACAACAACTGAATGGAAGGCTAGCCGCACTGTCAAGATTCTTGGCAGGATCAGCAATAAAGTCACTGCCTCTCTACTCACTCCTAAAGAAAGGGAAACCCTTCTCATGGACCCCAGAATGCGAAAAGGCCTTCCAAGAATTCAAGGAATTCCTCGGGCAGCCACCAATCCTAACCCGACCTCTAAAGGGAGAAGAACTCGTACTATACCTCTCGGTTGGACATCGAGCAGTCGCTTCAGCATTAATACGAGAAAATGACCAAGGACAACACCCCATATACTTTGTAAGCAAGGCACTACAAGGGGCTGAATTAAACTATCAGAAGATAGAAAAGTTCGCCTACGCCCTAGTGTTCACAGCTCGGAGGCTCCGTCCCTACTTTCAAGCCCACACCATCAAAGTCCGGACAAACCAACCCATGAGACACATCCTCCAAAAAACAGACCTGGCAGGACGAATACTGCAATGGGCGGTGGAACTGTCCGAGTTCGACCTCCACTATGAAACCCGGACTGCCATAAAGTCTCAGTATCTAGCCGACTTCATCGCAGAATACACTGAGACCCCTGGAACCCCACTCTCATGGAACCTATATGTCGACGGGTCCTCAAACAAAACTGGAAGTGGAGCCGGGGTTATACTCGAAAGCGACCAAGGAACGCGGATAGAACTATCCCTAAAATTCGAGTTCCAAGCTTCAAACAACCAAGCCGAATACGAAGCCCTACTAGCAGGTCTAAAGCTAGCCGAAGAGGTCGGAGCCCGGAAAATCACAATCTTCAGCGACTCCCAGGTCGTCACATCACAAGTAAATGGAAGCTACCAGGCCAAAGACCCAACTATGAAAAAATACCTGGACCAAACACAGGCACAATTACGCCACTTTCCAGAGATACAGATCCAGCACATACCTCGGGAACAAAACGCCCGGGCAGACGCCCTCTCAAAACTTGCCAGCACCAAACCAGGAGGCAACAACAGAAGTCTCCTCCAGGAAACCTTACAATCTCCCTCCGTACTAAGAGAGGAAGAAACGCTAAATATATCAGACCGGCAGCAAGGATGGATGACCCCCATACTCAGCTACCTGAAGTCGGGAACTCTCCCTGCCGAAAGAAAGGAAGCCAAAAGACTCACGAAAGACGCCCAGAATTACACACTAATTCACGACGTATTATACAGAAGAGGATTCGCAAGCCCCCTCCTTAGGTGCGTCCCGACCTCAGAAACAAAGAGCGTCCTCGAAGAAGTCCACAGAGGCACGTGTGGGAACCACCTCGGAGCTCGGGCATTATCCAAGAAAGTAGTCCGAGCCGGGTTCTACTGGCCAACTTTGCAAAGAGACGCAACGGAGTTTGTGAAAATATGCCCCCCTGCCAAAAACACGCCAATTTTCACAAGGCACCACCCGAAGACCTTATCAGCATCACTGCACCATGGCCCTTCGCAAAATGGGGACTCGACCTACTCGACCCATTCCCCCAAGGACCGGGGCAAGTCAAGTACCTCATAGTAGGGGTCGACTATTTCACGAAGTGGATCGAAGCTGAGCCTTTAGCCACCATTACGGCTCAGAAAAGCCGGAAATTCCTATACAAAAACATTGTCACAAGGTTCGGAGTCCCCTACTCCATTACCACAGACAATGGAACACAGTTCACGGACACAAGTTTTCAGAACTTGGTGGCCGAACTAAAAATCAAACAGCAATTCACCTCAGTCGAGCACCCACAAGCCAACGGACAAGCAGAGGCCGCAAATAAAGTCATCCTGGCCGGGTTAAAATGAAGACTCCAAGAGGCCAAAGGGGCATGGGCCGAGGAGCTCCCCCAGGTATTATGGGCATATCGGACAACTCCACACTCTACAACGGGAGAATCGCCATTTCGACTAGCCTATGGGATGGAGGCAATGATTCCTATCGAAATAGATGAAGGGTCACCCAGAGTCATCTTCTACAACGAAGAAGGTAACCCGCAGGCACAAAAGGAAGAACTCGACCTCCTACCCGAGGTCCGAGAAAGAGCCCGAATCCGAGAAGAAGCCTTAAAACGGCGAACGGCCCTCAGATACAATCAGAAAGTAATAAAACGAAGCTTCTCCACTCACGACCTAATTCTAATCCGAAATGACATCGGAACACAAAAGTCGGGAGAAGGAAAGCTAGCCGCAAATTGGAAAGGACCCTACAAAGTAACTGAAGTCTTAGGAACAGGCTATTACAAGATATCCGACCTAGAAGGCAATGAGCTGCCCAGGGCCTGGCACGCCTGTAATCTAAAACGGTACTACAGCTAGAAAAATCTGACCCGAGGTGTACTCTTTTTCCCTACAGGGGTTTTTTAATGAGACACCCGGTCAGATAAAGCACCCGACCTAGTCAAGGGTAAACACTTTGTAAATATTCTTTCTTTCTTAATACTAATCAAATTTTTCTATTTTCTTTTGTTCCTTCTCGTGATAAAACAAATCCTGAAAAGGTACCCCGTCAAGGCGCATTAATTTATGCTCGACAAAACGCAAAAAATCATTTGCCAAGAGACCACACAAGGTCGGCAAAGATAAAGCGACGAGGTTCAAATTAATGTGAGAAGTTATAAAAGTAACTCTGAAAAAGGCTCAAAAAAGCCAAATAAAAAGAGATTACAAAAATAACTTAAAAGGCCGACCAAAGACAAGGTCGGACCAACAAAAGGTGTACTCGACCGCGCCACCCGAGGTCCGATAAAAAGCTCGGACCCGAGAAGGAAGCCTTAAAACGGCGAAAACAAAGATTTCGAAAACGCCTACTAAAAAGTTGCTATACAAAAACAACTAAAAAAGTACGAGCGAAAAAACGAAATCAAGCGCTAGCTAAAAAGTTGTTATCCAAAAACAACTAAAAAGCATAAAAGCGGAACAAACAAGTCAAAACGCGAACAAAAACACCGCATAATAAGCTAAAAAAAGTTACTACAAGTAGCTAAAAGCAAAAAAGGTGTCCAAAGCATCCACAGAAATCATCCAAAAAACAAAAGAGCCCACAGGCCGGGCAAAAACCCAAAAGATAAAGGGATTACAGAGGATCAAGATCCTTCTCGGTCGCCGCATCAACAGAAGGCTGCGGAAGAAACATAGAAATCGGGACAGCATCGACAGCACCATCATCCCGGTTCAAAACCTCCGCACCAGACCCATCCCCGACCAAAGGTGAAGTCGGGTTCACAACCGGAACCTCGGGGACGGACACCGGAACCTTGGGGTCGGACACCGGAACCTCATCCTCGTTGGGAGCAGGAACAATCTCTCCCTCCACAACAACGTTATCCATACTAAATAAGCTCAGATCCAGGTCAGGAGCAAGAACCCGGACCTGAGCCTTCAAATTTTCATACATAGCATCCATACCCTTCGCCACATGCCCTTCTAGCTCGTAAAAGTCATTCTGAGCAGATTGCAACTTCTCCTTCGTCTCCACAAGCTCGGCAAGTGCCCGAGTATAATTTTCCTTCGCCATCCCCTCAGATGCATTCGCTGCCGCCACAGCCACGGTAGCCTTAGCTTTCTCCTTCTCTAAAGATGCTTCCAACTCAGCAATCCTAGCAGCCTTCAGCTCACTAATCTTCTCGAGCTCGGACTGAGCCTTCTCAAGTCGGGAACTGGTCGCGCCAAGAGGAGATTTCTTGAACTCTCGGGCAATAGCAGCATGAAGACTAGCCATCCGAACACAACTCCGCGCCATATACTGAAAATGGTGCTCCATAGACACATCATCAGTAGAAATAAAGGTCTGAGGGAGAATATGCTGTTCAATCCAACCAAGAGCATCGAAATCCTTGTCATTAAAACCCGCAGGCTCTTGAGAGGTCTTCTGCTTCTTGGGAGGAGGACCCGAGAACGGGGGAGGAGAAGAGGTAGCAGGCCCGGAGGTCGGAGGATCTTGAGTTATAGCTCGGAACTGGGGAGTCGGAATAGTCTTCGACCGAGTCTGAACACCCACAGTAGACTTCTCCGGAGAAGATCGGGCAGAAGCCCCCCCAGCTTCAATATTCCGAGCGGTCACAGACTTCTTCGTCCGACGAAGATACTTCATGGAATCCGCCTGAGAAGACATCTCTGCAGAAATAAAAGAAAAGGAGTTACCACAACAGAAATTCCACCAAAATAAACAAGGCCAAAATACTAAAAGATGAATCTCGAAAGAGGTCGGGAACTACCTAACTCGGAACGGAGAAGGCTTGGATCTCCCAACATTTTCTTCGTATCCAAGTGAGGTGCCCGACCCCATAAACTGCTCACCACACCCACAAAAGCCTGCTCAACCTCATCTAGACTCTCAAAGGTATATTTAACAGACACTACATTCTCCTGCCAACAAAGAGGAAAAGAAGGCTCCCCACTCTCATCTAGAAAGAAAGGTCGGACGTCTCCAGTAGCCCGGACCTTGAAGTAAAAGTTCTTGAAATCATGAAAAGACTCATCATAAAGGGTACAAAACTTCCTTCCCTGATTAGCCCTAAAAGAAACCCAAGATACCTTCCCTCCACCCGACCCCGGCTTCGTCAACACAAACAAATAGGAAAAAAGAGAAATAGAGGGAGGGACCCCCAAAAACTGACACAAAAGTTGAAACAACTTCAAAAACGCCCAAGAATTTGGATGGAGCTGCGTAGGGGCAAGGTTACAAGACCATAACACCTCGGACTCCAGGTCGGTAAAAGGAAGTCGGACACCTAGCTTAGAGAAAAAACAATCATAAGCATAAAAGAAGAGCTTCTCGGAACTCTCTAAAGGCGGGAAGCACACTCTCTCCTCGGAATCCGGGGCCACTAGTTCATAATCCCTCTCAGACTCTCTATTTTCACATATGCTACTGTGCCTACGGAACCTAGCTAAATATTCAGAATCTACCACAGAAGGGATTCTCAAAGGAAGAGGATCTACCCAACCAAGACCACTCAGAATCTTGGTCGACACCGCTTGAAGAACCTTTCGAGACATAAATTCCTACCTACAAAGAAGAATACAACAGAAAGCAAAAACCCATTCAGCAATGCAAGAAAACAAAAACCCCGCGAAGAAAATGCAGCAACCCGGACCGAAAAACACCAGAGAACAAAAAAGAGCCCCCCCATATACAAACAACAACAATGGCGGCGCCTCTTCTTCGGGGCAACCCAGGCATAAAGAGATAAAACAAAGAGCCACACAAAGAACAGAAGCATATGATCACAAGAAAATAAAAACATGGAAAACAAACCTGGAAAGTAGAAACGAAGGCGAGGAGCTCCGAGGCAAAGGAGAAACGAAGGCGGCAAGCTCCGGAAGCAAGAAGCACGAAACAACGGCGCAGAGGAAACCCCGGAAAAACGCACGGAAAGAATCAGGGAAGAAGAACAAAGAAAAAGAAGAAGCGGCGCTCGAAAAAGAGATGGCAAAAAACTTAGAAAAATAAGAAAGGAACAGAATAAACGAAGAAAAAGGAAAGGGAGCGAATAAATAAAGCCTTCACGAAGGCCGGAACGAAAATCAAGGAAAAACGGTAAAAAAGCAATAAATGCAGAAACGGCCATTTTTTGAAAATTTGAAAAACTACTATGCCCGAGCTCGACCTCCCAAAAAGGACGAACTCGGGCAGGGGCACTGTTCATACCCTGACCGGGCTCCCCCAACTCGGTAAATCCATGAAAGGTCCGACCTCGTCCTAAGGCCCACGCCTAAAGGTCGGACCTCGGACATTAAAGGCAAGGAAGGCCCATCAGAAGGAGCGCAGCCCAAAACCTAAAGGCCGAAAAGGCCTAAGGAAGGCGGTTCCACAAAGATAGGGATAAAACTCCCGAAAGATAAGATAAGATAAGAATATCTTATCCAGGGAAGATCACAGCCAACTACTATAAATACACTGGAACACCCAGGTATGAGATTCATTCCATATTCTACACATATCTGCTTGGACCCATGCTAACTTAAGCATCGGAGTGTCATTGCAGGTACAACCACCAACCGCCAACATATCAAGCTCGGGTCCCTGACCCCCACCTCGGGCATCTCCAGACGACCGAGCTACACGTTTCAGGTAACCCTCGGAACACTATGGTTCGGGGGAAATACTTGGATTTTAGTCCGGAAAATGTAAGGTTGGCATTCAATTTGCCCATGATGCAAGGAGATGAACATCCTTACACTAGAAGGGTCAACTTTGATCAAAGGTTGGACCAAGTCCTCACAGTCATATGTGAAGAGGGCGCCCAATGGAAGAGAGATTCAAGAGGGAAGCCGGTTCAATTGAGAAGGCATGACCTCAAACCCGTGGCTAGAGGATGGTTGGAGTTTATCCAACGCTCAATCATTCCCACTAGCAACCGGTCCGAAGTTACTCTAGACCGGGCCATCATGATTCATAGCATCATGATTGGAGAAGAAGTGGAAGTTCATGAGGTTATAGCCCAAGAACTCTATAAGGTGGAAGACAAGTCCTCTACCTTAGCAAGGTTAGCCTTTCCTCATCTCATTTGTCACCTCTGTTATCCAGTTGGAGTTGACATAGAGGGAGACATCCCCATTGATGAGGATAAGCCCATCACTAAGAAAAGGATGGAGCACACAAGAGACCCCACTCATCATGAGATCCCTGAGATACCTCAAGGGATGCACTTTCCTCCACAAAACTATTGGGAGCAACTGAACACCTCCCTAGGAGAACTAAGTTCCAACATGGGACAACTAAGGGTGGAGCATCAAGAACACTCCATCATCCTTCATGAAATTAGAGAAGATCAAAGAATCATGAGAGAGGAGCAACAAAGACAAGGAAGAGACATTGAGGAGCTCAAGCACTCCATAGGATCTTCAAGAGGAAGAAAGAGCCGCCATCACTAAGGTGGACCCGTTCTTTAATCTCCTTGTTCTTTATTTCCTTTTTTTTTCGAAAATTGTGCTTTATGTTTGTCCATGTTTGTGTCTTATGATCATTAGTGTCTTAGTGTCTATGCCTTAAAGTTATGAATGTCCTATGAATCCATCACCTTTCTTAAATGAAAAATGTTCTTAATTGAAAAGAAAAAGAATTGCATGAATTTTGAATTTTATAACAGTTTAATTATTTTGATGTGGTGGCAATACTTTTGTCTTCTGAATGTATGCTTGAACAGTGCATATGTCTTTTGAATTTGTGGTTCATGAATGTTGGCTCTTGAAAGAATGATGAAAAAGGAGACATGTTACTGAGGATCTGAAAAACCATTAAAAATGATTCTTGAAGCAAGAAAAAGCAGTGAATACAAAAAAAAAAAGAGGCGAAAAAAAAACCGAAAAAGAAAGAGAAAAAGAAAGAATAAAGTTGTGATCCAAGGCAAAAAGAGTGTGCTTAAGAACCCTGGACACCTCTAATTGGGGACTCTAGCAAAGCTGAGTCACAATCTGAAAAGGTTCACCCAATTATGTGTCTGTGGCATGTATGTATCCGGTGGTAATACTGGAAGACAGAGTGCTTTGGGCCACGGCCAAGACTCAATAAGTAGCTGTGTTCAAGAATCATCATACTTAACTAGGAGAATCAATAACACTATCTGGATTCTGAGTTCCTAAAGAAGCCAATCATTCTGAGTTGCAAAGGATAGAGTGAGATGCCAAAACTGTTCAGAGGCAAAAAGCTAAAAACCCCGCTCATCTAATTAATACTGATCTTCACAGATGTTTTTGGAGTTCATTGCATATTCTCTTCTTTTTATCTTATTTGATCTTCAGTTGCTTGAGGACAAGCAACAATTTAAGTTTGGTGTTGTGATGAGCGGATAATTTGTACCCTTTTTGGCATTGTTTTTAGTGTGTTTTTAGTATGATCTAGTTAGTTTTTAGTATATTTTTATTAGTTTTTAGTTAAAATTCACTTTTCTGGACTTTACTATGAGTTTGTGTGTTTTTCTATGATTTCAGGTATTTTCTGGCTGAAATTGAGGGACCTGAGCAAAAATCCGATTCAGAGACTGAAAAGGACTGCAGATGCTGTTGGATTCTGACCTCCCTGCACTCGAAGTGGATTTTCTGGAGCTACAGAAGCCCAATTGGCGCGCTCTAAACGGCGTTGGAAATTAGACATCCTGGGCTTTCCAGCAATATATGATAGTCCATACTTTGCCTAAGATTTGATGGCCCAAACCGGCATTCAAAGTCACCCTCAGAAATTCCAGCGTTAAACGCCGGAACTGGCACCTAAATGGGAGTTAAACGCCCAAACTGGCATAAAAGCTGGCGTTTAACTCCAAGGAGAGTCTCTACACGAAATTGCTTCATTGCTCAGCCCAAGCACACACCAAGTGGGCCCGGAAGTGGATTTTTATGTCATTTACTCATCTCTGTACACCCTAGGCTACTAGTTCTCTATAAGTAGGACCTTTTACTATTGTATTTGAAATCTTTGATCATACTTTGATGATTGAACCCTCTTTGGGGGAGGCTGGCCATTCGGCCATGCCTAGACCTTGTTCTTATGTATTTTCAACGGTGGAGTTTCTACACACCATAGATTAAGGTGTGGAGCTCTGCTGTACCTCGAGTATTAATGCAATTACTATTGTTCTTCTATTCAATTCCGCTTGTTCTTTGTCCAAGATATCACTTGTTCTTCAACTTGATGAATGTGATGATCCGTGACACTCATCATCATTCTCACCCATGAACAAGGTGACTGACAACCACTTTTGTTCTACAAGTAACCAAGGCTCTAGTGAATATCTCTTGGATTCCTGATACATGATGCATGGTTGATCGCCTGACAACCGAGTGCTCGCCTGACAAACGAGCCAGCCATTCCGTGAGATCAGAGTCTTCGTGGTATAGGCGAGAACAGATGGCGGCATTCAAGAGAATCCGGAAGGTCTAACCTTGTCTGTGGTATTCTGAGTAGGATTCAATGATTGAATGACTGTGACGTGCTTCAAACTCCTAGCAGGCGGGGCGTTAGTGACAGACGCAAAAGAATCACTGGATTCTATTCCAGCCTGACCGAGAACCGACAGCTGATTAGCCATATGCTGTGACAGAGCATAGGAACATTTTCACTGAGAGGATGGGAGGTAGCCACTGACAACGGTGAAACCCTACATAAGCTTGCCATGGAAAGGAGTAAGAAGGATTGGATGAAGACAGTAGGAAAGCAGAGAGACGGAAGGGAAGGCATCTTCATACGCTTATCTGAAGTTCCTACCAATGAATTACATAAGTACCTCTATCTTTATCTTTATGCTTTATTCGTATATCACTATACCCATTTGAGTCTGCCTGACTAAGATTTACAAGGTGACCATAGCTTGCTTCATACCAACAATCTCCGTGGGATCGACCCTTACTCGCGTAAGGTTTATTACTTGGACGACCCAGTGCACTTGCTGGTTAGTTGTGCGAAGTTGTAGTGATCACGATTTCGTGCACCAAAGTCCAAACCTTCAGACAGAAGGATGGAGAATCCCTCTATGAAGCTTGGAAAAGATACAAACAATTGATCAGAAAATGTCCGTCTGACATGCTTTCTGAGTGGAGCATCATAGGTATTTTCTATGATGGTCTCTCTGAACTATCCAAGATGTCTTTGGATAGCTCTGCTGGAGGATCTCTTCATTTGAAGAAGACGCCTGCAGAAGCTCAAGAGCTAATTGAAATGGTTGCAAATAACCAATTCATGTACACTTCTGAAAGGAATCCTGTGAACAATGGGACTAATCAGAAGAAAGGAGTTCTTGAGATTGATACTCTGAATGCCATTCTGGCTCAGAACAAGATATTGACTCAACAAGTCAATTTGATTTCTCAAAGTCTGTCTGGAATGCAAAATGCACCAAGCAGTACTAAGGATGCTTCATCTGAAGAAGAAGCCTATGATCCTGAGAACCCTTCAATGGAAGAGGTGAATTACCTAGGAGAACCCTATGGAAACACCTATAATTCTTCATGGAGAAATCACCCAAATTTCTCATGGAAGAATCAAGAGAGACCTCAACAAGGTTTCAACAACAATAATGGTGGAAGAAACAGGGTTAGCAATGGCAAGCCTTTTCCATCATCTTCTCAGCAACAGACAGAGAGTTCTAAGCAGAACACCTCTGACTTAGCAACCATGGTCTCTGATCTAATCAAAACCACTCAAAGTTTCATGAATGAAACAAGGTCCTCCATTAGGAATATGGAGGCACAAGTGGGACAGCTGAGCAAGAAAATTACTGAGCTCCCTCCTAGTACTCTTCCAAGCAATACAGAAGAAAATCCAAAAGGAGAGTGCAAGGCCATCAATATGGCCGAATGTGGAGGGGAGGAAGAGGAAGTGAACGCCACTGAGGAAGACCTCAATGGGCGTGCACTAACCTCCATTGAGTTCCCCAATAAGGAACCATGGGAATCTGAGGCTCAAAATGAGACCATAGAGATTCTATTGGACTTACTTCTGCCTTTCATGAGCTCTGATGAGTATTCTTCCTCTGAAGAGGATGAGTATGTCACTGAAGAGCAAGTTGCTAAATACCTTGGAGCAATCATGAAGCTAAATGACAAGTTATTTGGAAATGAGACTTGGGAGAATGAACCCCCCCTTGCTCACCAAAGAACTGGATGACTTGTCTAGGCAGAAATTACCTCAAAAGAGACAAGATCCTGGGAAGTTTTCAATACCTTGTACCATAGGCACCATGACCTTCAAGAAGGCTCTGTGTGACTTAGGGTCAAGTGTAAACCTCATGCCTCTCTCTGTAATGGAGAAGCTAGGGATCTTTGAGGTGCAAGCTGCAAGAATCTCATTAGAGATGGCAGACAACTCAAGAAAACAAGCTCATGGACTTGTAGAGGATGTTTTGGTGAAGATTGAAGACCATTACATCCCTGCTGATTTCATAGTCCTAGAGACTGGGAAGTGCATGGATGAAACCATCATCCTTGGCAGACCCTTCCTAGCCACAGCAAAGGCTGTGATTGATGTTGATAGAGGCGAACTGATCATTCAAGTGAATGAAGAATCCTTTGTGTTTAAGGCTCAAGGATATCCCTCTGTCACCATGGAGAGGAAGCATGAAGAGCTTCTCTCAAATCAGAGTCAAACAGAGCCCCCACAGTCAAACTCTAAGTTTGGTGTTGGGAGGCCACAACCAAACTCTAAGTTTGGTGTTGAACCCCCACATTCAAACTCTAAGTTTGGTGTTGGGAGGTTCCAACATTGCTCTGAGAAAATGTGAGGCTCCATGAGAGTCCTCTGTCAAGCTAATGACATTAAAGAAGCGCTTGTTGGGAGGCAACCCAATGTTATATGTTATCTATTTCTCTTTGTTATTTTATGTTTTTTGTAGGTTGATGATCATAGGAAGACACAAAATCAATTGAAAAAGCAAAAACAGAATGAAAAACAGGAAGAAAAACAGCACACCCTGGAGGAAGAACCCACTGGCGTTTAAACGCCAGTGAGGCTAGCAGTTGGGCGTTTAACGCCCAGTCTGGCACCATTCTGGGCGTTTAACGCCAGAAAGGGGCACCAGACTGGCGTTAAACGCCAGAAAAGGGCAAGAACCTGGCGTTAAACGCCAGAAATGGGCACCAGCCCGGCGTTTAACGCCAGAATTGGCTCAAAACGTGATTTTGCATGCCATTTGGTGCAGGGATGACTTTTCCTTGACACCACAGGATCTGTGGACCCCACAGGATCCCCACCAACCCCACCACTCTCTCTCTTCTTCACCCATTCACCAATCACCTCAACACCACTTCTCCCCCTCTTTGGCCGATCACAAAGCCATTCCCTTCTTCCTCATTTCTTCTACTTCTACTCTCTTCTTTCTTCTTTTGCTCGAGGACGAGCAAACCTTTTAAGTTTGGTGTGGTAAAAGCATTGCTTTTTATTTTTCCATAACCATTTATGGCATCCAAGGCCGGAGAAACCTCTAGAAAGAGGAAAGGGAAGGCAAAAGCCCCCTCCTCCGAGTCATGGGAGATGGAGAGATTCACCTCAAGGGATGCACTTTCCTCCACAAAACTATTGGGAGCAAATCAACACCTCCCTAAGAGAACTGAGTTCCAACATGGGACAACTAAGGGTGGAGCACCAAGAACACTCCATTCTCCTCCATGAAATTAGAGAAGATCAAAGAATCATGAGAGAGGAGCAACAAAGACAAGGAAGAGACATTGAGGAGCTCAAGCACTCCATAAGACCTTCAAGAGGAAGAACAAGCCGCCATCACTAAGGTGGACCCGTTCTTTAATCTCCTTGTTCTTTATTCTTCTGTTTTTCGAAAATTTATGCTTATGTTTGTCCATGTTTGTGTCTTATGATCATTAGTGTCTTAGTGTCTATGCCTTAAAGTTATGAATGTCCTATGAATCCATCACCTTTCTTAAATGAAAATTGTTTTATCACAAAAGAACAAGAAGTGCAGGATTTCGAATTCATCTTTAAAACTAGCTTAATTAGTTTGATGTGGTGGCAATACTTTTTATTTTCTGAATGTATGCTTGAACAGTGCATATGTCTTTTGAATTTGTTGTTCATGAATGTTAAAATTGTTGGCTCTTGAAAGAATGATGAAAAAGGAGACATGTTACTGAGGATCTGAAAAATCATAAAAATGATTCTTGAAGCAAGAAAAAGCAGTGAATACAAAAAAAAAAGAAGGAGAAAAACGAAAAAAAGGGGAGAAAGAAAAAGAAAAGAAAAAGAAAGAAATAAAGTTGTGATCCAAGGCAAAAAGAGTGTGCTTAAGAACCCTGGACACCTCTAATTGGGGACTTTAGCAAAGCTGAGTCACAATCTAAAAAGGTTCACCCAATTATGTGTCTGTGGCATGTATGTATCCGATGGTAATACTGGAAGACAGAGTGCTTTGGGCCACGGCCAAGACTCAATAAGTAGCTGTGTTCAAGAATCATCATACTTAACTAGGAGAATCAATAACACTATCTGGATTCTGAGTTCCTAAAGAAGCCAATCATTCTGAATTTCAAAGGATAAAGTGAGATGCCAAAACTGTTCGGAGGCAAAAAGCTACTAGTCCCGCTCATCTAATGTGGAGCTAAGTTTCATTGATAATTTGGAGTCTATAGTATATTCTCTTCTTTTTATCTTATTTGATTTTCAGTTGCTTGGGGACAAGCAACAATTTAAGTTTGGTGTTGTGATGAGCGGATAATTTATACCCTTTTTGGCATCGTTTTTAGTATGTTTTTAGTATGATCTAGTTAGTTTTTAGTATATTTTTATTAGTTTTTAGTTAAAATTCACTTTTCTGGACTTTACTATGAGTTTGTGTGTTTTTCTGTGATTTCAGGTATTTTCTGGCTGAAATTGAGGGACCTGAGCAAAAATCTGATTCAGAGACTGAAAAGGACTGCAGATGCTGTTGGATTCTGACCTTCCTGCACTCGAAGTGGATTTTCTGGAGCTACAGAAGCCCAATTGGCGCGCTCTTAACGGCGTTGGAAAGTAGACATCCTGAGCTTTCCAGCAATATATGATAGTCCATACTTTGTCCAAGATTTGATGGCCCAAACTGGCGTTCAAAGTCACCCTCAGAAATTCCAGCGTTAAACGCCGGAACTGGCACCTAAATGGGAGTTAAACGCCCAAACTGGCATAAAAGCTGGCGTTTAACTCTAGGAAGAGTCTCTACACAAAAATGCTTCATTTCTCAGCCCAATCACACACCAAGTGGGCCCGGAAGTGGATTTTTATGTCATTTACTCATCTCTGTACACCCTAGGCTACTAGTTCTCTATATATAGGACCTTTTACTATTGTATTTTCATCTTGGGACATCTAGTTCTTAGATCATTGGGAGGCTGGCCTCACGGCCATGCCTAGACCTTGTTCTTATGTATTTTCAACGTTGGAGTTTCTACACACCATAGATTAAGGTGTGGAGCTCTGCTGTACCTCGAATATTAATGCAATTACTATTGTTCTTCTATTCAATTCCGCTTGTTCTTTGTCCAAGATATCACTCGTTCTTCAACTTGATGAATGTGATGATCCGTGTGACTCATCATCATTCTCACTTATGAACAAAGTGACTGACAACCACTTCTGTTCTACAAGCAAACAAGGCTCTAGTGTTTATCTCTTGGATTCCTGATACACGATGCATGGTTGATCGCCTGACAATTGAGTGCTCGCCTGACAAACGAGCCAGCCATTCTGTGAGATCAGAGTCTTCGTGGTATAGGCGAGAATTGATGGCGGCATTCAAGAGAATCCGGAAGGTCTAACCTTGTCTGTGGTATTCTGAGTAGGATTCAATGATTGAATGACTGTGACGTGCTTCAAACTCCTAGCAGGCGGGGCGTTAGTGACAGACGCAAAAGAATCAATGGATTCTATTCCGGCCTGACCGAGAACCGACAGATGATTAGCCATGCTGTGACAGAGCATAGGAATGTTTTCACTGAGAGGATGGGAGGTAGCCACTGACAACGGTGAAACCCTACATACAGCTTGCCATGGAAAGGAGTAAGAAGGATTGGATGAAGACAGTAGGAAAGCAGAGAGACGGAAGGGAAAGCATCTTCATTCGCTTATCTGAAGCCCTCACCAATGATATACATAAGTATCTCTATCTTTATCTTTATGTTTCATTCATATATCATCTATACCCATTTGAGTCTGCCTGACTAAGATTTACAAGGTGACCATAGCTTGCTTCATACCAACAATCTCCGTGGGATCGACCCTTACTCACGTAAGGTATTACTTGGACGACCCAGTGCACTTGCTGGTTAGTTGTGCGAAGTTGTAGTGATCACAATTTCGTGCACCACAAACCAACGAGGAAGTTCCTCGACCGATTTAATGATGATTGTTTGGATATTGATGGCCTGACGGACTCAGTGGCAAGTATGTACCTAACCAATGGTCTGATGAATGAGGATTTTAGAAAATACCTCACCACCAAACTCATCTAGATGATGCAAGAGATTCAGAAATGTTGCAAGGAAATACATTAATGACGAGGAGGTCAGCTTGGTAGTAACTGCCAACAAACGGCAGCCAGCTAGCCATCTAGCCCGTCAGCCCGGCAATGCCGAAAAGCAAAGAGAAGTGGCAAGAGAAAGGACATTCGAAAAATCATTTAAACTATTTTTCCAGGTGGATAAGTTCACTAACTATACCCCCTTTAACTGCTCCCATCAATGAGGTCTACCAACAGACTGCAGAGAAGGGTATACTAGCCAAACTAAGGCAGCTCAAGGACAGGACAGGGGGAACGAAAGCCTTTACTGTGATTACCACAACGGTTTTGGCCACAAAATGTAAGATTATTTTGACTTGAAAGATGCACTGGAACAAGCCATCCAAGAAGGAAAGCGAGCTGAGTTCTCACAATTCACCCCTGGCACTACTCCAACGATGTTGGTAAATGTAGTGGTGGGAAGGGATGCCCCACCTAAGTCGAAGTCAGTGGCGAAGAAGGATGCCAAGGTGCTAGCCGTTTCCTCAGGAAGCTCCAAGGTCCATTTCGAGGAACTCCCTGAGATATCATTTAGCTCGGGAGCACATTGATGCCATGACCTTCCTAAGGACCCGCCAATGGTAATCACGGCGAAGATCGGGACTGGCCTAATCAAACGGATCTTAGTGGACACAAGGGCTGATTCGAACATCATGTTCGAAACCTGTTCGATATCCTAGGACTCAAGGAGACTAACCTCAAGGACCACCGTCATGGGGTCGTAGGATTGGGTGACAACTACATCAAGCTTGACGGATCTGTCACCTTCCCAATCTGTGTGGGTTCCGAAGAGAGCCAGAAGTTGGCAATGGCAGAGTTTGTGGTCTTAAGGGATTCTACGGCATATAGCGTCATCCTTGGCAGAAGAACCATCAACCAACTGTCGACCATCATTTGCACGAAGCTCCTTACAATAAAATTTGTGGCGGACAACAGATATGTGGGGTTGATCCGGGGAGACTTGGAAATGGCAGTTGCTTGTGACAACGCCAGCTTTACACTCAGAAAGAAATCAAATGAAGCAGCCGGGGTGTTTTTGGCGGACCTAGAAGCCAGAGTTGATGAGACCGAGGCCTGAACCATAAGGAGACCTGGAGAAATTTCGGGTAGGGGATAGAGAGGATAAGTTTATGTTCGTAAACCAAAACATCCCCCATGAATTGAAGGAAGCGCTCATGGAGGCCATTAGAGCAAATGGAGATCTTTTCGCCTGGACTCTAGCTAACATGTCAGGGATAGACCCTGACTTCATGTCGCACCGCTTGGCCGTGAAGCTGGAGGCCCAACTGTAACACCCTACCACACAGAGTCTTATGCTCAAGTCATAAAGTTAAGGTGGCAAGGTATTACGACCACTAAAAGTAAAAATATATATATAATAATAGTTGAAAGGAATTTTAACTAGAAGCCAGTGAAGAAGAGTTAAGCAAAGCGTTAAACAAAAAATCGCATCAATCGGCTTCTGACTCGGCTCGCTGATGATTGGATTTTTGCGTGGTTTAGAATTTCACAATAAATTCTTGTTGCAAGTATAGTTTCTAAACCAACAAGAATCCTCTCATACAAAAATTTGGTTG
Organism: Arachis stenosperma; assembly: GCF_014773155.1. Classification (NCBI taxonomy): domain Eukaryota; kingdom Viridiplantae; phylum Streptophyta; class Magnoliopsida; order Fabales; family Fabaceae; genus Arachis; species Arachis stenosperma. Next base: position 107,007,490 of record NC_080386.1, on the reverse strand, counting down.
TCACAAGTAAGAAACCCCTATAAAAATAAACCGAAGTATTCAAACCTCGGGTCGTCTCTCAAAGGAATTACAGGGAAGTGTTCTTGCTATTGGTTACGGACATGTATATTTTGAGTTTTTTTTTTTTTTGTTAAGAAACAAGAATTGTAAATTGCAAAAGAACAAAACTAATGACTAGAAAAGCTCTTGGCAATGTGTGAGAACTAGAAGTCCTATCCTCATTATCATCATCAATTGTGACAACAATTATTCATTGCTCCACTTAGTTAACCTCTAACTATGAAGGAAAGTCAAGTGGAAGTAATCAATTTGATTCCTCAAGTCCTAGTCAACTCCTAAGGAAAGACTAGCTTTAGTAGAATTCAAATCAATTAGCAACTTTTAATTATCAATCAACGAAAGTATTAGATAACTCAAGAGTCTCCAATTACTCAACCAAGGCCAAGAGGAGAAAAATCTATTCTAGTATCCTTCCAAGCATTTTATCAAAAACTTGGAAGGCATAAAAGGAAAGTAAAATCAAATTGCAAGAAAAGTAGATCTACACTACCAATTACAAGGAAATTAAACACAACAAATCAAATCAACAATAAAGGAACATGAATCATAATTTGCAATAAAAGAGAAATAGAAGAAACAAGAGTGCATCAACATAAAAGTAAAGAATTACAAGGAGTAAAGTACAAAACTAGAGAGAGGAAAGGTAGAGGAGTAAGAATTGATAAAGGAAAAGTAAATCAAAGCATGAACTAAACCTAGATCTAAAAAATCCTAATCTAGATCTAATCCTAATTCTAGAGAGAAGAAAGAGCTTATCTCTCTAAAAAACTAACTAAAGCATTTCCCTCCAAAATTCAATTATGACTCTCCCCCCTTGACTCCTTTTGGTTTCTGCATGAAATAGGCTCAGAAGTGAGTTGGATTTGGGCCTAGAAGGCCCAGAAATCGCCCCCAGCGGATTCACTTTAATGAGGTCACATGCGAGCATCGACGCGTACGCGTGGGTCACGCGTACATGTCGCTTGACATTTTCCATCCTCGCGTATGCGTCATGTACGCATACGTGTCGCCATGCGACTTCACTTTCCACGCGTGCGCGTCTGCTGCGCGTGCGCATCAATGAATGCATCCAAAATCCTTGATTTTCCATGAGTTCTCCACTTGCATGCTTTTCCTCTTCACCCCTTTGATCCATTCCTAGTCTTTTCAATCTGAATTCACTAACAAACATATCAAGGCATCTAGTGGAATCAAAGGTGAATTAAAATTAACCAATTAAGGTCTAAAAAGCATGTTTTCACACTTAAGTACAAATTAGGAGACAATCATGAAACCATGCTATTTCATTGGATAAATGTGGGAAAAATGGATAGAATCCACCTAAATTAGGCACAAAATATACCACAAAATAGTGGTGCATCACTCGCAAAGAATTCCAAAGATAAATATAGCAAGACTTCTGACTCGGCTCGCAAAGTTAGAACCGGACAAAGCAAATACACACACACGCACACACACGCACACACACACACGCACACACACACACACACACACACACACACACACATATAAGATTCTCAAAAGATCCAGAATACAATTTATAGAACCTGTTTCTCCAAGTCGACCTTTAGGAGGGACAAAAACATAAAATATACATAGGGAGATATAATAGTATCTATATGTACAACTTAACCAAAACATAAACACAAAGGACTAGGATCCTTCGCTGACAGAAGCTCCCAGAATGCTTCAACGAGGTGCGTCTCGACCTGTATCTGAAAACCACAACATATGTATGGGTGAGAACCAAAGGTTCTCAGCATGGTAACAGTATCCACATAACTAACAAATGAGGTCATGAGAATGCCAAAGGCAATCCTAGAACTTCTGACAACAGATTATAAAACTTGGTGGACGAAATTGTGATCAATAATATTGGCTCTTTGGTATGTACACAAAAACTATTGTGGCTCTTGGTTAAATTCACAACTCCGTTCAACTAACCAGCAAGTGTACTGGGTCGTCCAAGTAATAAACCTTACGTGAGTAAGGGTCGATCCCACAGAGATTGTTGGTATGAAGCAAGCTATGGTCACCTTGCAAATCTCAGTTAGGCAGATTAAAATTGTTTAAGATTTCGGAAATTAATAAAAAGAAGAAATAATAAAAGGGATAGAATACTTATGCAGATTCATTGGTAGGAATTTCAGATAAGTGAATGGAGATGCTGTATGACTCAAGGACGCCTGCTCTCCTACTGCTTCTACTCAATCCTTCTTACTCCTTTCCATGGCAAGCTTTGTTTAGGGGTTCACCATCAGCGGTGGCTACTTTCAATCCTCTCGGGAAAATGATCCTATGCGGCTGTCACTCGCACGGCTAATCGTCTGGAGGCATCACCCATGGTTGATGGCTACATCCCATCCTCGCAGTGAAAACTAATGCTCACGCACTCTGTCACAGTACGGCTAATCACTGGTTGGTTCCCGCGCCTACTGGAATAGAATCTCTTGATTCTTTTGCGTCTGTCACTAACGCCCAGCACTTGCAAGTTTGAAGCACGTCACAGTCATTCATTACTGGAATCCTACTCGGAATACCACAGACAAGGTTAGACTTTCCGGATTCCCAGGATCCTACTCGGAATACCACAGTCAAGGTGAGACTTTCCGGATCCTCATAAATGCCGCCATCTATCTAGCTTATACCATGAAGATTCTGTTGGGGAATCTAAGAGATACACGTTCAAGCTCGGTTGCATGTAGAACGGAAGTGGTTGTCAATCACGCGCGTTCATAAGTGAGAATGATAATGAGGGTTATCTAACTCATCACATTCATCATGTTCTTGGGTACGAATGAATATCTTGGAATAAGAATAAAAGAGGAGTTGAATAAAAGAAAATAGAATTTCATTAATACTTGAGGTACAGCAGAGCTCCACACCCTTAATCTATGGTGTGCAGAAACTCCACCGTTGAAAATACATAAGTGAAAGAGGTTCAGGCATGGCCGAATGGCCAGCCCTCTCCATGATCAAGTGACCGAATATTCAAAGAGATTAAACTGTCAAAAGATGTCTAATACAATAGATAAATGTCCTATATATACTAGACTAGCTACTAGGGTTTACATGAGTGAGTAATTGATACATAAATCCACTTCCGGGGCCCACTTGGTGTGTGTTTGGGCTGAGCTTGATTTATCCACGAGCTGAGGCTTCTCTTGGAGTTGAACTTCGAGTTATGACGTGTTTTGGGCGTTCAACTCCGGATCATGACGTTTTTCTGGCGTTTAACTCCAGACAGCAGCATGAACTTGGCGTTCAACGCCAAGTTACGTCGTCAATTTCCGAATAAAGTATGGACTATTATATATTGCTGGAAAGCCCTGGATGTCTACTTTCCAACGCCGTTGAGAGCGCGCCATTTGATGTTCTGTAGCTCCAGAAAATCCATTTTGAGTGCAGGGAGGTCAGATTCCAACAGCATCAGCAGTCCTTTTGTCAGCCTTTTTCAGAGTTTTGCTCAAATCCCTCAATTTCTGCCAGAATTTACCTGAAATCACAGAAAAACACACAAACTCATAGTAAAGTCCAGAAATGTGAATTTAACATAAAAACTAAGGAAAACATCCCTAAAAGTAGCTTGAACTTACTAAAAACTACCTAAAAACAATGCCAAAAAGCGTATAAATTATCCGCTCATCACAACACCAAACTTAAATTGTTGCTTGTCCCCAAGCAACTGAAAATCAAATAGGATAAAAAGAAGAGAATATACTATAAATTTCAAAATATCAATGAATATTAATTATAATTAGATGAGCGGGACTTGTAGCTTTTTTGCTTCTGAACAGTTTTGGCATCTCACTTTTTCCTTTGTAGTTTAGAGGGATTGGCGTCTCTGGGGAACTTAGAATTTGGGATAGTGTTATTGACTTTCTTAGTTAAGCATGTTGATTCTTGAACACAGCTACTTATGAGTCTTGGCCGTGGCCCTAAGCACTTTGTTTTCCAGTATTACCACCGGATACATAAATGCCACAGACACATAACTGGGTGAACCTTTTCAGATTGTGACTTAGCTTTGCTAAAGTCCCCAGTTAGTGGTGTCCAGAGCTCTTAAGCACACTCTTTTGCCTTGGATCACGACTTTAACCACTTAGTCTCAAGCTTTTCACTTGGACCTTCATGACACAAGCACATGGTTAGGGACAGCTTGATTTAGCCGCTTAGGCCTGGATTTTATTTCCTTGGGCCCTCCTATCCATTGATGCTCAAAGCCTTGGATCCTTTTTACCCTTGCCTTTTGGTTTTAAGGGCTATTGGCTTTTTCTACTGCTCCTTCTTTTTCTATATACTCTTTTTAGCTCCAATTTTTTTTTCAACTGCTTTTTCTTTCTTCAAGAATCAATTTCATGATTTTTCAGATCATCAATAACATTTCTCTTTGTTCATCATTCTTTCAAGAGCCAACAATTTTAACACTCATAAACAACAATATCAAAAGACATATGCACTGTTCAAGCATTCATTCAGAAAACAAAAAGTATTGTCACCACATCAATATAATTAAATTAAATTCAAGGATAAATTCGAAATTCATGTACTTCTTGTTCTTTTGAATTAAAACATTTTTCTTTTAAGAGAGGTGAAGGAGTAATGGATTTTATTCATAGCTTTAAGGCATGGTTACATACTAATGATCATGAAATAAAGACACAAAACATAAATAAACACAATATTAAAAACCGAAAACAGAAAGAAATAAAGAACAAGGAATGAATCCACCTGAGTGAGGGTGGCGCCTTCTTGAAGGTCCAATGGTGCTCTTTGAGCTCCTCTATGTCTCTTCCTTGTTTCTGTTGAATGATTCCCAGTAATTTTGGTGTTCCTACCCTTAGTTGCTTCCAATATTTATGTGGAGGACAACTTATCCCCTGAGGTATCTTAGGGATCTCTTGATTTGCAGCCACATGTTCTACCTATTTTGAGATGAAGGCTTCTAATGGCACTGGTTGAATTCACAATTCCGTTCAACTAACCAGCAAGTGTACTGGGTCGTCCAAGTAATAAACCTTACGTGAGTAAGGGTCGATCCCACAGAGATTGTTGGTATGAAGCAAGCTATGGTCACCTTGTAGATCTCAGTCAGGCGGATTAAACATGATACTTGATTAGATTCAAATAATAAAATAGAAATAATAAAAGGGATAGAATACTTATGCCGATTTATTGGTGAGAATTTCAGATAAGTGGATGGAGATGCTGTATGGCTCAAGGACGCCTGCTCTCCTACTGCTTCTACTCAATCCTTCTTACTCCTTTCCATGGCAAGCGTTGTTTAGGGGTTCACCATCAGCGGTGGCTACTTTCAATCCTCTCGGGAAAATGATCCTATGCGGCTTATATTTTCCATCTCCCAAGACTCAGAGGTGGAAGCTTTTGTCTTCCCTTTGAGGTTTCTCTGGCCTTAGGTGCCATTAATGGTAATGGAAAAGCAAAAAAGCTATGCTTTTAGCACACCAAACATAAAATATTGCTCGCCCTCGAGCAAGAAAAGAAAGAAGAGAAGAAGAAGAAGAAGATGGAGGTGAGTGAGGGGAGATGGATTCGGCTATATGGGTGGGATTGGGTGGGAAAGAGAAGTTGAATTGTAAAGGTAGGCGGGGTGTATGGGGAAGAGTGAGTGGTGAATGAAAAATAGAAGGGATGACCAAGAATGGAGAGAGAGAGGGCGAGGTAGGTCGGAATCCTGTGAGGTCCACAGGTCCTGAGGTGTCAAGGAATTCCATCCCTGCACCAAATAGGCATGTAAAATGCCTTCGTGCACCATTCTGGCGTTCAAACACCCATTGGTGCATGTTCTGGGCGTTCAACGCCCATGTAATGCATGTTTCTGGCGTTGAACGCCAGTTTCATGCTTGTTTCTGGCGTTCAGCGCCAGTTTGTCCTTTCTGTGCACGTTCCTGGCGTTTAACGCCAGGTTGTTGCTTGTTTCTGGCGTTCAGCGCCAGAATGGTGCTCTGTTCTGGCGTTGAACGCCGACCAGATGCACCTTACTGGCGTTGAACGCCAGTCTGCGCTGCCTCCAGGGTGAAAATTTTTTTCTTCTGTTTTTGACTCTGTTTTTAATTTTTTTGATTTTTTTCGTGACTCCTCATGATCATGTACCTAATAAAACACAAAAATAAACAAGAAACAAAATAAAATAAAATTAGATAAATAAAATTGGGTTGCCTCCCAACAAGCGCTTCTTTAATGTCAATAGCTTGACAGTGGCTCTCATGGAGCCACATGGTGATCAGGTCAATTTAGTGTGTAGTCCCAACACCAAACTTAGAGTTTGGATATGGGGTTTGAACACCAAACTTAGAGTTTGGTTGTGGCCTCACAACACCAAACTTAGAGTTTGACTGTGTGAGCTCTTCTTGACTCTGAACTGAGAGAAGCTCTTCATGCTTACTCTCTTTTGTCATAGAGGGATGGCCATGTGCCTGAAACACAAGGTAGTCCCCATTCAATTGAAGGACTAACTCACCTCTGTTGACATCTATCACAGCTCCTGCTGTGGCTAGGAAAGGTCTTCCTAGGATGATGCATTCATCATCTTCCTTCCTAGTGTCTAGGATTATGAAATCAGTAGGGATGTAAAGGCCTTCAACCTTTACTAGCACGTCCTCTACTAACCCATAAGCTTGTCTCAATGACTTGTCTGCCAATTGCAATGAGAACAAGGCAGGCTGTACCTCAATGATTCCCAGCTTCTCCATTACAGAGAGTGGCATAAGATTTATCCCTGACCCAAGATCACATAGAGCTTTTTCAAAGCTCATGGTGCCAATGGTGCAAGGTATTAAGAACTTGCCAAGATCTTGTTTCTTTTGAGGTAGAGTTCTCTGAATCCAAGTATCTAGTTCACTAATGAGCAAGGGAGGTTCACTTTCCCAAGTCTCATTACCAAACAGCTTGGCATTCAGTTTCATGATAGCTCCTAAGTATTGAGCAACTTGCTCTCCAGTCACATCTTCATTCTCTTCAGAGGATGAATATTCTTCAGAGCTCATGAATGGCAGAAGGAGATTTAAAGGAATCTCTATGGTCTCTAGATGAGCCTCAGATTCCTCAGGATCCTTAATAGGAAACTCCTTCTTGCTTGAGGAACGTCCCAGGAGGTCTTCCTCACTAGGATTTTCGTCCTCCTCCTCCTTTGTGCATTCGGCCATATTGACTATGTCAATGGCCTTGCACTCTCCTTTTGGATTTTCTTCTGTATTGCTTGGGAGAATACTGGGAGGAGTTTCAATAACTTTCTTACTCAGCTGGCCGCTTGTGCCTCCAGATTTCTAATGGAGGATCTTGTTTCATTCATGAAACTGAAAGTGGCCTTTGACAGATCAGAAACTATATTGGCTAAATTAGAATTGTTTTGTTCAGAGTTCTCTGTCTGTTGCTGAGAAGATGATGGATATGGCTTACTATTGTTCAGCCTATTGCGTCCACCATTGTTAAAGCCTTGTTGAGGCTTTTGTTGATCCTTCCAGGAGAAATTTGGATGATTTCTCCATGATGAGTTATAGGTGTTTCCATAAGGTTCACCCATGTAATTAACCTCTGCCATGGCAGGGTTCTCAGGATCATAAGCTTCTTCAGAAGCTGCCTCTCTAGTACTGTTGGATGCATGTTGCAATCCATTCAGATTTTGAGAGATTATGTTGACCTGTTGAGTCAACATTTTGTTCTGAGCCAATATGGCATTCAGAGCATCAATTTCAAGAACTCCTTTCTTCTGAGGTATCCCATTGTTCACAGAATTCCTCTCAGAAGTGTACATGAACTGGTTATTTGCAACCATGTCAATGAGTTCTTGAGCCTCTTCAGGCGTTTTCTTCAGGTGAATAGATCCACCTGCAGAATGGTCCAATGACATTTTCGAAAATTCAGAGAGGCCATAATAGAATATATCTAATATGGTCCATTCTGAAAACATGTCAGATGGACATCTCTTGGTCAACTGCTTGTATCTTTCCCAAGCTTCATAGAGGGATTCACCATCTTTTTGTTTGAAGGTTTGAACATCCACTCTCAGCTTGCTCAGCTTTTGAGGAGGAAAGAATTTATCCAAGAAGGCAGTGACCAGCTTATCCCAGGAGTCCAGGCTATCCTTAGGTTGTGAATCCAACCAGATTCTAGCTCTGTCTCTTACAGCAAAAGGGAAAAGCATGAGTCTGTAGACTGCAGGATCAACTCCATTCGTCTTTACAGTCTCACAGATCTGCAAGAACTCAGTTAAAAACTGATAAGGATCTTCAGATGGAAGTCCATAAAACTTGCAGTTTTGTTGCATTAAAGCAACTAGTTGAGGCTTTAGCTCAAAGTTATTGGCTCCAATGGCAGGAATGGAGATGCTTCTTCCATCAAATTTGGACGTTGGCTTTGTGAAGTCACCAAGCATTCTCCTTGCATTATTATTATTTTCGGCTGCCATCTCCTTCTCTTGTTCTAATGTTTCTGAAAGGTTACCTTTAGAATAATTAAATTTAGCTTCTCTTAATTTTCTCTTCAGAGTCCTTTCAGGTTCTGGATCAATTTCAACAAGAGTGCCTTTTTCCCTGTTCCTGCTCATATGAAAGAGAAGAAAACAAGAAAAGAAAGAGGAATCCTCTATGTCACAGTATAGAGATTCCCTTATGTTAGTAGAAGAAGAAAGGGGGTAGAAGAATGAAGAAGAGGGTTCGGATTTTTGAATGAAGAGAGGTGAAGAGAAGTGTTAGTAATTAAATAATTAAATAGAAGAAGAAAAGAGAAGAGAGATTTCGAAAATAATTTTGAAAAAGGGTTAGTGGTTTTCGAAAATTAGAAATAAATTATAATTAAAATTTAAACATGAAACAATTAATTAATTAAAAAGAATTTTTGAAAAAAGAGAGGGAGAATTTTCGAAAATTAGAGAGGGAAAAGTGGTTAGGTGGTTTTGAAAAAGATAAGAAACAAACAACAAGTTAGTTAGTTGATTGAAAAAGATTTGAAATCAAAATTTAAAAAGATAAGAGGATAAGAAGTTAGATAAGATATTTTGAAATCAAATTTTGAAAAAGATAAAGTTTTTGAAAAAGATAAGATAAAAAGATAAAAAGATTTTTAAGAAAAAAGATATTTTGAAAAAGATTTAATTTTTAAAATTACTTAGCTAACAAGAAACTACAAGATAAGATTCTAGAACTTAAAGATTGAACCTTTCTTAACAAGAAAGTAACAAACTTCAAATTTTTGAACTAATCACATTAATTGTTAGCTAATTTTCGAAAATATAATATAAAGATAAGAAAAAGATTTTTGAAAAATAATTTTTAAAATTTTCGAAAATAATAAAAAAATGAAAAAGATATAATTTTTGAAAAAGATTTTGAAAAGATAAAATTTTTTTAAAATTGAAATTTTGACTTGACTTGTAAGAAACAACTAATTTTGAAAATTTTTGACCAAGTCAATCCCAAAATTTCAAAATTTTGGAGGGAAATAAGGAAAAGATATTTTTTTTATTTTTGAATTTTTAATTATGAGAGAGAAAAACAACAAAAATACTCAATGCATGAAATTTTTAGATCAAAACAATGAATGCATGCAAGAATGCTATGAATGTCAAGATGAACACCAAGAACACTTTGAAGATCATGATGAACATCAAGAACATTATTTTGAAAAATTTTTGATGCAAAGGAAACATGCAAGACACCAAACTTAGAAATCTTTAATGCATGGAAAATATGAATGCACAAGTGCACAAGAAAAACAACAAACAACACATAACAAGAAATCATCAAGATCAAACAAGAGGACTTATCAAGAACAACTTGAAGATCATGAAGAACACTATGAATGCATGAGATTTTTTTGAAAAAATGCAAGAAAAATTTTTAAAACATGCAATTGACACCAAATTTAAAAATTGACTCAAGACTCAAACAAGAAACACAAAATATTTTTGATTTTTAAAATTTTCTAATTTTTTTGGATTTTTATTAAATTTTTTTCGAAAATATATTTTAGAAAAACGAAAAAGAAAAGAAAAAAAATTCGAAAAAGATTTTTGAAAAGAAAATTACCTAATCTGAGCAACAAGATGAACCGTCAGTTGTCCATACTCGAACAATCCCCGACAACGGCGCCAAAAACTTGGTGGACGAAATTGTGATCAATAATATTGGCTCTTTGGTATGTACACAAAAACTATTGTGGCTCTTGGTTAAATTCACAACTCCGTTCAACTAACCAGCAAGTGTACTGGGTCGTCCAAGTAATAAACCTTACGTGAGTAAGGGTCGATCCCACAGAGATTGTTGGTATGAAGCAAGCTATGGTCACCTTGCAAATCTCAGTTAGGCAGATTAAAATTGTTTAAGATTTCGGAAATTAATAAAAAGAAGAAATAATAAAAGGGATAGAATACTTATGCAGATTCATTGGTAGGAATTTCAGATAAGTGAATGGAGATGCTGTATGACTCAAGGACGCCTGCTCTCCTACTGCTTCTACTCAATCCTTCTTACTCCTTTCCATGGCAAGCTTTGTTTAGGGGTTCACCATCAGCGGTGGCTACTTTCAATCCTCTCGGGAAAATGATCCTATGCGGCTGTCACTCGCACGGCTAATCGTCTGGAGGCATCACCCATGGTTGATGGCTACATCCCATCCTCGCAGTGAAAACTAATGCTCACGCACTCTGTCACAGTACGGCTAATCACTGGTTGGTTCCCGCGCCTACTGGAATAGAATCCCTTGATTCTTTTGCGTCTGTCACTAACGCCCAGCACTTGCAAGTTTGAAGCACGTCACAGTCATTCATTACCGGAATCCTACTCGGAATACCACAGACAAGGTTAGACTTTCCGGATTCCCAGGATCCTACTCGGAATACCACAGACAAGGTGAGACTTTCCGGATCCTCATAAATGCCGCCATCTATCTAGCTTATACCACGAAGATTCTGTTGGGGAATCTAAGAGATACACGTTCAAGCTCGGTTGCATGTAGAACGGAAGTAGTTGTCAATCACGCGCGTTCATAAGTGAGAATGATAATGAGGGTTATCTAACTCATCACATTCATCATGTTCTTGGGTACGAATGAATATCTTGGAATAAGAATAAAAGAGGAATTGAATAAAAGAAAATAGAATTTCATTAATACTTGAGGTACAGCAGAGCTCCACACCCTTAATCTATGGTGTGCAGAAACTCCACCGTTGAAAATACATAAGTGAAAGAGGTTCAGGCATGGCCGAATGGCCAGCCCTCTCCATGATCAAGTGACCGAATATTCAAAGAGATTAAACTGTCAAAAGATGTCTAATACAATAGATAAATGTCCTATATATACTAGACTAGCTACTAGGGTTTACATGAGTGAGTAATTGATGCATAAATCCACTTTCGGGGCCCACTTGGTGTGTGTTTGGGCTGAGCTTGATCTATCCACGAGCTGAGGCTTCTCTTGGAGTTGAACTTCGAGTTATGACGTGTTTTGGGCGTTCAACTCCGGATCATGACGTTTTTCTGGCGTTTAACTCCAGACAGCAGCATGAACTTGGCGTTCAACGCCAAGTTACGTCGTCAATTTCCGAATAAAGTATGGACTATTATATATTGCTGGAAGGCCCTGGATGTCTACTTTCCAACGCCATTGAGAGCGCGCCATTTGGAGTTCTGTAGCTCCAGAAAATCCATTTTGAGTGTAGGAAGGTCAGATTCCAACAGCATCAGCAGTCCTTTTGTCAGCCTTTTTCAGAGTTTTGCTCAAATCCCTCAATTTCAGCCAGAATTTACCTAAAATCAAAGAAAAACACACAAACTCATAGTAAAGTCCAGAAATGTGAATTTAACATAAAAACTAAGGAAAACATCCCTAAAAGTAGCTTGAACTTACTAAAAACTACCTAAAAACAATGCCAAAAAGTGTATAAATTATCCGCTCATCAAAAACTTAAAAATTTAAAACGGAAACCATAAACATGGTGGTTCTCTAAGGTTCATCAATTTAACTAAACTCTAACTAAAACTCTCGACTATTCTCCCTTCCTCCATAATCCTCCCAAACACCAGTAGAACTACATAGACAAACAAAACAGACAAAGTAAACACAAGTAGAATACAGATACGGCAAGTAGCAATTATAGCAGGTAAGCATAGATTATCAATTAGGCAATCTCTTAAAATGCAAACTCAAACAAAACAGACAAATGCATATGATTAATACCTGCCCTATGCCTGATGATATCATCTGTCGGTTATATAGCCAACCCGACATGTCCTGGTAACTAACCATGGACTGAAACACCCATTGCGGAGCAAGTAGATTTGAGCTACAACCCCTTTACTACTACCCGCTTAACTCAGAGCCAGTAGAATAACCACTATTGCGGCTACTACCCAGGCGGGTGTTTAAGCTCAACCTGGAGCAAGTGGAATAATCCACTACTGTTGCTACTACCCACACGTCACAAACACTGACTTAGAGCAAGTGGGACAAGGCAAAATCCTTGCTACTGCCCAGGTATCTCAATCACTGACCTGGAGCAAGCGCACAGTCCTTGCTACTACTTAGGTATCTCATTCAATAATTCATTCAATCTCAAGTCAAACATTAAGTATAATTCATAATCATTTCATCATTTTCATAATTTTCCTTTCTCATCTCATACCCGGAACAAGTGGACAACACCATTGCCTACTACCTGGGGTTCACATATCACATTCATTTACAAACCCTCATTTTCAAACTTCCTAAATCATCATTCATTACTTCAAACCTTTCTTCACAAAATTTACATGATCTCACCGATGACAATCTTAACTTTCCAAGCTTCATAAATACCAACCAATCCCAATTCATCAATAACATCAACATTCCAATAACATCATCCTTATTATTTACCAATCCTCACATGCAGTATTAAACACATCATTCATACAACATACAATCCAACCACTCAACTCAACAACACTAACAACAAGTACTCTTATGTTCATTAATCAAATCAACAACCGACTTCAATCTAAACTTATTCTATAGTCATCTAGCCTAAGTTTTCACAAGACATTATATTTTAGTTATGAGAAACTGAAACCATACCTTGGCCGATCTCTCCCTAATGCCAAAGCACCACAAAATACCTTTGCTCCTCAAGTGTCCAAAGTGTCGAATCTTTATTGACGAAGACTCAACCTCCACGGTCCACTTCCTATTCACCAATATCACCTAATTTGCCTCCAACATCATTATTATTGTTCCAATTCACATTTACACAACTTAATTTCACACAATTACATACACAACCACTAATTTCACTACCCAATCTCATTTAATTAAAGGATTCACAAGAGTTATGAGTTTTTTACCATTACCGACAAGCAATTGGGTAAAAACCCGATAATTTACCGTTGCCAGAGTTCATCTAAATCATCAAAATCATTCAATTCTTAAATTCTCAAAACCTAACATTTTTAAAATTGAAGGAGGAAAAACTGGGAGAAAAGATGCAGTAGTCTTATCTCATGGTTAGAATGGTTTCGAAGAGAATTTCAAGACAAACACGTGGCCACTGACGGCTCGTCAATCGGAACTCTGAATTGAAAGTTATGGTGAATTGTATTCGAGCAAGGGTTTGAGGTTTTCCCCCTTTCCCCCACCGTTTTGCACTCTCTCTCTCCCTTATCTATCTTTAATGAGCTGAAAGCTCATGGAAGGGGATTAAATAGGTTGGGCTTTGGGTCCAATATGGGCCTAATTTGTCTGATTCGGCCCGTTTCGACCCAATCTTGGGCCAAATTCTTTAAAATTAGTATCAAAATTCTTATTTTAATTAATTCTACCTCATTAAACTATAAAATTATATTTTCTAATTTTTTTATTAATAATTAATTTATTAGCTAATTATTTACTAATTTCATGGATTTTACACCAACCAGTCGTATAGCAAAAGTGGAAAATATTGTCAGAAAGAACCGACGAGGTAGCCAGACAGACAGCTAGCTTGTTGGAAGCCAGCTTCATCACAACTTCTCCACATAGCTCTCAAACATAGTGCTTGTGAAGAAGGTGAATAGAAAATAGAAGATGTGTGTTAATTACTTAGATCTCAACAAGACGTGTCCAAGGACTCGTTCCATCTTCCCAATATTTCAAGGAGGCTTCGTCGAACAAGGGTACAACGCCGAGGATTTGAGGGTCCACCCACTCAAGATAGCAGGCACCTCGACAGGAAGTACGTGAATACCCTTCCTTGCCATCTATCTTGGTAACCTACAAAATAAAAAAGAAGGGATTGCTCAGAAATAGAGCATTGATAGGAGAATCTATTTACCATATCTACGACTAACTCAAAAAGATTCTAAGAGCTAAAATCATCTTTAAAAAAATGGTAAAACCTCTTAGAGGAGGCACAAACACATCGCCAATACAACTACCACCTCTAATCTATCATTTATCAACTACGTAAAAATTACCAACTGATGGTAGTTACTACCAGTAAAAGCTACATCATGCAAAGAGACTAAAAGGCTACCACAAAATAACTTTACAACAAATAATAGCAGCAACAATAGTGGCAAAAACCACTAATCATGATGATACCACTAAAATGGCACTAATTGCCTCTCAAAACAACATACACGTTCATAAAATAAACAATAAGAACATTACAATATAGGAATAAGAAAAAAATAAGAAGAGAGTACCAACTTTGAAATGTGAAAACGAAAGAGTGAAGGAGATAAGCAAAAAGATGCACAGTAATCAAAAGACAAAAACGAAACTTGTAGAGAAAATGGATGAAATTTTGAAAGAATTCGAAAAAGAAGATGAAATTATGGAAAGCCAATTTATAGCCTCCTAATAATATGGATATTAAGGTAAATTCACATCTATTTTAAATAGTTTTAAATATTGACAAAGTAACCAATAGAAATTGAAAATACGCGAAAAGGAATGAAGCAATACACGTCTTTTCAAAATCATGTCGAGTTTTGATTCGATTTTAATCTCAGTGATATGGCTTCTCTGACAATCTACTGACAAGTCATTCAACTACATACCCAAATTCTGACCTAAAGTTCAGAACTTGGGTAGGGGGTATGTCCATATCTAGGCCCACTAGATATAACCTTAATCAGCATTCTACTAACAAGTAAGAAGGAATCTAAAATTGGACTGCACGAGCTTGGCCCAACACCGTTAGACTCAACTCATGTGGCCTTATCCATATGGATCAGACTAACTAAGATACGGATCTCTAGAACTCATACCTAACCCGACTTGGGGAGAAATTTAGATTCTACCCCTACTCCGATTACTATCCATTAAGTGGTAATCCACCTGAACATGGGGATGATTTTTTACTCTATAAGAGAATAACCATCCATGATCTTCAGAAGTCATCTCTAAAAAATGATTAAGTATTGCATTTCCACTCTATAATTATTCCAACACTCAAAGTATTTTTTTCAATCTAATCTTACTTAAAATCTAGTTAAACTTTTGACGACTTAGATATCGAAGTCCCTTACAGACAATCCATCACTGTCCAAGCGAGGATGCCAAAATCCTCTACCATCTCAATGAACAAGTCAAAATTCTTATCCAAAAATTTTTGGACCTCATGTCTAGGTCCAAGTTTACCCTGCTTTATGGTAATACTTCGAAATAATACTAACATAAAAATTATATTAATTTAAAATTATAAAATATTATTAATAATATACATTAGTTATTAGAGCAAAAAAAAGTTTAGGTTAGTTATTACTTACTTATTCTTTTATTTTCATATCATGAGAATATTTTTTTATGTCTCATATTTTAAAAATATTAAATAATTTCTTTCTCGATAATATGAGTAAATGTTTAGATTAGTTATTACTTTCTTATATTAACAAAATTTTGAAATAGTCCATTAATCTCATTTGTTTATTCTATTATATAAAAATTGAGTTTTTGTATTGAATGATAAAATTAACGTGGCATGTTTCTGAGAATGTTTCCTAATTTTTTTTTTAACTCATTAAATACAATTCATTACGATGGATTAATTATATCAACTAATTGATTTGATTAGATATTTAAGTATCACACAATTTAATATTATGTATATCAATTAATTGAATATAATTGTTAGAATATAATTAGGATCAATTAGATTAATTAGCATTATTCAACATATGTGAATATTTATTATAAGATATTACGTCTTTATTATTTTGATTCTCTTATCACCTATAAATACCCTTCTATATTGTATAATTTTACACAACTTGAATACTCACAAATCTTTTTTCTATTGCTCGCTCTCTCCTTTCTAACATGGTATAAGAGCCATGGTATTCTCCTTAAGGAGGATAAGTTGATTTTCTTCTGGTAAAATTACCGTACATACTTTTCATACTTTTCTTCTATGCCATTTTTTTCCTTCTCTTTTGTCAATGCTTTGAAGCTTTTCTGACCTCATCGATTAGCTCATCCACTACTTACTTATTCTCATGGAGAAATCATACGTTTTTTGTCACCTTCCGATAGTTTGTCATCTCTTCGCACTTTGTCACTTTTCATAAGTTTTTTGGTAGTTTGCCATTTTTTTGGCAGTTTTTCAACAGTTGACCACTTTGTGGCAGTTCTGTCTGCGTTCTCTTCCAGAAGTTCCGCATCTGCATTCTCTTCCGGCAGTTCTGTCTACGTTCCCTTCCAGCAGTTTCGTCTGCACTTCTTTCCAGCATTTTCTTCTGCGCTTCCTTCCAGCAATTTCGTCTGTGCTTCCTTGTGGCAGTTCTATCTGCGCTTCCTTGTGGCAATTTTGTCTGTGCTTCCTTCCGACAGTTCTATCTGCGCTTTCTTTAGGCAGTTCCGTCTGCACCCGTTCTATTAGTTTTTGCATTTTTTCATTTAGTTGTTTCAAGTAAGTTTCAAACTCAAGTTGTCACTTAAGTTTGAGGGGAGATGTTAGAGTATAATTAGCATCAACTAGATCAATTAGTATTATTTAACATATCTGAATATTTATTATAGGAGATTACGTCTTTATTATTTCGATTCTCTTAGCACCTATAAATATCTTTCTATATTGTATCATTCTACACAACTTGAATACGCACAAACTTTTTCTCTACTGCTCTCTCTTAGCATTTCCAATAATGATAATAAATACAATTTAATTTAATTAGAAGTTCATTGGTTTATATATATATATATATATATATATATATATATATATATATATGACAGAATAAAATTATAAAAATAATCTTTTTATCACTTTGGATATTTTAACTTTTTTTTCTTTTTTTTTCCTCTTTACGTGTAATTTTGTTTTGCGTTAACTTTGTTTAATTATTTAATGATAAATATACTCATGTTAATTCTATCATATAATTGTTTGTTTTTCTCCTATTTATTTTGATTTGTATAGTTACTATTGATCTTACTGTTTTCATTTTTTTGAATTGTTCTTTATTTTTTTATGACTTGGTAATTTAAATAAAAAAAGCAAAGAAAGAAAAAAACGATGGCTAAAGGCAGAGGTTAGAAACCTAAAGCAGCAACATCATTCCTCAGCATTATTATTATTAATATGAACTTTATTATTTCTTTTCTAACATTCTTTAATATGAGTTTCATTTTTTTCTTTATTATTATTAATACCTTTATCATTTTCTTCTCTAATTATAAATTTTCTTATAATACTTCTTGGATAAAAATTTTTTTTTGGTCTAATAGATTTTTTTTTTAAAATTCAAATTTAAATAAGATGTGCAAAGGGTAACCATTGAATTCATTTGGTAGATTATTTAAACTCTTTGTATTATCGTCATTGAAAATTTCAAAAACTATTATAAAATTTTAGATATTTTTTATTTTATTGTTCTTAAATTACACATTATACCGTGTCTTTGAAGAGTTTTATCTTTTTTGAAATAAGTGTGACATTATATACTTTTTTAAATACAAAGGGATAATGAAGTTGAAGTGGGTAACAAAATTGATTATATAATAAGATACAAATTTTTAGAATTTCTAGCACAATTGACAAATTTTTAGTTTCAAAATAAATTTTTACTGTATTTTTTATCTTTTATTTGATTTTTTAATAATTTTTTCTTGAATTTTTATTTTCTTAATTAGTTATGATTGTAATAATTCATCACAAATTTGTGTTTTGCAGAGAAAATTTATCAATCATAAAATATAAAAGACCTAACTAAAAATTTTAAAAAATGTTGATTAATCACAAAATAAAAAATTATTAATTGTACTTTAATATGTTGTAAAATATAAATTGAGGCTATTTAAAATTATTTTTTTACCATTAATGTTAACTTAAATTATAATAAGGTAAAAAATAAAAATTGTATATAATAATTTAATTTAATTATTTATACTACCAAAATTATTTTTTATTATATCCTATTTATTTTTATTCGTTGGTGATCTTTAATTGTCTATTAAAATATAAAAATTTGAATTGATTAAATTGATTTTTTTAATTAGTTCTATAATTATTGTAACATTTTCCTTGCTCAGTAATATTTTTTAATTTATTTAATCTGATTAATAATCTCTTTCTTATTTTATGCTAATTTAACTAATTAAAGTTAATAAATTTCAGTTATTTTAATTTTTGTAACTTTTTATTCTAATAATGTATTTCAATCAATGCATTAATACAATTTTAATATTTATATGTCATTAATAATAATAATCTCATTTTAAGGTGTCATTTTATCCCAAATATATATATAAAATAAATATGTCTAATTATAGAAAATTTACTATTTCTTTGTACGATTAGATTAGATATATTTATATTCAATTTATTTATTATTTAATTAGAATTAATAATATTAAAAGATTATATTAAAATTATGGTAGACTAATTATATTATTATTAATTAATTATATTAAAAGATTAAGATTATGATAGATTATTATTACTTTATTATTTTTTTATATTAATTCAGATATTTAGTTTTTTTATTATTATTTTTTATTCTCTTATTTCTATGTGTTTATTCCCATAAATCTTACTAAATTAAATAAGGTACTGTATATCTTCTTTTTATTCCTCTTTTATATATACATAAAATTTATTAAATTATTTCTTTTCCGTCTAATAATTTTGTTTCTCTTCTATTTATATTTCTTTCCTTCAATATTTTATTGGTTCTTATTTTTTAAAATTTTACTTTAATTTATGTATTTGTTCTTATTACACCTAACATTTTTTATTTATGTGTAATATACATTCTTATATATGTTATAGAAATATGATTTGATTCTATTAACTTGCCAAATTTTTTTGAAAAATCTAAAGCTAAAGCATAAAAATAAATTTATAGATATTTTACCTTTTTAACTAAAAAATATAATATTTTTTGCCATATTCGTTGAAATCCTAAGTTAAATATGAATATTGATTTTGATATAGAATAAATATATTTTAAATTTTTTTGCATCTAAAAATAATATTCTATCAATGTTAAAATTATTTAGATGGATAAGTAATACTGAATATAGAATTATTTAGGATGGATAGAACTAAGTACACCTTTTTATTGAAAATATGAATTAAAAAATATTATATCTCAATAGTTAACATCTCATTGAACCATTATATATTCAAAAGATTTTTGAAAAAATGAAATAATTTTATGTATATAATTTTTTGTAAAAATTTAATTAATCCAAAATATTTATTGTCGTTGATTAGAAAAGTAAAGTGAAATGACAATTTAATATTTGGGTAAAGTATATTTTTTATCCCTAAAATTTTTTAAAACTTTCAAAAATAGCCCTAAGTTTTAATTTGTTTCAATTTTACCCTTAATGTTTTTTATTTGCATCAATTTTATCCTTATCTTCAAATTTTTTGGTCAAACTATGGTCAACATTATTGTTTTCCAATAACACCCCCCAAAATTATATTCCCTTTCATCATCATCAAGAACGACTACCTAACACCCCCACCGCCGTTTGCGTTCCAACTCCAGCCACCGCAAGTGATGTATATCAAATTTTCCTTCTCTCTCTGTCTCTCTCTTCTATGGATCGGAGAAGACTCCATTACAGGACCCAGCATTCCACCACCGATCCCTGACCATGGCTCCAACCAACAAGAACTACAAAGCACTTGAAATCAAACCCGTCAACACTTAAGAAGAAGAAGAAGAAAAAGAAGAAGAAGCAAAACCAAAAATGGGCAACGGCAACATCGACAACAACAAAACACAACAATAACTCCATGCAACAACTCCATAACAAACAAGAGGTACATGTCCCTTCTGGTTCTCAATTACTTTCTCTTCTTTGTAGGTACCGTATCTTCAAGCATGTTCCCAAGATTTCAACAAAAATATTCTACCTTTATTGATCTTCGTCAGAATCATGCTGAGAATCAACAACCTTCTCTTTTTATAGGGCGTTTCATATCTTTCAGTTTGCAAATGTTGAAGGTAAGGTCACATGCAAGTTGTTAGAATCAAGTCAGAGATGCTCGAGTTTCTTTAGAGTGCCGATGGTGACCAGAATCCCACCAAAAAAGTCATTGTAGGACAAGTTGATGAGCTGGCGCTGATATTTGGAGGAAAATTTCATTGGAATGTCGCCGGAGAATGTGCGAGAAGATAAATCGAAGTACCAGAGGGAGTTCGTTATGTCACCGAAGAGCGTGCTGGAGAGGAGATTGTGAGTGAGGTTGAGTAGCTGGAGGTTGGCGAAGTTGAGTCCCTAGAGGTTGGTGAGGTTGAGGAGCGGCGGAGGGAGGTGGCTGGATAGGGAGTTGTTCTAGAGGTAGACTGCATGGCGGAGGAGACAGTCGGAGAGGGAGTGAGGGATGGGGCTGCTGCTGAGTGAGTTTGGGGATAATGATGAAAGAGAATAGGGTTTGGAGGGTGTTATTAGAAAAAAATAATGTTGACCGTAGTTTGACCGAAAAATTTGAAGATAAGGATAAAATTGATGCAAATCAAAAATATTAAGGATAAAATTGAAACAAATTAAAACTTAGGAGTATTTTTGAAACTTTTAGTAAACTTTAGGAAAAGATATACTTTACCCTTAATATTTCTATACTCTTCAAATATTATTTATTTATATTTTTAGCATTATTTATCATCCAATGATCACATTAATATAATTTAATTCAATAAAATTATTTATCATCATTTGATTGAATAAAAATTTTATTTTATCTAAAAATTTTAGGATTTCTCAATCTCAAGATCATCCATGTTAAATCATTAAGAAATATAACTGAGAACGTGGAAGCGTCCCTTCATTCAAGGGCATGATTGAGATCAAAGAGCTTGGCTCTTGTCATTCTTTGATCTTCGTCAACCAAAATCTTCTGTATCCCTGATAGGATTGAATCACAACTCCACTGTGGAAAAAGAGCTACGGATGTGAGTTTAATTTGTTGGAGACCAAAATCCTGAAGTCATTATTTATATTTAAGTGTGACACTCATTAAACCCTAAAACTCAAATAAAATAGTATCTATGGTTTTAATCTCATTTATCCAAATCAAAAGTAATAATGACTTATTTAATTTAATATTTATGACAATAAATGAGATCACCGTTATATAAGTCATTTAATGTAATATTACTTAATTTGCCATTAAAATTAATATATGTATTGTCCATAAATATATTAAGAAATAATAATTTCCTAACAATCTTTCGCTTGAGCTATACATATATATTTTCCTGAGATAATCACATCTTATAAATTTTTTGTGCACATCTGAATGTTATTTTCCTAATTACTTTAATAATCTAGTCTGTCTCATATATTAGTTATAAAATTATCGTAGTTTTTATCATATTAGTGTTGCAACGAAACCACGATGATCGGCATAATACTCAACCACATAGATCAAATTTGGATAAGAAAATTCATAAATTACATGCAAAAATGATCTCATGCATACCTATTTTCAAGTGGTCCAACTTGAATAAAAATTCTATTTTATTCAATGACAGACTCAGATGAAACTGCAACGGCAACGCCCAAGCTCATAGCGATAGCGACTAAGTGATGAGTCTGTGAAAGAAGACGAAAAGAACATAATAAATTCACAATGTGTGTGTGAGAGAGAGGGGGGATTTACCTAGAGAAAAGGGACTCGGTAGGAGAAAGGTGGCGACGGGTTCAACAACGACGGTAACGGGATAAGCGGCGATGGCAACATGAGCTGTGAAGGAAGATGGGAACTCTGAAGGGGGTAGGCGGCGATGGACTCAGCAACAACGATGACGGGAGTTATGAGGTTTTTGTGAAAAAGTCGAGAAAAAGAAGACTTTGGGTGAGATTGACTGGGTTTCTCTTGCATGGCTATAGAGTATGGACTAAAGCTGTGAATCACCGAATATGTGATGTGAGGCAAATCCTAATACCTAAAAAGTATTTATATGTATATATCCGAGGCGGGTACATCCTAAACCCGACCATGCCCTGTCCTGGGCAAAATATGCCCTGACTCGGGTCAAGTTATTATCTTCCCCAATCGGTTATGGACGGGTCGGGTACCCACATATTTGGATACTCCTGCCAAGTCTAACTACGTATTGATGCTTCATTTATTAAGGGTTTACCGCTAGCCAATGGATTGCTACACACAAAGTGAGATTCTAACTCCTAATAATTGTTTAAGCGGATAAATGAGATTATCACTCAACAAACTCAAATTGATTAAGACAAATACTAATTATTTTTAATATTTTAAAATTAAAAATCCTAAGAGTTTGATTTTAATTATAATTTTGTAAAAATATTTATAATAATAATTACTATATATATTTTATTTAATTTTTTTAAAAAAATTTTATATAATTTTATGTATTATCCTGTATAAAATATAGGAACATACACTAATTTATATTTAAAAATTAATTATTTAATATAAAATTTTTAAATTAATCGTTAAAAATCAAAAGTTAACAGGAGAAAATCCTCAAAAGATAAAATTTAGTTAAGCGAATAAATTTTTTCTTATCAAATCCAAAAAATGGATAAATTGAAATTAAACAAGTTATAAAAAAGTATTGAATTAAATTTCAATAAGATAATTTTAAATTTTATGAATTTTATTATTTGTAAATGTTAAATTAAATTTAACAGAATGATATTATTAAATTTTTTTATTTTTCTATCACTTTCACTCTTAAATTACTACAATAATCATTGTGATAATTATGATTACAATTTTTGTCATTGCCTATAAAAAAAATCATAATTGAGGAAATTATATTTTTAAAAGAAAAATGTTTTATTTTAACTAGAAGACTAAAATAGAACGAAATAAGATAATTTGGATAAAAATTAAAATTTTCAAACCTTAAAAATATATTAAAATTGAGTTCAAACATGAAGACTAGATCAATATTTTACTCAAAAATAAAATTATTATTTTCAGTTTTATCGTGGAGGTAAATAAAATTCTATAACATGATAAATATATACACATCTATAAAATTTTTAAATATTCTTTAAAATTCTAAGGAGTAAGTATCAAGTCTACTTACTTATAATGTAATTAATTGGCCTAAGCCATATTACAACATGATATTTGTTATTTCTCAAATATTAAACCTAACCTGCTATTGAGTTTGGTTTAACCCGGAACTTGTTAAAGGAGTTGATACATATAATATATATCAAATTTAATGTTTACAATAATATTTAAATATTTAAAATAATTATAATAAAGTATCACAAATTTCAAAAATTTTATAAATTTGCTAATTATGTAAAAATTATTTATATATGTATTTATATCTTAACAAGCCCACGTCAGTTAAGCTAATTTATAAGTTTGGATTTCGTCCATCAACAAATTTAGATTTTTAAAAGATCTAAGTCAAAATTTATTCTATGATAGGTTATATCAGACTAAACTGTAGGATAAATCTTCTAATTTATTTTCACCTATAATTTTGTTTTCTTATATATATATTACAAACTCTGAAGTTTTGTTTATTCACTATTTTGTTGGTGGAAAAAATTAATTGTCTAATAAAATTGTGTTTGATTTTTTAATTTTCTCTTTGCTGAAATGATATGCAGCTAACACTACAAAAAAAATATTTATTATTGTCGAATTTAGCATCGCAGAATAGCGATGTCTTTAACGGCAGTTTAGGCATCAAATTCGTCATGTTAAAATATTACCGGTGGATTTTTGTTTCTGACAGTAAATTCACTGGTAATAATTAGATAGAAAACGAAAAAAATATGCACGACATTTAGGGTCAGTTTATCGGCAGGAAAGTCCGATGGTAAACCCACTTAGTGGAGCGCTGTGTTTTGGTAACCCGCAACATGTTACCATCAGATTTATCCGCATATAAATTCAACGGTAATTGTACCCTAAATTCGAACCGAGAACCATCTACCTCCTCATTTGAACTTCTCTCTCTCTAACCCTTTTGCCTCCCACTCTCTCTACCTCTCTCATCTCTTCAGCAACCCCTCCTCTCCGGAAGTCTCCTCCGACGCTGGCAGCCCCCTCCTTCTTCGACATTGTTCGTCATTTTCATCATCAACGTTGCTGCTGCTGGATTCTGGCCACTGCTGTTGCCGTCGCTTCTGCCGTCCTCTTTTTTTAGGCGCTGGTTGTAACACCTCGTTTCTCCACAAAATTTATTCTCAGAAATTCTGTGATGAGAATTCGTTAAATATCCGAGAATCACCTGATCATATATTATAAGGTGGATTTAAATTAGATAAGTGAAAAGAATAAATAAGCCGTGAGAGATAAAAATATGTCCTAAGGCAACAAACGTATTGATAACGATGAATTTGACCGTCGAGTTAAATATATCCATAGAAACTTTACTACTAGATTTTCTTGATTGGTTTAGCCTTGGTAAAGTATTCTAGATATGGTTTGGAGCCAAGATACTTTGTGCTATCAATTCAATTGCCGGTTGTTTAAATCGATACGGTTTAAAAATGATAATCTTGCGGTTTAATCATTAAACTGTATTCTTCTTTCTTTAGCAATTCGGCCATAACATCAAGGAACTATCTTCAATCAAAACTCAGTTTCTTGTAATATTACTTAGAGAAGAATAAAGAACCGAAAAATTTAGCTAAGCTTAAACCGAACGAAACCAACTCTACTCTTTCATAATCAAACCGGGTTTTCTTCAGTATAAAGCCACAGTTTTCTATCTTTCAAATTTTATCATCACACCTCATCAATCTTATTCTCATCAAACCCGATAAAAAATTTGACCATGGATTCCTTGCTCCTACATTTTTGTAGGTTTATCATTAACCATCATAAAAATAATTATAAAATGTACCCCGTTTTTTTTTTTTTGAAAAATTTATTAAATAGATTTTGATCCCTTTAACTGTTGTTATTTACACTTTTTTCCTATATCTTTTAGTTTTAGATTCAAAGAAGAAGAGAGGTCTGCTAGGGTTTATAGATTCAATTTCAGTCAACGCCATTTTCTCATCTTCTTCTTCTGCTGTATCTTTGGTTCGCCTATTCTCACCGCTACAACACGCATCAGACGCCGCCGCTCCCTGCGTCTGCCGTCGCTCCTCACAGACTCGGAGGAACGAACTATCAGTATCACCACCCTGTTAAATTTCGCAGAGAAAGAACGAGAACCAGAGCGACCCTTGATGACACTGAAATAGGACAACTTTCCTCAACCCCACTTCTTGTTGAGGACGACAAACCCAGCAAGGTATACTTTTTCCTCTGCCTTCTTTTCAGTTCGGTTTGATTCTTTTAAAATAGTCAAGATGATGAATTTTGAATCCTTAGGGTAGCTTTTCAGGCAATGATTTTTGCCCTGCATCGAGTTTCCTTGGTGTTTTGATTTGAATTTGATATGCTTTATTTATTTATTTTCATGTCTGCTTAGGAAGTAGAGGAAAGTGTAAAAGTGCTAAAAGATGCAGCTAAGACGAGAAAAGTAGCAGCAGAAAAGATTCTGTCTGAATTTTCTGTCATTGAGAAAGCAAAAATTGATCCTTCTGGCTTTCTTGAAACCCTGGGTGGCAATGAATCCCCTGGGAGGACATGAATGCTAATTTTCACCGCTGAGGTGAACATATTTGTATTACTTTTTTGTTTGCTCGTTCTTTGGCTATAATCTGTTTCTCCCTTTGCATGCTTATACTTGGCAATTTATACTTACCATACTTTTGTGCTGTGTTTTAGAAACAATTGAAGGGGGGTCAATATTTTCCTCTCACAGCTGTTCAGAGGTTTGAAGCTGCTGTAAGTCTCACTTTGTATTATCTATCTATTTTTCACCTGATGCTAGCACCACATTTTTGTCTATGATAAGCTTTCAATGTTCTTTGTTATTTTGTGCTACTTATTGATAAAGCAAGAAACATCAGAAGAATGTTATTGATAACTGATAAGTGCATCGTTGGGCATGAGGGATAAGCTGTTTCTCTGTACATTGATTGTCAGTTCATATTGCAGTTAGTTTTTCATTGCCTTTGATAATACTGGTTTGTATCCAATATCAAACACGATGTATTTTCTGTATAAGCTTTTAGAAGAATAATTGAGTCAAGCATTGGAGTATTGCACCATCTGGAGGGGAAGGGATATATGGTCCACTTCGGGTGAAGACGATATTTAAAGATTTGTTTTTAATTCATCATTTCGTATGTTTTCAATTCACAGTTGTCCATTCTCTCATTTCTGGATTCTTTTTCTTCTAATGTTTCATGTATTCAGTCTTCATTGGAGCTTGATCATTATTTGTATCCCGGATAAAGGTGATGAATCAGGGCCAATCATACTTCATCTGAATTTTTACATATGGTAAGTTTATTTGTACTTTCCCTCCATTTTTCCAAATAGGTTATTAGTGTTAATTTTTTTCTTTGTTATTTTGAAGTGAAATATGTAGTTTGTGTTTTCTTTCTCTTGTTAACCTATATTCATAGGATGTGATTTAGTGGGGATGTATATGGATAGAGCAAAATCGTTGCATATTTGATAGGATAAATTATAGTTCTTTTTACTACTGAAACTATTTAGTCTTTAAGTTCAGTTGTCTGTCTGTGTGTGTAGCCAAATATAATACCCAGAAATTTGATATTACTCCTCTAGTTTTTCTTACCAGAGTTGTCTACCTGTCATTACTATTGCTTTGATTCCTAAACCAATGTGCTGCTTTTTGACCTTTTGTGTGTGTGTGTGTGTGGCTATGCTTAGCCAAATATAACACCAAGAAATTTGATATTGCTCCACTAGTTTTTCCTACTGGAGTTTTCTACCTGTCATTACTATTGCTTTGATTCGTAAACCAATGTGCTGTTTTTGACCTTTTGGATGACTCTAGCTGAAAACTTGAACCATACTGCAGTATGATGTTAGCTTTTAATATCTCTACTTATGACATTTTCACTTTGCTAGATATTTGAAGCAGCAAGCATCTTTGGCAAATAGATCGTTATCCAAGTATAATTTTTTTAATACATATTTCTACAAGAAGCTTCAGGAGGCTGTTTCGGTTAAGGTAATATATTATCTTATGCACATGCATAGCTATATTTATGTCATTATGTGCATGTATGGCAATAATTTTCTAATTATTTGCAAGTAGAATTTAGATGTTTAAGATCATCACATTCTTAATTGTTCTATTCTAAAAATAATATACCCTTTAGTGGCTGCTGGTTTGACTGATAGCTGATAACGTATTAATGATGTTTAACTTCTGTCATTAAATATGTTTTTGCTTGATAGTTTTGAAGGAAACATTCAATTGATCACCGTACAAGTGCAAATGACTGATCGAAGAACTATTGCTCGGGCAGCATAAACTATTAGTTTATCACTTGTATCATGACCCTTTTGCAATGTATTTTTTTTTTTTTTGCACTGGTTCTTTCTAGATGACATGTGAAGTTACTATGGGAAATTATCTTTTTAGATATTTTTAATATTTTCTTTGAAAGACAAAGTACTAAGCTATGTTTCATTTGTTTTTACACTAATTTATCCTTCTATGTTTTACAATTCTATATTACTAGTTCCCTTTATATTATCGGTTGATATAAATTATTCATAACCTATATATTCTCGTAACTAATTATTGCTAAGTATGATAAATACAATATAACTTATTCCAAAAAATGAACAAAAACAAAGTTCAAACATATCCTGAATTTATAAGATATAATTGATCTATGTTAATCCAAAAAATGAACAATGGCAATATAATCCAAAGCATATACATATACAGTTAATTCATTCTCAAGGGATATATAAATTTACATGCTGGGAATATATAAATATAGAAACAGTTCGCTGGCATCTATTTTAGCATTTCATAAATATATAACCCCCAAAAGAACCCACGCCATTCATTATAAAGAAATCAAGGTAATCATGGATTTTTTTAACAGTTTTAACTCTCTAATCTTTCAAAATGTTGCTGATGATAAGCTATTTACTCATATTGCAGATGTATGAATGTGAAAAATCTAACCAGCATTCAAGTGCACTAGTATTTTTACTTGGACAATTCTTGTCCAGCATGCCATTTCTTTTCCTCATCTCCATTTCATCAAGTCTAGTTTTCTACTTCCTAGTAGGGCTGAGAGATGAATTTAACTTCTTAATGTACTTTGTGCTCAACATTTTCATGTCTCTTTTAGAAAGTGAAGCACTTATGCTACTTGTTGCTACTTTATGGCAAGATATCTCATTACTTAAATGTATCTCATTCTCAATCCACAATTGCACCAGATCTTAAGATTCTTGTGGTTTTCTCTGGTGAATTATATTGACCTACCTTGAGCTTAGGTAATGCTATGCATGATAAAGTATACACTAACCTCCTCTGAAATTCAATGCTTTTTATTTAATGCTTCATCCTTTCAAGGATCATTTAGTAAGCATTAGCTTGTTTTCTTCAAATCGAAGATGACTAACAACATCAAATACCAAATAGCAGATGAGCTTTGATTCTTGTTCTCAGAAATTTCTCTCATACTCAGAGAATCCAACATCAGCAAAATTAGTTTGGCAAAAAATGTCATGTATGTGCTTTTAATAAGATAAAGCCGAAATACATATACCATTATTTCACAGTTCAAAACATAATCGTTTGATTATTTAAGCTCATGAAATTATTATCAAAGTAACCACCACTATGAATTTAAAAATGCCCTCAAACAAAAATCAAAATTGGCTATAAAGAATGGGAAGCTAAGAGTAGGGGTATGGTGTAATTGAAAAGCTAAGCATGGTTCTTTGGCTGAACAAAAAATTAAATAACATTAGTAAATGTATAAGTCATCATATTCACGCTTTCCTTCCTCGAAACTGTTTCCCTACACGCTGATTGTTTTTCTTCTTCTCTAGATGAGATTTTGCAATCTTTTCTCTCTTTGCAACCACTGGCATTTTCTTCTTGCGTTCCTTCTGACAGTTGCTTAGTCCACCCGTCTGTTTGAAATGAACAATACAAACAAAACTTAGTTGAATGCAATCAAAATCATTTAACATCAATTTTTCCCTTTAAACTTTCCAAATTCACACATAACCTAAATAGTTTATTCTTTCTTTAAAAAAAGCTATGGAATCAACTACCAAGTTTAAGATATGCATATTTGGTTAAAATTCATTGCATTTCAAAAGTCCAACAAAAAATTTACAAGAATGAACTGCTAACATACCTTTTTCTGATTTGTGGCTTTTCTAGGAAGGTATTTTCCTCTATCTTCCCTTCCTGCTTTAGCCAATGCAGACCTTTCTTCCTTGCTCCGCCTTTGCTTTACATGAACCTAGAAGGTGCATGGATATTTTCAATCAGAGGGTAGTATGAAATTTAAAAAACCACCACATAAACACCATCTCATTTAGTTATAGTTGTGTTTTTCTCTTTTTGCATAGATTGCAGATAGATATCATCCAGATACCAATAGTACTTACTTCAAACATTGCATTGTCTATTCACTTCAAACTTAGTTTATCAGAATTTGGAACCTTATTTCTTGCTTCATGTTCTTCCTACAAATCACCATAAAAAAAAATTGAAACTGACTTCTGACTAAAAGCTATTATGGTTAGAAATAGATATTACCGAACAAGAAATGGGCAAGCCTTTTGGAAATTAGCAAACTTTCTTTCCTTTGCTGAGTCTTTCTTTCTTCTATTCATACCTACACTTTCATCATCACCAGAATTGTTTCTAAAATGCGGCACAAAAGTATGGTAAGTATAAATTACCAAGTATAAGCATGCAAAGGGAGAAACAGATTATAGCCAAAGAACAAGCAAACAAAAAAGTAATAAAAATATGTTCACCTCGGCGGTGAAAATTAGCATTCATGTCCTCCCAGGGGATTCATTGCCACCCAGGGTTT
This sequence comes from Arachis stenosperma, assembly GCF_014773155.1. Taxonomy (NCBI): domain Eukaryota; kingdom Viridiplantae; phylum Streptophyta; class Magnoliopsida; order Fabales; family Fabaceae; genus Arachis; species Arachis stenosperma. The sequence goes on along the minus strand of NC_080386.1, from coordinate 106,977,088 downwards.
CAAGAAAGACAGAAGGATCAATTTTTGCTTTCTCAATGACAGAAAGTGCAGACAGAACCTTCTCTGCTGCTACCTTTCTCGTCTTAGCTGCATCTTTTAGCACTTTTACACTTTCCTCTACTTCCTAAGCAGACATGAAAATAAATAAATAAAGCATATCAAATTCAAATCAAAACACCAAGGAAACTCGATGCAGGGCAAAAAATCATTGCCTGAAAAGCTACCCTAAGGATTCAAAATTCATCATCTTGACTATTCTAAAAGAATCAAACCGAATTGAAAAGAAGGCAGAGGAAAAAGTATACCTTGCTGGGTTTGTCGTCCTCAACAAGAAGTGGGGTTGAGCAAAGTTGTCCTATTTCAGTGTCATCAAGGGTCGCTTTGGTTCTCGTTCTTTCTCTGTGAAATTTAACAGGGTGGTGATTCTGATAGTTCGTTCCTTCGAGTCTGTGAGGAGCGGTGGCGGACGCAGGGAGCGGCGGCGTCTGATGCGTATTATAGCGGCGAGAATAGGCGAACCAGAGATACAGCAGAGGAAGAAGATGAGAAAATGGCGTTGATTGAAATTGAATCTATAAACCCTAGCAAACCTCTCTTCTTCTTTGAATCTAAAACTAAAAGATATAGAGAAAAAGTGTAAATAACAAAAGTTAAAGAGATCAAAATCTATTTAATAAATTTTTCAAAGAAAAAAACAAAAAATGGAGTACATTTTATAATTATTTTTACAATGGTTAATGATAAACCTACAAAAATGTAGGAGCAAAGAATCCATGGCCTAAAAAATTTAAGAGAAGTTACGGTTAGAATTTACTTGTCAAATTAAGATTTTTCCTGTAAACTTCTAACAGCGAGACTCGGTAATTAAACAATTGCCGTTTTAATAATTATTCTATGGAATAATTTTTATCGTAAGCTTAAAACCAAGTTTTTTCATCAATCATCATATCTTTAATTATTCATTTGATAAATTAATTAAAAAGAAGTATAGATATATCATTAAAATTAGTTAACTATGAACCAACATATATTAAACTGCTTTCTTCAGTTCAATCAAACCAGGATCAAAAGTATACACATCATCAAGAACCCCTTTAACCATGATAAAAGCCCTAATCATCTTCCTTCTTCGTCTGATGAACGAACTAAAGAGGAATACTCAACCCCAGTTACACCTCTTGCTTACCTCCTACAATGATGGCCTCTGATTAGGTGTTCCCTGAAGATGAAACCAACGCAGCACTCATACCACCTTCTCCTATTTATATGCACATTGCTTCTTCTGGGTCATCACATGAGAGAGGGAGCTGGCCGAGAGGAAGTGAGGAGGAGTTCTTTGTCTTCTTCTTGATTCTTCGTTGCACCATCAATAGAGGAAGGAGAGTGATAGCAAAGAATGGTGACTGACCAAAACAGAGAAAGAGCCACACCAACGTTACTTCTTCTCCTTCCAATTCAAAAACTCTAATCATTCCTCTTGCTCCATTAGAACTCTGTTAGAACAGCTGAATCACAAGCCAAGAAGGGACTGGCCAGAGCTTGGAGGAAAACTAACCGAGAAAGGAAGAGAGAGTTTGAACCAAGTGTAACCAAGAGTGAACTCCAACGAGGTAGGGGTTACGCTAGTTTAATTGCATGTTTTGTGATTATGTAATTGATGATATTTGATTATGAAATAAATGGTTGCTTGATGTATTTGCTGCTGATTAAATATAATGATTAGGACTATAGTGCTATTATGATGAATTATTGCACTATATTGCTCTTGAATGATTATCTAATGAATGAATGATGAAATGAACAAGAGCTGAGCTCTTCGGTATGTAAGGTTAAGATGAACAAGTCTAAGAAACTTTAAGAAGTATAGAATCATGATTAGAAGAGGATTAGAAGCTTAGGTAACGGAATTGCTTAGTTAAAACCTAAGCCAATAGTTGTAGAATCTGTTACCAAATTAGGTAGCAACTTGCTTGAATTTATGGGCAAAATCTAGCCATCCAAAATAAAGGAAATAATTGTCTTAGAAATCCTTGATGAGTTCAGAACCTTCCCTAAAAATTTCAGAATTTGTTAATGAGAAGGTTGGAAGATAAAAATTATTGAAAGTAAATGGTTTCTGCTGAAAAACCTGTTTTAAAGCTATTACAGCAGCAACTTCTAACCTATGTAACTTTTAAATTCTCATGAATTTTAAGATACAACTAAACACATTTGAGAGATTGACATGTCAAGAACATTACAACAACAACAACAACAAAGCATTGTCCCACTAAGTGGGGTCGGCTACATGAATCAAACGACGTTATTGTGCTCTGTCATGTATCATGTCTACAGAGAGACTATTTACATGTAGATCTCGTTTGACCACCTCATGGATGGTCTTCTTAAGTCTTCCTCTGCCCTTCGCCCCTTGTCCATCTTTCATCTCATCCACCTTCCTGACTGGATGTTCTATCGGTCTTCTTCTCACATGTCCAAACCATCTGAGACGCGATTCAACCATCTTTTCCACAATGGGTACTACTCCAACTCTCTCCCTTATATCTTCGTTCCTTATTTTATCCAATCGCATATGACCACTCATCCATCTCAACATCTTCATCTCTGCCACACTCAACTTATGTTCGTGCTCCCCTTTAACCGCCCAACACTCTGTACCATAAAGCATAGCCGGTCTTATGGCAGTGCGATAGAATTTACCTTTAAGTTTTAAAGACACTTTTTGTTGCATAAAAAACCAGGTGCACTTCGCCATTTTGACCAACCTGCTTGGATCCTATGATTTATATCCTGTTCAATCTCTCCATTATCCTGTATGATGCACCCAATATACTTAAAACTTTTAACTTTTCGTAGGATGTTTTCTCCAATTTTCACCTCTATATTAGGGTTTTTCCTTCTCAAACTGAACTTACATTCCATATATTACGTCTTGCTACGGCTTATGCGCAAACCATACACTTCTAGAGCTTCTCTCCATAACTCCAACTTCTTATTTAGGTCTTCCCTTGACTCTCCCATAAGGATGATATCATCGGCAAAAAGCATGCACCATGGCACAGGCTCTTGGATGTGCTCTGTGAGCACTTCCAAGACTAATGTGAAAAGGTATAGACTTAAAGATGATCCTTGGTGTAATCCTATACCAATAGAAAATTCCTCTGTCACACCACCTTGAGTCTTCACACTAGTTGTGGCCCATCATACATGTCTTTAATTGCACGAATATATGCAATCCTTACTCTCCTCTTTTCTAAAACCTTCCATAAGACTTCCCTTGGTACTCTATCATACGCTTTTTCAAAATCAATAAACACCATATGTAGATCCCTTTTATTACTACGATACCTCTCCATCATCCTTCTTAATAGGTATATCGCTTCAGTGGTAGATCTGCCAAGCATAAATCCAAATTGGTTCTCTATTACTTGTGTCTCTTTTCTTAACCTCTGTTCTATCACCCTTTCCCATAACTTCATGGTATGACTCATAAGCTTGATCCCTCTATAGTTTTCGCAACTTTGTATATCTCCCTTATTCTTGTAGATAGGTACCAAGGTGTTCTTTCTCCACTCATCAGGCATCTTTTTTTACCTTAAAATCTCATTAAAAATCTTGGTTAATCAGTTGATGCCTTTTTCTCCAAGACCCTTCCAAACCTCAATCGGAATATTATCAGGTCTTACTGCCTTGCTATTTTTCATCTGCGTTAGAGCCTCTTTTACCTCGAAGTCTCGGATCATTCGATAGTAGTCAAGGTTTTGATCTTCTTCCCTTGTGTATAACCGACCAAGGCTCGGAAGAGTCTTCTGTCCCTCATTAAATAACTCGTAGAAGTAGCTCTTCCACCTTTCATTAATCTTCTCCTCTTGAGCCAACATCTCTCCATCCTTATCCTTTATGCACTTAACCTGATCCAAATCTCTCATTCTTCTTTCACAGCTCTTTGCGATTCTATATATACCTTTTTCTCCTTCTTTCATACCCAAAGACTGGTAGAGACCCTCATATGCTCTTGTTCTTGCTTCACTTACAGCCACTTTTGTCTCTTTCTTAGCCGCCTTATATTTTTCCCAGTTATCTGCGTTGCAGCATAAAGACAACTCTTTAAAACACTTTCTTTTTATCTTTATCTTATCTTGTACACTCACATTCCACCACCAGGACTCTTTGTCTCTTGGTCCTATTCCTTTAGATTCACCAAAGCTTTCTTTTGCTGTTCTTCTAATAACTTCTGCCATTTCCTTCCACATCTCTTCCGCGCTTCCACTCTCATCCCACTTTGCCTCTTCTCCTACCCGTCTTAGGAAGCTTCTTTGTTCCTTACCTTTCATCCGCCACCACCTCGTCCTTGGGTTCTTCGTATGATGTCTTTTCCTCAACTTTTGCTCAACGCGAAAATCCATTACGAGCACCCAATATTGTGTTGTCAAACTCTCTCCCGCGATAATTTTACAATTAATACAAAATTTTCGGTTGACTCTCCTCAACAAGAAAAAGTCAATTTGAGAGTTTGTCATGCCACTCTTATAGGTTATAAGATGTTCGTCTCTCTTTTTAAAACATGTATTTGCGATGAGAAGATCAAAAATTAAGGAAAAGTCCAAAATAGTTTTATCCTCGGCATTGATCGCCCCGAAATCGTGGCCTCCGTGAATACTCCCATATCCAGTCATTTCTCTCCCAATATAGTCATTTAAATCTCCTCATAAGAAAATCTTATCTCCCAAAGGAATATCTTGAACCAAACTCTCTAGATTCTCCCAAAACCTTATCTTATGTTGTTTGTCCGAACCCACTTGCGGTGCATAGGCGCTAATCACATGGAAAACACCTCCTTCCACCACAAGTTTGATAGAGAAGATCCGATCTTCCACCCTCTTGACATCCACTACATCCTTCTTCCACTGCTTATCCACAATTATTCCAACCCCATTCCTATGCTTCACCTTTCCTGTATACCAAAGTTTGAAACCAGAAGTATCCAACTCCCTAGCCTTCGCACCAACCCATTTTGTTTCTTGTAGGCACATAATATTAATATTCCTCCTTGTCATGGTGTCCATCACCTCCATAGACTTTCCTGTTAGAGTGCCTATGCTCCATGTCCCAAATCTCAACCTTCTGTCGCTCCGACCTTTACCTTTTACTTTGTGAACTAGCTTATTTACCCTTGTCTGTTCACGAAAATGCGAGAATCCTTGCTCATTTAACACTACATCCGGGCACCGATGTAGCGGCTCTTGCTCATTTGACACCGTACTCGAGCCATACAGCGCATTGCTTCCGGGCAACGACCTAACTTTAGCACAATAATGTCTTTGATTTATGTCATGGGGGTTCGATTACATTTTTATGTTGGTTGTCGAAGACCTAACACAACCCTTCTTCTTTATCCGGGATTTAGGATAAAACCATTTTTATATAATTAATTATGTAATTTACAAAATGACAAGTTCACTGTTTGATTGACATGCAATCTTGTAACTCGTTTAGTTATACCAGCCACCTGTGTGAGCTACCGGTATTGATCCAGAACTTGATTTGGTGTGCAACTACTTGGGGGTAAAACTTCAGGGTGTCTAATTTTATTTCCTCAAAAGCTAATAATTGTTTTAGTTATACATTGGGAGTTATAGATTTTACAAAATTACTGCTCACTGTTGGCTAAACAGAATTTCCATATTTAGAGCAGTGACTTCCTAGATGTATAACTTCTAATCCAAAAGGGTTGTTGAGGTGAGACCAAAATCAAATAGAAGCCTATGATGTCTAGTTCATTCAGTTCAAATTTCAGAGCCATAGCAATTATAAAAAATTAATTATGCACTTTAGAAATTAACCAGTTCACTGGTTAACTAAACAAAAACCTCTCAAAAATAGAATATGCATCACTTTCGTTTTTGAAATGAGAATGCTTTAAAACTTGAACCAAATAAAAATTAGGAGAGTCTAGTATAACCACACCAAAGTTGAGAGTTTTTTTTTTAGAAATAAATTTTTTATGATTTTTCAAAGTCTACTACTATTTGTTATTTTTTTGAAGAAGTTACCAAACAGGGCAGTCGAATTTTGAATATTTATAAAAAAGTTTAATTCTTAATACAAACACCCAAAACCAAAACTAAACTGACCCTTAGAGTCCCTAGAACACGTCCATTAGTAAATTGAGTTGTTACGCTAGTATTTCACGACATATCCACCTTGCGAAGATACAAGGTGATGTTCGGAAAAATCGGTACATGGGTCTCAATTTCTCTTCAATAAGTAGAGCTAGACCATCCAGAAAAATGTGATTCTTAATTCTTTAGAAACTTTAGTTTGATACGGACGCGTGAATATAAAGTTTGCTCAATTCAGAGGTCGTTTGATAGTTTTTAGTATAAAAAAGAAATTGGAACGTCGGGGACGTTTTAGAGTGAAAGATGAGAAAAAAGTATAAGAAAGTTTAAATGTTTGAGAAAATATTAAAAGTAGTGATCCCTACAGAAAAAAAGATACAGGGTTAAAAGAGCTAGGCCCAAGATGCCTTATGCCTCAGTCAAAGAAACATATTGACTGGGCAGAGAAACCCCGTCCACAAAAACGTTCAGACTGGACAGAGACCCAGCTAAAAAAAATGTACTAGCTAGGCAGAGTTGCTAGGTGGGGACGCCCACTTTAAAGCAGAGTGGTATTTGATTGATATAGGTTTGCCCATATGGTATCCCGTTTCTCATTCAATGCACATTTGCTATAGCAAAATTATGATTATACTTTTAGCTTGACTGACACAGGTAAATCCGTGTAGCTTTGGTATTTGACTAACATGGGGACACTCATGTGGTATCTGTGCTGACTGATTCAGTGGAGAAACTATATCCGGGACGACCTGTGCTGACTGATTCAGTGGAGAAACTATATCCAGGATTCGTTCTGGGTAACATTGGGTTTTGGTAGCTAACCGATGTATGAACTCATGGCCTGCACTAGAAACATGCATGCATCATATTGTTTGCACATTTGCTTGTATTTGTTTATTGTTCATTCTTTGTGTTTGCTATTTGCTATGTTCTTTGTGTGCTTGTTTGTATTTATGATTTTTCGTATTTATATGTAATCTATAACTTATGATTAGGATAAGAGGAAAACAACAACAACAACAACAACAACGACAACAAAATTTTGTCCCACTAAGTGGGGTCGACTACATGAATCAAATGATGCCATGAATACAGGAAGGAAAGAAGAATTAGTAAAAGAATTAAGGTTAAGAAATTAAGTAACAGAATAACTCACGATGTTAGAGCCAAGAACTCTAGGAACAACAAGAGAAATACAATCATAACGGAAGGAAGAGAATAAAACAAATATCACTCATAAAATTAACTATTTTTAGTTTGAAGATAGCTCATATAAGCGTTCTATCTTAATTTATGCTTTGATTCTGCAAAAAAGGTTTTGGTAAGACAAATAACGTATTTGATATAAAGAATCAAATTGGAGAAAGACAAATATTATGTCTAAAGTAATAATAAAATCTTGTGAAGGAATTGAGGTTTCTTAAGAACAACATAAGAAGAACAAGAGTATTCAACAAACTACTAAGAAAAACAAAACATAGAAATTTGATTTACGCATGTCACTTTGTTTTCTCAATCCGTGTATCTAGTGGAAGGTTTATCTATACAATGCTTATAATATATTATATTCTGCATTTTAGTTTGAAGAACCCTAATAATTCTCTCTTTGTATTTCGTATATTTAGCTGAAAAAGGAATTAAGATCCCTAGCTAGTTAGTTGGGTGTCGTTTTACTAAATGAAAAGATAGCGCAAGTGTTGTTGTATATGTTTTTTATATGAAATTTTTGTTGATTCAAATTTTAAATTGTGGAGGAAATGAAAGGTATGTGAGGATGAGAACAAAAAAAAAATGAAATACCGATACAAGAAAAGATATGGAACGAAATAGTGGGCAGCGAATGGATCAAAATACTTAAAAAGATAGTAACATGTATAGTTGTAAGAACCGAATCGATGATCAAACTGGTCAGGTTATTGGTTCACTAGTTCACTGATTTAACCAATAAATTATTAGTTAAAATGATAAAATCGGTGTTACGTAAATAAAAAATATAAAATAGTAAAAAATTTTAAAAATTTAAAATGCATATCTTCACTAACATTTTAAGAATAGCCAATAACTAAGTCTCAAATTCTAAAGATAACTAATACAAAGATAGATATAAAATTAGTTAGTACTACTACAATAGTATCTTAATTTAACACAATAATATCTTTGTGCTCTCCCCTCTATACTTGATTGTTTTTTAAAGATGGCAGCATTAAAGTTTAGCTTCCTTCTTATGCCACATTTAATAACTCTCTCAGGATAGAAATACGAAGACACTGGAAAACACAAAAATCAATTTGGAGTAGGAGATAGATACAAAATCATACATAATGTTTTTTATTCTTGGAATAAAATTTGACTAATTTTCTGTCCACCGAAAAACTTTCTATCTTGCGTTTGATTTTTGACTCACTATTATTTTTGTCGAGACACATATTAAAGACAAAAAAAAAGAAATATGACTTATTTGCAGACACTTTTTTCTTGCACTTATGAACAAATAGCTTTACTGTAGTTAGTTATGTGTTTCTACTGTTATTTGGAATAACCTCTCGAAGTTATACAACAATATTTTTAGTGCTCATCGCCCTTCTAAAATTGGCAAGACTTTGCATTTATCAACAAATTCAACAAGTTATAATTAATAATATAATACAGATTCATAATTAACAATTTAACATCATTAATTAGTTACTCACTCCTTTAATCAAATTAAAATCCAACTGAATAACTAAAAAAAAGAAGAAACAGAGATAATGGGTTTCACTTTCACTTCACGAACGCACAAAAGTGATGAGACCAACCTGGATGAGCACAGCGAAGCAAACTTCGGCAAAGGGGAGGCAGCAGCGATGGAGAAGAAGTGACGACGACAACGACGAGAGATGTAGAACAAGGAGACATGACGAGGCAAGTTGCTTGCGAGCCAAAGACGCGACGACGCAGGAACCACAGACGTGACATTGTCGGAGACGCACCAAAACCGACGACGAAGCAGAGGAGACGGCCGGCAATCGTCAGTTCTAGAGTGAGATTGTGAGAGACTGAGAGATTATGATGTGATGAAGTGAGGAAGAGAGACAGTCTTTGGGGAGTGGTAGCAATTCTTTTTTTCTTTTCTTTTTTTTTTGTAAAGGACCAAAACGACGTCATTTTAGTAAGGGAAAAAAAGAGAGTTTCAAACCGACCGGATTACACAAAACCACTGCTTTGTAGGTTTTTATCAAAATCAGATGATTCAACCCGATTCTCTCTAGTTCTTTACCTTATGCGGTCAGATTGCTTAATCGAACCGGTCAAATGACCAATTCACCAATTTTGATGGTGCAACATACTAGTTAATTCTTTTTGTTTGCCAATATTAAACTAGAATTTTCTTCCAAATAGAGTCAAAGATACCTTTAGAAATTAGAATTGACCTCATCTACTTGTGTATATACGTATTGTACAATGGACATTGGATATCATTCGATATCAAATACATGTTACTATATTAAGTGGGTTTGAATCACTATAACTTTGTGGAATCAGGGTGGATCCAGATATCTTTTAAAGAGGACACCCAAAATTAAATATTTGTATAATTAAATATTATATTATATAATTGTTGATATTATTTTTTATTATTATTTTTAATAAAAAATTATTAATAAGTGTTACATTAAAATAGAAAGTTCTACTAAAAAATAATAATTTTATATTTAATATTATTCATAATAATTAAAATTCTAATTTTTATCTTTTATTATTATAAAGAATGTAATATGAATAATACAGATAAATTATTCTGATATTTTTTATATTTTTTATATATGAATTTAAAATAAATTAGTGAACCAAATACGTAAAATATTCATACTAATATATAATTTATATATATATATATATATATATATATATATATATACTTTTTTACTATTTAATTGGAATTTGTTATAAAAATTAAAGTATTTTTTATATGATAATAAATTTAAAAGTTAAAAAAATAGAAGGAACAATAAAAAAGAATTCATCAAAATAAATGGTTAATAAAAAATAAAAAATAAAAACACAATGAAAATGGATTAGATCAAAATAGTTAGTCAAAAAAATATAATACACTATTAATATTGAAAATATAATAATTAGAATTTAAACTCAAATCATGAAATAAAAAGTTTTTATAATTAGTCATTAAACTAACAACTCAATTTTAAAATTGTCTGGAGCCATGACCCCACTTGTTATACTTTTAAATGTGCAACACAGAAAATAATGGTATTAGAAAATTTTCAAGCATATCTCAACAAGACAACAACTGTATTATGCACTGTGAAATAAAATATTTTAGAATTAGCATTATTATATTATATATTATATAATTCATCTTTTGTTGTATGCACAAGACAGAGTTTGAACTTTTGACACTTGCTTAAGCGGACGAGTGAGCTGACCACTCGACCAACCCAAATTGATTTTTGGGGTCCATGATAAAGCATGCTTTCTTTTGGTCTAGTTTCGGTTACCGAAATTTATATTGGGCCCAGCCCAGTTACGGGCCCTCAATGAGAAGCCTGAGAAGGTTGGGGGGTTTGACGAAGATTCACGAGAAGAATCTAGCTTCAGTTGCGGTTGCTGCTGTCGTTGATTCTAATTGTTATAGTTCCAAATTGTAATGCAGATTCATCGATTTCACAAATAGCTTTGAAGTTAGTTAGAATGGAGGAGGTGAAATCTGCAGTGGAGGAGCACATGGATCTCATGGCGGATCTCGTCCAGAAGCTGTCTTCCGAGCTTCGTGCCGGCCTCCGCCCCGCATACGATAACTTCATCGGCTTCTTCCATGCCATTGATTGGAAGGTAAGTTAATTCACAATTGAATTCCAAATCTGTGTGGATCTGCGTGTTGATTAATTAATAATGTGTGTTAAGAATGTGGGAAATTGTAAGAGGAAGAGGGAAAAGAGATGTTTTTAGAAAACACAGTAAGAAAGATGAAAAAAAGGAATGAAATGAAATTGGCAATCTGAAACTGATTCTGTTAGTTGCCTCGCTATTTATATTGGCTATGACTAACAAGTTCATTACAAGAATAACTTAACTAATCATTCCAATAATCATCTAACAATGTGTTATTAATTGCTAGCCATACTCTAGCTAAAATCACATAAGGGGTCAGGTAATAATGTGAAATATGGATTTGTTAATTCTGTTATTATTTCAATTCAGTTAGTTAAGACAGTTAGTTGGTTGTATTTCAGGAACCATGGTTGATTGGTTTGGTTGGGTTCCACATAGTGTTGCTTCTTGTGACTATCATCACCAGGAGGAAAACTAACTTCCAGATGTGTTTGTTTCTTCTCACATGTATGAATATGATCTGTTACTTTTCATAATATGCAATATTTATGTGAAATTTTCATTTTGATTTTGATTTTTTATTTCATGTGTGCGAATCCTTTTTCTCTCTTGTCGCATTTGATTTGATCATTGTGAACATTTCTAAACTTGTCACATAAGGAAGAGGGCCTACGGAACTAGATATATTTGTTTAGGATGATCTTAACTAGTAACCACTGGTGAGTGATGCTGATATGAAATATCGTTTTGATTTTTTTGATTTACTAAATGAATGTAGCTAGAATGCAGCAATGTGTTTAGGACTTGGGAGTATGACAATTTTGTAACAAGTTGTTAAGTAGGTGAATCATTGGAAGTCACTAAATCTTGAAGATATCAATGAATTTCTCCGCGATTTGTAATACCATTTAAACATCTCTATTATATTCATTGACACATCTCTTTGTGTGGTTGAATGGCAGTCTTGAAGATATTCTTGAATTTCTCGTCTTTATGTATCTTTTCTTACTGAGAGAATGTTCTAATGCAGTGGCTGGTGTATATCTCGCTGAGAGGCTTAACACTGTTCTGAGGATGAACTCGAAAAGCTTCTCTAGTCAAAACTATTTTGATCCAAATGGACTATTTATCTCAGTTCTTTGGTCGGGGCCCCTTCTTGTCATTGCTATGATAATTCTGGTTAGTATTTTCCATCATGTAACTCATTTAAATGATAGTCCTCTCTTCTTATTCAATACATTAACTTGAAGTATCTTGTCACTGGCAGATCAACACACTTTTCTCCTTGTGTTACTTGATTGTTAGGTGGAAAAGAGCTGAACTAAGACATCGTGCAAGCATTGCTCGTAGTAAGGAGGAATAGTTGTTCATACTATCTTTTTTTTCCTTCCGGATTAAACTCTAAGGAATTTCGTCGCAGTGAGGAGATCAGATTACATGGTCGTAGAGATGGATTTTTTGTTGTTGTTTTTCTTATTTAGTGCTCATTGTTTATATACCTTCTTTCCATGTATACTTACTACACTATTCAAAGGGGAAGTGGGGGTATAATTTTACCCCTTTTAGCTCGTGTTCATCATAACCATGGATAATCAAGGACGAGAACTATTTCCTTTATTTGTTTATTTATTTTTGTTTCCTTGTTGAGAGCCGTTCACTTATTTTTCTTCAATACTCGTGCCGTGTAAACTTCGTCTGGAATTTGACTATTGGTTGGCTCTTAAAATTTTTGGAATATCAAAGAGTAGGGCAAATGCTGTATGTAAATTTGTAACGGTGTGTTGGTGTATAAGAACATTTTGACGGCAACGGTGTTCATACGAAGCATTCATGAGAATTTTTATTTAGTTTTTTGAGTGAAAATTCGCTCTGTATAAATCACGAAACAATGCAAGGAAATGCACAGGATAATGCAACGTGTAAAGAGCTAGTTGAGAAAAAACGTAAATAAGATTAGCGGTTCCCTAATACATATGGGATCATAGCTAGTTGAGAAGGTGATACTTTTGAATCTTCATGTTTAAATTGTATAGTCAAGCAACTCGCGATAGTATAATACTGATACACAAGCAACCGGCTCAATCCTTTTATGTGCATAATTGCATTTGGTTATGCTCGAAAGAATAATGAAATTGTTATTGAAATATAGGAACAATTTTAAAATCCGCAATCTCCCATAGCCTAATAATTGCAGTCTATCTATATCATCATTTTGTAACGCGTGCATTTGGCCAATAGCCGTTTGAAGCTTCAACGGTCGAGTAATTTAAAAAATCAAATTAAAAAACCCTCTATTCTCCATTCTTGTCTACTCCCATTTCCCTTTCCTCTTGCTGAGAAAATTTTCCGTCAAAGAAGAAGGAATGGCTTCCAAATCAAAAGCTGAAGAAGAAGAGGAGGTAAAGATCCCAGTTTTCACAGTGCTGAAGAACAACACGATCCTGAAGAACATCTTCATTGTCAACAAGCCCCCGTCACCGTCAGCCTCAAGAAGCTCTCACGAAGATGTTCTGATGGTTGGTCGCCACCCTGATTGCGATCTCATGCTCACTCACCCCAGCATCAGCCGATTCCACCTCCAAATCCGTTCCAAACCCTCCTCTCAATCTCTCTTCGTTCAAGATTTATCTTCCGGTACTCCTTAATCTCGTCTTTTTGTTTTTCTTTTTATCCGTTGGAAGAAGCTTGATGGCAGGTCTCTCTTTTCCGTTTTATTTGCAGTTCACGGGACATGGATTTCTGGGAAGAAGGTGGAAGCTGGAGCTAGCGTGGAGATGAAGGCAGGTGACACGCTCAAGATCGGGGTTTCCAGCAGGGTTTATCGTCTCCATTGGATTCCCATTAACCGTGCCTATGATATGGAAAACCTATTTCTGTCCCAGCTTGAGGCGGTTCCAGAGGAAGAACAACAAGAAGAGGAAGAGGAGAGAAAACAGGTAGAATTATTTGTGATATTCTGCTTGCTGTATGCTTATTTCTTTATGGTTTTGTTAGCAATTTTTATTATATTATGTGTCACACTCTTGTTTTGAGCCTTGTAAACATTGCTTTGTGTTATGGAATAAGGCTTGCTTTGTCGTTTTTATCCTTGTTGGAAGTTTATGTTGCTGCATTTTTGTAGATGTTGAAGAATTGTATTCCTGTTGAAGAGGAAGAAATTCAGTCAGTGGATTCAATTCTCAAGTGTATCTCCTCTTTATTCCTTGATGAGAATTTCGGAGTTACCAAAGAAAATGTGATTCTAGCCGCATCCCCCGTGTTGGAAGAAATGAAGAGTCAATGCAGAGATGAAATGATTGGATTTCCAAGCTCTGCTGTTGAAAATAAACTCTCTGACTCTATAATAGAGGTTCATTCACCACCTGGTGTGGAATCAGCTGCCAAATGTGTTGAGACGTGGACAGATTATTGGTCAGAGAGTACATGTATGAAAGCTGTGAAAGTTGTTGGCCAGGGAACTGAGATGCAGGGATTCTACACTCCACCTGGCAAAATTCCTTCTCAATTGTCGTCCTGTGAAAATCAGTGGTCCTGCTTGCTTTTTAATACTGATCCTGCATCTTTCGAGGAAGAATGTGTAGCCAAGGCTATAATACATACAGAATCTGAGTATGAGTGTACAGCCAAAGATACTGGAAAGGTTACTGACATTTTATCTGCTGGAGGAGGAGTGTGCAGTTACGACGACACATGCAGGTCAGTTGAGGAAGTAATTCCTTATACGAATGGTAAACACATCGAAGTTGAAGTTGGTGTGGATTCACTACCTGATGGAGAGAAAGAAGATCCATGTGGTGAAGAGTTACCACTGGATGAGATACTTGAAGATATTGGAAACAAATACACTGCTGGTATCTGCTCCTCATCACTTCAGCTAGAGTCGGAGAATTCGTCAATGGCTTCAGAAACTGTTCTGAGTATTAGGAATAACAAGACCCTCCAATATAATATGGAAACCTTTGGAAGTTGCAAAGAAGCAATGGCTAAAAAATCAACAAATAGTAATATTTGGTCAAGAAGGGGTAAAGCTGCCAATGCTCCCCAAATTCAAACCAGCAAGAGCGCATCTAGGAGGAGCAAGGCTAGTGCTGATGAGGAAGAAGACGACGATGATGAAATCTTCACTCCAGATAAGGAAAACTTCAGTCCAAATACCCTTCAATTGCTATGCTCCAAAAAGATGGGCATGCTTGAAGAAGTTAAGCCTTCCAAGTCTCAAAGGTCGCAGAAGGATCTTTTCTCTGTTTTGGATGGAGTGAAAGAAGAATTATTTGCTCCAGATCAGGAAAATCTCAGCCCAAATATTCTTAGACTGCATAATCTGGCAAAGAAGAGTATTCTCGAAGAAACTAAATGTTCCAAAGCTCAATGTTCACAAAATTCAGAGAGGCTGTTTAGTGCCAACATCTATCCAGATGAAAATATAATTCCCTCCTCACACAAAGAGAATGAAGCTCCAAAAGTATCCCCAGAACACAAATCACGAAGAAAGCCTTTTGGCAGTCTTGAGTTGGCACAGTGCTCAAAAAGTTCAAATCGAAAGATAATGGCCGCTTCAAAGAAAGAGAACGCAACTCCAAAACTAGCCCAAGAACCGAAGTCGCAAAGAAAACCTTTTGGCAATCATATTGAGCTGGCAACAGATACTATGACACTGGATAACAGAGTGGCAAGGGTGCCCTTCCAACTTCTAATAGATGCAGGAGGGACCACCCGTCCTGTTTCTGCTGCAAAAGGCATTGATGTTAGTAAGGATGGACGAATGTTTGACATGCACATCAACCATTCGGTAAGTAGACATAAGGAAAATAATCCATTTATGCTTATTATGATTGATTAAAGAAAATTATTTTAGTGAATGCTTACACATCTGTTGCATGAACAGGATATTTGCTGGGACCAAAAGAGGAGCTGGGATATGGTTGTGGACACTGCAACTCTTATGAACAAGGAATCAAGGAATGCTCTACAGCTTTTACAAGGTCTCAAGGGAACTCAATTAATCGTCCCAAGATCAGGTAATATATTTTTGTCAAGATTTTTGCCTCACTAACTGCTTCAAATTTTGCTGTTTTTCAATCCTCATAAATCTGGTTGTCGTTCTGTAATATTCAGTCATAAGGGAGCTGGACAGTAAGAAGAGACAGTACTCGATTTTTAAAAGAAACTCAGAGGCTTCCTTGGCACTAGAATGGATTGAGGACTGTATGGTGAAGACAAGATGGTGGATTCATGTCCAAAGCTCAATGGAAGAAGAAAGGTTGATTGCTCCTACTCCACCTGCTTCTCCTCGAACTCAGTTTAATGAAGAGAGTTGGACTTTTCCTGCTGCGATTTTGGAAATAGCTTCACCGACAGCGGAAGATCAAATCCTTGACTTTGCTCTTTCATATAAAAGAAGGAAAAATGATGGACAACTTGTCCTGCTTAGTGAGGATGTCACTTTGAAGATCAAAAGCATGGCAGAGGTATAGTATACACTTTTCATATTTGCAATCATGGTTTTCATTTTCCAAACTGTCTTGGATGAAATTCTCTATGATTGTTACTGCAGGGGTTGCTCTGTGAACCAGCGCAGGAATTTCGCGCGAGCCTGGTGAATCCATTCTCAGAGAGGTTCCTATGGACCAACAGCTCTCCTCGAGGGCAGACTTGGTCTTGTCAGGATGATCATGTTTTGAGGGAGAAATACTGTCGTCTGCCGGTGAGGAAGTCATCAAAGGGTGCTGCAAGTGGATTGAAGCTCATTCTGCTTCACAATTCTCAGTATGGAAAATGATCCGCCCGACTTTAGAGTTCAGTCCAGCCTGCTGAACAGTTTTGTTTAGTCCTTATTTTCATTGTTGTATGGACACAATTTCTCTAGCAGTCTATTACCTTATAGAACCAATTGATGTACAAATTTTTATCCATCTTGCAATCTACGATTCAAATCCTGCCACAGTGCCACAGGGTTAATTCGAGAATAAAATTTAGTGTCATATATATTGACTCTGTCTACCAAATGAGGGGGCATATTAATTTTCTTAGATCGGATTTTACAAAGATACAATAATGATTTTTAATTATATATTACAAATATTATAGTAATTATGTAGTTTTGGTAATCAAATTCGAATGAGTCGATTCAGGTCGAATGTCTTGTGATTTTATTTTACTTTTTTAAACACCAATCAAGTTATTTGTTTTTAAGGTACATATCACAGATCTATTGTTATTGTTATTAATCACAAATCAATTCATGGTAGAGACATTTCTTTATCCTCCAAATTTCTCATTAGAAAAATTGATCTTCCAAGCACCTGGTAAGTGAAGTGTTTGAACACATTGGTGTCATTGCTTCGAAAAGTATCTTGCTGCTAATGAAATTCTTTATGTTTTATAACAAATAAAAGGATCTTCGCGAAAATCTTTGTCAACAAAATGCAAATACAAAGGTAATTAAAGCAATTTCACAAGTAAATTGAGCAACATGAATACCCACTGAAAATTGAAATGTCTCGACTCTTCAATGAATCATTTTATTGTTTAGTGTTGCCTAAATAATAGCCTCAAATTCTTCCCTATTACTTGAATATTGTTCATTGATATGGTGACAATGGATCAATCTTGTGCGAGACAATGTGACTCAATCTTTCTCTACTCAGGTTTAGCTGGTCCTTTGCTAGCCTACACAGCTTTGATCTCATTTGCATAGATTAGAGTCCCTCTAACTATGCAACATAAAATTTTTGGCATGCCAATTCTTCTGCAAAACATAGGTGTCACATTCAATTATTAGTAAAACCTTATATGTCTCAGTAATTTTGTTATGTTATATCTACTAGTGCAAAAGTGAATAATATTAATACTACCATATACCAATTCTTTGGCCCAGAGTAAGGAAAAATATGAATCTGAAGGTAGATATTCTGAATCACATACCTGTAAGGATTCAACCGTTGAGTTAGTCATTGTGAGTCACTCTTTACTTCCTTCCAAATATTTCAAAAAGGTGGATAGTGCAATTTTATCATTGTTTGTGTTTCTGTCAACTAACCACTCTTCCAAAAGTTGAACATTTACATGTCTGTCACAAAACGTGATCTTTAGTTGTCAAAAAGGAAGAAAGTGAGGATGTTTGAAGATAGGAGGAGAGGATGCATTTGCAAGAATTATCCTTATCATTCAAACCAAAAAAGCAACATTCCGATGTGAACAAAAGATTTAGAAGGAAACAGCAGTGGCACCTATTCAAGGCAAGAACTTGATAGTTTCGGCGTAAGTAATCGGCATACTTTGTAAGGGCATCTTGTGCATATGGTTTGCCCACAGTCCTTATTGCAGCTGCACCTAATAAATTTTCCAATGATCCATGCTTCTTAATAAGTTTTACAGCAGTCTTTCGACCAAAACTAGGGACCACATGTTGGATACCAGGAACACCATCTACTTCATCACCTACAATACATCCTACAAAGCGAGAGCACACATTAATAACAATATTAGACATAATGACATTAAGATTTATCACCAGTTACAAGAACTTCACATATTGTCAATGAATATATATGTCAAACATATCAAACGATGGCTAGGTGTATGTTGTACTCACTAAGACTCAGATCAGATTGGGGGTCACAATTATACTGATCTTTGTAGTGCTTCAGGGTGTAGAAAGACCACCTTCTTAACTCCGGCAATGGCATAACTATTTGCACATCTTCAGAGATAAGCTGTTTGAAATCCTTATCAGGGGAGGCTATCACCACTCGAAATCCTTTATCAAGAACTTGTCCTGCAAGTGTAGCCACAACATCATCGGCTTCATGGCCATCGACTTTTATAATCTGCATGCTTTCATCTTGCACTAATGAATAATGTGATTGAATCAAAGTAAAGTAAATAATCAAATATTAAGGCATATATAGACACAAAGCATATTTTCATGAGAATAAAAACTCACAGGCACATTGCATTTTCGAAGAACATCGCTGATAACTTGATAGGACTTGCCAACATAGCCTTTTGAAAGTCTCTGTGAAGATGATAAGTGTCTCATGAACTTTGTTCTCTGTGCTTTATAAGAAGGTAGTAATTGTCTACGATGCTCACTACCTCTTTCTCCGTCAACAACCTGCTTAATCATGAGATAAATCTCAAAGGGTTATCACAATTGGATTAACGAAATTTATCAAGTAGTTTTAACCTTATATACAAATATTGAAACAAACCATAATCAATTCAATTCATGGGGGCAACAGCAGAACCAAAATTTAAGGCAGAAAGAATGTTACAGAGTCTTACAGCAATGACAGGGTCAGTATGGCTGACTTGGGAGAGGAAAAGAGAGAGCCATCGAAGAAAAGAGTGCAAGCTAGGTTTGCTTCCTTCGTAACAGAGTGGATTAACATCTAAAAAGAACACTCTTCTCTTCTTCTCCTTGTTGTGCCCACCAACTGTTTGATTCAATGAGTCTGAAGAATTAAGCTTCGTTTTCTTGGTAGTAAGTCCTGTGGCAGGCTTTTGAATTTTACATGATACTACTGACAATGAAACTGTGGGATTGAAGTTGCAGCTGCACCAAAAACAAGGTTGAGCAAGGTAAGACCCTGCCCCCAACCTTGTTTCCAGTGTTCTCATGTTCGGGACAGACAACATAGTAGTAGTAACCATTTCTTCCCACTCTCTCCCCAGTCCCCAATGTTTCTACAGTCAGGTGTATAGTTGAAAAAGCCAAAAATCCAAGGTTTTTAAAACCGGTTCGAACCATCCGGTCGAACCGTGAACCGACGAGGTTTGTGATTCGGTTAAAGACTACAACCGCCAAATTTGAAAACCGATGATGAACCGCCGAACCGGCCGGGAGCTGGTCAGTCGAACCGAACAGGGACCCGGCCGGTTTTCAAAAATTCCCCAAACGGCGCTGTTTTGTTTCATGCTTCAAAGAAACCCTAACTAAACTGCAGCACCCTCACTGCCTCACGACCTCACTCCCTCACTTCCGTCCAGCCACCGCCCTGTTATCGCCGCCGTCGCAACTTCTGGAAGCGGCTTTCCCCACTACCGTGGTCTCCGCCACCGATCGAACTTAGTAGCCACTATCCCGCCGCGCCTCGTGCCTCCATCGCAGAGCCACTGCCCAGCCGCGCCTCGTGCCTCCATCGCACAGCCACTGTCCCGCCGCGCCTTGTGTCTCCATCGCGCAGCTGCTGTCCCGCGGCGCCAGCTCTGTTCCACCGCGCTCCAGTCCTTCAGCAGCGTCAGCTCTGTTCCATCGCACAGCCCTTCCCTCGAAGGTATTTTTTATTTTTGTAACTGTAATTGTGGTTTTAGTTTGTTAGTTAATCAGTTCATCTGTGATTTGATTCTGATATTTTTTATTCCAACCTTGCTGCTGTTGATTTTGTTTATTGTGTATCACTGTGTCTAAATTATCTATGTCTGATATTTTTTATCTTATAGTTCTTAAATGCTTATTGCTATTAATGGTTTCGGAATGAGTAATTCTTCGCATACAAGCGATTAAGGCTTGTAAGTCTTACAAGTTCAATTAAAACTAACGCTCAAAACACGTTTCCAATCATTCTTCTTCCTCTTCGTCTTCTCCTTCTTCTTTTCTTTCGTTTCTTGCCTTCTCTTTCTCCTTCTTCTTCCTCTTCTTGCTGCACATTCTTCTTCCTCTTACTCTTCTTTTTCTCCTTTTCTTTCGTTTTTGTACGTTCTTCTTCATCGTCTTCCTCTTCTTCTTCATTTACGTTCTTTTTCTCTGTTTTATCTTTTTTTTTTCGATTTTTCTCGTTTTTGAAGAAGAAGAAATAGTAGAAGATGAGGAGGAGAAAGAGAAAGAGTTCTGAATTATGCATAAGATGTATTTTAACGAATTTTGGGTGTATTTTCTGTAATCCTTTGGGTGTATTTTCTATAATCGTTTGGGTGAATTCCTGTAACCGTTTGGATGTATTTCTGTAATCTTTTGGGTGTATTTCTGTAATTATTTTAGGTGTACTTCTGTAATCGTTTGGGTGTATTTCTGAAGTTCCATTATCTTCAAAAGGATTACAGAAATACACCCAAAGGATTACGAAAAATACACCTAAAGTATTTAAGAAATACACCCAAAATTCGTTACATAATTCAGAACTCTTTCTCTTTCTCCTCATCTTCTGCTGCTTCTTCTTCTTCAAAACGATTTCAAAGCTTGATTTCAGAAATCATGAAAATAAAAAAAAAACGAAGAAGAAAAAGAAGAAGAAGAAGAACCGTTCTGAGTGTAGCGCTTTGAAAACAGGAAACATTGAATAACGTATTAAAAGGCCTAGTAACTTGTAAGACTTGTAAGTCAAAAAGACTTGTATGTGTAGCACTCCTCGATGGAAATGCAGGGAAGAGTAAAGAACTAGAAGCTAAAACTTTTAATAACTGTATTTATTATTATTATTTATTAATAATTAATAATAATTAATTAATAATAATTAATAGATGGAAGGATGATGGGATCTCTCTACATGGCAAATCATAACTCATAATAATTTGAAGCACTGGTAAATGGTTGAAATGTCACTTTCACTAAACCCAGTTTTTTCTCTATTGATAGTTCATGTGTTTGGCAATAACCAGCACTTGAAAAGGACATTGTTGTTCAGAACAATTATCAGTTGTGAAGGTCATAATAATTTGCCAGAAGATTTGAAACTCAAACCCAAAATCAATGGTTACCACTTGCCACCCAAAATCAATGGTTACCACTTGCCACCCAAAACTAAAATTATTCTGTACACTTATTTTTGTTTAAAATTAAAATATTTGCAATTATTAAAAATAAAAATGAATGATTATGCATCCTTCTTTCTTCCCTTTTTTTTCTTTTGCTTTTTTATATATTTGGTAGAAGTACTAAAAAATTGAACTAAAGGAATAAGGAGCTAAGGACTAAAGTAAAAGTTGAACTGAGTTTGAACATAATTCAGCATCAATATTTATTTATTGGAGATAAAATACCATTTTAGAACCCAAATAGTTGCATACTGCTTGCCTTTCAATCTATTTACAATCATGTCAGAAAACATGCACAAACATATATGAATGGTGGAGGAGTGTGATTGCAGCCATGTCTATACACATATTTTATGCTTTCATTTTCTTAATTTGATAACTAATAACATCGTTATAGGATTGTACCTTGTAGATAAATGGTGGAGGTTGTTTGGTGGTTCTGCTACATGTTTACAAAATATGGCAGTTTATGTTTGGTTGTTGACAAATTTAGATGTTGGCATTTTATGTTTGGTTGTTTTTGTTATTTGACTTTTGAGTTTGTATTGAGATTATAATATTATAGTTTATGTAATACTTTTAATTTGGATGATATTTTAAAATTTATATTAAACTATAATTATATTTTAGTATGTTTATTTATATTTTTATTATAAAACGATTTTTTTGGTTGAATCACGGTCAAATGGGTTGAACTAATAAATTAATAAATTAGTAGTTAAAACGGTTCGATAACTGGTTTGGTTCTCAGAACCTTACAAAAAAACGGTTCGGATTTTTTTTAAATCCCTGCCCCTAAACGACGTCGTTTGACGTTTTTAATTTTAACAAAAAAAAACCTAGTTCTGAAGCTACCCACCCCACTCCCATCTCTCTCTCTCACTCACTTGTTCTCAGCTCACCTCGATTCACCGCCACCGCACGCTCGCCGCCGTCGCCGTGCCTCTCGCCGTATCCTCTGCGTCTTGTGCTTGCGTCTCATCTCCCTCCTCCGCCAGTGAGTGCTCGAGCTGTGCGTGGTTGTTGCTGCTTGCACTGCAGCGTGGGTGGTTGTCTCTGCTCGATTCTGCCAGGTCTCAACTTTTGCTCCAGGAATTTTCTGTTTTAATGGATATAATTTCTCAATTACAAGAACAAGTTAATTTGATTGCACATCTTGCTTTCAATACCATTGGGACCTTGCAAAGGGATGCTCCTCCTAATCGGCTCTCACCACATTATCCTGAACCACCTCCTCATCCTACCGAGGATGGCTCAAACTTCTCTGAACAGCCCAAGCTGATGAGTGCTGGTTTGGTGAAGGCTGCTAAACAGGTATGCACCATTTTAGCTAAAGCACAGGGTTCCTTACTTCTTGTTTTCTTTGCTGCCCTAATCATCCTTATAATCTTGAAACGTTTTTGGTATCTTTCCTGCAGTTTGATGCATTAGTTGCGGCACTTCCAATATCCGAGGGAGGTGAAGAAGCGCAGATTAAAAGGATTGCTGACCTACAGGTGTCAACCTAACTGCTTTTTAGTCTCATCTTTTTTTTTTAATTATTATTTTAGGGTTTTTGCTGTTCTTAATAATGTAAAGCCTCATCTGAAGAGGGAATCAGTTGTTACATTGGGATTCTGCTTATATTTGTACTTCACATTACAGGCTGAGAATGATGCTATAGGCCAAGAACTACAGAAGCAACTCGAAGCTGCAGGTTATCTCCAATTTCAATCTTTTCATCCGAGTTTTCTGCTTATTTTCTATTCAGATCGTACTAAAATGTAAATTAATGTTGATTACTAAGATATGATTAGGAGAGATCTCTAGCTAGTAAAGTTGTTAACTAGAGGCCTTATTGAACAGCAACATTTTGGTCATACTCATATTTAGAAGAACTGTTTAATCTTGAATAGAAGTATCTAATAAGATGTTTTGAATGGTTAGCCATGTGTGCAATTTATATAACATAAGATTCTACAAGTGCAACGATTTTGAATAATGAACTGGTTTCAAGCTACTTTAGCATTTTTTTCCTTGTTCTTTTGTTTATTCGGTAAACTTACATTGCTCTATAATTTGATCAAGGTTGTTAGCTAACATTCTTGCCTGCTTCTTGATTTTAGAGAAGGAATTAAATCAAGTTCAGGATTTGTTTAAACGAGCGTCAGATAACTGTTTGAATTTGAAGAAACCTGAATGAAGAAACTGGAATGGTTCTATTGACAGGGGAGATTGGCACTTTGGTAGCCACAACTTTATCTCCAGTTTGACATGAATCATAGTCTGCAGTATAATTTTTTAGAAGCCTTTGTTAAGCTATTAGATTCTTTATGTCCACAAAGCTGTTGTAGCCACTCTATCAAATTGACATTTAATTATGCTGTGTTAGAAGTTGGTAATGTTAATATTATTATAGGAATTTGTTATGAGACGTGTTACAAAATTATACCGATCTCCCCTCTCTCTCTCCTCTCAATCATCCTCTCCCTCTACTAGTTATTAAAACCCTTAAATAAGTTGGTAAAATAGTTATATTATCTGACTAATCAAAATTAAAAGGCAATAATTCTCTCTAACAATCAGACCCATGGAGTTGCTTACTTCTATTAATATGAGACACATAAAAAGTTTTGGGGTAAATCACAGATATAAACCAAATGGAGGCATATATTACATAATTTTACCAAATTCAAAAACGCTATAAGAATTTACTAGAAGGACAATTTCATGTAGTTCGAATGAGATTCATTCTCATTCGAATTACACAAAGAGTAATTCGAATCCATCACATTTGAATTACAAGTGATCAACATAAATCGAATTGGACCAATTCGAATTATGCATGTATGAATTTTATGGGTAATTCGAATCACCTTGATTTGAACTAAACACATCTTGTGATATAATTTACAATGAGTAATTCGAATCCATCACATTCGAATTACAAGTGATCAACATAAATCGAATTGGACCAATTCGAATTATGCATGTATGAATTTTATGGGTAATTCGAATCACCTTGATTTGAACTAAACACATCTTGTGATATAATTTACAATGAGTAATTCGAATCCATCACATTCGAATTACAAGTGATCAACATAAATCGAATTGGACCAATTCGAATTATGCATGTATGAATTTTGTGGGTAATTCGAATCACCTTGATTTGAACTAAACACATCTTGTGATATAATTTACAATACTCTTCTGCCCATTCTTTTATTAAAAAATTAATAATTTATTTAAAAAAATTATTAAAAAATATTAATAATTCAAAAATTAAAAAATATTTTATTCCATACATTAGAAAAAGCCTAACAAAATATTTAATTACGAAACTTCTTTAAAATATTAATGAGCTATCAATTCGAATTCCATACAATATTATTTTGCCCATTTTTAATAGCTTATGAATATTTTTTAATAAATTTTTTTTATAAATTTATTTAAATTATACCACTAAAAAATATTTTATTTTATGCAAAATAATTTAAAAAAATTGCTTAAAAGATGTTAGGAGTACTATAAAAATTTGTAATGTTCTAGTGACTTAGGTAAATACATAAATGTACTCAAATTTTAAATAAAATACTCTACATAGTCAATAATAATTTAGAAATTAAAGAAAATATTTTATTCCATGCAAAATAATTAAAAAATATATTTTATTCCATACAAAATAATTTATAAGAAATGACTTAAAAAATGTTAGGAGTATTATAAAAATTTGTAATATCCTAGTGACTTCAGTAAATACATGATAAAAATATATATTTTTTAATTTCTAAATTATTATTGACTATGTAGAGTATTTTATTTAAAATTTAAATACATGCATGTATTTACCTAAGTCACTGGAACATTACAAAATTTTATAATACTCCTAACATCTTTTAAGCCATTTTTTTAAAAATTACTTTGCATAGAATAAAATATTTTTTGTGGTATAATTTAAATAAATTTATTAAAAAAATATTCATGAGCTATTAAGAATGGGAGAAGAATATTGTATATAAATTTTTTTAATAAATTATTAATTTTTTAATAAAATAATGGGTAGAAAAACATTACAAATTATATCATAAAACGTGTGTGTTGTTCGAATTAAGGTGATTCAAATTACCTCTGAAATTCATGTATGCATAATTCGAATGGTCCAATTCTATTTATGTTGATCACTTGTAATTCGAATTTGATGTTTCGAATTATTCTTAGTTTGTGTAATTCGAATGAGTATCATTAGAGATTTAGAGCTACATAAAATTATCCTTCCAGTAAATCTTTGTAACGTTTTTAAATTTGGTAAAATTATGTAATATATGCCTCCACTTGGTTTATATATGTGATTTACCCAAAGTTTTGCTTAACAAAAATTTAGTATTGAATTGTTTCATATTTTTCTTAATTGAAAATTAAATACAAATGCCTTATTAATAAACTTTACCAAACACACATTAATACTTAATTTTTTAAGGAAAAAACAGAAAAAGAAAACTATGTGCCAATCAACATTTATTATTACAGGAAAGTATTTTTAATTGTTTATCATTTTTCTATCAAAAATCTTAAGATTAAGTCCTTTTCTGTGAAGTCTTATGTAGTTATACCAAATTAGTATACGATAGAAATATATATATTTAACGACCATTTTCGTTTTCCTTTGAAAAATCCAAGACAGGCAAAAAACCCAATATGACATCTAATAATTTGAAGCTTGAGCAAAACACTAATAAAAAATAAGATTGCTATTATAATATTGTTAGGTATATAAAATCCATGATAAAGTTTAGATCCTTCTTAAAATTTTCCTATGAAATTGGAGGATCTAAAATCCAACACCTTGAACTAAATGATATCAACACTTGTATCTATCATCTAATATGATTTCACTGTACAAAAATGACATACTAAGCAAAATCTGTGCTATCAGGTATTCTATTTTTCATCTGTAAATTCTATACTGAAAAACCGATCCAAACTGCACGAACACCCGGCATCGGTTTCGTCTCTCCCTCTCCTCCTCTCTTTCCTTCCTCTTCTTCCATATCTTTTCGTTCAGTCTCTGCTCTCTCTTTGTTTCTTTTGTTTCCAATGTGTGGAATGACCTAATGGGAATTTTATTCTAATTTTAATTTTTTTCATTAGTAAAGATATTTTAGTAATTTTGTTTATTTCAATTTTTATATTTATCTTCAACTAAATAGGATATTGACATATAATTCATTCTTATATACTTCCCACTAAATATTAAATATAATATAGAGACTTTATCTTTGAGCAAAGAGTGTGCCAATAGTCAGGCCATGGATTAAATACCAACTGCTTCAAGATAAAAAAACACCAACTATTTGCAACATAAGAGAAAATATTACGACATAAACTCTGTTAAACTCTAAAGTGATAATTAAAATTGGCCGCTTGCACCGAAAAAAATCACCGAAATTTTAATTGCACTATAAAAATCTCCAAGATTAAAAAAATTGTACATGTGGTTCCTATCCCTCTCTGTCGAATTACACATCATACCTTGAGTAACTTAACACATATCTTTACTTGTTGGATTAGACAAAACGACGTTATTTTAGTTGTGACAATAAATATTTGTTGAAATGATAATAATACAATTTTTTTAATCTTAAAGATATTTATAATGTAATTAAAATCTCAAAAACTTTTTCGGTGCAAACGAACAATCTCAAAAACTACTTTGGACTTAATCCAAATGCTACATTGCAAACGTCTATAGGGTGAAAAAGGAGAAAGATTTATTGCACAATCAACTTACGTCTACCTTTTTCTTTTCTTTTTTATGGGATTGTATGCCGCTTGCTATTATTCTATTGCTTCTGCTATTACTTTCAGATTAAATACTACATGATGGTTTTCATAACAATATAAAACATCTATTAGCAAAAAGAATACACAATTCAAATTATTAAAATTTATAACACGAAGGGTTAACAAATGTCAATAGCCAATGGAATGCACGGAGTCTCAGACAAATTGAGTAGGCTGGGAGAAAAATCTAAGCATAAATTTAAAATGAGGTTGACCAATACAATCAATCATAGCTATCACTTACATACTCATTTTAAGTAGTTTGTACTACTCTTAACAGAATGAAACCAATCCTAAGATACATATTTAGGAGAAATTCTCATTACTGACTAAATAACTGAACCTCAATGTAAATATGTAATAATCTAACAATTATGCTTCCCCAAGTATAAACCAACACTGAATTTGAAACTATATGGTATAAGCAACTTTGTAGAATGGTCAATAGCATTCATCTAAAACTGTAGAACATTAAATGAAAAATGATGAACTAGGGGCCACCAAATTTACATGGCCATCCTCTAAGGAGATGAAGAGGATGGTACTGTCAGTGCGCATAATAGCTTTAGCAGGCATTTAACCTTCTTCTGACTCTGCAGATAATAATAGATATCATAACTAGAGTATTCTGGAAGATTCCAGGATTTTCATTCAGTGCGAAAGAACAAAAACAAAATCAAGGGTTGAAAATACGCAAAGTCGACCTCAAAATTGACAATGCTCAAACTCAGCTTGATAATATTTAGCTCAACTCATGGTTTGACTGATTTATTATTGAGCTTAATCTTATTATGGAATCTTGATGCACGAGTAAAATTTCAAAGACCATTTTGAACATTAACCCTTAGATATTAATTAAGCTGTTGGCTATAAGCACATACTTATTTTCAACATATTTAATCTACAAGACACATTATGCAAATAATTGATATTATATATTATTATTGATAATATATAATGATATAGGTGATATTATGCCAAGGTCTCAGGCATCTACATATCTATGTGAACTGATAAATGAATATACAACCCTGCTCATGGAACATAGCAAAGTTAAGTTTGACTCATTTAATAAATGAGCTCAAATTTTTAGCTCAAGCTCAGTAGCTTACGGGCTCAAGAGCTTAGCTTATAAAGTAACTAACAAATTGAGCTAAAAATAGCTCACATGCTATTAGGAACAAGGTAAACTACCGAAATTGCACCAAAAAACTCATATCGCTATGAAAAATAACCAAATAAGATTTCTACGAATGACAAATAAGTCTCAGAAGATTTAAAAACGTGACAAAATTAACAAAAATATCATATTGTTTTTACATAAATGATAAAGGAATTTTGTGTTTAGCAAACAACTTGTGCATTTTATTTTAAATTCAATCATTCAAAAAAAACATCGAAAAAATTCCTTGACAAATCACCAAATTTTAATTATGACAAAGTCTCATTTTTCTAATAATGCTTACAAAAAATCGCATCGGAATCTAATATCTAAAGTATTTTATGAAAAAATATAACTAATATCCGGTTAGTTTTCTCACTTTTTAAATCTTTTGGAGCTTATTTGTTATCTTTCCAGTTTATTTTTGGGAAAGTATGCAGATGTTAAACAAAAGGAGTTGTCGCCTTCTCTTCATGCAACAAGGAAACTAAATGAACAAGATATAGCAATAGTTTCAAATAGAACATTTGCTTCATACCATATATAGCTTCCATGTTATTTTCCTTGTAAACACCAAGAGGTGATCCATGGACAGAGAGAAGCATCTCGCCAGGTTTCGGCAGTCTAAGGGTTTTGGGTGTCATCCCAACAGACAAGCGCTGACTACTCACCTACAAAAGGCAACAAAGCCAAATTAATCACAGCTGTTTAAAAAATAGCCTCAGCAATGAATACTAGAGTTCATAAAGTCATCCACAAAAAAACAGAAGGTAAAAAATAAAGGGAGAAAATACGGACATTGGGAGTCTGAAGACCTTCTTGACTTGTGAGAGTCTGAGCTTCACATGGCTCCTCAAAAACCTATGTAACAGACATTCAATCAATTCATATTATCACAATACATTGCAATCACTAATTAGTTGTTATTTGCAAGCTGTTTAAGTTAGTCATAATAGATTTAGCAGCGTATGCAAAGAAACTAGTAATAGAGCTAAGTTCTCTTCCATCTGTACATGGAACGATCCTAAATGAATAGCAACATTTCTCATTCAAATCAATTCATGGATGCTTCAGCACATGATGGAGATGAGAATGGAAGTGCTATATTAATGCTGCTCCTACACAGCTACCCCAATTTTATGTCGCATCAAGTCCTGCATAAGTGACCCAAACAAGCCAGCTAAGGATGTTACAAAATACAATTAATCAAAGTGCACAGAGAAGATAGAGAACATACAAAGTCCTTAAAATGAAGATTTTCATCACCAAGAAATCCTGTTCTCCCTGCCAACAAAGAAGTAAACTAACAGGTATCAACTACAATCTATGCCAAAATGTACAAGAACTATAATATCTATAGTAAAATCATTCAAAATTGAAGGAACTCAAACAATTTAAGGGGCATAGAACAATAGTATGTTTCGTAACACACATTTCCATTTTTTTAATTCAATTTAAGAAACTTTAATTCAGATATGAAATGAGTTAAATCGAAAGAGAAAACTAAACACTACCAGTATTGCTAGAGTATTCAAAACCACCAAACTGAGGAACCGAAGAAGGACATTCCGAAGGAAAAGCAATTGAAAGCCTCTGGAACAGAGAAGCGTGCAAATCTCTTCCTACACCACCACAGGTCGTGGACATTCTGCTCCCTCTCTCTTTCCACTTCACATCGAATTTCCCATTCCCACCATCTTTCACAATTGAGAGACTCGGTAAGGTTTCTTCGAAGACCTGCAGCATTGGCTTCCGGAGCTGTTCCTCACTGAAACACGACCGAACCAAACGAAGTTCCATCAACAATCTCTCGATCTCAACATCACGAACCACCCTAATTGCACTGATTTGACGCTCCACTGCCACAAACACACAGGTAGAGTTTTAATGAAAATAAATAGTGAAAACTTTATGCTGATCAAGAAATTTGTTATTTGATTTTGCTGTACCTTCGATTTCAAGCTCCTTGAATTGAGGTTGCTGCGTTTGGGTTTTAAGTTCCTTCAATTGAGTTGATTGTTTGACCATTTTCTTCGCTCTACGCCTTGGAAATTTTGCCTTTAATATACTAAAAATAATATAGTAAGAAAAAAGGGCTACAAATCTACAAACTTGAAAAAGCCAAAAAACCAAGGTTCTGAAAACCGGTTGAACCGTGAACCAACAAGGTTTGCGGCTCGGTTAAAAACTATAACTGCCAAATTTGAAAACCGCCGATGAACCGCCAAACCGACCGGGAGCCGGTCAGTCGAACCGAACAAGGACTCGGCCGGTTTTCAAAAATTTCCCAAACGGCGGTTTTATTTCATGCAAGGTTTTGAGAACCGGACCGGTCATCAAACCGTTCTAATTACTGGTTCACTAGTTTATTGGCCAACCGGTCCAACCAGTAGTTCAACTGGGAAAATCATTTATGAATAGAATAATAAATAAATTATAAATAAACATCCTAAAATATAATTATATTCTAATATAAATCTTAAAATATATTCGAAATTTAAAACACTACATAAAATATCATCAACCAAATTCACATGATCTTATCAAAATACAAACTAAAAAGTTAAATAATAAAAAAAGAAAAAGTCTAGGGAGCCAATGGCCTAAGCGTACAATGTGTACAATGGAGGTTTAAGAAGTATTAGAGATATGACCATTAGTGTTACATTGTCCTGTCAGGTTACGCTTTTGGGATGAGTGGTTTCAGATATGGT
Organism: Arachis stenosperma; assembly: GCF_014773155.1. Lineage (NCBI taxonomy): Eukaryota > Viridiplantae > Streptophyta > Magnoliopsida > Fabales > Fabaceae > Arachis > Arachis stenosperma. The sequence continues at coordinate 106,945,682 of NC_080386.1, read as the reverse complement.
ATTAGAGTTCTAGATTCGAAAGGTCAAGAGTTCGATCCTTGGTGAACCCCAAAATCAGTTTAATTTTTTATTGAGATGTTTATTATCCTTGGTATCCGGATGGTTATTCTAGCTAGTATGGTGATGTTCATTTTATTCATGGACCAAAAATTTAGCCCATTGTACACATTGTACACTTAAGCCATTGGCTCCCTAGCACTACCCATAAAAAAAATACCTAAATATTAAGCCAACATGAAGACTCCCTTGGTATATATTACATTATGGAGTACAAAGAAATTTATAACAAATTGAAAACGAGAAAAACATAAAAGGTACTACTAAACAGATACGGTAAGCAATAATAATAATAATAATAATAATAATAATAATAATAATAATAATAATAGCAGAAAGAACATATGCACAGGAACTAGGAACTATGCAGCAACAGCAAGTGTAAAAGCAATACCAAACTATTAGCAGATCAGCAAGAAAAATAGTGACCGAATTAAAGCTATATATCAATTAAATCCCAGAAAAGCAAAAAAAACATAGAAGTTATTAACAAAAGCAACTTCATCCGTGTTTATGAACCTGTAAATGGACTGGAGCGAATTTGAAAGTAACAAAATCAAAATAGGAGGTTTGGTAGGCAAGTTATTATTCACAGATGCATTGTTATCAGCAATTACTTCTTGATTAATACTATCATTCATAACTGAAATTAACAAATCATAAACAAAATTAAAAACAGCAGCAGTACAAATTATCATTCAGCAACAAACATTATTACATTACAAAGCAGCAACAAGTAATCCCTAATCACACTAAACCTGAAATTTCAACAGCAGCAAGTAATCCCTAATCACACTAAACCTGAAATTTCAACAAACATTACAAAACAGCAACAAGTAATTCCTAGTCGCACTGAACCTGAAATTTCAACAGCACAGCAAGTACAGCAACAAGTAATCCCTAATCACACTGAACTTTCAACAGCAGCAAGTAATCCCTAATAACACTAAATCTGAAATTTCAACAAACATTACAAAACAGCAACAAGTAATCCCTAATCACACTGAACCTGAAATTTCAACAAACATTACAAAACAGCAACAAGTAATCCCTAAACAAAAATTTTAATAATGATTTGATTTTCATTTTTAGCAGCAGCAAGAAATTTTCAACAAAAATTTCAGGAAGTAAAGAAAGAGCAGCAGCATAAAATCAGCAAAAATTAGCAATTTCACAATTTCCCTTTAAAAATCAGCAAACAGAGGCAGGCTCTGGGGAGAGAAGAAGGAGACACGAACAAGAACTGAAGAAGTGAAAGCAGTGACACTAACCTTCGATGGAGACACGGACGACGACGAGCGGCGCACGGCGAGCTGCTACAAACCCCTAAAACAGAGAACGGAGGACGGACGGAGGACAGGGGGAAGGAGGACGCCGAGCTACAAGAGAGGGCTTGGCCACGGACGGCGCTGACAGCACGGACGGCGCAGCACTGCGGCAGAAACGTTGTAGGGAGAACCTAGGGTTTTGATTTGGGGATTTAACTTTGCTTCAGAGTTCACTTCAGACTTCAGAGTGATTCACGAATTGGTAGGGGGTGTTGGGGGAAGGGGGTGAGGCCGTGAGGCCGTGAGGCCGTGAGGGAGTAAAGGCAACGCCAGGTTTTTTTTTCTTTAAAAAAAATCAAAACGGCGCCGTATAACTTCAAACTGTTTTTTTTTGTACGTCACATTACAGGCTGAGAATGATGCCAAGAACTACAGAAGGAACTCGAAGCTGCAGGTTATCTCCAATTTCAATCTTTTCATCCGAGTTTTCTGCTTATTTTCTATTCAGATCGTACTAAAATGTAAATTAATGTTGATTACTAAGATATGATTAGGAGAGATCTCTAGCTAGTAAAGTTGTTAACTAGAGGCCTTATTGAACAGCAATATTTTGGTCATACTCATATTTAGAAAAACTGTTTAATCTTGAATAGAAGTATCTAATAAGATGTTTTGAATGGTTAGCCATGTGTGCAATTTATATAACAAGATTCTCCAAGTACAACGATTTTGAATAATGAACTGGTTTCAAGCTACTTTAGCATTTTTTCTCCTTGTTCTTTATTTATTCGGTAAACTTGCATAGCTCTATAATTTGATCAAGGTTGTTAGCTAACATTCTTGCCTGCTTCTTGATTTTAGAGAAGGAATTAAATCAAGTTCAGGATTTGTTTAAACGAACATCATAACTGTTTGAATTTGAAGAAACCTAAATGAAGAAACTGGAATGGTTCTATTGACAGGGGAGACTGGCACTTTGGTAGCCATAACTTTATCTCTAGTTTGACATGAATTATAGTCTGCAGTATAACTTTTTAGAAGCTTTTGTTAAGTTATTAGATTCTTCATGTCGACGAGACTGTTGTAGCCACTCTATCAAATTGACATTTAACTATATTGTGTTAGAAGTTGATAATGTTAATATTATTATAGGAATTTGTTATTAGACGTGTTACAAAATTATACCGATCTCCCCTCTCTCTCCTCTCAATCGTCCTCTCTCTCTACCAGTTATTAAAACCCTTAAATAAGTTGGTAAAATAGTTACATTAAGTGACTAATCAAGATTGAAAGGCAATAATTCTCTCTAACAATCAGACTTATGGAGTTGCTTACTTCTATTAATATGAGACATATAAAAAGTTTTGCCTAACAAAAACGTAGTATAGAGTTGTTCCACATTTTTCTTAATTGAAAATTAAATACAAACACCTTATTAATAAATTTTACCAAACACACATTAATACTTGATTTTTTTAAGGGAAAAAAAGAAAAAGAAAAACTAAGTGCCAATCAACATTTATTATCATAGGAAAATATTTTTAATTGTTTATCATTTTTCTATCAAAAATCTTAAGATTAAGTCATTTTCTGTGAAGTCTTATGTAATTATACCAAATTAGTATACAATAGAAATATATATATATATTTAAGGACCATTTTTATTTTCCTTTGAAAAATCCAAGGCAGGCAAGAAAACCCAATATAACATCGAATAATTTGGAGCTTGAGCAAAACACTAATAAAAAATAACATTGCTATTATAGTATTGTTAGGTATATAAAATCCATGATAAAGTTTAGATCCTTCTTAAAATTTTCCTATGAAATTGGAGGATCTAGAATCTAACATCTTGAACTAAATGATATCAACACTTGTATGTATGATCTAATATGATTTCACTGTACAAAAATGGCATACTAAGCAAAATCTGTGCTATCAGGTATTCTATCTTTCATCTGTAAATTCTATGCTGGAAAAGAAAAGTTCCCTACTTAGAAGATTTATTTCATTGCAACCTTGCAGAACAAATAATATGATGGCTTCATCTATCTAGCATTCAGAAGCATTCTTAGCACACTCTTGGTCTTTGGTCTTGCTTCTGAAGATGTACTAACACAAACAAGAGCAACAAGAGCAATCTGCAGAATTGCTAGCATCTGGTTTCTCACAGCTTGAGATGTTTTCTAACATTGGAATCAAGAATGTAGTCTTTGTTCACCAAATTATGCAAAATCCACTTCACCAATTTGGTTCCCTCTGTCACCTTTCCAGTCAGCAGTTCAAGCAGGATGGCCCCAAAGCTATATACATTCCCAGCCACTGTTACTGTCATTGTATATGCATACTCTACCAACCAATCAACCAACAAACAAAGCAAGTTAAGGTACATGCATGAGTTGAATGCACTTTCAAGGTCCTGTGCACATCTAGTATTTGGTGAATTTACTCAAATTCTCTTTGAATTAGACATAAATATGGGAAAATACATCTTTTATTCATTCTTACTTCACTTTCTTTATAGATATAGTGTGTATCAATTATTTTTTCAACATATTTAACCAAAGGAAATGAGTGGTTGCCTCTTGTTATGTTTAGACATCTATGGCCCTGACCTACTTATGAATGGCCATAAACTTGCCTGAAAGACTTGTGTAATGAGAGAGTTACTAAACAAGATGATAGAGAGAGAAAGCACACTTATCATTCTTGCTTTGGTTTTTTGCACCAGTTGAACTAAAACCCCTCCCTAAACAACTTCAAGGCCCACCTTCACAAACCTAACCAAAAACCACTCGTAATTTCTTTTCAATCTTTTAGAGTTCTGATTATCCAAGCCATGGATACAGATGAATTCAATTTCCCTAGAATCAGTGATACTCATGCACATACCATTGATTCACCTCTTTTGTGGAATCTGTCACCAGCAGCATCTCCTAATCCATACCAAAGAAACAAAGGAGAAGAAGATGGTGATTTCTTTGGAGCAAAACTGATATCTCAGGTTCAGAGGAAGAGCTTCTCATCAGTTGAGACCAGAATTCAACAACGAACTTTGTTGGATGATGATGATGAAGAGGAGAAAATGGACTTGTTGTGGGAGGATTTCAATGAGGAGTTGATGTGTTCTTCAACAACTGGTTCTTCTGCTACATCTTCTTCAAGAGAAGTTGTTGAATGCAGATGTGCTACTCCAGCTTCCTCAAGATTTGCCAGTAATAACAATAATAATAATAATGATGCACTAGTTCCAGCAACTAAGAATATCAATAGGCCTAGCATGGTGGTGATTGTGAAGGTCTTGAAGAAGCTCTTCTCTGTTAACAACTATCAAAAGAAACCAAGAAGGAGAGTAAGATAATTATCCTTTTTCCTGTGGTGATTTATGTCAATCAGGTATAAAATTGATCATTTATTCATGTATAAAATTAGAAAGGCTTTTATTAGTCTTTGGTGAGGGGATTAATCCTTATCACTAGAGAGATATGCCTTTCCAAATGCAATGTAAATATAAATTATAGAGAGAATTTTTCTTTGATTCATTGTTGCATGTCACATATGTTCCTATTGGTTCTGTTCTAATCTCTTTTAGCCAAGCCAATTAGTGAAGTTTTAGGCTTTTAAAGTGGCACTATAATCTTCTTGTTTTGGTAGAGGAAGGAAAATAAGCACAATAATGTAATTTCCATTATTCATTTTTTGTTTATTATTATGATAAATCCTCCCCCCCCCCCCCCCCCCCCCAAAATCATTCCTTGCATTATTGTATGAACATGATAGCTGGAAACAGGACACTTTACCTGCTTATTGGACCAAGGCTTGTCCATGGGCTCTACATTTTGTCTTAATCCTATTTTGTATAATATATGCATCAAATTTGAACACTTTACCTCCAAAATTGTATCAACTAATGCCAATTTCCACCCACAGTTGAGGATTTATATTAAGTGCTTTTACATAGTTGGTTTTCACTTTAATTGGATGCATGGACAGAGAAAGGTTGTTATATTAAAAGTAGATAGTTGTATAATTAAGCAAACAATGTTCTTAATCTGTGTAGGTTTCTTATATTTGTACGGTGCATGGAAATAGAAGGAATGAGACATTGTTATAGCCTGAAGAAATGTAATTATTTTGTATTTTCTTTTTCTTACTCAATTTGCTTGTCTGCTTTTGTTGTCTTTACATGTTAACCTCTCACTATAGTTGTTTTTTTCTTTTCTTTTTTAATTATAGAGATATGATTGTAATAATATCCAAATTAGTACCCAATGATTTTGGTTTCGAACAAATTAGTTTCTAATAAAATTTAAAAAACAAATTAGTTAACTCTATCTATTTTTCTCTTGAACGAAGTACTGGTTCTTTTGCCACTCAATGACTCGAATTAAAGCCTTAGAATTAAGTTTCTGTTTCAACAAACAAGTTTATGAATATCAAAAGTTTGGAAAATTATCACATGTTCCGCTTATTTTTATGGAACATGAAATTTCCATGTAACTGTAAGATCAAGATAGTGGGTATGATTTTGTCTTTTAATATATATCTCTTAATGATAAAAATATCCCTTTAGTTAGAGAGCTAAAGACAAAAAAGGACAGTTAAATATTAGTTTTTATAGCTTTTACTTAATTGATTATTGCACCAGTTTTACTCGTTTTATTTTTTAATTTTTTGTTGATATAATTTGATATATAATTAATGAATTTTGAACAGTGCACAACTTAATTTTTTTCTTATGTATAGTATAATTTTTTTTATTAATATGATTATATAAAGATGATGAGCGACTAAAATTTAGAATTTGTATTATATTGTCATTTTTTTTATATTATGAAGCATTGAACTTAATTATGAAAATACCACAAACAAAACGAATTTGTAATTTTGTAATAAATGATAAAATCAATATTATTTTAAAATTTATAGAACTTCCAAAATTTATTATCTATAATTCTATATCACATTTTAAGCTAAACCTATTAGTAAAGGCATTAATACAAAGTTTGTCAAATCATCTAATTTTGTAGGTGTCTAAATTTATAAAAAAATTTCATAGCACTACCCTAAGATAATAATATATATATTTCTATTTTTTGTTAAATATACTCACAAATTGAGTATCTAATATATCGCATTTATTAGTATTCTAGATTTAGAATACTATACATAATAATATTATACCTTGGATTTTGAAATATAAAAGAATCTCTCATAGAATAGGTTATGTTAATATTAGATAGAATAAAGGATTTCCAGAAGAAGATGCCATTCGTTTGATGAGAAATAAAAAGGAATATCGAAAATTCGAGTGGCTGAAGCTGAAGCAGCTACTTTCGGAGTAACAGAAAGAAAAGCAACGACTGGAGTGGGAGAGTCAGAGTCGAAAAGAGGATTCCTCACTTCTTTCTCTCATTCAAAACCGTGCATGAGACTTTCATCAAATGTTATTAATAACGTAATTTAATAGATAATTATGAGAACAAAAATTATGGCTCGGCTAGTCACAATTCTTGTTTAATGTATTGTCTTTACTTAATTTAATTTAAAATTTCAAAATGTATTTATTTTATCGATTTTTAGCTAACAAATTAAGAGTGATTCGATATTTAATGGTCTAAGAGTGAAATGTGTGAGTACTATTTTTTTAGAAGTACATTAAAAGATCTTTTAATTGAACAAAAAAAAATCTCAAAGACAACCCAAACAATTTTAAAAATAAATTGACTGAAATAAATTACATTAAATTTAAATGAAAGTAATAAAATGCCTTCGATCTTTTGAAATTAAAAATAAAATATTAAAATATAAAATTTAACAAAGAAATTAAATGTTACTTTGAAAAGTAAATTTGCAAAAAAATTAAAGATGACAGAAAATATAAATGAAAGAGTAAAAACAATAGAAAGAATCATATAAAACTCGAGGCAGACTTAGAAAAGTTTATGGAATGTGAGTGTACTTGAGTATTTTTTTAAAAGATTCTAAATTCTCATCTCTTCGAGCCTTCTCATATTTATAAGTATCTCCAACTAATCAGATTGAGATATAACTTTTACATTCTTTAGTTTTTAAACAATTGTTCCGCTCCTTTTGCCTAACATAAATAACTGCTGAAAATAACTCTCGACACTTGAATTTTTCGATTCGAATATATCAGCCAGCATCTTCGACTAGATCCACTGATTAGCTCTTACTTCATATTTCCTGCCATAAATTTTTTTGATACAGACCTTTACTCTTTAAAATACAAACTTACTAAATCTTAAATTCAGTATCTTTTCGAAATATAATATCGTAACAATATTTTTTAATTAGAAGATATTGATATAATTTTATAATACTATTTAAAACATATAAATAGTTGTATCTCTAATATACTTTCTGATATAATACTTTTTTTTTAATTTACGTCAATTTTATCATAATTTTTTATTTATCTCAAACTAAAGTTTTTTCTTCTGATAATATACGTGAAAAAAAATTAGATTTGCTTTAATTTTTGTAAACTATTTAAAATTTATTTTCACATTCAGTAATTGTAAAAACATAATGTAATGTTTAAATTGTAAATGTTTTTACTTTAGTTTAAAATAATAAATAAAGTATTTTTATTTAAATTTAAGAAAGGGCCAGATAAATAAGAAGAGAGTTTGGATATCAGAATTAAAAAAAAAAGATAAAATAAAAAATTTTAAAAATTGAATAAAAGTAGTGTGGCTAATTAATACAATAATTATTTGGATAAATTAATTATATAATATAAAATGACTTTTATTAGTTCTTTCAAATTTTAAAAGTTGTTACGGTCTAGCCTAGCTGGTGGGGCGGTTGACCCGGCCCACATGCAACCCGATCTACGTGGTCGGATCGTCGCGCGCACAACCCGTTCGACTTTATAATCCGAATACGCGTCCCTGTTGTCAGCTATATGACACCTGTGGGAAAAAAGCTTCTTGAAAAGAGGCATCCCTATGTGGGGTCTGCCCTATTGACAAGGTATATAAGGGGAGGGTCCTACCCCTCCTCCAAGGTACGTGATGTGCGAAATTGTGATCACTACTTTTCACAACTCAAATAATCCCTAGTAATGGCCCCAAAAACTTGGTGCTCAATACCATGGCATAAACACAACTTTGCACAACTAACCAGCAAGTGCACTGGGTCGTCCAAGTAATAAACCTTACGCAAGTAAGGGTCGATCCCACGGAGATTGTTGGTATGAAGCAAGCTATGGTCACCTTGTAAATCTTAGTCAGGCAGACTCAAATGGGTATAGTGATATACGAATAAAACATAAAGATAAAGATAGAGGTACTTATGTAATTCATTGGTAGGAACTTCAGATAAGCGTATGAAGATGCCTTTCCTTCCGTCTCTCTGCTTTCCTACTGTCTTCATCCAATCCTTCTTACTCCTTTCCATGGCAAGCTCAAGCAAGGGTTTCACCGTTGTCAGTGGCTACCTCCCATCCTCTCAGTGGAAATGTTCAACGCACCCTGTCACGGCACGGCTATCCATCTGTCGGTTCTCAATCAGGCCGGAATAGAATCCAATGATTCTTTTGCGTCTGTCACTAACGCCCCGCCCTCAGGAGTTTGAAGCACGTCACAGTCATTCAATCATTGAATCCTACTCAGAATACCACAGACAAGGTTAGACCTTCCAGATTCTCTTGAATGCCGCCATCAGTTCTTGCCTATACCACGAAGACTCTGATCTCACGGAATGGCTGGCTCGTTTGTCAGGCGAGCACTCGGTTGTCAGGCGATCAACCATGCATCGTGTATCAGGAATCCAAGAGATATTCACCCAATCTAAGGTAGAACGGAGGTGGTTGTCAGTCACACGTTCATAGGTGAGAATGATGATGAGTGTCACGGATCATCACATTCATCAAGTTGAAGAACAAGTGATATCTTGGACAAAGAACAAGCGGAATTGAATAGAAGAACAATAGTAATTGCATTAATACTCGAGGTACAGCAGAGCTCCACACCTTAATCTATGGTGTGTAGAAACTCCACCGTTGAAAATACATAAGAACAAGGTCTAGGCATGGCCGAATGGCCAGCCTCCCAATGATCTAAGATAGCATAAAATGAAGATAGCTACCCCGATATATTCCAATACAATAGTAAAAGGTCCTACTTATAGAAAACTAGTAGCCTAGGGTGTACAGAGATGAGTAAATGACAAAAAAATCCACTTCCGGGCCCACTTGGTGTGTGCTTGGGCTGAGCAATGAAGCAATTTTGTGTAGAGACTCTTCTTGGAGTTAAACGCCAGCTTTTATGCCAGTTTGGGCGTTTAACTCCCATTTAGGTGCCAGTTCCGGCGTTTAACGCTGGATTTTCTGAGGGTGACTTTGAACGCCGGTTTGGGCCATCAAATCTTGGGCAAAGTATGGACTATCATATATTGCTGGAAAGCCCAGGATGTCTACTTTCCAAAGCCGTTGAGAGCGCGCCAATTGGGCTTCTGTAGCTCCAGAAAATCCACTTCGAGTGCAGGGAGGTCAGAATCCAACAGCATCTGCAGTCCTTTTCAGTCTCTGAATCAGATTTTTGCTCAGGTCCCTCAATTTCAGCCAGAAAATACCTGAAATCACAGAAAAACACACAAACTCATAGTAAAGTCCAGAAAAGTGAATTTTAACTAAAAACTAATAAAAATATACTAAAAACTAAACCAAATATACTAAAAACATACTAAAAACAATGCCAAAAAGTGTACAAATTATCCGCTCATCAGTACGTCACCATATCCCTTACTCCCGTACCACATGTGCATCTTCTGACTTGAGCGTCGGAATATCTTTGCAGGTGGCACCCTCCTCAACGCACGAAGAGTTCGGGAGATCGTTCGCCCAAACATCAGACCCAGACTCAGGCCATCCCACCAACTCATAAGGGGCCATCCCGACCCGTCCGAAACTCCGAGTTACCGAACATTGGCGCTGTCTGTGGGGACCGGGCCTGAATGAACTTTCTGATGGGTCCTGTGGACGGAGACGATGGAGCCGAGCGCAGGGGAGAAATGGCAACGCGAAGTGGTAGGGTAGCCTCCGTGGCTTCCTCCCGCAAGCGCACGAGGTCCCCTCCACGACAACTCGAGCCATCCTCGCACTCCCAGGAGAGACGCCCTTTTGGGAGAATAGGCAGTGACAGTGCCAGAATAATGCAGGAACTGCGACACAAGGTGCAGAGCCTGGAACGCAAGCTAGAGAGTCAGGGTCGTCGCCAGCCCACCCCCGAACAAAATCGCTCCTGATCTCCTCACAAGGAGGAGAAGCCCTCGAAGAAGCCGCTCCGAGCGCACACCGAGCCCCCGGTTAGAATCGGACAGTTATCAAGAGGAAAGCAGGGAGATGCCAAGAAGACGGCGTGATCCCGTGATTTACACCCGACCCACGAGGAAACAATCCGCATAGGAGAATCGAGAAGGAGACAGAGAAAGAATAAGGAGAACTCGACGTCCCATGATTATGGGAGCAACTCATTTTCATCATTCTATCCTTGAGGTCCGGCTACCGAAGCATTTCGATAAGCCAACGGACATGAGGTACGATGGGACCCAAGACCCACAAGAGCATCTGATGGCCTTCGAGGCCAGGATGAATTTAGAAGGGGCAGGCGACGAAGTGAGATGTCGCACCTTCCCGGTCACCTTGGCGGGGACCGCAATTTGGTAGTTCAACAGCCTCCCGCAAGGCTCGATAGCAGCATTCTCGGATATCACCTGCGCCTTCCTGGCCCCGTTTACTACCCGCATTACAAAGGCAAAACACACGATCAACCTCCTCAGGGTGACGTAAAGAGCCGGAGAACTGACCAGGAAATACCTGGACAGATTCAACGACCAGTGCTTGGAGATCGAGGGCCTAACCGACTCGGTGGTCAGTTTATGTTTGACAAATGGGTTACTGAATGAGGACTTCAGGAAGCACCTTACCACCAAGCCCGTTTGGACGATGCAAGAAATCCAAAACGTGACCAGGGAGTATATCAATGATGAAGAAATCAGTCAGGTTATGGCAGCCCGCCTACAGCCAACCTCGACAGCATGGTAGTGGGGAAAGGTCGAAAGAGCACTCCAAGGATGGAGTTCCGACCAAAACCTTCAAGCCGTTTTCCCGGGTAGGGAAGTTTACCAACTATACCCTCTTACAGCCCTGATTGTTGAGGTCTATCAACAGATAGCCGACAAGGGCATTCTGTCGAAGCCTCGACCTCTAAAGGACAGGACCGGAGGGAACAAAAGCCTCTATTGTGATTACCACAAGGGCTTTGGTCACAAGACCCAAGACTGTTTTGATTTCAAAGACGTCTTGAAACAGGAAATCCGAGATGGCAAACTGGTGGAACTCTCCCATCTCATAAGAGAACCGAGAAGGCAGGACTACGACTGATCCAGCGAGGACAAAAGCCGCGCCGTGAGACAAAGACGAGAGCCTGAGGAGGATAAGGAGCACAGCCTTACTGTTGTAACGTGGTGATCAGGAGAGATGTTCCCCCAGATCAAAATCGGCTAGCAAAAAGGACGCTAAGGTCTTAGCTATGTCCTCTGGCTCCATGCCGCCCTCCCGAAGGGTACCGTCGATATCGTTTAGCCCCGAAGATCAATGGTTTGACGATGTGACGGAGAACCCTCCGATGGTGATCACGGCCAGGGTGGGCATCGGTCTAGTGAAATGGATCATGGTAGACACAGGAGCTGATTCTAACATCATATTTCGCAATTTATTTGATGCTTTGGGCCTACGGGATACCGACTTGAGGGGCCACCAACACGCCGTGGTCAGCCTAGGCGATAACTTCATCAAGCTCGATGGAGTAGTTTCCCTCCTGGTCTCCATTGACGGAGGTCGAGGGAAGAGGTCGCTAATGGCAGAGTTCGTTGTCTTAAGAGACTCCACGGCATACAACCTTATCTTGGGGAGGAAGACTGATGAGCGGATAATTTGTATACTTTTTGGCATTGTTTTTAGTATGTTTTTAGTAGTTTGAGTTGAGTTTTTAGTATATTTTTATTAGTTTTTAGTTAAAATTCACTTTTCTGGACTTTACTATGAGTTTGTGTGTTTTTCTGTGATTTCAGGTATTTTCTGGCTGAAATTGAGGGACCTGAGCAAAAATCTGATTCAGAGACTGAAAAGGACTGCAGATGCTGTTGGATTCTGACCTCCCTGCACTCGAAGTAGATTTTCTGGAGCTACAGAAGCCCAATTGGCGCGCTCTCAACGGCGTTGGAAAGTAGACATCCTGGGCTTTCCAGCAATATATGATAGTCCATACTTTGCCCAAGATTTGATGGCCCAAACCGGCGTTCAAAGTCACCTACAGAAATCCCAGCGTTAAACGCCGGAACTGGCACCTAAATGGGAGTTAAACGCCCAAACTGGCACCAAAATGGGAGTTAAACGCCAAGAAGAGTCTCTACACGAAAATTACTTCATTGCTCAGCCCAAGCACACACCAAGTGGGCCCGGAAGTGGATTTTTATGTCATTTACTCACCTTTGTACACCTTAGGCTACTAGTTTTCTATATATAGAACCTTTTACTATTGTATTTTTCATCTGGGGACATCTAGTTCTTAGATCATTTGAGGGCTGGCCTCACGGCCATGCCTAGACCTTGTTCTTATGTATTTTCAACGGTGGAGTTTCTACACACCATAGATTAAGGTGTGGAGCTCTGCTGTACCTCGAGTATTAATGCAATTACTATTGTTCTTCTATTCAATTCCGCTTGTTCTTTGTCCAAGATATCACTTGTTCTTCAACTTGATGAAGGTGATGATTGACGCCCATCACCATTCTCACTCATGAACAAAGTGACTGACAACCATTCTTGTTCTACAAGCATCTGAGGCTTAGTGAATATCTCTTGGATTCTTTAATCGGAATCTTCGTGGTATAGGCAGGACTTGATGGCAGCATTCAAGAGAATCCGGAAGGTCTAACCTTGTCTGTGGTATTCTGAGTAGGATTCAATGATTGAATGACTGTGACGTGCTTCAAACCTGTAACCTACTGGGCGTTAGTGACAGACGCAAAAGAGGGATTCTATTCCGGTAGGGGAGGGAACCAAACCGGTGATTGGCAGTACTGTGACAGAGTGCGTGCATTAGCTTTCACTGCGAGGATGGGAGGTAGCCATTGACAACGGTGAAACCCTACACGAGCTTGCCATGGAAAGGAGTAAGAAGGATTGGATGAAGACTGTAGGAAAGCAGAGAGACGGAAGGGAAGGCATCTTCATACGCTTGTCTGAAGCTCTTACACCAATGAATTACATAAGTATCTCTATCTTTATCTTTATGTTATTTTCGTTCATCACCATTATACATTTGAGTCTGCCTGACTGAGATTTACAAGGTGACCATAGCTTGCTTCATACCAACAATCTCCGTGGGATCGACCCTTACTCACGTAAGGTATTACTTAGACGACCCAGTGCACTTGCTGGTTAGTTGTGTGAAGTTGTAGTGATCACAATTTCGCGCACCAAGTTTTTGGCGCCGTTGCCGGGGATTGTTCGAGTATGGACAACTGACGGTTCATCTTGTTGCTTAGATTAGGTATTTTTTTTTTCAGAGTTCTTAAGAATGAATTCTAGTGTTTCAAGGTGATGTTCTTATCATCACCAAAGCTGATTGATCATCATCAATTTAGCTCTTGAATGCAATGTCTTGCTGAAGCTTAGCTAGCTATGTCTAATTCCTTTAGACTAAAGCTTTAGACTAACATTGCATGATTCCTGGAATTCTCATTAAGAATTTTGATACCTTTATTTTCTCTTCCATATAATTTTCGAAAAAAAAGCACAAAAAAAAAAATTTTACAAAATCATAAAATCCAAAAATATTTTCTGTTTGAGTCTAGAGTCTCATCTTAAGTTTGGTGTCAATTGCATGTTTCTGTTTTTCTTGCATTTTTCGAATTTATGCATGTGTCTTCACTAATCTTCAAGTTGTTCTTGATGATTTCCTTGTTTTGATCTTTGAATTCTATTGACTTGAGTGTTTTGTTGTTTCTCATATGCATTCTCACTTTGTTAATATCAGTAGTATACAAACTGCTAAGTTTGGTGTCTTGCATGCATTGTTATTTGATTTTATTTGCATTTTGATTATTCCTTATTATTAAAAATCCAAAAATATTTTTAATTTGTGTCTTTCCAAGTCAATAATACAGAGAATTGAAGATTCAGAACATACTGCAGAGGAATCACACAGAAAAAGCTGGGCATTCAAAAATGCCCAGTGAAGAAGACAGACTGGCGTTTAAACGCCAGTCAGGGTGCCTGGCTGGGCGTTTAACGCCCAAAAAGGTATAGGTTTGGGCGTTAAACGCCAGAATGTGCACCATTCTGGGCGTTTAACGCCAGGATGGCAAAGGGGGAAGATTTTGTTTTCAAAATCAATTTTTTTTCAAGTTTTCAAAGTTTTTCAAAACCAAATCTTTTTCAAATCATATCTTTTCAATCAAATGTTTTCAAAATCAATTTCTTTCCTTTTTTAAAGATACTTACTAACAATTAATGATTTGATTGAACATTTTTTGCCTTTTCTGTTGAGGAAGGTTTTATGTTTGAATCATATCTTTTCTTGTTAGGCAAGTCATTAATTTTTAAAATCATATCTTTTCAAAATTGTTTTCAAATCATATCTTTTTAAAATTGTTTTCAAATCATATCTTCTCAATCACATCTTTTTTAAAACCAATCATATCTTCTTAACCACATCTTTTTCAAAATAGTTTTCAATCAAATCTTTTTTATTTCTAATTTAAAAATCTTTTTCAAAAATCACTTGATTTCTTTTTCACTCTTATTTTCGAAAATCAATTAAGTGTTTTTCAAAATGTTTTCAAAATCTTTTACTTAATTTTCAAAAATTACTTCCCTTCTTCTCACATCCTTCTACTTTTGGACTAACACTATCCCTTAATGCAAAATTCGAACTCCATCTTCTTTGATAAGTTCGAATTTTCTACCTCTGTCTTCCATTTTTCTTCCTCTGACACTTCAAGGAATCTCTATACTGTGACATAGAGGATTCCATATTTTCTTGTTCTCTTCTCTTTCATATGAGCAGGAACAAAGACAAAGGCATTCTTGTTGAAGCTGACCCTGAATCTGAAAGGACCTTGAAGCGAAAGCTAAGAGAAGCTAAGACTCAACTCTCTGTTGAGGACCTGACCGAATTCTTCAAGGAAGAAGAACCCATGGCAGCTGAAAACAACAACAATGCCAACAATGCAAGGAAGGTGCTGGGTGACTTTACTGCACCTACTCCCAATTTCTATGGGAGACGCATCTCTATCCCTGCCATTGGAGCAAACAACTTTGAGCTTAAGCCTCAGTTAGTTTCTCTAATGCAACAGAATTGCAAGTTCCATGGACTTCCAATGGAAGATCCTCATCAGTTTTTAGCTGAATTCTTGCAAATCTGTGACACTGTCAAGACTAATGGGGTTGACCCTGAGGTCTACAGACTTATGCTATTCCCTTTTGCTGTAAGAGACAGAGCTAGGACATGGTTGGAATCTCAACCTAAAGAAAGCCTGGACTCATGGGAAAAGCTAGTCAATGCCTTCTTGGCAAAGTTCTTTCCACCTCAAAAATTGAGTAAGCTTAGAGTGGAAGTCCAAACCTTCAGACAGAAGGATGGAGAATCCCTCTATGAAGCTTGGGAAAGATACAAACAATTGATCAGAAAATGTCCCTCAGACATGCTTTCTGAATGGAGCATCATAGGTATTTTCTATGATGATCTCTCTGAACTATCTAAGATGTCCTTGGATAGCTCTGCTGGAGGATCTCTTCATCTGAAGAAGACGCCTACAGAGGCTCAAGAGCTAATTGAAATGGTTGCAAATAACCAATTCATGTACACTTCTGAAAGGAATCCTGTGAACAATGGGACTAATCAGAAGAAAGGAGTTCTTGAGATTGACACTCTGAACGCCATTTTGGCTCAGAATAAAATATTGACTCAACAAGTCAATTTGATTTCTCAAAGTCTGTCTGGAATGCAAAATGCACCAAGCAGTACTAAGGATGCTTCATCTGAGGAAGAAGCCTATGATCCTGAGAACCCTTCAATGGAAGAGGTGAATTACCTAGGAGAACCCTATGGAAACACCTATAATTCTTCATGGAGAAATCACCCAAATTTCTCATGGAAGAATCAAGAGAGACCTCAACAAGGTTTCAATAACAATAATGGTGGAAGAAACAGGTTTAGCAATAGCAAGCCTTTTCCATCATCTTCTCAGCAACAGACAGAGAGTTCTAAGCAGAATACTTCTGACTTAGCAACAATGGTCTCTGATCTAATCAAAACCACTCAAAGTTTCATGAATGAAACAAGGTCCTCCATCAGAAATTTGGAAGGACAAGTGGGACAGCTGAGCAAGAAAATTACTGAACTCCCTCCTAGTACTCTTCCAAGTAATACAGAAGAAAATCCAAAAGGAGAGTGCAAAGCCATAAACATGGCCGAATATGGAGAGGAAAGAGAGGAGGAGGACGCCACTGAGGAAGACCTCAGTGGGCGTGTACCAATCTCCTCTGAGTTCCTCAATGAGGAACCATGGGAATCTGAGGCTCAAATTGAGACCATAGAGATTTCATTGGACTTACTTCTGCCATTCATGAGCTCTGATGAGTATTCATCCTCTGAAGAGGATGAGTATGTCACTGAAGAGCAAGTTGCTAAATACCTTGGAGCAATCATGAAGCTAAATGACAAGTTATTTGGAAATGAGACTTGGGAGGAAGAACCACCTTTGCTCACCAAAGAACTGGATGACTTGTCTAGGCAGAAACTGCCTCTAAAGAGGCAAGATCCTGGGAAGTTTTCTATACCTTGTACCATAGGCACCATGACCTTCAAAAAGGCCTTGTGTGACTTAGGGTCAAGTGTAAACCTCATGCTCCTCTCTGTAATGGAGAAGCTAGGGATCTTTGAGGTGCAAGCTGCAAGAATCTCATTAGAGATGGCAGACAATTCAAGAAAACTAGCTCATGGACTTGTAGAGAATGTTTTGGTGAAGATTGAAGACCATTACATCCCTACTGATTTCATAGTCCTAGAGACTGGGAAGTGCATGGATGAATCCATCATCCTTGGCAGACCCTTCCTAGCCACAGCAAAGGCTGTGATTGATGTTGATGGAGGTGAACTGATCATTCAAGTGAATGAAAAATCCTTGGTGTTTAAGGCTTAAGGATATCCCTCTGTCACCATGGAGAGGAAGCTTGAAGAGCTTCCCTCAAATCAGAGACAAATAGAGCCCCCACAGTCAAACTCTAAGTTTGGTGTTGGGAGGCCACAACCAAACTCTAAGTTTGGTGTTGAACCCCCACATTCAAACTCTAAGTTTGGTGTTGGGAGGTTCCAACATTGTTCTGAGTATTTCTGAGGCTCCATGAGAGTCCTCTGTCAAGCTAATGACATTAAAGAAGCGCTTGTTGGGAGGCAACCCAATGTTTTATAGTTAACTATTTCCTTTTGTTATTTTATCTTTTTTGTAGGTTGATGATCATAAGAAGTCACAAAAATAATGAAAAAAGCAAAAACAGAATGAAAAATAGGAAGAAAAACAGCACACCCTGGAGGAAGATGCTGCTGGCGTTTAAACGCCAGTAAGCCTAGCAGTTGGGCGTTTAACGCCCAGTCTGGCACCATTCTGGGCGTTTAACGCCAGAAAGGGGCACCAGACTGGCGTTAAATGCCAGGAAAGGGCTAGAACCTGGCGTTAAACGCCAGAAATGGGCACCAGCCCGGCGTTTAACGCCAGAAATGGCTCAAAACGTGGATTTTGATGCCATTTGGTGCAGGGATGACTTTTCCTTGACACCTAAGGATCTGTGGACCCCACAGGATCCCCATAAACCCCACCACTCTTTCTCTTCTTCTTCACCCATTCACCAATCACCTCAACATCTCTTTCTCTTCACCACTCACATCCATCCTTCATAAACCACTACTTCTTCCCCTTCTGGCCGAACCACAAAGCCATTTCCCTCTCCTCCATTTCTTCTTCTTCTACTCTCTTCTTTCTTCTTTTGCTCGAGGACGAGCAAACCTTTTAAGTTTGGTGTGGTAAAAGCATTGCTTTTTGTTTTTCCATAACCATTTATGGCATCCAAAGCCGGTTCAACTGAGAAGGCATGACCTCAAGCCCATCACTAAGAAAAGGATGGAGCAAACAAGAGACCCCTCTCATCATGAGATCCCTGAGATACCTCAAGGGATGCACTTTCCTCCACAAGACTATTTGGGAGCAACTAAACACCTCCCAAGGAGAGTTGAGTTCCAACATGGGACAACTAAGGGTGGAGCACCAAGAACATACTCATCCTCCTCCATGAAATTAGAGAAGATTAAAGAATCATGAGAGAGGAGCAACAAAGACAAGGAAGAGACATTGAGGAGCTCAAGCACTCCATAGGACCTTCAAGAGGAAGGAAGAGCCGCCATCACTAAGGTGGACCCGTTCCTTGATTTCCTTGTTCTTTATTCTTCTGTTTTTCGAATTTTTATGCTTATGTTTATCCATGTCTGTGTCTTATAATCATTAGTGTCTTAGTGTCTATGCCTTAAAGCTATGAATATGAATCCATCACCTTTCTTAAATGAAAACTGTTTTTATCACAAAAGAACAAGAAGTACAGGATTTCAAACTCATCTTTAAAACTAGCTTATTTAGTTTGATGTGGTGGCAATACTTTTGTTTTCTGAATGTATGCTTGAACAGTGCATATGTCTTTTGAATTTGTTGTTCATGAATGTTAAAATTGTTGGCTCTTGAAAGAATGATGAAAAAGGAGACATGTTACTGAGGATCTGAAAAATCATAAAAATGATTCTTGAAGCAAGAAAAAGCAGTGAATACAAAAAAAAAAGAGAAGCAGAAAAACGAAAAAAAAGGGGGAGAAAGAAAAAGAAAGAAAAAGAAAGAAATAAAGTTGTGATCCAAGGCAATAAGAGTGTGCTTAAGAACCCTGGACACCTCTAATTGGGGACTTTAGCAAAGTTGAGTCACAATCTGAAAAGGTTCACCCAATTATGTGTCTGTGGCATGTATGTATCCGGTGGTAATACTGGAAGACAGAGTGCTTTGGGCCACGGCCAAGACTCAATAAGTAGCTGTGTTCAAGAATCATCATACTTAACTAGGAGAATCAATAACACTATCTGGATTCGGAGTTCCTAAAGAAGCCAATCATTCTGAATTTCAAAGGATAAAGTGAGATGCCAAAACTGTTCGGAGGCAAAAAGCTACTAGTCCCGCTCATCTAATTTGGAGCTTAGTTTCATTGATAATTTGGAGTCTATAGTATATTCTCTTCTTTTTATCTTATTTGATTTTCAGTTGCTTGGGGACAAGCAACAATTTAAGTTTGGTGTTGTGATGAGCGGATAATTTGTATACTTTTTGGCATTGTTTTTAGTATGTTTTTAGTAGTTTGAGTTGAGTTTTTAGTATATTTTTATTAGTTTTTAGTTAAAATTCACTTTTCTGGACTTTACTATGAGTTTGTGTGTTTTTCTGTGATTTCAGGTATTTTCTGGCTGAAATTGAGGGACCTGAGCAAAAATCTGATTCAGAGACTGAAAAGGACTGCAGATGCTGTTGGATTCTGACCTCCCTGCACTCGAAGTGGATTTTCTGGAGCTACAGAAGCCCAATTGGCGCGCTCTCAATGGCGTTGGAAAGTAGACATCCTGGGCTTTCCAGCAATATATGATAGTCCATACTTTGCCCAAGATTTGATGGCCCAAACCGGCGTTCAAAGTCACCTACAGAAATCCCAGCGTTAAACGCCGGAACTGGCACCTAAATGGGAGTTAAACGCCCAAACTGGCACCAAAATGGGAGTTAAACGCCAAGAAGAGTCTCTACACGAAAATTACTTCATTGCTCAGCCCAAGCACACACCAAGTGGGCCCGGAAGTGGATTTTTATGTCATTTACTCACCTTTGTACACCTTAGGCTACTAGTTTTCTATATATAGAACCTTTTACTATTGTATTTTTCATCTGGGGACATCTAGTTCTTAGATCATTTGAGGGCTGGCCTCACGGCCATGCCTAGACCTTGTTCTTATGTATTTTCAACGGTGGAGTTTCTACACACCATAGATTAAGGTGTGGAGCTCTGCTGTACCTCGAGTATTAATGCAATTACTATTGTTCTTCTATTCAATTCCGCTTGTTCTTTGTCCAAGATATCACTTGTTCTTCAACTTGATGAAGGTGATGATTGACGCCCATCACCATTCTCACTCATGAACAAAGTGACTGACAACCATTCTTGTTCTACAAGCATCTGAGGCTTAGTGAATATCTCTTGGATTCTTTAATCGGAATCTTCGTGGTATAGGCAGGACTTGATGGCAGCATTCAAGAGAATCCGGAAGGTCTAACCTTGTCTGTGGTATTCTGAGTAGGATTCAATGATTGAATGACTGTGACGTGCTTCAAACCTGTAACCTACTGGGCGTTAGTGACAGACGCAAAAGAGGGATTCTATTCCGGTAGGGGAGGGAACCAAACCGGTGATTGGCAGTACTGTGACAGAGTGCGTGCATTAGCTTTCACTGCGAGGATGGGAGGTAGCCATTGACAACGGTGAAACCCTACACGAGCTTGCCATGGAAAGGAGTAAGAAGGATTGGATGAAGACTGTAGGAAAGCAGAGAGACGGAAGGGAAGGCATCTTCATACGCTTGTCTGAAGCTCTTACACCAATGAATTACATAAGTATCTCTATCTTTATCTTTATGTTATTTTCGTTCATCACCATTATACATTTGAGTCTGCCTGACTGAGATTTACAAGGTGACCATAGCTTGCTTCATACCAACAATCTCCGTGGGATCGACCCTTACTCACGTAAGGTATTACTTGGACGACCCAGTGCACTTGCTGGTTAGTTGTGTGAAGTTGTAGTGATCACAATTTTGCGCACCAAAGACCATCAACGAGTTTGGAGCAGTGATTTGCACCAAACTGCTATTAATGAAATTTGTTGCTGATGATAGGTCAGTGAGGACCATTAGGGGAGATTTGAAAACGGGGGTCGCATGCGACAACGTCAGCCTCTCCCTGAGGAAGAAATCTAAAAAAGCATTCGGTGTCTTCCTCGCGGACCTGGACACCAGAGTTATGACAAACCCAGGCCAGAACCCGAGGGGGACCTCGAAAAGTTCAGGGTCGGTGACTCAGATGAAAAGTTCACCTTTGTAAACAGAAATATGCCCTATGACTTGAAAGAACCCCTGATGGAGATGATAAGAGCTAACGGCGACCTGTTTGCCTGGACTCCGGCCGACATGCCAGGTATAGATCCCCACTTCATGTCACACCAACTAGCTGTGAGAGAAGAGGGAAAGCCGGTGGCCCAGAGGAGGAGAAAAATGTCCCAAGAAAGGGCGGAAGAGGTGGCCAGGCAAACGGCCAATCTACTAGAAGCGGGCTTCATTCGGGAACTCGACTACCCGACTTGGTTGTCGAATGTAGTCTTGGTTTAAAAGCCCAGTGGAAAATGGAAAATGTGCATAGATTATTCCGATCTTAACAAAGCATGTCCCAAGGATTCTTTCCCCCTTCCCAACATTGATGCTCTTGTTGACGCGGCGGCGGGTTACCGATATCTGAGTTTCATGAATGCCTATTCTAGGTACAATCAGATACCGATGCACCGGCCAGATGAAGAGAAAATGGTGTTTATAACGCCAGGAGGGACATACTGCTACAAGGAAATGCCGTTCAGGCTGAAGAACGCAGGGGCTACGTACCAAAGACTGATGAACAAAATATTCAAAGACCTCATCGGCAAGACAGTGGAGGTGTACGTAGATGACATCTTGGTGTAGACCGGCAAAACTGAGGACCTCATCGACGACCTGGAGAATGTCTTTGCCTCTCTCCGGTGACATGGCATGAGGCTTAATCCGCTCAAGTGTGCCTTCGCCGTCGAGACCGAAAAATTCTTGGGGTTTATGATAACCCAAAGAGGAGTGGAGGCCAACCCGGAAAAGTGTGAAGCAATCCTACAAATGAAGAGCCTATGATGTGTGAAAGATGTCCAGAGGTTGGCGGGCAGACTCACTGCTCTATCCCGCTTCCTCAGCGCGTCGGCGACCAAAGCTCTGTGACGATCGGATTTTTTATCGGTAAAGAAATTCACAAATATAATCGCGTTGTAAGTATAGTTTCTAAACCAACAGAGAATCCTTTCGTACAAAAGTTTTGGTTGTCACAAGTAACAAACCCTGATAAAATTGATAACCGAAGTATTTAAACCTCGGGTCGTCTTCTCAATGAATTGCAGGGAGGTGTTCTTATTATTGGTTATGCAAAGGTATATTTTGGGGTTTTTAAAAGGGTTGAACAAGTAATTTAATTGACAAGAAAAAATAAATTAATAATTAATAAAACTCTTGGCAAGGTATGAGAGTTAGAAGTCCTATCCTAGTTATCCTTATCAATGGTGATGAGAATTGGGTTTTAATTCCACTTAGTTAACCTTTACTAAACAAAGGAAGGTCAAGTGGACTAATCAATTTGGTCCCTCACATCCTAGTCAATTCCTAAGAAAAGACTAGAGTTATTGGAATTCAAATCAATTAGCAAAAATAACAATTATCAATCACGATGAGTTTGATAACTTAAGAGTCTCCAATTAATCAACCAAAGATAAGAGTGTAAAAAGCTAAATTAAAATCATAAATATCTGAAATACCTCAAATTGCATTAATAAAAGAAATAAAATCTAACATGGAAAAGTTCATAAATTAAATTGGAAAAATAAATAAAAGGAACATTGAACCTGTGATTGAAGAAGATGAAATCCTAATCCTAATAGAAATCCTAATCCTAATCCTAAGAGAGAAGAGAGAATCTCTCTCTCTAAAAACTACATCTAAAACTAAAATTGTGAATTATCCGCCTATGCTAAGTATGGATGCATTCCTCCACTTTATAGCCTCTAATATGTATTTTCTGGGCTGAAAACTAGGTCAAAAACAATCCAAAAATTGTTGATTGCGAAATCTGTCACGTACAGGTCGCTGCAAAGTCACGCGGAAGCGTCGTCCACGCGTTCGCGCGGATTAGGTTTTTGCCAGGTCACGTGTTCACGTGATCCACGCGTTTACATCACCTAGATTCGGATCAGCTATGGAAAATTATATATCATTATGAAGCCCCAGACGTTAGCTTTTCAACGCAACTGGAACCGCGTCATTTGGACCTTTGTAGCTCAAGTTATGATCAATTTAGTACTAGGAGGTCAGGCTGGACAGCTTTAGCAGTTCCTTCAGTTTCTTGTATTCCTTCCACTTTTGCATGCTTTCTTTCCATCCTCTAAGCCATTCCTGCCCTGTAATCCCTAAAATCACTTAACACACATATCAAGGTATCGAATGGTAATAAGAAAGGATTAAACATAGCAAATTTAAAGCCAAAGAAGCATATTTTCAATCATAGCACAAAATCAGGAAGGAAAACGTAAAACCTTGCAAATAGTATGAATAAGTGGGTAAAGAGTTGATAAAAATCACTCAATTGAGCATAAGATAAACCATGAAATAGTGGTTTATCAACCTCCCCATACTTAAACATTAGCATGTCCTCATGTTAAGCTCAAGAGAACTAAAAGAGTGAAGAGGAATGGTATGAAATGCAACCTATGAATGCAACTAGATGCAGAATGCTTTTACCTACTTGGTGAAAAGTAAATAAATCTTTCAAGAACAAATATGAACTGGATTTCACTAATTCAAATCACAAAATAAATTACAAGTAAACTTGCAAAAGAAAATAGCTCATGAAAGCAGGGAACAAGGAATCGAGCATCGAACCCTCACTGGAAGTGTATACACTCTAATCGCTCAGGTGTTTAAGGTTCGATTCTCTCAATTCTCAACTAATCTTGCTTTCTAAGGCTTGCTCTTCATCTAACAATCAACAAAAATTTAATGCACAGATACACATATCAAGAGGTCTTTTAAGGGTTGTAATGGGGTTAGGGTCAAGGTAGGATTGTATTTGGCCAAGTTGACTAAAATCTGAATCCTTAATTAACATAAACTTTTCACCTAACTTAGACAATCCATGTAATCATAATACAACATCTAACTGTCCATTAACCATGTTTTCCACATATTCATGCATCCTGATTTCAAGTACAGTACATATGCATTGCTATCACCATTTACTTTGGGGCATTTTGTCCCCTTTTTATTATTTGCTCTATTTTTTTCTCTATTATATTTTTTCTATTTTTCTTTTCTTTTGTTTTTTTCTCAATGCATGCGATTAAATTATTGAATGCATAAACATGTTCTCACATTCTTTTTCACATTTTCTCAAAAATATACAACACCCAATTCTCAAACCAAAATTTAATCTTCCCAACTTCCCCACACTTAATTATTGAATACATTTACTAGTATAAGCTAATTAAGGATTCAAATTAAGGACATTATTGTTTTACGCTTAGAGTTAGTAATGTGCTAAAGTAAAGAACAACGGGGTAAAATAGGCTCAAAATTGGTTTGCAAAGGATAGTGAAAGGGTAAGGCCATATGGGTATGTAAGCTAAACGAAACAAGGCCTCAATCATATAAGTATATGTATACATTAAACAATGGAAATATAGAATCAAGCAAGATATAGATCACAATTTTAGAGAGAATAACACACACCAAAAATAAAATATTGGTTGATAAGATGCAACCAATCAATTTGGCTAAAAAATCTAACTGGTTTTGTGTGTTCGAGCTTTAAACCATGTTCCAAAATAAAATTTCTTCAAACAAGTTTAACAAAAATTTTAAATTCAAATTAGTGAAATACTCTAAAAAGTTTCTTGAAAAAGAAAATATTACTTCAACCAAGTAGTTGGTAAAATATGCACAAAATCAAACAAACATGCAAATGCAATAACTAATTTAACAAAGAAAATTTAAACATTGGTGTTGAGACAGGAATGTACTAACCCACGGAGATCGGTATCGACCTCCCCACACTTAAAGATTGCACCGTCCTCGATGCATGCTAAGATGTGCAAGTGGATGGGTGGCTCTAACTGACGCATTTCTCCAAAGATTGTGCAGGTGGACTTGTTTGTCTCCCCATATAGAAGTTTCTCCTTTCCCTTCCTCGGTGGCCATCCTAAAAGAAGAGGAAAATAACAAAAGTAACCCAGAAATAAAGATAGAAAACAAATAAAATATCGGTGTTAATGCCAGATAATGAGGGTCTCAATTACATGGTAGCTACAATATGCAAGTGAGAAAATAGTAGAAGCA
Organism: Arachis stenosperma; assembly: GCF_014773155.1. Classification (NCBI taxonomy): domain Eukaryota; kingdom Viridiplantae; phylum Streptophyta; class Magnoliopsida; order Fabales; family Fabaceae; genus Arachis; species Arachis stenosperma. Next base: position 106,920,019 of record NC_080386.1, on the reverse strand, counting down.
CATGGCAAATCAAGAGTGCAAAAATTTGCAACAATGGGGGAAGAGTGTGGGTAATACAAGATAGTATAAGTTTATGTCAATGCAAAAGGAATACCAGTATTATAAAAATTAGCATTGACTTATGAATAATAATACCCAATCAGAATAAAACAAGTCATGAAGCACTGGAATAATGCAAGAAAAGATGCAACAGTTGAATAAGAACATTTAACACCAATAGAAAAATAATAAATTTAGAAAAAAAAAATAAAAATATGCACAAAATTAAAATGCAAAGGATGAAAAATATGCAAATAAATTAAATAAAATAGAATTGAAGTGAAGAAGGATGAGAAGTTAAAGAGATAAAGTAAGAAAGAAAGAAGAAAGAAGAAAAGATAGAAGAAATTAGGATTAGAAAAGAAAAGATAAGATAACTGGCGCTGATCTGTATAAGTTGTGCTGCGCAGGCGACGTGGACGCGTGGGTGACGCGGCTGCGTGGTGTGCGATAAGGTCAGGTGACGCGGATGCGTGGGTCACGCGATCGCGTGGCCTGATTTGTGCGATTGGCGTGAGTGCAGCCTCGCGTTCGTGTAACTCTCTGTTTCAAACTCATTTTGCCAAAAATCTGGGTGACGCGTTCCCGTGGGTGACGCGATCGCAGGAATGGCCATTTTTGAAAAATGATGCAGACGCGTGAGGCACGCGTTCGCGTGGTAGGGCTTGTGCTTCTAGCACGAGTCTAGCCCTACTCCATCATAACTCTCTGCCATGCACCCATTTACGTCGATTTTACAGGGCCACGCATTCGCGTGGGTGACGCAGACGCGTGGGGAGGCTATTTCGCAAACGACGCGAATGCGTCAGCAATGCGGTCACATGGGCGTATTTGTGCCTAAGGCACGCCTCCAGCCACGCTTTCGCGTGACTCTCTGTTTACTCTTCTTTTCTTCCTAGTGCACTTGTGACGCGGACGCGTTAGCGACGCTTACGCGTCGCGTGCGTGTTTTTTTTTAAATGCAAAAATGCAGAATGCAGATGCTTATGCAAAATTTATGAATGACCACTAATAAAAATGAAAATAAAATAGAATAAAACTAAGAATAAAAAGGAAAGAATGTACCATGGTGGGTTGTCTCCCACCTAGCACTTTTAGTTAAAGTCCTTAAGTTGGACATTTAGTGAGCTCCCTATTTTGGTGGCTTGTGCTTGAATTTATCCAAAAATCTCCACCAATGTTTGGAATTCCAGTAGCCTCCGGGATCCCAAACTAGGCGCAGAAAGCCTTCAAGCAAGTTAAAGCAAGTGACAAGGCCCCAAGAGTATTGATTGCTAGACTGAATTCCGGGGACCCAAATCTTGCTTTTGCACCCGTCTTCTTGTTGAGCAATATTGTTCCATCCGGGTGGCAAGCAGTCTGAATTCTCACTGAAGCAGCCAAACAACATCCTAGACCCATTCAATTAAGCTCTACACCAACCTTTACTTTTAAACTTTGAGCACACAACCATGTTGAACCTTGCTTGATAACTCCAACCACTAACCATCTTCCTCTTACTCTTAATGCCACAAAGAACTCTAAGTTGACCATCCGTCTCTAGAAGCCTATATTCAAGTGGAAAAGTAAAGGTCAAGGATAAGAATTTTACCCACTTGAACGTTGTGTTGGACGGTAATGGCTTTGGAGGAGATGTTTCTAATGATCTTGCAAGCTCCACTCCCTTGTGCTCTTCTTTGACAACTTCCACCTCCTTGTAAGCTTCTTCAATTTCAACCACTTTCTCTTGGTAGCTTTCTTCCAATTCAATCTCCTTTTCACTGCTTTCTAAGGGCATGAGAGGTTGTGCTTCTTCTTCTTGAATCTCCATCTCTTGATCAACCTCTTCCAAGTCCTTAATCATGACATGCCTTGGAGGTTGTACACCCTCCTCAACATCAAATGCAATCGTCTTAGAAGGAGGCTCTATGTCTTGACTTTCCCATAGAGGTTCAACATCTCCCAAGTCTTCAACCACTTCTTCCTCTTCAATAATTACTGCTTTGTCTAGTAGTTTTAATATAAAATCGTACTCATCCTTAATGATTTTCTTTCCATGACAACTCCTTTCAACTATTCTTTCATCTTCAAGGGTCTCTCCTATCTCCATATTTTGGGCCTCCTCTTGCTCTAAGACAAAATCAGACTCCTCCGTGATGTCTTCCTTCACTAATTCTTCAACCACTCATTCGACTTCAAGGGTCTCTACTACCTTCACCTTTAGGGCCTCCTCTAGCTCCTTATGAAGTATGAATTCGCGAAGATGATCCCTACTCTCTTGTTCTATGTCAACAGCATAATTGGGACAATCTTGCTTTTGAATTGATGGATGTGGGTGCTCTTCCATAGAGGGTAGTGATGGGATAGAAAGATCATTATGTGGTTGAAAAGAAAGTGCACTAGAGCTTGAGGGTTGAATATTGGAGGTAGAGGGTTGGTTCATGCGGGATATAAGATTTTGGAGTGTAGAGGTGAGACCAATGATGTTAGAGATGAGTGTGTTGTTATCCAATTGAGGTTGGGGTGGATAGGAGGGTTCATTTGTTGGGAGAAAGGGTTCATGGTAGGAAGGTGGTTCATCTTGATAATGATAAGGAGATGGTGTATATTGAGGTGGTGGTTCATGAGAGTAATTATGTTGGAATGAGGGTGGTTCTATGTATAGTTCATTTGACTCATAAGGTGGTTGGTATGGTGGATACGGGTTAGGTTCATATAGAGGTGAATGGTGGAAAGGGGCTTGTGAGTATGGTGGTCCAAAGCTATGTTGAGGAGGGGGTTCATAGGCGTATGGTGGTGGTTGTTGATAATCAAAAGAGTGCTCACCATAGGCGTTATCTTAGTATGCCTCTTGGAAGGGTTCGTGGTCATAGTATGTTGGTGGAGGTTGTTGCCAAGAAGGTTGATCAAATCCTTGTGGCTCCTCCTATCTTTGGTTTGTCCCATCCTTGATGCGTGTTCTCATTGTAATCTCCTCTTCCTGCAACATAATTGTAACCAGACTCATATCCAAAGTTGTGAGAGTTCATAGTAGTGAGAGAAAATAAAAACAAAAATTAATAAAAATAAATTAACGAAAATAAACTCCTAAAACTTAGAAACACTGATAACAATATAAGATAAAGATTTGAAAAAGGTTTAAATTTTTTAAAAGGTTGGATTTTTAAATTTAAATTTTGAAATTTGAATTTTGAATTTTGAAATTTTAAATATTGAAATTTGAAATTTTGATTTTGAAATAAGATAAGATTTTGAAAAAGATATGATTTTTGAAAAAGATTTGAATTTTGAAATTTAAAACTAAGATTAGATAAGATAAAAATTTTAAAATAAAAATCTAATTTTTTTGTAATTTCAAAAAAAATAATTAAAATAAAGAGAAAAGATATTTACAATAACCAATAATAAGGCACACGTTTGCAATTCCGCGGCAACGGCGGCAAAAATTGACGTGGCGGAAATTGGCAGATTAAGAAATTAATGTAAGAGATACGTTGCAAGTACAGTTCTTAACCAACAAAAATCCGCTCATCAATTTAGAAGGGTTGTCACAAAATTAGAATAAAAATACTGGGAGTATGAGTCCCAGGTCGTCTCCCAACGAGTTGCAGAAAGATGTGCTATTTTATCAATCAGAGGTTTTCCAAAATGTTTTTGAGTTTAATAAACAGGAAATTAAATTAGAGAATTTATGTAATTCAAATAAAAACCTTGACCGGGAGAAGATTAATCGGAAGTTCTATCCTTGTTGGATTTCTCTCAAGATTAATTGATAATTGAAGGTTGTTCTACTTAGTTATCCTTTACTGAGTAAAGGAAAGTCAAGTAAGTTGGAAGTCTACTTCTATTCACAAGTTTTAATCCTCTCCCTTGGGAAGGATTAGTGTTAGTGACTAGAGAGCCAGCCAACAATAAACCCAATTACAATTTAGCTTTTGAGTATTACAACTCAAGGTTCTCCTTTTAATCAACTCCCAATCAAGTTAGAGAACTACTCCATTATCATGAATGTAAACTTCACAAAATTAAAAAGGAAAATAAAGAAAGACATGATAAACAATAATAAAAAGATCAATTAAAATTAAAAATGGTTCTTGTATTAATAAATTATAAAAATAATCCAATTGTAACTCTGGACAAATTAAGGATATGAAAGAGTAAGCGAAAAGTAAGAAAACAAACTAGAATGATGAAGTCTTGGTGGAGGTAATAACTCTTCTCAATATCCCAATCCAAAAGCAATAAAACAAAATTCTAAGAACTATGAATGTGTAGAGAAAAAACCTAGAGGAGGAGTAAAATCAGATCTAAAACTAAAAACAAAAATTATGCGGAATGAGAATCGTCCTTAGTCTCTGCATGTTCCCTGACTCTAATTTGCGTTTCTGGGCCGAAAACTGGGTTAAAATGCGGCCCAAAATCCATGCCAGCGATTTCTGTAAATTCTACAGATCACGCACGTCACGCGACCGTGTCGTCCATGCATTCGCGTCATCCAGCGTTTTTCCTTGCTACGCGCGTGCATTGTCCACGCGTTCGCGCCGCTGTGATTTTCTCCAATTCGCGCGGATGCGTGAGCCATGCATCCGCATCGCTTCTCGCTGGTCATCTCCTCAATTTCTTGTGTTCCTTCCATTTTTGCAAGCTTCCTCTCCATTCTCTAAGCCATTCCTGTCCTATGAAGCCTGAAACACTTAACACACAGATCACGGCATCGAATGGTATAAAGGAGAATAAAAATATACAATTAAAAGATCTTTAGGAAGCAAGTTTTCAATCATAGAACAAATTATAGGAAGGAATTGTAAAACCATGCAAATCATATGAATAAGTGGGTGCAGACTTGATAAAACCACACAATTAAACACAATATAAATCATAAAATAATAGTTTATCACTCTGCCCTTCTTCAACCTGATGAAAAAGGGGATAGCGTTCGAGTGGACCCCGGCATGTGAGGAGGCTTTCAAGCACTTCAAAGAGATAATCTCGGCACCGCCTGTCCTGGGGAAGCCTAAGAGTGGAAAAGTGTTGTACTTGTACTTAGCAGTAACTGATGAGGCGTTGGCAGCGATTTTGGTGCGAGAAGAGGGAAAGACCCAGCAACCAATATATTTTGTGAGTAAAGCACTACAAGGAGCAGAGCTAAGGTACAACAAGCTGAAAAAGGTAGCATATGCGCTCCTGACCTTGTCCTGCAGGCTACGGCAGTACTTTCAAGGGCACCAAGTAATCTTTAGGACGGATCAGGCAATCCGCCAAGTACTCCAGAAACCCTATCTGGCGGGTAGAATGATGACTTGGGCTGTTGAACTCTCCCAATACGACCTGCAGTATAAACCTAGGCACGCGATCAAGGCTCAAGCCATGGCTAACTTTCTGGTAGAGGTAACAGGGGACCCGGCCGGGACACCGAGCACACGGTGGAAGCTCCATGTGGACGGAGCATCCAACCAAACATTTGGAGGAGCAGGGATCATCTTAGAAAACCCAACAAAAGTTGTTTACGAGCAATCAGTCAAGTTTGAATTTCCGGTGTCAAATAATCAGGCAGAATACGAAGCCCTACTAGGCGGCCTAAATCTAGCAAGAGAGGTTGGAGCCACCAAACTGGAAATATGCAGCAACTTGCAGGTCGTGACCTCGCAGATCAATGGAAGGTACCAAGCCAGAGATTCACTATTATAGAAATATCTGGAGAAGGTCAAAGAATTGAGTAAGCAATTCAAGGAGGTCACGATCCAGCACGTCCTGAGAGAGAGGAACACACGGGCAGACCTCCTATCAAAACTGGCGAGTGCAAAACCAGGGATGGGGAACCGATCTCTCATTCAGGGTTTGATAAGAGAACCGACAGTGGCTCTACATCTGACCCAGGCAGATCCCTTCTGGATGAACCCGATCATCGATTTCTTGGAAAAGGCCAAAATCCCCAGCGACGAGAAGGTGGCAAAGACAATAAGGCGAGAAGTGGCCAAGTATGCAATCATACAGGGCCAGTTGTTTACGAAGGGGCTTAACCAACCCCTATTGAAGTGCCTCCGTCCTGACCAAACGGACTACATACTCAAAGAAGTCCACAAAGGACGCTGCGGTCACCACATCGGAGGAAAGCCCCTAGCCAGAAAGCTCGTTAGAGCCGGTTATTAATGGCCCTCTATGATGGCGGACGCTAAGGAATTCGTGAAAAAGTGAAAAAGATGCCAAGAGAATGCCAACTTTCACAAAGCGCCAGCAACCGAGCTAAGCCTATTAACGGCTTTCCGGCCTTTTGCACAATGGGGGATTGATCTGTTGGGACCCTTCTCGGTCGGGCCAGGGCAGGTCAAGTACCTAGTAGTGGCCATTGATTATTATACAAAGTGGATAGAGGCCGAGCTGTTAGCTAGTATATCCTCGACAAACTGTTGAAAGTTCATGTGGAGACAGGTGATAGCCAGGTTTGGAATCCCAGAAGTCGTCATCTCGGATAATGGAACACAGTTCGCCGATAAGAAGTTTGGAGAGTTCCTCGCCGGCCTAGGCATAAAGCAAAAGTTCTCGTCAGTGGAGCATCCCCAAACCAACGGTCAAGTCGAGGCTGCGAACAAGGTTATCCTGCAAGGCCTTAAAAAGTGACTTGACCAGAAAAAGGGAGCTTGGGCGGACGAGTTAGCGTCAGTCCTCTGGTCCTACCGTACGACTCAGCAGTCATCTACCGGGGAGACCCCCTTCCAACTCACATATGGGGTATAGGCAATAATACCTGTGGAGATCGGTGAGCCTAGCCCACGACTACTCCTGGGGGGAGTTGAGGAAGCCGTAGAAAAGGATTTGATAGACGAGGCCAGGGAGATAACCCATTTATCAGAAATGGCGTTAAAGCAAAGAATGGCCCTGCGTTACAATGCTAAGGTGCTCAAGCGAAAGTTTGAACAGGGCGATCTAGTCCTAAAGCGCAATGATATTGGGCTCCCGACACCCGCGGAAGGGAAGTTGGCGGTAAATTGGGAAGAACCAAACAGGGTGAAAGAGGTGATCGGCAATGTTGCCTATAAGTTGGAACGGCTGGACGGCAAAGAAGTCCCAAGAACATGGAACGCGGGCAATTTGAGAAGATTCTATTCCTAGGCCAGACCAACCGACCGGACAACCGACCTGCCATTCGAGCCGGCTTCGTAAGATTATGATGGATTATTTGTTCTTGTTATATATTTGCCATTCGTCCTTGTCATATATTTACTATCATTTTATGATTGGACCATTCATCACTACTATTTATCTACTACTCGTCATCTCTTTTTCATATTCATTATTATTAAGCTACCATGACGAGTCATTATTATTTGTTCTTTTCATATTTTATAGCGACACGGTGCCCTGGACTGATCACCCCGGGAACCACGAAAGTAACGAACGCCACAATATGTGGCTGTTAAAACGATGAAAGCCATGACCTGGCTTCACTAATTACCAGCAAGACGGCAAAACATTCGTAAGCAAATAGCTAATACCAACAAAACGGTAAAAAAACATAAAGAAAAATAAGTGCCGACAAGGCGAGAAACAAGCAGTTTGTCACACGGCAACCAGGCGGCAAACAGATTCAAACAGTTCAAAAAGGACTACAAAAGTTTACAAGTTACAAAAACTCACATGTTATAAGAACACAAGTCACTTCTTCGGCATGTCAACGATTCTGCCATCTCTGATAGTCTTGAAGATGCCAACAGCTGAGGTATCAAAATCAGGAGCCAACAGCTTTACTTGGGTTTTGAGGGCCTCCTCGGTCATCAAGATAGCATTCTTACCCTGCTTCACGGTGTCTTTATACTTCTTCTTGAATTCAGCAGTTCCAGCCTGAGCCGTCTTGACTGATGAGTGTGCCTCATCACGCTCCTTCTCCAGCTCAGCCACCCGACCTTGAGAAGTGTTAAGCTGACTCTCCAGAGTGAGCTCCTGCTCAGTGAGGCGGGCCACGGCAGCATCAGAGGTCTTGACTTTTTCCTCGGCAGTCTTTACCTTCTCGTCAGCAACCTTGACCTTCTCCTCGGCCGACTTGGTTTTCTCTTCGGCAGCAGCGAGCTGCTCTCGAAGCAACTTCACCTCCTCTTTATACTTGGCATTATCCTTAACAGAGGATTCAAGCTTCACCTGCAGAGGCTGATTCCCCACCAAGGTGGATTCTGCCTTCCTCGCTATAGCGGCCCCTCGAAGCAAAGTGCGATACATCCACCTCGCTTGTGAAGAAACGTCCCCACCATAGAAAAAATCCTCTGTGCCTGGAAGCAGCTGGGAATTGATAAAGTTTCCGGCATCAAAGTTCTTCTCCATAACGGTGAGAACCCCCTCCAGATTGGAAGACGGCCTCTTTTTCCTTGGATTGTCAACCAACACTTCAATTTCAGGAGTGGAAGGTGATTTCCTTTTCCTTGGATTGTCACCCTCCTCCTCTGCCCCCGGATCCCCCTCTAGTCGGAGTCTCGAACTAGCCCCTGCCTCCTGCTGAGGACCCGAAGCGGCGCTGGTTGGTGCGCGTAAATTGTGATCATCAACAATGGCGCCAATAGACTTGGAGCTCTCAAACGTGAATTACACTTTGTCACAACTTCGCACAACTAACTAGCAAGTGCACTGGATCGTCCAAGTAATACATTACCTGAGTAAGGGTCGATCCCACGGAGATTGTTGGTATGAAGCAAGCTATGGTCATCTTGTAAATCTCAGTTAGGCGGATTCAAATGGTTATAATGGTTTTCGAAAATAAAGATAAATAAAACATAAAATAGAGATAGAGATACTTATGTAAATCATTGGTAGGAATTTCAGATAAGTGTATGGAGATGCTGTGTTCCTTCTGAATCTCTGCTTTCCTATTACTTTCATCCAATCCTTCTTACTCCTTTCTATGGCAAGCTGTATGTAGGGCGTCACCGTTGTCAATGGCTACTTCCCATCCTCTCAGTGAAAATGGTCCAAATGCTCTATCACAGCACGGCTAATCATCTGTCGGTTCTTGATCATGTCGGAATAGAATCCAGTGATTCTTTTGCGTCTGTCACTATGCCCAACAATCGCGAGTTTGAAGCTCGTCACAGTCATTCGATCCCTGAATCCTATTTGGAATACCACAGACAAGGTTTAGACTTTCTGGATTCTCAAGAATGGTTGCCAATAATTCTAGCTTATACCATGAAGATTCTGATTAAGGAATCCAAGAGATACACGCTCGATCTAAGGTAGAACGGGAGTGATTGTCAGGCACGTGTTCATAAGGACGGATGATGATGAGTGTCACGGATCATCGTATCCATCAGGTTGAAGTGTAGCGAATATCTTAGAATAAGAATAAGCTTGAATTGAATAGAAGAACAATAGTAATTGCATTAATTCTCGAGGTACAGCAGAGCTCCACACCTTAATCTATAGTGTGTAGAAACTCCACCGTTGAAAATACATAAGTGATAATGGTCTAGGCATGGTCGAGAGGCCAGCCTCCAAAACATGATCAATAGTCTCCTAAGATGAACAATAGATTAAAACTGAGACCAAAGATGTCTAATACAATAGTAAAATGTCCTATTTATACTAGACTAGCTACTAGGGTTTACAGAAATAAGTCTAAGTGCAGAAATCCACTTCCGGGGCCCACTTTGGTGTGTGTTTGGATTGAGCTTGAGCTTTACACGTGCAGAGGCTTCTCTTGGGGTTAAACACCGAGTTGTAACGTGTTTTTGGTGTTTAACTCTGGTTTGTGATGTGTTTCTGGCGTTTTACTCCAGAATGCAGCATGGAACTGGCGTTGAATGCCAATTTGCGTCATCTAAACTCAAATAAAGTATGGACTATTATATATTTCTGGAAATCCCTGGATGTCTACTTTCCAACGCAGTTGAGAGCGCGCCATTTGGAGTTATGTAGCCCCAGAAAATCTATTTTGAGTGCAGGGAGGTCAGAATCCAACAACATCAGCAGTTCTTTTTCAGCCTGAATCAGATTTTTGCTCAAGTCCCTCAATTTCAGCCAGAAAATACCTAAAATCATAGAAAAACACACAAACTCATAGTAAAGTCCAGAAATGTAAATTTTTGATGAGCGGATATTTTATACGCTTTTTGGGGGTAATTTCATGTAGATTTTAGCATGTTTTAATTGGTTTTTAGTAGAATAATATTAGTTTTTAGGCAAAAATCATATTTCTGGACTTTACTATGAGTTTGTGTGTTTTTCGGTGATTTCAGGTATTTTCTGGCTGAAATTGAGGGAGCTGAGCAAAAATCTGAGTTAGGCTGAAAAAGGACTGTTGATGTTGTTGGATCCTGACCTCTCTGCACTCGAAATGGATTTTCTGGAGCTACAAGAGTCCAATTGGCGCGCTCTCAACGGCGTTGGAAATTAGACATCCAGGGCTTTCCAGCAATATATAATAGTCCATACTTTGCGCGAAGAAAGACGACGTAACTTGGCGTTGAACGCCAAGTACATGCTGCTGTCTGGAGTTAAACGCCAGAAACACGTCATGATCCGGAGTTGAACGCCCAAAACACGTTATAACTTGGAGTTCAACTCCAAGAAAGGCCTTAATTCGTGGATAGCTCTAGTCCCAGCCCCAGCACACACCAAGTGGGCCCCAGAAGTGGATTTCTGCACCAATTATCTTAGTTTACTCATATTTTGCAAACCTAGGTTACTAGTTTACTATTTAAACAACTTTTAGAGAATTATTTTGTACCTCATGACATTTTCAGATCTGAATTACATACTTTTTGACGGCATGAGTCTCTAAACTCCATTGTTGGGGGTGAGGAGCTCTGCAGCGTCTCGATGAATTAATATAATTCCTTTATTTTCCATTCAAACACGCTTGTTCTTATCTAAGATGTTCATTCGCGCTTAATTATGGAGAAGGTGATGATTCGTGACACTCATCACCTTCCTCAATCCATGAACGTGTGCCTGACAACCACCTCCGTTCTACATCAGATTGAATGAGTATCTCTTAGATTCCTTAATCAGAATCTTCGTGGTATAAGCCGGATTGATGGCGGCATTCATGAGAATCCGGAAAGTCTAAGCCTTGTCTGTGGTATTCCGAGTAGGATTCTGGGATTGAATGACTGTGACGAGCTTCAAACTCCTGAAGGCTGGGCGTTAGTGACAGACGCAAAAGAATCAATGGATTCTATTCCAACCTGATTGAGAACCGACAGATGATTAGCCGTGCTGTGACAGAGCATAGGAACGTTTTCACTGAGAGGATGGGAAGTAGCCATTGACAACGGTGACACCCTACATAGAGCTTGCCATGGAAGGGACCTTGCGTGTGGGAAGAGGATTTCAAGGAAAAGTAGAAATTCAGAGGACAAAGCATCTCCAAAACTCCAACATCTTTCTCATTACTGCACAACAAGTAACGATTTTATTCTCTTTTATTTTTCCAATCTAATAATTCCAACTGATAATTTTAATTAATATCCTGACTAAGAATAATAAGGTAAACATAGCTTGCTTCAACCAATAATCTCCGTAGGATCGACCCTTACTCACGTAAGGTATTACTTGGACGACCTAGTGCACTTGCTGGTTAGTGGTACGAGATCATAAGAAATTTTGACTTTGATATTGGGATTAAGATTTCGTGCACCAAGTTTTTGGCGCCGTTGCCGGGGATTATTCGAGTTTGAACAACTAAAGGTTTATTTTATTTCTTAGATTAGGAATAATTTATTTTTATTGTTATAGAGTCATTAAATCTTGATAGGATAGTTTCTTTTCAAAAATTTTTTTTCAAAATTTATTATTTTTCTTAATTAATTGCTAATTTTCGTGAGTTTAGTGTCTTGTTCTAAGTTTGGTGTCAATTGCATATTTTATATTTTCTTTAAAATTTTCGACTTGTGTTCTTTGTTCTTCCTTGATCTTCAAGTTTTTCTTGTTTATCTTTCTTGTTGATCTTGAGTTTTTCTTGCTTTGTGTCTTTTCTTGTCTCACTTGTGTTCTTTTTAAAGCATTAATTGGAATATTCAGAACAAGTGTTACATTTACTCCCAATTGGCTAGAGTATTGGTTTATATTCTTGACAATTGGGTTTACGCTTTGGAATCTTTTTCAAAAATAATTTTTCTTTGATTGAATCTTGTACCAAACTTTAAGTTTGGTGTTTTCTTGTTAATCTTTTTATAATTTTCGAAAATTTTATTAAAGTTTTCTAAAAATTTTAAGTTTGGTGTTCTTCCTTTTGTTCTTGGTGTTCTTGTGAATCTTCAAGGTGTTCTTGAGTTTTTCTTGTGTCTTGATCTTAAAATTTTTAAGTTTGGTGTTCCTTGGTGTTTTCCCTCCAAAAAAAAAAATTTCGAAAACAAGGAGCATTAGATCTAAAAAATTTTAAGTCTTGTGTCTTTTGTGTGTTTTTCTCTTTCATCATAAAATTCAAAATTCAAAAAAATTATATTCTCTAACTAATTTTGAACTACTTTTTTTCGAAAATTTTATATAAAAATTCAAATTTCAATTTCAAAATATTTCCAATCTTTTTATTTATTTCGTTTTTTTATTTTATTTTATAAAAATTAATCAAAAAAAAATTAAATCAACATATAAATTATCCCTTGTATTCCATCATGGAAGCAAGTAGGAATGAACAGTCCAAGAGGACTCTGGGGTCATATGCTAACCCCACTACTGCTTCATATGGGAGTAGTATCTGCATACCCTCCATTGGAGTTAGTAGCTTTGAGTTGAATCCTCAGCTCATTATCATGGTGCAGCAAAACTGTCAGTATTCTGGTCTTCCACATGAAGAACCTACAGAGTTTCTGGCACAATTTTTACAAATTGCTGACACAGTACATGATAAGGAAGTAGATCAGGATGTCTACAGATTATTACTGTTTCCGTTTGCTGTAAAAGATCAAGCTAAGAGATGGTTAAATAACCAGCCTAAGAACAGCATAAAAACATGGAAACAGCTGTCAAAAAAATTCCTGAATCACTATTTCCCTCCAAAACGGATGACACAGCTAAGGCTAAGTATCCAAGGCTTCAAACAAGGAGATAATGAATCCCTTTATGATGCCTGGGAGAGATACAGAGAGATGCTAAGAAAATGCCCCTCTGAAATGTTTTCAGAATGGGTGCAATTAGACATCTTCTACTATGGGCTTACAAAAAAAGCTCAGATTTCTCTAGACCACTCAGCTGGTGGATCTATACATATGAGAAAAACAATTGAAGAAGCTCAAGAGCTTATTGATACAGTTGCCAGAAATCAGCATCTGTACCTAAGCAATGAATCTTCCATGAAAGAAGAAGCTAAAACAGTAACTGCTGAACTCAGTCCTGTAGATCAGGCTAATGAATTCAATCAGCAATTAGACTTTCTAACTCAGCAGCTAGCCGAATTCAAGGAAATACTACAGGAAACAAGAATGGCTAACAGGAATATAGAAGTACAGTTAAAGCAAACAGAAAAGCAACTGTCAAAACAAATAGCAGAAGAATGCCAAGCAGTTCAATTAAGAAGTGGGAAAACATTAAATACCTCACTTCAAAGCAGCAGGAGGACAAGAAATGAACATATGGCTACTCAAAATCCCTCTGAGGACAATCAGCGCCCAGAGAGGAATAATGCTGGCGCTGAACGCCCAGCCCATGCTCATTCCTTTCGTTCAACGCCAGAAACAAGCATGAATCCGGCGTTGAACGCCCAAGGGGTGCATGGTTCTGGCATTCAGACGCCAGTAACAAATAAGGAGGTGGCGTCTAACGCCACTCCAGCTTCCACCCTTGGCATTCAAATGCCAGTGGGGGATCAGTCACATACAAGTGCTGATAACAACCCTTCTAAAAAGGCTTCCCAACCCACTCCTGTAGGTAATAAACCTGCAGCAACTAAGGTTGAGGAATACAAAGCCAAAATGCCTTATCCTCAAAAACTCTACCAAGCGGAACAGGATAAGCAATTTGCCCGCTTTGCAGACTATCTCAGGACTCTTGAAATAAAGATCCCGTTTGCAGAAGCACTTGAGCAAATACCCTCTTATGCTAAGTTCATGAAAGAGATCTTAAGTCATAAGAAGGATTGGAGGGAGACTGGAAAAGTTTACCTCACTGAAGAATGCAGTGCAGTCATTCTGAAAAGCTTACCTGAGAAGCTTAAAGATCCTGGGAGCTTTATGATACCATGCACATTAGAGGGTACTTGTACCAAGCAAGCTTTATGTGATCTTGGGGCAAGTATCAACCTAATACCTGCATCTACTATCAGAAAGCTTGGTTTAACTGAAGAAATCAAACCAACCAGGATATGTCTTCAACTTGCTGATGGCTCCATTAAATACCCATCAGGCGTGATTGAGGACATGATTGTCAAGGTTGGGCCATGTGCCTTTCCTACTGACTTTGTGGTGTTGGAAATGGAGGAGCACAAGAGTGCAACTCTCATTCTAGGAAGACCTTTCCTAGCAACTGGCCAAACCCTCATTGACGTCCAAAAAGGGGAAGTAACCTTGAGAGTCAATGAGGAGGAGTTCAAGTTGAATGTTGTCAAAGCCATGCAACATCCAGACACCCCAAATGACTGCATGAGTGTTGATATTATTGACTCTCTGGTAAGAGAGGTCAATATGGCTGAGAGTCTCGAATCAGAGCTAGAGGACATCTTTAAAGACGTTCAGCCTGATCTGGAGAAATCAGAGAGAATAGTAGAACCTCTGAAAATCCCTCAGGAAGAGGAAAAATCTCCTAAACCCGAGCTCAAACTATTACCACCTTCCCTAAAATATGCATTCCTGGGAGAAGGTGATACCTTTCCTGTGATCATAAGCTCTACCTTAGAACCACAGGAAGAGGAAGCACTAATTCAAGTGCTAAGGACACACAAGACAGCTCTTGGGTGGTCCATCAGTGATCTTAAGGGCATTAGCCCAGCTAGATGCATGCACAAGATCTTACTGGAGGGTGACGCCAAGCTAGTGGTTCAACCACAAAGGCGGCTGAATCCAGCCATGAAGGAAGTGGTGCAGAAAGAGGTCACTAAGTTACTAGAGGCTGGGATTATGTATCCTATTTCTGATAGCCCCTGGGTGAGCCCTGTGATGAGCGGATAATTTGTACGCTTTTTGGCATTGTTTTTAGTATGTTTTTAGTATATTTTAGTTAGTTTTTAGTATATTTTTATTAGTTTTTAGCTAAAATTCACTTTTCTGCACTTTACTATGAGTTTGTGTGTTTTTCTGTGATTTCAGGTATTTTCTGGCTGAAATTGAGGTTCCTGAGCAAAAATCTGATTCAGAGACTGAAAAGGACTGCAGATGCTGTTGGATTCTGACCTCCCTGCACTCGAAGTGGATTTTCTGGAGCTACAGAAGCCCAATTGGTGCGCTCTCAACGGCGTTGGAAAGTAGACATCCTGGGCTTTCCAGCAATATTTGATAGTCCATACTTTGCCCAAGATTTGATGGCCCAAACCGGCGTGGCAAATCAGCCTCAGAAATTCCAGCGTTTAACGCTGGAACTGGCATAAAACTTGGAGTTAAACGCCCAAACTGGCATAAAAGCTGGCGTTTAACTCCAGAAAAGGTCTCTACACGAAAATGCTTCATTGCTCAGCCCAAGCACACACCAAGTGGACCCAGAAGTGGATTTTTACGTCATTTACTCATTTCTGTATACCCTAGGTTACTAGCTGACTATTAATAGGATCTTTTGACATTGTATCAGAACCTCATGACACTTTACACGTTTCTTTGTATATTTTTCACAGTATGAGTCTCTAAACCCCATGGTTGGGGGTGAGGAGCTCTGCTGTGTCTTGATGGATTAATGCAATTACTACTGTTTCTTACTCAATCATGCTTGCTTCCATTCTAAGATATCACTTGTTCTTAACCCGGATGAATGTGATGATCCGTGACACTCATCATATTCTCAACTATGAACGTGTGCCTGACAACCACCTCCGTTCTACCTTAGATTGAGTAGATATCTCTTGGATTCCTTAATCAAAATCTTCGTGGTATAAGCTAGAACTGATGGCGGCATTCAAGAGAATCCAGAAGGTCTAAACCTTGTCTGTGGTATTCTGAGTAGGATTCAATGATTGAATGACTGTGACGTGCTTCAAACTCCTAGCAGGCGGGGCGTTAGTGACAGACGCAAAAGAATCAATGGATTCTATTCCGGCCTGACCGAGAACCGACAGATGATTAGCCATGCTGTGACAGAGCATAGGAACGTTTTCACTGAGAGGATGGGAGGTAGCCACTGACAACGGTGAAACCCTACATACAGCTTGCCATGGAAGGAGCTTCGCGTGTTTGATGAAGAAAGACAGTAGGAAAGCAGAGATTCAGAAGATGGAGCATCTCCAAAACCTCAACCTATTCTCCATTACTGCATAACAAGTACTTATTTCATGTTCTTTTGCTTTTCACAATCAATCCTGATAATTTCTGATATCCTGACTAAGATTTACAAGATAACCATAGCTTGCTTCAAGCTGACAATCTCCGTGGGATCGACCCTTACTCACGTAAGGTATTACTTGGACGACCCAGTGCACTTGCTGGTTAGTTGTGCGGAGTTGCAAAGTGTGATTGCAATTTCGTGCACCAAGTTTTTGGCGCCATTGCCGGGGATTGTTCGAGTTTGGACAACTGACGGCTTATCTTGTTGCTTAGATTAGGACTGTTTCATTGTTGTTGGTTTAGAGTCTTTTAGTTGAGTCTAGTTTCATATTCTAAGTTTGGTGTCAATTGCATGCTTTTACTTTTCTTTTAATTTTCGATTTTGCATGTCCTTAGTCCCTTTTTGATCCGTAAAAATTCTAAGTTTGGTGTCCTCTTTGTGTTTTTCTCTTAAAAATTTTCGAAAAAAAATTGTGTTTGATTTTCTAAAAATTTTAAGTTTGGTGTCATTTTGTTGTTTTTCTCTTTCATCTTTTCAAAAAAATCAAATCTTTTTCAAAAAAATTTTTTTTCAATCATATCTTTTTAATTGCTATTTTCAAAATCTTTTTAATTAACTAACTGATTCAGTTCTCAATTTGCTTTGATCTTATTTTCTTTTTGATTTTTGAATTTTTATTTTAATTTTCTTTTGTTTTATTTTATTTTTTTCGTTTAACTCAAAAAAAAAAACAAAATTTATCTGTTTGTAATCATTATCATTTCCCTTTTGTCCATTATGGACCTAAGTGGGATTGATCAGTCCAAAAGGACTCTGGGGTCATATGCTAACCCCATTACAGCTGCATATGGGAGTAGCATCTGTACACCTCCCATCAAAGCAAGCAGCTTTGAGCTAAATCCTCAACTCATTATCATAGTGCAGCAAAATTGCCAGTATTCCGGTCTTCCACAGGAAGAACCTACTGAGTTTCTGGCACAGTTCTTACAAATTGCTGACACAGTACATGATAAAGAGGTGGATCAGGATGTCTACAGACTATTACTGTTTCCATTTGCTGTAAAAGATCAAGCTAAAAGGTGGTTGAATAACCAACCTACAGCAAGCATAAAGACATGGAAACAGTTGTCAGACAAATTCCTGAATCATTTTTACCCTCCAAAGAGGATGACACAGCTAAGGCTGGACATCCAAGGCTTTAAACAAGAGGATAATGAATCCCTTTACAATGCCTGGGAGAGGTATAGAGGTATGCTAAGAAAATGCCCCTCTGAAATGTTTTCAGAATGGGTACAGTTAGACATCTTCTACTATGGGCTTACAGAAAAAGCTCAGATGTCTTTAGACCACTCAGCTGGTGGATCTATACACATGAGGAAGACAATTGAAGAAGCTCAAGAGCTTATAGACACTGTTGCTAGAAACCAATATTTGTATTCTAGCAATGAGTTCTCTCCAGATGAGGAAGTCATGACAGTAGTCACTGACCCTAATCCTCAAGAACAGATGATTGAGCTTAATCAACAATTGCTCCTGATGACAGAACAGTTAGCAGAATTTAAAGAGATGCTCTATGAAACTAAAGTTGCTAACAAGAACATAGAACTGCAATTGAATCAAGCAAAACAGCAAATATCTAAACAGATAACAAAGGAGTGTCAAGCAGTTCAACTGAGGAGTGGGAAGACACTGAATACCACCGCTCAAAAGAGCAAAAAGCCAAACAGGGAACAATTGACAGAGGATAACCAAACCACGGTTCAAAATCCCTCTGATGACAGTAAGAGCCCAGAGAGGAATGTTATTGGCGTTCAAACGCCAGAAAGGGAAGGAAAGTTGGCGTTAAACGCCCATTCCCTGCCCAGTTCTGGCGTTCAAACGCCAGAAAAGGGAGAGAAGTTGGCGTTTAACGCCCAATCTTCACCCATTCCTGGCGTTCAAACGCCAAGGGAAGATCAGACACCTGAGAGTGCTGACAGTAATCCCTCTAAAAAGGCTTCTTCAACCACTTCTGTAAGGAATAAACCTGCAGCATCTAAGGTTGAAGAATATCAAGCCAAGATGCCTTATCCTCAGAAACTCCGCAAAGCGAACAGGATAAGCAATTTGCCCGCTTTGCAGACTATCTAAGGACTCTTGAAATAAAGATTCCGTTTGCAGAGGCACTTGAGCAAATACCTTCTTATGCTAAGTTCATGAAGGAAATCTTAAGTCATAAGAAGGATTGGAGAGAAACTGAAAAAGTGTTTCTCACTAAAGAATGCAGTGCAGTCATTCTGAAAAGCTTACCAGAAAAGCTTCAAGATCCTGGAAGCTTTCTGATACCATGCACATTAGAAGGCGCTTACACCAAGACAACCCTATGTGATCTTGGAGCAAGCATCAATCTAATACCTGCATCCACTATCAGAAAGCTTGGGTTGACTGGAGAAGTCAAACCAACCAGGATATGCTTCCAACTTGCTGATGGCTCCATTAAACATCCATCAGGCATAATAGAGGATATGATTGTCAAGGTTGGGCCATTCGCCTTTCCAACTGACTTTGTGGTGCTGGAAATGGAGGAGCACAAGAGTGCAACTCTCATTCTAGGAAGACCTTTCCTAGCAACTGGACGAACTCTCATTGATGTACAAAAAGGGGAAGTAACCTTGAGAGTCAATGAGGATGAGTTCAAGTTGAATGCTGTAAAAGCTATGCAGCATCCAGACACACCAAATGACTGCATGGGCGCTGACATTATTGACTCTCTGGTAGAAGAGATCAATATGGCTGAAAGCCTAGAATCAGAGCTTGAGGACATCTTCAAAGATGCTCAACCTGATCAAGAAGAACTAGAGGAAGCAAAGGAATTTTCGAAAATTCCTTAGGAGGAGGATAAACCTCCCAAACCTGAACTCAAACCACTACCACCATCCCTGAAATATGCATTTCTGGGAGGGGGTGAAACTTTTCCAGCGATTATAAGCTCTGCTTTAAATTCACAGGAAGAGGAAGCACTGATTCAAGTGCTAAGAACACACAAGACAGCTCTTGGGTGGTCCATAAGTGATCTTAAGGGTATTAGCCCAGCTAGATGCATGCACAAGATCCTGTTGGAGGATAATGCCAAACCAGTGGTCCAACCACAAAGGAGGCTAAATCCAGCCATGAAGGAGGTGGTGCAGAAAGAGGTCACTAAATTACTAGAGGCTGGGATTATCTATCCTATCTCTGATAGCCCCTGGGTGAGCCCTGTCCAAGTTGTCCCCAAAAAGGGAGGCATGACAGTGGTTCATAATGAAAAAAATGAACTGGTTCCTACAAGAACAGTTACAGGGTGGCGTATGTGTATTGACTACAGAAGGCTCATACAGCCACCAGAAAGGATCATTTTCCTTTACCATTCATAGACCAAATGCTAGAAAGACTAGTTGGGCATGACTATTACTGCTTTTTGGATGGCTATTCAGGCTACAACCAAATTGCAGTAGATCCTCAGGACCAAGAGAAAATAGCATTCACTTGCCCTTCTGGCGTGTTTGCCTATAGGAGGATGCCTTTTGGTCTGTGCAATGCACCTGCAACCTTTCAGAGGTGCATGCTCTCTATCTTCTCAGATATGGTAGAGAAATTTCTGGAAGTCTTCATGGACGACTTTTCAGTATATGGAGACTCATTCAGCTCTTGTCTTAATCACCTAGCACTTGTCCTGAAAAGGTGCCAAGAGACTAACCTGGTTTTAAACTGGGAGAAATGTCACTTTATGGTGACTGAGGAAATTGTCCTTGGGCACAAAATTTCAAGCAAGGGAATAGAGGTGGATAAGGCAAAGGTAGAGGTAATTGAAAAATTACCACCACCTGCCAATGTTAAGGCAATCAGAAGCTTCTGGGGCATGCAGGATTCTACAGAAGGTTGATAAAGGATTTTTCGAAAATTGCAAAACCTTTAAGTAACCTGCTAGCTGCTGACACACCATTTGTGTTTGACACACAGTGTCTGCAGGCATTTGAGACCCTAAAAGCTAAGCTGGTCACAGCACCAGTCATCTCTGCACCAGATTAGACATTGCCATTTGAATTAATGTGTGATGCCAGTGACCATGCCATTGGTGCAGTGTTGGACAGAGGCATAACAAGCTTCTGCACGTCATTTATTATGCCAGCCGTGTTCTAAATGACGCACAAGAACTACACAACCACAGAAAAGAATTACTTGCAGTGGTCTATGCCATTGACAAGTTTAGATCCTATCTAGTGGGATCCAAGTGGTGATTGTGTACACTGACCATGCTGCTCTTAAATACTTACTCATAAAGCAGGATTCAAAACCCAGGCTTATCAGATGGGTGTTGCTTCTGCAAGAGTTTGATATAGAAATAAGAGACAGAAAAGGGACAGAGAACCAAGTAGCTGATCATCTGTCCCGAATAGAACCAGTAGCTGGGGCGTCCCTCCCTTCTACTAAGATCTCTGAGACTTTCCCAGATGAGCAACTCTTTGCCATTCAGGAAGCTCCTTGGTTTGCAGATATTGCAAATTATAAAGCTGTGAGGTTCATACCCCAGGAGTACAGCAAAGTGCAAAGAAAGAAATTAATTTCAGATGCCAAGTACTACCTCTGGGATGAACCATATCTCTTTAAGAGATGCAGACGGAGTAATCCGCAGATGTGTACCCAGAGAAGAAGCACAAAAATCCTATGGCATTGCCATGGATCACAGTATGGAGGACATTTTGAAAGTGAGCGAACAGCCACTAAAGTCCTCGAATGTGGCTTCTACTGGCCTACTCTCTATAAGATTCCCGAGAGTTTGTGCGTACTGTGACAGTTGCCAAAGAGCTGGTAACTTGCCTCACGGATATGCCATGCCTCAACAAGGGATATTAGAGATAGAATTGTTTGATGTATGGGGAATTGACTTCATGGGTCCATTCCCACCATCATACTCAAACACTTACATTCTGGTGGCAGTAGACTACGTATCTAAGTGGGTAGAAGCAATTGCTACACCCACTAATGATACCAAGACCGTGCTAAAATTCCTCCAGAAACACATCTTCAGCAGTTTGGTGTTCCCAGAGTACTAATCAGTGATGGGGCACTCATTCTGCAATAGACAGCTATACTCTGCTATGGTTAGATATGGAATCAGCCATAAAGTGCAACTCCGTATCATCCACAGACAAATGGGCAAGCTGAAGTCTCTAACAGAGAGCTAAAAAGAATCCTAGAACGGACTGTGATAGCCCGAAGAAAGGATTGGGCAAAAAGCTTGGATGATGCTCTGTGGGCATACAGAACAGCATTCAAGACCCTATAGGAACCTCCATACCAACTGGTGTATGGGAAGGCCTGTCATCTGCCCGTGGAACTGGAACATAAAGCCTACTGGGCAACCAGATTCCTAAACTGATGCACAGTTAGCTGGTGAAAAGAGACTGCTCCAGCTAAATGAGCTAGAGGAGTTCAGACTCAATGCCTTTGAAAATGCAAAAATTTATAAGGAAAAGGCAAAGAAATGGCATGACAAGAAGTTGTCAACCAGAGTCTTTGAGCCAGGACAAAACCTCTCTTCAACTCTAGGCTCAGACTGTTCCCAGAAAACTCAAATCCCGGTGGAGGGGTCCGTATGTGATTACAGTTTTTCACCATATGGATATGTTGAGCTTCAGGATATTGATTCTGACAAAAAGTTCATTGTTAATGACAAAAAATCAAGCATTATCTTGAAGGCAATTTTGAGCAGGAATGCTCAAAACTGAGACTTGAATGATTCTCAGTGAAGGTCCAGCTAAAGACAGTAAAGAAGCGCTTGCTGGGAGGCAACCCAGTCATTAGTAGGTTTATATGTGTTGTTTTACAAGGCAAGTAAAAAATGAAGGAATTCACAGAGTTACAAAGATTCAGCTCAAAAAGCAGAGAAAATGAGCTTACTGGCGAAAAAATGCCAGTAAGGGGCATTTTGGGCGTTAAACGCCAGAATGGGTATCATTCTGGGCGTTTAACGCCAGGAATGGTGCCATTTTGGGCGTTAAACGCCAGAATGGGCACCATTCTGGGCGTTTAACGCCAGGTGTGCAGCATCCTGGGCGTTTAGAAAAACGCCCAGTGATAAAGGAATTCTGGCGTTTAACGCCAGCCAGGGCACCTGGCTGGGCGTTAAACGCCCAAAAGGGGCATCAAGGGCGTTAAACGCCAGAATGGGTGCCATTCGGGCGTTTAACGCCAGAAAGGTGGGGGGACCACAATTTTGTTTTCAAATCAAATTTTTTCAAACTTTCCTTTTCTTACCCATATTTTTCTACAAAAACACATTTCAATCTCTCATCATTCACATTCAAATTTTCAAAAATCTAAAATCATTCTTCAATCTCTCAAATCATTCCCAAATTTTGTTCAAAAAAAACTCACTTTTTTTTTCAATTTCTTTCCATATCTTCTCAATCTCCTTTCAAATTTTTCTTTTCTTTTCGAAATCTTCCCTCCCCACCTTATAAATACACGCTTGTCCTCCCTCATTCCACCACACCATTCGAATTTCCTCTCCTCTCTCTCTCTTCTCTCCTTTCTTTTGCTTGAGGACAAGTAAACCTCTAAGTTTGGTGTGCTTTTTCCGTGATCACTAAGCCAAGATTCATCAGATCATGGCTCCTAAGGGAAAACAAACCAATTTAAGAGGAAAGAAGAAATAATCCAAAGAATCTTTGGAATCAAGAGAAGTTCTTAACTAAAGAACATGAAGACCATTATCATAAAATGGGTCTGAGGTCAGTGATCCCGGAAGTTAAATTTGATCTGAAAGAAGATGAATATCCGGGATCCAAGAGCAAATTCGAAACAGAGGATGGGAAGTTCTAACCAATCCTGAAATAAAGGTTGGAAGGAACATGGTTCAGGAATTCTACTCAAATCTGTGGCTAACAGATAAGCAGAGAATGACTGGAACTGCTTACCATACCTACAGAACCTGGTCAGAGGGGAAGTTATGCACTTTCATCTGGACAAAATAAGAGAAATCTTCAAATTACCTCAACTGCAAGATGATCCTGAATCCTTTAATAGGAGGATGGTGAGAGCAGATAAAGGGTTGGATCAAGTTCTAGAGGACATATGCCTCCCTGGAACTAAATGGATAACCAATTCTAAGGGTGTCCCAAACCAACTCAAGAGGGGAGACCTCAAACCAATTGCAAGAGGTTGGCTAGACTTTATTGGGTGCTCCATACTGCCCACTAGCAACCGTTCTGTCACTGTCAAGAGAGCAGTGATGATTCATTGCATTATGCTTGGAAGAGAAGTGGAGGTTCATCATGTGATTGCTTGTGAGATCTACACATTGCAAATAAGAATTCCACTGTAACCAAATTGGCTTACCCAAGCTTGATCTCCTTGCTCTGTAAAGAGGCTGGGGTGAAGATGGGAGCAGATGAATTCATACCCATTGAACATCCAATCACCAAGAAGTCAATGGAAGGAACAAGAGAAGCAGGGGCGTGAACTCCAAGAGATGAAATGCCAAAAGTTCTCCTCTCAAGCTGAGGGAGCATCCACTTCTCAAAATCAAGGTTGTTGAGTCCTAACTCTGTGAAAACCTCTATCATTAGGAGCCTATTTTTTTTGTTTTTTTTGTTTTTGTTTTTCTATTTTTATTTAGTTTTATCCTATATCTATTTTGAGTCTTGTTCTTAATTCATAATTAATAAAATTTAAAATTCAGTCTTAAAGCTAAATGTCCTATGAATCCATCACCTCTCTTAAATGAAAAATGCTTTAATTACAAAAGAACAAGAAGTACAGGATTTTGAAATTTATCCTTGAAACTAGTTGAATTAGTTTGATGTGGTGACAATATTTTTGTCTTCCGAATGAATGCTTGAACAGTGCATATGTCTTTTGAATTTGTTGTTTTAAAAATGTTAAAATTGTTGGCTCTTGAAAGAATGAGGGAAAAAGAGAACTGTTATTGAGGATCTGAAAAATCATCAATTTGATTCTTGAAGCAAGAAAAAGCAGTGAATACAAAAAAAATTCGAAAAAAAAAAAAGAAAAAAGAAAAAAAATTTAAAGTTGTGAACCAAAGCAAAAAGAGTGTGCTTAAGAACCCTGGACACCTCTAATTGGGGACTCTAGCAAAGCTGAGTCACAATCTAAAAAGGTTCACCCAATTATGTGTCTGTGGCATGTATGTATCCGGTGGTAATACTGGAAGACAGAGTGCTTTGGGCCACAGCCAAGACTCATACACTAGCTATGTTCAAGAATCATTATACTTAACGAGGAGAATCAATAACATTATCTGAGTTCTGAGTTCTTATAGATGCCAATCATTCTGAACTTCAAAGGATAGAGTGAGATGCCAAAACTGTTCGGAAGCAAAAAGCTACTAGTCCCGCTCATCTAATTGGAGCTAAGTTTCCTTGATATTTTGGAGTCTTTAGTATATTCTCTTCTTTTTATCCTATTTTGATTTTCAGTTGTGGGGACAAGCAACAATTTAAGTTTGGTGTTGTGATGAGCGGATAATTTGTACGCTTTTGGCATTGTTTTAGTATGTTTTTAGTATATTTAGTTAGTTTTTAAATATTTCTATTAGTTTTTAGCTAAAATTCACTTTTCTGGACTTTACTATAGTTTGTGTGTTTTTCTGTGATTTCAGGTATTTTCTGGCTGAAATTGAGGGTCCTGAGCAAAAATCTGATTCAGAGACTGAAAAGGACTGCAAATGCTGTTGGATTCTGACCTCCCTGCACTCGAATTGGAGCTACAGAAGCCCAATTGGCGCGCTCTCAACGGCGTTGGAAAGTAGACATCCTGGGCTTTCCAGCAATATGATAGTCCATACTTTGCCCAGATTTGATGGCCCAAACCGGCGTGGCAATTCAGCCTCAGATTTCCAGTTAACGCTGGAACTGGCATAAAACTTGGAGTTAAACGCCCAAACTAGCATAAAAGCTGGCGTTTAACTCCAAAAGGTCTCTACACGAAAATGCTTCATTGCTCAGCCCAAGCACACACCAAGTGGACCCAGAACTGGATTTTATGTCATTTACTCATTCTGTATACCCTATGTTACTAGCTGACTATTAATAGGATCTTTTGACATTGTATCAGTACCTCATGACACTTTACACGTTTCTTTGTATACTTTCCACAGTATGAGTCTCTAAACCCCATGGTGGGGGTGAGGAGCTCTGCTGTGTCTTGATGGATTAATGCAATTACTACTGTTTCTATTCAATCATGCTTGCTTCCATTCTAAGATATCACTGTTCTTACCTGGATGAATGTGATGATCCGTGACACTCATCATATTCTCAACTATAAACGTGTGCCTGACAACCACCTCCGTTCTACTTAGATTGAGTAGATATCTCTTGGATTCCTTAATCAGAATCTTCGTGGTATAAGCTAGAACTGATGGCGGCATTCAAGAGAATCCGGAAGGTCTAAACCTTGTCTGTGGTATTCTGAGTAGGATTCAATGATTGAATGACTGTGACGTGCTTCAAACTCCTAGCAGGCGGGACGTTAGTGACAGACGCAAAAGAATCAATGGATTCTATTCCGGCCTGACCGAGAACCGACAGATGATTAGCCATGCTGTGACAGAGCATAGGAACGTTTTCACTGAGAGGATGGGAGGTAGCCACTGACAACGGTGAAACCCTACATACAGCTTGCCATGGAAGGAGCTTCGCGTGTTTGATGAGAAAGACAGTAGGAAAGCAGAGATTCAGAAGATGGAGCATCTCCAAAACCTCAACCTATTCTCCATTACTGCATAACAAGTACTTATTTCATGTTCTTTTGCTTTTCACAATCAATCCTGATAATTTCTGATATCCTGACTAAGATTACAAGATAACCATAGCTTGCTTCAAGCCGACAATCTCCGTGGGATCGACCCTTACTCACGTAAGGTACTTACTTGGACGACCCAGTGCACTTGCTGGTTAGTTGTGCGGAGTTGCAAAGTGTGATTGCAATTTCGTGCACCAGGTGTCACCGTTGTCAATGGCTACTTCCCATCCTCGTGAAAATGGTCCTCTACGATTTTTGTACGGCTAATCAACTGTCAGATTTCTCGTCTCGATGAAAAATACCATGCACAGATATCGTATGGCTAATCAGCTGTTGGTTCTCGATCGTGTAGGAATAGGATTTACTATCCTTTTGTGTGTCACTATGCCCTATAGTCGCGAGTTTGAAGCTCGTCACAGTCATCCCATCCCAGATCCTACTCGAAAAACTGATAAACCACTATTTCATGGTTTATATTGTATTTAATTGAGTGGTTTTATCAAGCTTTTCACCCACTTATTCGTAAGATTTGCATGATTTTACAATTCCCTCCTAGTTTAGTTCTATGATTGAAAACATGCTTCTTTGGTCTTAATTTAGCTAATCTTATCCTCTATTACCATTCGATGCCTTGATCTGTGTGTTAAGTGTTTCAGGCTTCATAGAGCATGAATGGCTTAGAGAATAAAGAGAAAGCGTGCAAAAATGGAAGGAACAAAAGGAATTGAGGAGATGACCAGCGAGAAGTCACGCGGTCGCATGGCTCACGCGACGCGCGAAATTGAAGAAATCAGAGTGACGCGTTCATGTGCCTGACGCGACCGCGCGGATTGGAAGCTGCACGAACGACGTGAAAGCGTGGACGACGCGCACGCGTGATACGAAAATGCTAAGTGACGCGAACGCGGGACTCAGACGCGTGACGTGCGCGATCTGCAGAATTACAAAAGTCACTGGCAGAGATTTTGGCCGCATTTCAACCTAGTTTTGCCCAGAAACACAGATTAAAGTCAGGGAACTTGCAAAGAATCATCATGCTTTCATAATTCACAATTTTAGTTTTAGATGTAGTTTTTAGTGAGAGAGGCTCTCTCCTCTCTCTTAGGATTTGGGATTAGAATTCCTCTTAAAGGATTTAGGATTTATTATTATTTCAACTTACAATTCTTCTGAGCTCTAGGTTTAATATTCGTTTATTTTGACTTCTCTTCTACTTTGAGACACTTTAATGCTTTATTTGTATTCGATTTATGTTGCCCAATTGGCTTATGGACTTTCCATGTTAGATTTTATTTATTTGAATGTATGTTATTTGAGGTATTCCAGATATTTATGATTCTTATTAGCTTTTATATTATTGGCTTTAATTGATTAACTAGAAGCTCTTGAGTTATCAACTATTCATGATTGATTGTTATGTCGGCTAATTAATTGGAATTCCACTAACTCTAGTCTTTCCTTAGGATTTGGCTAGGAGTTGGAAAATCTAACCAATTAGTTCACTTGACTTTCCCTTGCTTACGCAAAGGTTAACTAAGTGGGATTAACTTCCATTCTCATAGGAGTAACTAGGATAGGACTTCCGAATTTACATATCTTGCCAAGAGTTATTTTATAGTTATTTATTTATTTGCTTATCATTTATCATACTTGTTCCTCATTCTCAAACCCCCAAAATTTTACCTTTTTCATAGCCAATAATAAGTCACCTCCCTGCAATTCCTTGAGAAGACGACCCGAGGTTTAAATACTTCGGTTATCAATTTATTTAGGGGTTTGTTACTTGTGACAACCAAAACGTTTGTAAGAAAGGTTGCTTGCTTGGTTTAGTAACTATACTTACAACGAGAGTTTACTATAACTTCTAAACCATCAATCTTCAGTTCTTCAAATACCACAGACAAGGTTTAGACTATCCAGATCTCAAGAATGCTGCCAATGGATTCTAGCCTATACCATGAAGATTCTAATCTCGGATTCAGATGCCCCATTTTCAGAAGGGAGTCGATGTGAATGTTGATTAGAAACCCAAGAGATATACCTTCAAACTTATTTTCATGTAGAATGGAAGTGGTTGTCAATCACGCGTTCATGAGTGAGAATGGTGATGAGTGTTACATAATCATCACATTCATCATGTTCTTCTGTACGAATGAATATCTTAGAATAAGAATAAGAATGAATTGAATAGAAGAACAATAGTACTTTGCATTAATACTCGAGGAACAGCAGAGCTCCACACCTTAATCTATGGTGTGTAGAAACTCCACCGTTGAAAATACATAAGTGATGATGGTCCAGGCATGGCCGAATGGCCAGCCCCCAATGTGATCAAGAGATCCAAAGATGATCAAAATATCCCAGCATCCAAGATGTCTAATACAATAGTAAAAAGTTCTATTTATACTAAACTAGTTACTAGGGTTACAGAAACAAGTAAATGATGCAGAAATCCACTTCTAGGCCCACTTGATGTGTGTTTGGACTGAGCATTGAAGCTTTCATGTGTAGAGACTTTTCTTGGAGTTAAACGCCAGTTTGCAACTGTTTGGGCGTTTAACTCTAGCTTGTAACCTGTTTCTGGCGTTTAATGCCAGAATAGGGCAGGAAGTTGGCATTTGAACGCCAGTTTGCGTCGTCAAAACTCGAGCAAAGTATAGACAATTATATATTGCTGGAAATCCCTGGATGTCTACTTTCCAACACAATTAAGAGCGCGCCATTTGGACTTCTGTAAACTCCAAAAACTCCATTTCGAGTGCAGGGAGGTCTAAATCCAACAGCATCAGCAGTCCTTTTTCAGCCTCTAAATCAGATTTTTGCTCAAGTCCCTCAATTTCAGCCAGAAAATACCTGAAATCACAGAAAAATACACAAACTCATAGTAAAGTCCAGAAATGTGAATTTTTCTTAAAAACTAATAAAAATACTAAAAGTAGCTAGATCATACTAAAAACTATCTAAAAACAATGCAAAAAGCGTATAAATTATCCGCTCATCACAACACCAAACTTAAATGGTTGGTTGTCCCCAAGCAACTGAAAACAAATTAGGATAAAAAGAAGAGAATATACAATGAATCTCACAATATCAATGAAACTTAGTCCCATTAGATGAGCGGGGCTAGTAGCTTTTTGCTTCTGAACAATTTTGGCATCTCACTTTATCCATTGAAATTCAGAATGATTGGCATCTATAGGAAATCAGAATTTCAGATAGTGTTATTGATTCTCCTAGTTTAGTATGTTGATTCTTGAACACAGCTACTTTATGAGTCTTGGCCGATGCCCTAAGCACTTTGTTTTCCAGTATTACCACCAGATACATAATACCACAGACACATAACTGGGTGAACCTTTTCAGATTGTGACTCAGCTTTGCTAAAGTCTCCAATTAGAGGTGTCCAAAGTTCTTATGCACACTCTTTTGCTTTGGATCATTACTTTAACCACTCGTCTCTAGCTTTTCACTTGGACCTTCATGACACAAGCCCATGGTTAGGGACAGCTCGATTTAGCCGCTTAGGTCCGGATTTTATTCCCCTGGGCCCTCCTATCCATAATGCTCAAAGTCTTGGATCCTTTTACCTTGCCTTTTGTTTTAAAGGGCTATTGGCTTTTTCTGCTTGCTTTTTTTTCTTTTTCGCCATTTTTCTCTCTTTTTTTTCACTATTTTTCTTGCTTCAAGAATCAGTTTTTATGATTTTCAGATTATCAATAACATTTCTCTTTGTTCATCATTCTTTCAAGAGCCAACAATTTTAACATTCATAAACTTCACTATAAAAAATATGCACTGTTCAAGCATTCATTTGGAAAACAAAAAGTATTGCCACCACATCAAAATAATTAAACTAATTTCAAGATAAAATTTGAAATCCAAGTACTTCTTGTTCTTTTGTAATTAAGCACATTTTTCATTTAAGAGAGGTGAAGGATTCATGGAATTATTCATAGCTTTAAGACCTAGACACTAGACACTAATGATCATGTAGTAAAGACACAAACATAGACACACATAAAGCATAAAATTCAAAAAACAGAAAAATAAGAACAAGGAAATTAAAGAACGGGTCCACCTTAGTGATGGCGGCTAGTTCTTCCTCTTAAAGATCCAATGGAACGCCTAAGCTCCTCTATGTCTCTTCCTTGCCTTTGTTGCTCCTCCCTCAGAGCTCTTTGATCTTCTTTAATCTCATGGAGAATGATGGAGTGCTCTTGGTGCTTCACCCTTAGTTGGTCCATGTTGTAACTCAAGCCTTCCAAACAGGTGTTGAGTTACTCCCAATAGTTGTGTGGAGAAAAATGCATCCTTTGAGGCATCTCAGGGATTTCATGAGGAATTTCTTCATGCTCTTGTTGAGGTCCATGAGTGGGCTCTCTTGTTTGCTCCATCCTTTTCTTACTGATGGGATTGTCCTCTTCAATGAGGATGTCTCCTTCTATGTCAATTCCAGCCAAATTGCATAGGTGGCAAATGAGATGAGGAAAGGCTAACCTTGCCAAAGTAGAGGACTTGTCAGCCACCTTGTAGAGTTCTAGAGGTATGATCTCATGAACTTCCACTTCCTCCCCAATCATGATACTATGGATCATGATTGCCCGATCCACAGTCACTTTAGATCGGTTGCTAGTAGGAATGATGGAGCGTTGGATGAACTCCAACCATCCTCTAGCCACAGGCTTAAGGTCCGGTCTTCTCAATTGAACTGAATTGCCTCTTGAGTCTCTTTTCCATTGAGCTCCTTCCACACATATGTCCATGAGGACTTGGTCCAACATTTGATCAAAGTTTACCCTTCTAGAGTAGGGGCGTGCATTTTCTTGCATCATTGGCAAGTGGAACGCCAACCTTACATTTTTCAGACTGAAATCTAAGTATTTTCCCTGAACCATTGTACGCCAATTCTTTGGATTCGGGTTCATACTTTGATCATGGTTCCTAGTGTCCATGCATTAGCATAGAACTCTTAAACCATTAAGATTCTGACTTGTTGAATAGGGTTGGTGAGAACTTCCCAACCTCTTCTTCGGATTTTATGTCGGATATCCGGATACTCATTCTTTTTTAGCATGAATAGGACCTCAGGGATCACCATCTTCTTGGCCACAACTTCATAGAAGTGGTCTTGATGGACCTTGGAGATAAATCTCTCCATCTCCCATGACTCAGAGGTGGAAGCTTTTGCCATTCCTTTCCTCTTTCTAGAGGTTTCTCCAGCCTTAGGTGCCATAAATGGTTATAGAAAAACAAAATAGCAATGCTTTTACCACACCAAACTTAAAAGGTTTGCTCGTCCTCAAGCAAAAGAAGAAAGAAAGAAGGGGGAGAAGAAGAAAATGGAGGAGATAGAGGGAGATAGAGATTTGGCCAAGGGGGTAGGAGAGTGTTTGTGATGTATGAAAATAAAGGAGTGAAGAGGGGTATTTATAGGGAAAGAGAGGGAGAGTGGCCAAATAGAATTGGGTGATTTGGGAGGGAAAAGTGTTTGAATTTGAAAGTGAGGTAGGTGGGGTTTTTGGGGAAGAGATATGGAAGTGATTGGTGAAGAGAATATAGGGTAGAGGATATGATTTGATTGGTGAGTGGTGTTTTGGGTAGAGTGTTATAGAGATGTGTGAGGGAGAGAAAGAGAGAGGTGGCGTAGGTGGGGATCCTGTGGGGTCCATAGATCCCGAGGGGTCAAGGATTTCTCATCCCTGCTCCAATTAGGTGTGTAAACGCCCTTAGTGTGCAATCCTGGTGTTTAACGCCAGACTGCTGCTTGTTTCTCGCATTAAACGCCAGCTTTTATTCTTTTCCTGGCGTTAAACGCCAAGCTACAACCTATTTCTGGCGTTCAATGCCAGTTTGTTGCTTCTTTCTGGCGTTTAACGCCAGTTTGGTGCTTCTTTCTGGCGTTTAACACCCAGAATGGTGCCAGACTGGGCGTTAAATGCCCATTCTGCTACCCTTACTCGCGTTTAAACACCAGTAAGTTTCTCCTCCAGGGTGTGCTATTTTTAATGTTATTTTTTATTTTTCTTTAATTTTTACAGTTATTTTTGTGACTCCACATGATCATCAACCTAAAAAAAAAAAGAAAATAACATAGATAAATAAAATTGGGTTGCCTCCTAATAAGCTCTTCTTTAATGTCAATAGCTTGACAGTAAGCTCTCATGGAGCTTCACAAATGTTCAGAGCATTGTTGGGACCTCCCAACACCAAACTTAGTGTTTGAATGTGGGGGTTCAACACCAAACTTAAAGTTTGGTTGTGGACTCCCAACACCAAACTTAGAGTTTGACTATGGGGGCTTTGTTTGACTCTGCATTGAGAGAAGCTTTTCTTGCTTCCTCTCTATGGTTACAGGGGGAGATCCTTGAGTTTTAAACACAAGGTAATTCTCATTCAATTAAAGGATCAACTCTCCTCTGCCCACATCAATCACAGCTTTTCCTGTGACTAGGAAGGGTCTTCCAAAGATGATGGATTCATCCTCATCCTTCCCAGTGTCTAGGATTATGAAATTAGCAGGAACGTAAAGGCCTTTGACCTTTACTAGCACGTCTTCTACCTGTCTATAAGCCTTTTTCATGGATTTATCTGTCATCTCTAATGAGAATTTGGCAGCATGTACCTCAAAGATTTCCAGTTTTTCTATTACAGAGAGTGGCATTAAGTTTATGCCTGACCTCAGGTCACACAAAGCTTTCTCAAAGGTCATGGTGCCTATGGTACAGGGAATTTAAGAATTTATTAGGATCTCATTTCTTTTGAGGTAATGTCTACCTAACCAAGTCATTCAGTTCATTAGTGAGCAAGGGGGGTTCATCCACCCAAGTCTCATTACCAAATAACTTGGCATTTGCTTCATGATTGATCCAAGGTACTTAGCAACTTTCTCTTCAGTAATATCTTCATCCTCTTCAGAGGAGGAATAGTCATCAGAGCTTATGAATGGCAGAAGTAGGTTCAATGGAATCTCTATGGTCTCTAGATGAGCCTCAGATTCCTTAGGTTCCTCAAATGGGAACTCTTTTTTGTCCAGAGAATGTCCCATGTGGTCTTCTTCATTGGGATTCACGTCCTCCTCCTGCTCTCTAGGTTCGGCCACGCCAAGTAAGGTTATGGCCTTGCACTCTCTTTTTGGATTCTCTTCTGTATTGCTTGGGAGAGTACTAGGAGGAGTTTCAGTGACTCTTTTACTCAGTTGGCCCACTTGTGCCTCCAAGTTTCTAATGGAGGACCTTGTTTCATTCATGAAACTTAGAGTGGCCTTAGATAGATCAGAGACTATATTTGCTAAGCTAGAGGGGCTCTGCTCAGAATTCTCTATCTGTTGCTGAGAGGATGATGGAAAAGGCTTGCTATTGCTAAACCTGTTTCTTCCACCATTATTAAAGCCTTGTTGAGGCTTTTGTTGATCCTTCCATGAGAAATTTGGATATTTTTCCATGAGGGATTATAGGTGTTTCCATAGACTTTTCCCATGTAATTTACCTCTGCCATTGCAGGGTTCTCAAGATCATAAGCTTCTTCTTCAAAAGATGCTTCTTTAGTACTGTTGGATGCATTTTGCAATCTATTCAGACTCTGAGAAATCAAATTGACTTGTTGAGTCAACATTTTGTTCTGAGCCAATATGGCATTCAGAACATCAATTTCAAGAACTCCCTTCCTCTGAGGCGTCCCATTATTCACAGGATTCCTTTCAGAGGTGTACATGAACTGGTTATTTGCAACCATTTCAATGAGTTCCTGAGCTTCTGTAGGCATTTTCTTCAAGTGAATAGATCCACCTGCAGAATGGTCTAATGACATCTTAGACAATTCAGATAGACCATCATAGAATATATCCAGGATGGTCCATTCTGAGAGCATGTCAGAATGACTTCTTTTTGGTCAGTTACTTGTATCTTTCCCAAGCTTCATAGGGGGATTCGCCTTCTTTATGCCTGAAGGTTTGAACATCCACTCTAAGCTTGCTCAGCTTTTGAGGAGGAAAGAATTTGGCTAAGAAAGCTGTGACCAGCTTATCCCAAGAGTTCAGGCTATCTTTAGGTTGAGAGTCCAACCATATTCTAGCTTTATCTCTTACAGCAAAAGGGAAAAGCATAAGCTTGTAGACCTCGGTATCAACTCCATTGGTCTTAATAGTATCACAGATCTGCCAGAATTCAGTTAAGAATTGAAAAGGATCTTCTGATGGAAGTCCATGAAACTTGCAATTCTGTTGTATCAGAGAAACTAATTGAGGCTTTAGCTCAAAATTGTTGCTCCAATGGCAGGGATTGAGATACTTCTTCCATGAAAGTTGGAATTTGGTGCAGTGAAGTCACCAAGCATCTTCCTTGCATTATTGTTGGGTTCGGCCATTACTTCTTTTTCGAGATTCTCTGTAAGATTTTCTCTGGATTGTTGTGCTTTAGCTTCTCTTAGCTTCTTCTTCAGAGTCCTTTCAGGTTCAGGGTCAGCTTCAACAAGAATGTCCTTGTCCTTGCTCCTGCTCATATGAAAAAGAAGAAGACAGAAGAGGAAGAGGATTCCTTTATGTCACAGTATAGAGATTCCTTTATGTGAGTAGAAGAGAAGAAGAATAAGAATGAGGAAAAGAGAAAAATTTGAACATAGAGGGAGAAGAGAGGGTTCGAATTATGAGTAGAAGAGAAGTGCTAGTAGATAAATAAAATAAATAGAAAGAGATGAGAGAGAGAGTTTTCGAAAATAATTAAAAGGAAAAAGAAAAATATTTTTGTTTTTATTTTAAACTTTAGTTAGAATTCGAAAATTAAGAGAAGAAATAGAATAAAATTAAAATTTAAAACAATTAGTTAATTAAAAAGAATTTTGAAAAAAGAAGAAGGTGATTTTCGAAAATTAGAGAGAGAAAAGTAGTTAGGTGGTTTTGAAAAAGATAAGAAATAGTAAAACAAACAAAAAGTCAATTAGTTAATTGAAAAAGATTTGAAAATCAATTTTGAAAAAATAAGAAGTTAGAAAAGATTTTTGAAATCAAAATTTAAAAAGATATGATTAAAAAAGATTTGATTAAAAAGATATGATTGAAAAGATATGATTAAAAAGATATTATTGAAATTTATTTTGAAAAATATTTGAAAAAGAAATTTAGAAAGATTTGATTTTGAAAATTAAAGTTAATGACTTGACTAACAAGAAACTAAAATATATGATTCTAGAATTTAAAGGTTGAACCTTTCTTAACGAGAAAGTAACAAACTTGAAATTTTTGAATCAATCACATTAATTGTTAGTAAAGTTTTTGAAAATTATGAAATAAAGATAAGAAAAAGATTTTGAAAATCAATTTTTAAAAATTTTTCGAAAAACATGAAATAAAAATGAAAAGATTTGATTTTGAAAAATATTTTGAAAAGATAATTTTTTTGAAATTGAAATCTTGACTTGACTAACAAGAAACAACTTATTTTAAAAAAAATTATTAAGTCAACCCAAAGATTTTGAAATTTATGAGTGAAATAAGGAAAAGATATTTTTTGATTTTTTGAATTTAATGAGGAAAGAGAAAAACCGCAAAATGACTCAACACATAAAAATTTTGGATCAAAACAAATGATGCATGCAAGAACACAATGAATGTCAAGATGAACACCAAGAACACTTTGAAGATCATGATGAACATCAAGAACTTATTTTTGAAAAATTTTCAAGAAAAGAAAAACATGCAAGACACCAAACTTAGAGATTTTTCATGTTTAGACACTATGAATTCAAAAATGCATATGAAAAACAACAAAAGACACAAAACAAGAAAATATGAAAATCAAACAAGGAGACTCATTAAGAACAACTTGAACATCATGAAGAATGCAATGCATGAATTTTTCGAAAAAGGTACAAATTTTAAAAACATGCAATTGACACCAAACTTAAAAATTGACTCTAGACTCAAACAAGAAACACAAAATATTTTTTTTGGTTTTTATGATTTTATTAATTTTCTTTTTTTGGATTTTTCAAAAATTATTTTGGAAAAACGAAAAAGAAGAAAAAAATTTTGAAAGATTTTTTAAAACATTTTGAAAATAAAATAAAGGTTGAAACAAGAAAAAAAAATTACCTAATCTGAGCAACAAGATGAACCGTCAGTTGTCCAAAATCGAACAATCCCCGACAACGGCGCCAAAAATATGGTGCACGAAATTGTGATCTCAATGGCACCAACAACTTGGTACGCACAATTGCTCTTTTTTCACAACTTCGCACAACTAACCAGCAAGTGCACTGGGTCATCCAAGTAATAAACCTTACGTGAGTAAGGGTCGATCCCACGGAGATTGTTAGCTTGAAGCAAGCTATGGTCATCTTGTAAATCTCAGTTAGGCGGATTCAAATGATTATGGAGTTTTGATAATTAAAAGATAAATAAACATAAAATAAACATAGAGATACTTATGTAATTCATTGGTAGGAATTTCAGATAAGCGTATGGAGATGCATTATTCCTTCTGAATATCTACTTTCCTACTGCCTTCATCCAATCCTTCATACTCCTTTCCATGGCAAGTTGTGTGTTGGGTGTCACCATTGTCAATGGCTACTTCCCATCCTCTCAGTGAAAATGGTCCTCTACGATTTCTGTACGGCTAATCAATTGTCGGATTTCTCGTCTCGGATGAAAAATACCATGCACAGATATCGTATTGCTAATCAGCTGTTGGTTCTCGATCGTGTAGGAATAGGATTTACTATCCTTTTGCGTCTGTCACTATGCCCTACAGTCACGAGTTTGAAGCTCGTCACAGTCATCCCATCCCAGATCCTACTCGGAATACCACAGACAAGGTTTAGACTTTCCGGATCTCAAGAATGCTGCCAAAGGATTCTAGCCTATACCAGGAAGATTCTAATCTCGGATTCAGATGTCCCATTGTCAGAGGGGAGTCGATGTGGATCGTTGATTAGAAACCCAAGAGATATACCTTCAAGCTTGTTTTCATGAGTGAGAATGGTGATGAGTGTCACATAATCATCACATTCATCATGTTCTTGTGTACAAATGAATATCTTAGAATAAGAATAAGCTTGAATTGAATAGAAGAACAATAGTACTTTGCATTAATACTCGAGGAACAATAGAGCTCCACACCTTAATCTTTGGTGTGTAGAAACTCCACTGTTGAAAATACATAAGTGATGATGATACAAGCATGGCCGAATGGCCAGCCCCCAATGTGATCAAGAGATCCAAAGATGATCAAAAGATCCCAGCATCCAAGATTTCTAATACAATAGTAAAAAGTTATATTTATACTAAACTAGTTACTAGGGTTACAGAAACA
The DNA here is from genome assembly GCF_014773155.1 of Arachis stenosperma. NCBI lineage: Eukaryota > Viridiplantae > Streptophyta > Magnoliopsida > Fabales > Fabaceae > Arachis > Arachis stenosperma. Next base: position 106,882,523 of record NC_080386.1, on the reverse strand, counting down.
AGTAAATGATGCAGAAATCCACTTCCGGGCCCACTTGGTGTGTGCTTGTGCTGAGCATTGAAGCTTTCATGTGTAGAGACTTTTCTTGGAGTAAACGCCAGTTTGCAGCCTGTTTTGGGCGTTTAACTCTAGCTTGTAACCTGTTTCTGACATTTAACGCCAGAATAGGGCAGGAAAGTATAGAATATTATATATTGCTGGAAAGCCCTAGATGTCTACTTTCTAACGCAATTGAGAGTGTACCATTTAGATTTATATAACTCCAAAAAATTCATTTCAAGTGCAGAAAGGTCAGAATCCAACAACATTAGCAGTCCTTTTTCAGCCTCTGAATTAGATTTTTGCTCAGGTCCCTCTATTTCAGCCAGAAAATACCTGAAATCACAGAAAAATACACAAACTCATAGTAAAGTCCAAAATTGTGAATTTTGCTTAAAAACTAATAAAAATATACTAAAAAGTAGCTAGATTCTACCAAAAACTATCTAAAAATAATGCTAAAAAGCGTATAAATTATCCACTCATCAATGGGCTCTCTTGTTTGCTCCATCCTTTTTTTAGTGATGGTCTTGTCCTCTTCAATAAGGATGTCTTCCTCTATGACAATTCCAGCTAAATTGCATTGGTGACAAATGAGATGAGGGAATGCTAACCTTGCTAAAGTGGAAGGTTTGTCAGCAATCTTGTATAGTTCTAGAGGTATGATCTCATGAACTTCCACTTCCTCTCCAGTCATGATACTACGGATCATGATAGCCAAATCCACAGTTACTTCGGATCGGTTGCTAGTAGGAATGATGGAGCGTTGGATTAACTCCAACCATCCTCTAGTCACAAGCTTAAGGTCAACCCTTCTTAGTTAAACCGGCTTGCCTTTGGAGTCTCTCTTCCATTGAACTCCTTCTACACATATGTCCATGAGGACTTAGTCTAACCTTTGCTCAAAGTTGACCCTTCTAGTGTAGGGGCATGCATCTCCTTACATCATTGGCAAGTTGAATGCCAACCTTATATTTTCCGGGCTGAAATCTAAGTATTTCCCCCGAACCATTGTAAGCCAATTCCTTGGGTTCGGGTTCATATTTTGATCATGGTTCTTGGTGATCCATGCATTAGCATAGAACTCTTGAACCATTAAGATTCTAACTTGTTAAATGGGCCTCTTCTTCGAATCTCATGTCGGATCTCCGGATACTCATTCCTTTTGAGCATGAAAGGGACCTCAGGGATCACCTTCTTCTTGGCCATAACTTCATAGAAGTGGTCTTGATGGACCTTTGAGATGAATATCTCCATCTCCCATCACTCGGAGGTGGAAGCTTTTGCCTTTCCTTTCCTCTTTCTAGAGATTTCTCCGGCCTTAGGTGCCATAAATAATTATGGAAAAACAAAAAGTAACGCTTTTTCGACACCAAACTTAAAAGGTGTGCTCGTACTTGAGCAAAGGAAGAAAGAAGGACGAAGAAGAAGAAGAAATGGAGGAAAAGGAGGATGAAGAAAGGCTCGGCCTTTTAGGGGAAAAGTGGTGTGTATGATGTGTGAAAATAAAGGATGGATGAGGGGTATATATAGATGTGGAGAGAGGGTTAGGTTCGTGTATTGGGGGTTGGGTTTGGGAGGAAAAGTTTTTGAATTTTGAAAGGTGGGGTAGGTGGGATTTTTGGGAAAGAGTGGGTGGATGTGAGTGGTGAAGAGGTGATAGGGAAGAGAGATGGAGGTGATTGGTGAAGGGTATTTGGGGAAGGGTGTTATTGGAATGTGTGAAGAAGAGAGAGAGTGAGTTGAGGCAGGTGGGGATCCTGTGGGGTCCACAGATCCTGAGGTGTCAAGGATTTCTCATCCCTGCACCATTTTGGCATGTAAATGCCCTCTGAGTGCCAATCCTGGCGTTAAACGCCAGGTTTCTGCCCATTTCTGGCATTTAACGCCAGTTTTTCTTCCCTTTCTGGCGTTAAACGCCAACTTTTCTTCCCTTTGTGGCGTTGAATGCCAACTTGGTGCCCTTTTCTGGCGTTAAACGTGAGTCTGGTGCCCTTTTCTGGCATTAAACGCCCAGAATAGTGCCAGACTGGGCGTTTAACGCCTATTCTGCTACCCTTACTGGCGTCTCCTCCTCCAGGGTGTGCTGTTTTTAATGCTGTTTTGAGTTTGCTTTGATTTTTGCAGTTATTTTTGTGACTCCACATGATCATCAACCTAAAGAAAACATAACAATGGAAATTTAACATAGATAACTAAAAATTGGGTTGCCTCCCAATAAGCACTTCTTTAATGTCAATAGCTTGACAGTGAGCTCTCATGGAGCTTCACAGATATTCAGAGCATGGTTGGGGCCTCCCAACACCAAACTTAAAGTTTGAATGTGGGGGCTTTGGTTGACTCTGTATTGAGAGAAGCTTTTCATGCTTCTTCTTCATGTGTACAGAAGGAGATCTTTGAGCCTTAAACACAAGGTAGTCCTCATTCACTTGAAGGACCAACTCTCCTCTGTCAACATCAATCATAACTTTTGCTCTGGCTAGGAAGGGTCTGCCAAGGATGATGGATTCATCCTCATCCTTCCCAGTATCTAGGATTATGAAGTCAACAGGGATGTAAAGGCCTTCAACCTTTACCAAGACATCCTCTACAAGTCCATAAGCCTGTTTCTTGGATTTGTCTGCCATCTCTAGTGAGATTCTTACAGCTTGTGCCTCAAAGATTCCCAGTTTCTCCATTACAAAGAGTGGCATGAGGTTTATGCCTGACCCCTGGTCACACAGAGCCTTCTCAAAGGTCATGGTGCCAATGGTGCAAGGTATTAAGAACCTTCTGGGATCCTCTTTGTTTTGAGGTATCTTCACCTGAGCCAATGCACTTAGTTTATTGATGAGCAAAGGGGATTCATCCTCCCAAGTCTCATTACCAAATAACTTGGCATTCAGCTTCATGATTGCTCCAAGGTACTTAGCAACTTGTTCTTTAGTAATGTCTTCATCTTTTTCAGAGGAAGAATACTCATCAGAGCTCATGAATGGCAGAAGTAGGTTCAATAAAATCTCTATGGTCTCTGTATGAGCCTCAGATTCCTTTGGTTCCTCAGGAGGTAACTCCTTTTCGTTCAGAGGACATCCCATGAGGTTTTTCTCACTGGGAATCACGTCTTCCTCACTCTCTCTAGGCTCGGCCATGTTGGTCATGGTTATGGCCTTGCACTCTCTCTTGGAATTTTCTTCTATATTGCTCCGGAGAGTGCTAGGAGGAGTTTCAGTAACCTTCTTACTCAGCTGACCCACTTGTACCTCCAAATTTCTAATAGAGGATCTTGTTTCATTCATGAAACTTAGTGTGGTCTTAGATAGATCAGAGAATATGTTTGCTAAGCTAGAGAGACTCTGCTAAGAATTCTCTGTCTGTTGTTGAGAAGATGATGGGAAAGGTTTGCTATTGCCAAACCTATTTCTCCCACCATTATTGTTATTGAAGCCTTGTTGAGGGTTCTGTTGATCCTTCCATTAGAAATTTGGGTGATTCCTCCATGAAGAATTGTAGGTGTTTCCATAGGATTCTCCCATGTAATTCACCTCTTCCATTGCAGGATTCTCAAGGTCATAAGCTTCTCCTTCAGAGGAGGCTTCTTTAGCACTGCCAGATGTAGCTTGCAACCCAGTCAGATTCTGAGAAATTATATTGACTTGCTGAGTCAATATTTTATTCTGAGCAAATATGGCATTTAGAGTATCAATCTCAAGAACTCCTTTCTTTTGAGTTGTCCCATTGTGCACAGGATTTCTTTCAGAAGTGTACATGAACTGGTTATTTGCAACCATTTCAATGAGTTCCTGGGCTTCTGCAGGTGTTTTTTTCAGATGAATAGATCCACCTGCAGAATGGTCCAATGACATCTTGGATAACTCAGACAGACCATTGATAAACCACTATTTTATAGTTTATATTGTGTTTAATTGTGTGGTTTTGTCATGATCCTTACCCACTTATTCATCAATTTAGCATGCATTTAGATTTTCTTCCTGAATTTATTACATGTTTGAAAATTGCTTCCTAGAGACTTTAATTATTTAATTTTAATTCTCCTTTATTCCATTCGATGTCGTAATCTGTGTGTCAAGTGTTTCAGGCTTTATAGGGCATGAATGAGACGGAGATTGGAGAGGAAGCTAGCAAAAATGGAAGGAACACAAGAATTTGAGGAGATAACCAGCGAAAAGTGACGCGGTCGCATGGCTCACGCGACCGCGCGAAGGAGCACAAATCGCGGTGACGCGGCCGCATGGCTTGCGCGGCCGCGCAGATTGGAGAACACAAGCAACGCGGTAGCTTGGATGACGCGAACGCGTAAAGAGGAAAAGCGCAAGCGACGCGTCCGCATGGACGACGCGATCACGTGACATGCACGATCTGCAAAATCTGCAGAATCCGAAACCAGCGATTTTGGACCCTATTTTGGCCCAGTTTTCGGCCCGGAACAGCAGACTAGAGTCGGAGAATATGCAGAAACAACGAAGACACATTCATTCAGTAGTTTTAGATCTAGTTTTTCACTCTCTTAGGTTTTCTCTCTATAGCTTTTAGAATTTTAACTTTCAATTGGTCTTAGCATTGGAACAATGAGAAGAGTTATTTCCTCATCAAGACTTCATCACTCTAGTTTGTTCTCTTAACTTGGTTTTATTCTTCCATCTTCTTTGTTATGTTCAATTTTGTCATTCAGATACTTTTATGATTAATTAATGCAAGGATTATTTCTTTTTAATTTAATTTCAATTCCAATAATCATGTCTTCTTTTAATTCCCTTTCATGTGCCATGGATTCTTTATTTACAATGCGTGAGTAGTTTCATTACTTGATGAGGAATTGATTAAAAGGAACTCTTGAGTTGGAAGGATTGAAGAAAAAAATTTGTAGTTGGGTTAATTGTTGGATTGCTATCCTGTCACCAACGCCAATCCCTTTGAACTAAGTGGGTTGTAACTCGTGAACAGATCTGGCATTCCAACTTGTTTGACTTTCCCTTACCTAGTAAGGGATAACCAAACAGAGTAACCATTAATTATAAATCAATCTTAAAAATCATTCCATCAATGATAGAGATTCTAACCAATCAATTCCCAGTCAAGGCTTTTATTTATATTATTTAAAATTCCTCAATTTAAATTCCAATTTACTTAGCTCAACTTTTTGGAATATCTGATTAATAAAACAGCACACTTTTCTGCAACTCGTTGGGAGACGACCTGGGACTTAAAACTCCCAGTAATTTTAATTTAAACTTTCTGTGACATATTTCTAAATTGATAGGCAGATTTTCGGTGAGTTAAGAACTATACTTGCAACGTAACCATTTTAATAAATTTTTAATTCACCAGCTTCTGCACTCCATCAATTTTTGGCGCCGTTACTGGGGAGTTGCAATAGAGTGCTAATTTTATTAATTAGAATTTATTTACTTGCATTTTATTTAATTTTGCTACTATGAGCTGCATGTTTCTTCTGTCAAATGCACGTTCACTTCCTGATCCGCGCTTGCTAATATTCGATCCTGAAATTGAAAGAACAATTTCACGAATAAGGTGAGAACAACATAGGTTAGTCAGCTCTGAGGGCGGATCTGAAAGTGAATCTGGGGAAGAAACCAGCCCCCGTTCAACTGATTCGGTTGTTTTACGTGCAGAAAACATGGCAGCTAGAAGAGTTACCATTCAGGAGGAAGGAGCTCCTGATTTTACAATGCAACCGTTTCAAGCGCATCATCCCGCGGTAGCTACGGATTTTGAAATAAAGACCGCACTGCTAAATTTGATGCCCAAGTTTCATGGCCTACCTGCTCAAGAGCCTATCAAGCACTTGAGAGATTTCCAGGTAGCCTGTTCTACTGTCAGGCGTGATGGCACTGATGAAACTTCAATTCTGCTGAAAGCTTTTCCGTTCTCTCTTGAGGGAAAAGCAAGAGAGTGGTACTACACTCAACCTCTAGCAAATGTATCCAACTGGGATACACTCAGAAAGGAGTTTCTGGAGAAATTCTTTCCATCTGAAGTTACTGATAAACTGAGGAAGGATATCTCTACAATTGTTCAGGATGACAATGAGACTCTCTTTGAATATTGGGAGCGCTTCAATAATCTTCTGGAAGCATGCCCCCACCACATGATTGACAAGATCGTGCTACTCAGCTATATCACACAAGGTATGAGGCCCCAAGATAAGACCACATTGGAAAGTGCCAGCAATGGGTCTATGAAGAAGTACAATACCACTGATGAAGCTTGGCAATTGATCAGTGATTTAGCTGAATCTACTTGGAACCACAGACAGAAGCAAGGCTGTTCAAGGGCCGTTGCAGAAGTATCTTCTGGCATAGAGACTGCTGCTCTAAATCGAAGCATCTGTGAAATGACCAACCTACTGAAGCAAATGCAGTTAAATCAACAAGCTCAGCAAACTCAACCGCAGCAAAACCAACAACTAGTTCCACAAAGGATTTGCGGAATTTGTGCTGATTACAGTCATTACACTGATGAATGCTCGCAGCTCCAACAAGAAGACAACATGGTGGCATCTACTCACAACTTCTATAACCGCCCCAACCAAGGGTACAATCAAAGTGGAAATAATAACCATGGATGGTAGGACAATTCAAACCAGAATTGGAGGGACAACAATAATAGGGGAGGCAGAGATAATCAGGGAAATCAGAGGTGGAATAATTACAACAACAGGAAGCAAAATCAACCTTACCGAGCACCTCACCTGAGGCAAAACCAAGGACCACCGAACAATCAGCAGCAAACCTCTCAATTTACTCATTCTTCTGTATCTTCTAATGAAGATTTATTACAAGCTTTTGAGAAAAGACAACTGGCCATGGAAAATACCATCATGAACAGTATTAATGCCAGTCTGAATGGTTTCACCTCTACTCTGCAAGCTTTTATGACACAACTTGGTTCAGCACAAAATTCCAGTAACCAACCTTCAAGCACCACTGGAATCCCCTCTCGACCATTACCCAATCCAAAGGGAGGCATTAATGCCATCACCCTGAGGTCCGGAACCACACTGCAGGAGAGGAATCAGGAGGAACCAAGCTCACCAGAATATGCCTTAGCTGAAGAGGTGGTAGAAATCGAAGATGTTGAAGAGAAAGAGGATATACAGGACATAGCTGAAGAAGAGATAGCTCAACCACAGGAAGAAGCACAAAAAGGTGCAAGCACCACAAAAAACACTACTCCCATTTCATTTCCACAACTTGCAAGGAAGCCTAGGAAGCAGCTGGAACCTGATCCTAAAATGGTAGAAATATTCAAAAAGGTTGAGGTAACTGTTCCCCTTTTTGATGTTATTCAGCAGGTACCTAAATATGCAAAGTTTCTAAAAGACTTATGTATCCATAAAGACAAAATTAATGAATTAGAAACTATTCCTTTAGGTAGTTCTATATCTGCTTTAATGGGAGGATTACCTGAAAAATGTAGTGATCCAGGTCCTTGCAGAGTTAGTTGTACTATTGGTGGTGTAGTAATTTATGATTGCATGTCTGATTTAGGAGCATGTGTCAGTATAATGCCTTTGTCTATATATGATGTTTTAAGGCTCCTTCCCTTAAAAAGGTCGGCAGCTCGTTTTGTGTTAGCAGATAAAAGCATTATTACAGTGGCTGGAGTTGCTGAAGATGTTTTGGTGAACATTAAAGGGCTCACATTTCCCACTAATTTTTATATCTTGGAGATGCCCCATAATGATTCAGATAAGCCATCATCAATCCTACTTGGAAGACCATTCCTGAAGACATCAAAATTCAAATTGGATGCTTTTTCAGGGACATACTCCTTTGAAATAGATGGCCGCATAGTAATCTTCAATCTGAATGGAGTCATTGACAACCCCCCAGAAGATCGTTCTATCTTCCAGTGTGATGTCATAGACGAAAGTATGGCTGAAGTTCAAAAAGAAGAGTTTGAAGAGAGGCACACTGGACAAGGTCCAAGTGTGGGGACCCTCTTAACTGACAATGAGAATACTTCGCCATTTTCACAAGCCCCAGATAACCCAGAGCCTGCCCATGATCAAAAGTTAGAATTGAAACCTCTCCCTCCACATCTCAAATATGCTTACCTTGAGGATGAGCAGAAGCTTCCGGTTATTATTGCAAGAGAACTGACTTCTCAACAAGAAGAGCAGTTACTTGATGTACTGAGGAAGCATAAGAAGGCAATTGGGTGGAGTTTGGCAGACATAGTGGGAATCAACCCTCAAGTATGCGAGCACAGAATATTTTTAGAAGAGGGAGCAAGACCTGTCCGTCAACCGCAAAGAAGATTGAATCCCACCATCTTGGAAGTTGTCAAAAAGGAAGTGACCAGACTATTGGAGGCAGGTATCATATATCCCATTTCAGACAGTGAATGAGTAAGCCCAGTACAAGTGGTGCCCAAGAAATCTGGAGTCACTACAGTGAAAAATGAACATGGAGAGTGATGACAAGTCATCATATACCCATTTTTCAAGCTAATTTCACTTGTTTTGTTAGCATTTATGCACTTTCTTGCATCCTAAGTAAGTGATTTGGAGTGAAAATGCATAACTTCTTTAAATCAAGCAACCACCATGAAATTAATGTTAAATCATGAGGTTTAAGCTAATTTTAATTGAATTTTAATTGATTTATAAGCCTCTTGAATTTAGTGATACTTTGAGTGGTTGTTTTGGTTTATTGTAGGTGAAGAAAAGAAAAAAAGAGAAAAGCGTGGCCTAAGAAAGCGTGACCCAAGGAGAAGGAAGCTTAGTCAAAGGAAGGAAAAGTGTGTCGCATGCAATGAGGGAGGCAAGCATTGTCCTCCACAAGGGCACACTGCCCTCTAGGAGGGCAACATAAGGGAACTAAGAAAGGAAGGCAACTCTGCCCTGCCCACTACAAGGGCAGAGCACAAATTTGTGCCTTGGAATCAAGAGGAATAAAATGTTGCCCTGCCCTCCACAAGGGCAGTATCGGGCTCACCAAGGGAGAAAATCAAAGGAAAATGTCTCCAAATGCTTGCCACAAGAGTTGAACACGGGACCATGAGGAGGCAAGGAACTAAGTCCCATCACCGTGCCAAGAAACCAAGAAAAATGAATGAGCGTGTGTTTCGGCCATGATTCGAACCTGGGACATCAAAGTGAAGACACTGCCCTGCCCTCCGCGAGGGCAGGGCAGCATTTTGTTGGTGCATGGATCTGGCGCACCAAGGCTCAATTCTGGCGCACCAAGGCTCAATTCTGGCGCACCATCTCGATCCTGGCAGCACCAATTTTTCCTGCCCTGCCCTCCGCGAGGGCAGGGCAGTGTTCTGCGCACCAAGGCACGTTCCTGGCAGCACCAGCGCGCACCACAGCTTGAATTTGGCGCACCAATTTTTCCTGCCCTGCCCTCCGCGAGGGCAGGGCAGCGTTTTGCGCACCAAGACTGCACCAAGCCGCACCAAGGAAGCACCAACACGAACCAAATCCTGCCCTGCCCTCCACAAGGGCAGGGCAGCCTCCTGGGAGCTACCATTTTGGGCCGAAAAATTCAATTAAAATTCCAATTGAATTCATTTCTTCACCAAATCAAAAGCCCATCCAAATCCCAATATCCAAGAATAGAAAGTGTATAAATAGGAGTTAGTTTGATGTAATTAGGACTTTTACTTTCACCTTTACTTTGAACTTTTAGCTTTGCTTTTGAATTTGGCACTTTCTTTGAGCTTTGAGCTTTTGCACTTTCCTTGAGAAATTTGACCGAGAGTTCAGAGAATTGGGGAGGAGAATTGATCTCTCTTCTTCCTCATTCTTGCCTGAGCACTTTTAATTTTCTTGTTTTGAGTTTTGGGTGTGAAGAGTTGAGGAAATTCTGTCTCAACCTCCATTCAAAATCTCTTCAATCACCTTCTGCATAATTGAATTCAATTTCAATTTCCTTTACTGCTTCTTCTTCTAATTCTTGTTAATTTCTTTGATTACTTGGATCTGGGAAGGTAATTGAGATCTAGGCTCTGCTACCTAGTCTCTTGAACCCTGAGATCCCAATTTCCTTTTGGTTCATCTGTGAACCTTGCTGCATTTTAATTTCAATTTCTGTTAGAATCATCATAGCTTCCAATTCAATTTCTGCCTTATTAATTGTGGCAATAATTTCTCTTTGTTTAGATTCTGCAATCCCAGTCCTCAAACCCCTTTTATATTCAAGCAATTTACATTCCTTGCAATTTAAGTTACTGCAATTTACATTTCTTGCACTTTAAGTTTCAGTCATTTACTTTCTTGTTCTTTAAGATTCTGCAAGTTTACTTTCCTGCTCTTTAATTTACTGCAATTTGCCCTTCCCTCTTTACATTTACTGTCATTTACTTCCTGTTAAACACAAATCACTCAACCAATACTTGATTCGCTTGACTAAACCAACCACTAAACTAAAATTGCTCAATCCTTCAATCCCTGTGGGATCGACCTCACTCATGTGAGTTGTTATTACTTGATGCGACCCGGTACACTTGCCGGTGAGTTTTGTGTCGGATCGTTTTCCGCACATCAGAGAGCTCATAGCAACTAGAGTTCAGAATGCTTGGAGAGTCTGCATTGATGGTGCACGAAATTGTGATCACTACTTTGTCCATATTCAAATAATCCCCGGTAATGGCTCCAAAGACTTGGTGCTCAATACCATGGCATAAACACAACTTCGCACAACTAACCAGCAAGTGCACTGGGTCGTCCAAGTAATACCTTACGTGAGTAAGGGTCGATCCCACGGAGATTGTTGCTATGAAGCAAGCTATGGTCATCTTGTAAATCTTAGTCAGGCAGACTCAAATGTATGATGGTGATGAACGAAAATAACATAAAAGATAAAGATAGAGATACTTATGTAATTCATTGGTAGGAACTTCAGATAAGCGCATGAAGATGCCTTCCCTTCCGTCTCTCTGCTTTCCTACTGTCTTCATCCAATCCTTCTTACTCCTTTCCATGGCAAGCTCGTGTAGGGTTTCACCATTGTCAGTGGCTACCTCCCATCCTCTCAGTGAAAGCGATTGGCATATGCCCTGTCACAGCATAGCGGAATTCAGCTGTCGGTTCTCGGTCAGGCCGGAATAATATCCATTGATACTTTTGCGTCTGTCACTAACGCCCCGCCTGCTAGGAGTTTGAAGCACGTCACAGTCATTCAATCATTGAATCCTACTCAGAATACCACAGACAAGGTTAGACCTTCCGGATTCTCTTGAATGCCGCCATCAGGTCCTGCCTATACCACAAAGATTCCGATTAAAGAATCCAAGAGATATTCACTAGAGCCTTGATTGCTTGTAGAACAAGAATGGTTGTCAGTCACCTTGTTCATAGGTGAGAATGATGCTGAGTGTCATGGATCATCACATTCATCAAGTTGAAGAACAAGTGATATCTTGGACAAAGAACAAGCGGAATTGAATAGAAGAACAATAGTAATTGCATTAATACTCGAGGTACAGCAGAGCTCCACACCTTAATCTATGGTGTGTAGAAACTCCACCGTTGAAAATACATAAGAACAAAAGTGATCATTGGTTTCGGCCCCAGAGAGGGAACCAGAAGAACCAAGATGAGAATACAATAGTAAAAGGTCATATATATAGAAAACTAGTAGCCTAGGGTGTACAGAGATGAGTAAATGACATAAAAATCCACTTCCGGGCCCACTTGGTGTGTGCTTGGGCTGAGCATTGAAGCATTTTCGTGTAGAGACTCTTCTTGGAGTTAAACGCCAGCTTTTATGCCAGTTTGGGCGTTTAACTCCCATTTAGGTGCCAGTTCCGGCGTTTAACACTGGAAATTCTGTAGGTGACTTTCAACGCCGGTTTGGGCCATCAAATCTTGGGCAAAGTATGGACTATCATATATTGCTGGAAAGCCCAGGATGTCTACTTTCCAACGCCGTTGAGAGCGCGCCAATTGGGCTTCTGTAGCTCCAGAAAATCCACTTCGAGTGCAGGGAGGTCAGAATCCAACAGCATCTGCAGTCCTTTTTAGTCTCTGAATCAGATTTTTGCTCAGGTCCCTCAATTTCAGCCAGAAAATACCTGAAATCACAGAAAAACACACAAACTCATAGTAAAGTCCAAAAAAGTGAATTTTAACTAAAAACTAATAAAAATATACTAAAAACTCAACTCAAACTACTAAAAACATACTAAAAACAATGCCAAAAAGCGTACAAATTATCCGCTCATCACAACACCAAACTTAAATTGTTGCTTGTCCTCAAGCAACTGAAAATCAAATAAGATAAAAAGAAGAGAATATACTATAGACTCCAAATTATCAATGAAACTTAGCTCCAAATTAGATGAGCGGGACTAGTAGCTTTTTGCCTCCGAACAGTTTTGGCATCTCACTTTATCCTTTGAAATTCAGAATGATTGGCTTCTTTAGGAACTCAGAATCCGGATAGTGTTATTGATTCTCCTAGTTAAGTATGATGATTCTTGAACACAGCTACTTATTGAGTCTTGGCTGTGGCCCAAAGCACTCTGTCTTCCAGTATTACCACCGGATACATACATGCCACAGACACATAATTGGGTGAACCTTTTCAGATTGTGACTCAGCTTTGCTAGAGTCCCCAATTAGAGGTGTCCAGGGTTCTTAAGCACACTCTTTTTGCCTTGGATCACAACTTTATTTCTTTCTTTTTCTTTCTCTTTTTTTTTTTTCGTTTTTCTCCTTCCCCTTTTTTTCTCTTTTTTTTTTTTGTATTCACTGCTTTTTCTTGCTTCAAGAATCATTTTTATGATTTTTCAGATCCTCAGTAACATGTCTCCTTTTTCATCATTCTTTCAAGAGCCAACAATTTTAACATTCATGAACCACAAATTCAAAAGACATATGCACTGTTCAAGCATACATTCAGAAAACAAAAAGTATTGTCACCACATCAAACTAATTAAGCTAGTTTTAAAGATGAATTTGAAATCCTGTACTTCTTGTTCTTTTGTAATAAAAACAGTTTTCATTTAAGAAAGGTGATGGATTCATAGGACATTCATAACTTTAAGGCATAGACACTAAGACACTAATGATCATAAGACACAAACATGGACAAACATAAGCATAAAAATTCGAAAAACAAGAAAATAAAGAACAAGGAGATTAAAGAACGGGTCCACCTTAGTGATGGCGGCTCTTTCTTCCTCTTGAAGATCCTATGGAGTGCTTGAGCTCCTCAATATCTCTTCCTTGTCTTTGTTGCTCCTCTCTCATGATTCTTTGATCTTCTCTAATTTCATGGAGGAGGATGGAATGTTCTTGGTGCTCCACCCTTAATTGTCCCATGTTGGAACTCAATTCTCCTAGGGAGGTGTTTAGTTGCTCCCAATAGTCTTGTGGAGGAAAGTGCATCCCTTGAGGGATCTCAGGGATCTCATGATGAGTGGGGTCTCTTGTTTGCTCCATCCTTTTCTTAGTGATGAGCTTGAGGTCATGCCTTCTCAGTTGAACTGGCTTCCCTCTTGAGTTTCTCTTCCATTGAGCGCCCTCTTCTCAAATGTTTATGAGGACTTGGTCCAACCTTTGATCAAAGTTGACCCTTCTTCATGGCCACAACTTCATAGAAGTGGTCTTGATGCACCCTTGAGATGAATCTCTCCATCTCTCATGACTCGAAGGTGGAAGCTTTTGCCTTCCCTTTCCTCTTTCTAGAGGTTTCTCCGGCCTTGGATGCCATAAATGGTTATGGAAAAACAAAAAGCAATGCTTTTACCACACCAAACTTAAAAGGTTTGCTCGTCCTCGAGCAAAAGAAGAAAGAAGAGGGTAGAAGAAGAAGAAATGGGGAAGAAGGGAATGGCTTTGTGTTCGGCCAAAGAGGGGGAGAAGTGGTGGTTTATCAAGGATGGATGTGAGTGGTGAAGAGAAAGAGATGTTGAGGTGATTGGTGAATGGGTGAAGAAGAAGAGAGAGAGTGGTGGGGTTGGTGGGGATCCTGTGGGGTCCATAGATCCTGAGGTGTCAAGGAAAAGTCATCCCTGCACCAAATGGCTTTCAAAATCACGTTTTGAGCCAATTCTGGCATTAAACGCCGGGCTGGTGCCCATTCCTGGCGTTTAACGCCAGGTTCTTGCCCTTTTCTGGCGTTTAACGCCAGTCTGGTGCCCCTTTCTGGCGTTAAACGCCCAGAATGGTGCCAGACTGGGCGTTAAACGCCCAACTGCTAGCCTCACTGGCGTTTAAACGCCAGTGGGTTCTTCCTCCAGGGTGTGCTGTTTTTCTTCCTGTTTTTCATTCTGTTTTTGCTTTTTTCAATGGATTTTGTGACTTCTTATGATCATCAACCTACAAAAAACATAAAATAACAAAAGAAAATAGTCAAAATATAACATTGGGTTGCCTCCCAACAAGCGCTTCTTTAATGTCAGTAGCTTGACAGATGGCTCTCATGGAGCCTCACAAATGATCAGAGCAATGTGGGAACCTCCCAACACCAAACTTAGAGTTTGAATGTAGGGGTTCAACACCAAACTTAGAGTTTGGTTGTGGCCTCCCAACACCAAACTTAGAGTTTGACTGTGGGGGCTCTGTTTGACTCTGTTTTGAGAGAAGCTCTTCATGCTTCCTCTCCATGATGACAGAGGGATATCCTTGAGCCTTAAACACAAAGGATTCTTCATTCACTTGAATGATCAGTTCGCCTCTATCAACATCAATCACAGCCTTTGCTGTGGCTAGGAAGGGTCTGCCAAGGATGATGGTTTCATCCATGCACTTCCCAGTCTCTAGGACTATGAAATCAGCAGGGATGTAATGGTCTTCAACTTTAACCAGAACGTCCTCTACAAGTCCATAGGCTTGTTTTCTTGAGTTGTCTGCCATCTCTAGTGAGATTTTTGCAGCTTGCACCTCAAAGATCCCTAGCTTCTCCATTACAGAGAGGGGCATGAGGTTTACACTTGACCCTAAGTCACACAAGGCCTTCTTGAAGGTCATGGTGCCTATAGTACAAGGTATTGAAAACTTCCCAGGATCCTGCCTCTTTTGAGGCAGTTTCTGCCTAGACAAGTCATCCAGTTCTTTGGTGAGCAAAGGAGGTTCATTCTCCCAAGTCTCATTTCCAAATAACTTGTCATTTAGCTTCATGATTGCTCCAAGGTATTTAGCAACTTGCTCTTCAGTGACATACTCATCCTCTTCAGAGGAAGAATACTCATCAGAGCTCATGAAAGGCAGAAGTAAGTCCAATGGAATCTCTATGGTCTCATTTTGAGCCTCAGATTCCCATGGTTCCTCATTAGGGAACTCATTGGAGGTCAGTGCACGCCCATTGAGGTCTTCCTCAGTGGCGTTCACTTCCTCTCCTTCCTCTCCAAATTCGGCCATGCTGATGGCCTTGCACTCTCCTTTTGGATTTTCTTCTGTATTGCTTGGGAGAGTACTAGGAGGGAGTTCAGTAACTTTCTTGCTCAGCTGTCCCACTTGTGCCTCCAAATTCCTAATGGAGGACCTTGTTTCAGTCATGAAACTTTGAGTGGTTTTGATTAGATCAGAGACCATGGTTACTAAGTCAGAGGGGTTCTGCTTAGAATTCTCTGTCTGTTGCTGAGAAGATGATGGAAAAGGCTTGCCATTGCTAAACCTGTTTCTTCCACCATTATTGTTGTTGAAACCTTGTTGAGGTCTCTGTTGATCCTTCCATGAGAAATTTGGATGATTTCTCCATGAAGAATTATAGGTGTTTCCATAGGGTTCTCCTAGGTAATTCACCTCTTCCATTGAAGGGTTCTCAGGATCATAAGCTTCTTCCTCAGATGAAGCATCCTTAGTACTGCCAGGTGCATTTTGCATTCCAGACAGACTTTGAGAAATCAAATTGACTTGTTGAGTCAATATCTTATTCTGAGCCAGCATGGCATTCAGAGTGTCAATCTCAGGAACTCCTTTCTTCTGACTTGTCCCATTGTTCACAGGATTCCTTTCAGAAGTGTACATGAATTGGTTATTTGCAACCATCTCAATTAGTTCCTGAGCCTCTGTAGGCGTCTTCTTCAGATGAAGAGATCCTCCAGCAGAGCTATCCAAAGACATCTTGGATAGTTCAGAGAGACCATCATAGAAAATACCTATGATGCTCCATTCAGAAAGCATGTCTGAGGGACATTTTCTGATTAATTGTTTGTATCTTTCCCAAGCTTCATAGAGGGATTCTCCATCCTTCTGTCTGAAGGTTTGGACTTCCACTCTAAGCTTACTCAATTTTTGAGGTGGAAAGAACTTTGCCAAGAAGGCATTGACTAGCTTTTCCCAAGAGTCCAGGCTTTCTTTAGGTTGTGAGTCCAACCATATCCTAGCTCTGTCTTTGTTCCTGCTCATATGAAAGAGAAGAGAACAAGAAAATATGGAATCCTCTATGTCACAGTATAGAGATTCCTTGAGGTGTCAGAGGAAAAGAAAATTAGAAGGCAGAAGTAGAAAATTCGAACTTATCAAAGAAGATAGAGTTCGAATTTTGCATTAAGGGATAGTGTTAGTCCATAAATAGAAAGATGTGAGAAGAAGAGAAGTAATTTTCGAAAATTAAGTGAAAGATTTTGAAAACATTTTGAAAAACACTAATTGATTCTCAAAAACTAAGAATAGAAAAAGAATCAAGTGATTTTTGAAAAAGATTTTGAAATTAGAAGTTAAAAAGATATGATTGAAAACTATTTTGAAAAAGAGGTGATTAAAAAGATATGATTGAAAAGATATGATTTGAAAACAATTTTAAAAGATATAATTTTGAAAACTATTTGAAAAGATATGATTTTAAAAATTAATGACTTGCCTAACAAGAAAAGATATGATTCAAACATTAAACCTTTCTCAACAGAAAAGGCAACAAACTTGAGATGTTCAATCAAATCATTAATTGTTAGTAAGTATCTTTGAAAAAGGAAAGAAATTGATTTTGAAAACATTTGATTGAAAAGATTTGATTTTGAAAAACTTTGAAAACTTGAAAAAAAAATTGATTTGAAAAACAAAATCTTCCCCCTTGTGCCATCCTGGCGTTAAACGCCCAGAATGGTGCACATTCTGGCGTTTAACGCCCAAAACTCTACCCTTTTGGGCGTTAAACGCCCAACCAGGTACCCTGGTTGGCGTTTAAACGCCAGTCTGTCTTCTTCACTGGGCATTTTTGAATGCCCAGCTTTTTCTGTGTGATTCCTCTGCAGTATGTTCTGAATCTTCAATTCTCTGTATTATTGACTTGAAAAGACACAAATTAAAAATATTTTTGGATTTTTAATAATAAGGAATAATCAGAATGCAACTAAAATCAAATAACAATGCATGCAAGACACCAAACTTAGCAGTTTGTATACCATTGACACTAACAAAATGAGAATGCATATAACAAAACACTCAAGTCAATAGAATTCAAAGATCAAAACAAGGAAATCATCAAGAACAACTTGAAGATCAATGAGGACACATGCATGAATGCAATAAGAACAGAAACATGCGATTGATACTAAACTTAAGATGAGACTCTAGACTCAAACAAGACATATTTTTGGATTTTATGATTTTGTAATTTTTTGTGCTTTTTCGAAAATTAAGTGAAAAGGAAAATAAAGGTATCAAAATTCTTAATGAGAATTCCAGGAATCATGCAATGTTAGTCTAAAGCTTTAGTCTAAAGGAATTAGACATGGCCGGCCAAGCTTCAGCAGGACATTGCATTCAAGAGCTAAATTGATGAGAATCAATCAGCCTTGGTGATGATAAGAACATCACCTTGAAACACTAGAATTCATTCTTAAGAACTCTGAAGAAAAATACCTAATCTAAGCAACAAGATGAACCGTCAGTTGTCCATACACAAACAATCCCCGGCAACGGCGCCAAAAACTTGGTGCACGAAATTGTGATCACTACTTTGTCCATATTCAAATAATCCCTGGTAATGGCTCCAAAGACTTGGTGCTCAATACCATGGCATAAACACAACTTCGCACAACTAACCAGCAAGTGCACTGGGTCGTCCAAGTAATACCTTACGTGAGTAAGGGTCGATCCCACGGAGATTGTTGCTATGAAGCAAGCTATGGTCATCTTGTAAATCTTAGTCAGGCAGACTCAAATGTATGATGGTGATGAACGAAAATAACATAAAAGATAAAGATAGAGATACTTATGTAATTCATTGGTAGGAACTTCAGATAAGCGCATGAAGATGCCTTTCCTTCCGTCTCTCTGCTTTCCTACTGTCTTCATCCAATCCTTCTTACTCCTTTCCATGGCAAGCTCGTGTAGGGTTTCACCATTGTCAGTGGCTACCTCCCATCCTCTCAGTGAAAGCGATTGGCATATGCCCTGTCACAGCATAGCGGAATTCAGCTGTCGGTTCTCGGTCAGGCCGGAATAATATCCATTGATACTTTTGCGTCTGTCACTAACGCCCCGCCTGCTAGGAGTTTGAAGCACGTCACAGTCATTCAATCATTGAATCCTACTCAGAATACCACAGACAAGGTTAGACCTTCCGGATTCTCTTGAATGCCGCCATCAGGTCCTGCCTATACCACGAAGATTCCGATTAAAGAATCCAAGAGATATTCACTAGAGCCTTGATTGCTTGTAGAACAAGAATGGTTGTCAGTCACCTTGTTCATAGGTGAGAATGATGATGAGTGTCACGGATCATCACATTCATCAAGTTGAAGAACAAGTGATATCTTGGACAAAGAACAAGCGGAATTGAATAGAAGAACAATAGTAATTGCATTAATACTCGAGGTACAGCAGAGCTCCACACCTTAATCTATGGTGTGTAGAAACTCCACCGTTGAAAATACATAAGAACAAAAGTGATCATTGGTTTCGGCCCCAGAGAGGGAACCAGAAGAACCAAGATGAGAATACAATAGTAAAAGGTCCTATATATAGAAAACTAGTAGCCTAGGGTGTACAGAGATGAGTAAATGACATAAAAATCCACTTCCGGGCCCACTTGGTGTGTGCTTGGGCTGAGCATTGAAGCATTTTCGTGTAGAGACTCTTCTTGGAGTTAAACGCCAGCTTTTATGCCAATTTGGGCGTTTAACTCCCATTTAGGTGCCAGTTCCGGCGTTTAACGCTGGAAATTCTGTAGGTGACTTTGAACGCCGGTTTGGGCCATCAAATCTTGGGCAAAGTATGGACTATCATATATTGCTGGAAAGCCCAGGATGTCTACTTTCCAACGCCGTTGAGAGCGCGCCAATTGGGCTTCTGTAGCTCCAGAAAATCCACTTCAAGTGCAGGGAGGTCAGAATCCAACAGCATCTGCAGTCCTTTTTAGTCTCTGAATCAGATTTTTGCTCAGGTCCCTCAATTTCAGCCAGAAAATACCTGAAATCACAGAAAAACACACAAACTCATAGTAAAGTCCAGAAAAGTGAATTTTAACTAAAAACTAATAAAAATATACTAAAAACTCAACTCAAACTACTAAAAACATACTAAAAACAATGCCAAAAAGCGTACAAATTATCCGCTCATCAATTGATTACAGGCGTCTCAACCAAGCTACTCGTAAGGATCACTATCCACTTCCATTCATTGATCAAATGCTGGATCGCCTGTCAGGTAAATCACATTATTGCTTTTTAGATGGTTACACAGGTTATTTTCAGATTCATATAGCTCCTGAGGATCAGAAAAAGACTACTTTTACATGTCCTTTTGGGACCTATGCTTATAAAAGAATGCCCTTTGGCTTGTGCAATGCACCAGCTACTTTCCAAAGGTGCATGATGAGTCTTTTCTCTGATCTTATTGAGCACTGTATGAAAGTTTTTATGGACGATTTTAGTGTTTATGGTGATTCTTTTAACCTTTGCTTAGATGGATTATCTAGAGTATTAGATAGATGTATTAATACAAACCTTGTATTGAATTTCGAAAAATGCCACTTTATGGTAAAGCAAGGGATTGTATTGGGACATGTGGTATCTAATAATGGCATTTCTGTAGACCCAGCAAAGGTGAATGTTATTTCTAGTTTACCTTACCCCTCTTCTGTGAGGGAAGTCCGTTCGTTCCTTGGCCATGCAGGTTTCTACAGGAGATTTATTAAGGGCTTTAGTAGGGTGGCACTTCCCTTATCCAGATTACTACAAAAGGATATTGAGTTCGAGTTCAGTGAGGATTGCAAACAAGCATTTGATAAGATAAAGACTGCTCTAACTCAAGCTCCAATTGTGAGAGGACCCGACTGGAGCCAGCCATTTGAAATCATGTGCGATGCTTCCAACCATGTAGTAGGAGCAGCGCTGGTTCAGCGTGAAGGTAAGAATCCTTTTGTTATTGCCTATGCGTCTAAGACTTTAGACACTGCCCAGTCCAATTATACTACTACTGAGAAAGAGCTACTTGCTATTATTTTTGCTCTGGATAAATTCCGGGCTTATTTACTTGGTACTAGAGTAGTAGTGTATTCGGACCATGCAGCTCTAAAGTATCTATTGGCTAAAAAGGAATCCAAACCAAGACTTATACGTTGGATACTGCTGTTACAAGAATTTGATTTAGAAGTCAAGGATAGGAGTGGTAATCAAAATTTAGTAGCAGACCACTTGAGTCGCCTTGAACATATTAAGGATGATTCTACTCCTATAGATGATAATTTTCCTTTTGACAACCTGCAAGCAGTATCTGAGGTAGTCCCTTGGTATGCACCTGTTGCTAATTATTTAGTTAGCCGCACATTTCCTCCACATTTTTCTAAACATCAAAGAGACAAGCTGAAAAGCAAGTCTAAATATTATATATGGGATGACCCATATTTATGGAGATGTGGCGCTGACCAGATAATTAGACGTTGTGTACCTCAATCAGAATTCCAGTCCATTTTAGAGGCCTGTCACTCATCTGAGAGTGGAGGACATTTTGGCCCTCAACGAACAGCTAGAAAGATCTTAGACTGTGGATTCTGGTGGCCTACTCTTTTTAGAGATGCTGCTGAGTTTTGTAAATCTTGTCACCCATGCCAGAAATTTGGTAACATATCCAAGAGGGATGAGATGCCTCAACAATATATGCTTTTCTGTGAAATTTTTTATGTTTGGGGCATTGACTTCATGGGTCCATTTCCAAATTCTAGTGGATATTTTTATATATTGTTAGCTGTAGATTATGTTTCCAAATGGGTAGAAGCAATTCCTACCCGCACTGATGATGCTAACACTGTTGTTTCCTTTGTGAGAAACCATATTATATGCCGCTTTGGATCACCCGAGCGATCGTGAGCGATCAAGGCACCCATTTTTGTAACAGGAGACTAACAGGATTGATGAAGAAGCATGGGATAATCCATAAAGTTACAATAGCTTACCATCCCCAAACTAATGGGCAAGCCGAGGTGTCAAACAGAGAAATTAAACGTATCTTTCAAAAGATAGTAACGCCTCACAGAAAAGACTGGAGCACCAGACTACAAGATGCACTGTGGGCATATAGAACAGCATACAAGACACCCATTGGGATGAGTCCCTTCCGCTTAGTTTATGGAAAAGCTTGTCATCTTCCAGTTGAAATCGAACACAGAGCCTTTTGGGCAGTTAAAGAGTGCAACATGGAAATTGAGAAGGCCGGAGCTGAAAGGAAGTTGCAATTGCAGGAACTGGAGAACCTTCGCCTAGAAGCTTATGAAAACTCCAGAATATATAAGGAAAAGATGAAAGCTGTGCATGATCAAAACATCAAGAAGAGATAGTTCCAACTTGGAGATTTTGTTCTCCTTTACAAATCTCGACTGAGGCTCATGCCCGGTAAGTTGAGATCAAAATGGGAAGGTCCATACAGAGTAAAGAAGGCTGAACTGTACGGAGTTTATCACCTAAGCCATCCTTCAAGCTCTGAACTTATTAAGGTTAATGGACACCGCCTGAAGTTGTACCATGGTGAGAAGGTGCAGAAAAGCAAGGAGCTTGAGATCTTCCACCTGGAAGATCCCCACATAACAACAGATTGAGCTAGTGGAGCGTCCAACTTACGGACGTTAAAGCAAAGTGCTTGGTGGGAGACAATCCACCGCGGTACGATCGTTCTTTTCTTCACTTTTAGTTTTTCTTCTTTAAATAACTCTTCTCTTTATTAGTGCTTTCGTGTTCTTTCAATTACATGTTGGTGCACGAATTTGTAATCCGTACAACTAACCAGCAAGTGCACTGGGTCGTCCAAGTAATACCTTACATGAGTAAGGGTCGATCCCACGGAGATTATTGGTTTGAAGCAAGCTATGTTTATTTTATTAATCGTAGTCAGGATGTCAATAAGGTTATTTGGATTTAATTGTAAGAAGTAAAAGTGTTTGGAATAAGGAATTGTTACTGTATTAATGGAGAATATGTTGGAGTTTTGGAGATGCTTTGTCCTCTGAATTTCTGCAATGTAATATTCAACTCAATTGTTTGTAAAGTTCCATCCATGGCAAGCTGTATGTAGGGTGTCACCATCGTCAGTGGCTACTTCCCATCCTCTCAGTGAAAACGGTCCAGATGCTCTATCACAGCACGGCTAATCAGCTGTTGGTTCTCGATCATGTTGGAATAGGATCCATTGATCCTTTTGCGTTTGTCATCACGCCCAGCAATTGCGAGTTTGAAGCTCGTCACAGCCATTCAATCCTTGAATCCTACTCGGAATACCACGACAAGGTTTAGACTTTCCGGATCCTCAAGAGTGGCCGCCATCAGTTCTAGCTTATACCACGAAGATTCTGATTAAGGAACCTAAGAGATGCTCATTCAATCTGATGTAGAACGGAGGTGTTCGTCAGGCACACGTTCATGGATTGAGGAAGGTGATGAGTGTCACGGATCATCACCTCCATCACAATTAAGCGCGAATGAACATCTTAGAGAGGAACACACACACGTTTGAATGAAATAGAAACAATCGCATTAATTCATTGAGACGCTGCAGAGCTCCTCACCCCCAACAATGGAGTTTAGAGACTCATGCCGTCAAAGTGTATAAATTTTAGATCTGAAAATGTCATGAGGTTCAAAATAAGTCTCTAAAAGTTGTTTAAATAGTAAACTAATAACCTAGGTTTACAGAAAATGAGTAAACTATGATAGATAGTGCAGAAATCCACTTCTGGGGCTCACTTAGTGTGTGCTGGGGCTGAGACTTAAGCTTCTCACGTGCCTTGGCTGTTTTGGGCGTTCAACGCCAGGTTGTGACGTGTTTTGGGCGTTGAACTCCAACTTGTAACCTGTTTCTGGCGCTGGACGCCAGACAGCAGCATGATACTGGCGTTGAACGCCAGTTTACGTCGTCTATCTTCGTGCAAAGTAAGGACTATTATATATTGCTGAAAAGCCCTGGATGTATACTTTCCAACGCCGTTGAGAACGCGCCAATTGGACTCCAATAGCTCCAGAAAATTCATTTCGAGTGCAGGGAGGTCAGAATCCAACAGCATCAGCAGTCCTTTTTCAACCTAAATCAGATTTTTGCTCAGCTCCCTCAATTTCAGCCAGAAATTACCTGAAATAACAGAAAAATCACACAAACTCATAGTAAAGTCCAGAAATATGATTTTTGCTTAAAAACTAATAAAAATCTATTAAAAACTAATTAAAACATACTAAAATCTACATGAAATTACCCCCAAAAAGCGTATAAAATATCCGCTCATCACAACACCAAACTTAAACGGTTGCTTGTCCTCAAGCAACTAGATAAATAAAATAGGATGAAAAGAAATTAAGAAACAATAATATCTCAGAGTTTCAAGTGAAGCTCAGATTCTAATTAGATGAGCGGGACTAGTAGCTTTTTGCTTCTGAACAGTTTTGGCATCTCACTTTATCCTTTGAAATTCTGAATGGTTGGCATCCATAGGAACTCAAAATTCAAATACTATTAATGATTCTCCTAGTTTAGTATGTTGATTCTTGAACACAGCTACTTTATGAGTCTTGGTCGTGGCCCTAAGCACTTTGTTTTCCAGTATTACCACCGGATACATAAATGCCACAGACACATAATTGGGTGAACCTTTTCAGATTGTGACTCAGCTTTGCTAGAGTCTCCAATTAGAGGTGTCCAGATTTCTTAAGCACACTCTTTTGCTTTGGATCACGACTTTAACCACTCAGTCTCAAGCTTTTCACTTGGACCTGCATGCCACAAGCACATGGTTAGGGACAGCTTGATTTAGCCGCTTAGGCCTGGATTTATTTCCTTGGGCCCTCCTATCCATTAATGCTCAAAGCCTTGGATCCTTTTTACCCTTGCCTTTTGGTTTTAAGGGCTATTGGCTTTTTCTGCTTGCTTTTTCTTTCTCTCTTTTTTTTTCGCAAGAAATTTTTTTCACTGCTTTTTCTTGCTTCAAGAATCAATTTCATGATTTTTCAGATCATCAATAACATTTCTCTTGTTCATCATTCTTTCAGGAGCCAACAATTTTAACATTCATAAAATTCAATATCAAAAATATGCACTGTTCAAGCATTCATTCAGAAGACAAAAAGTATAGCCACCACATATAAATAATTAGAATTTTCCTTATTAAGAACTCGAAAAGATTAAATTGCCTCTTTATTAAAAAATTTACTATTTTATTAATGTTTGATGATGATGAGAAAAATAAATTATAACTTAATTGAAAATAAAATCAAAATAGATATGCTAATTACTACTATTCCTATATAACTTCTAAGGTAGAATCTTATAATAATACTATCACAGAGTTAAAGCTAGAATTAGAACTTAACAACCTATATTTTGGGAAGTGGATGTTCCTCTAGTCTGTGGGGTGCCTTCAAGAATTAATTTCTGACGCTTCAGCTCCCTTAAGTTCACATCCTTGCTCTTCCTGTTCCCTTAGGTGCCATGATCTTAATGAGTTTTAGCTCAGTGATCATGGCAAATCACACCAAACTTAGATGTTTGCTTGTCCTCAAGCAAAAGAAAGGAAAGGAGAGGAATAGAAGGAGAGGCAGTTTCGAAAAAAAGATAAGATGAGTTGAAAAAGATATGAGAAGAAATTAAAAAGATTTGAAAAAGAATTCAAAAAGATAGATGAGTTTTGAAAAAGATTTGAAAAGAAATTAAAGAAAAATCAAGAAATATGTTTAGGATTAAAATTTTTGGAATTGAAGGATGAGATTTTGAAACATGTTTATGTAAGAAATCATGAATTGAAACATAAAAAAAATTAGAAAATTTGTGAAGAAAAATGAATTTTACCTCCTCCCCACCATCCTGGCGTTAAACGCCCAAATGTTGCATGTTTTGGGTGCTTAACGCCCAGTTGCTGCTTCTCCTGGGCGTTCAACGCCCAACTGTTGCTTCTTTCTGGCGTTGAACGCCAGGAAGTCCTTTGTCACTGGGCGTTTTTCTGAACGCCCAGGACGCTGTAATTCTGGCGTTAAACGCCCAGAAGGAGCTTCTTTCTGGCGTTCAACGCCCAGAAGATGCTCCTTTCTGGCGTTCAACACCCAGATGGCTATCCTTACTGGCGTTGAACGCCCAGTGGATGCTTCTTTTGGGCGTTCAACACCCAAAACGTTTCTTACTGGCTTTTTCACGCCAGTGAGCTTCTAAATTCCCCTGTAACTCTGTGAATTCAAGCAATTGCTATTTTACCTTTTGAAGATACTTTGACACATACCTGTAAAAATTAACAAAAACATAAGAAATTAAATTTTGTAAATGGCTGGGTTGCCTCCCAGCAAGCGCTTCTTTATTGTCTTTAGCTAGACTATTACTGAGCTCTAATCAAGTCTCAATTTTGAGCATTCTTGCTCAAAATTGCTTTCAAGATAGTGTTTAACTCTCTGTCCATTAACAATGTCTGCAATGTCTGCAAACCATGGCACTTCCTGGATGGTGAAGAGTTGCTCATCTAGAAAGTTTTCAGAGATTTCAGTAAGAGGGAGGGATGCCCCTTCTACTGGTTCTATTCGGGACAGGT
The DNA here is from genome assembly GCF_014773155.1 of Arachis stenosperma. Classification (NCBI taxonomy): domain Eukaryota; kingdom Viridiplantae; phylum Streptophyta; class Magnoliopsida; order Fabales; family Fabaceae; genus Arachis; species Arachis stenosperma. Next base: position 106,856,571 of record NC_080386.1, on the reverse strand, counting down.
GGTCTGCTACCTGATTCTCTGTCCCTTTTCTGTCTCTTATTACTATATCAAACTCTTGCAGAAACAACACCCATCTTATGAGTCTGGGTTTTGAATCCTGCTTTGTGAGTAGATACCTAAGAGTAGCATGGTCAGTGTACACAATCACTTTTGATCCTACTAAATAGGATCTAAACTTGTCAATGGCATAAACCACTGCAAGTAACTCTTTTTCTGTGGTTGTGTAGTTCTTCTGTGCATCATTTAGAACACGACTGGCATAGTAAATGACGTGCAGAAGCTTGTCATGCCTTTGTCCCAACACTGCACCAATGGCATGGTCACTGGCATCACACATTAGTTCAAATGGTAATGTCCAGTCTGGTGCAGAGATGATTGGTGTTGTGACCAATTTAGCTTTCAGAGTCTCAAATGCCTGCAGACACTCCTTATCAAAGACAAATGGTGTGTCAGCAGCTAGCAGGTTGCTCAGAGGTTTGGCAATTTTTGAAAAATCTTTTATAAACCTCCTATAGAATCCTGCATGCCCCAGAAAGCTTCTGATTGCCTTAACATTGGCAGATGGTGGTAATTTTTCAATTACCTCTACCTTAGCTTGATCCAACTCTATTCCCTTGTTCAAAATTTTGTGCCCAAGGACAATTCCTTCAGTCACCATAAAGTGACACTTCTCCCAGTTTAAACCAGGTTAGTCTCTTGGCATCTCTTTAGAACAAGTGCTAGATGGTCAAGACAGGAGCTGAATGAGTCTCCAAATACTAAAAAGTCATCCATGAAGACTTCCAGAAATATTTCCACCATATCAGAGAAAATTGAGAGCATGCACCTCTAAAAGGTTGCAGGTGCATTGCACAGGCCAAATGGCATCCTTCTGTATGCAAATACTCCAGATGGACATGTGAATGCCGTTTTCTCTTGATCCTGGGGATCTACTGCAATTTGATTATAGCCTGAATATCCATCCAGGAAGCAGTAGTATTCATGACCTGCTAATCTTTCTAGCATCTGGTCTATGAATGGTAAAGGAAAATGATCCTTTCTGGTGGCTGTATTGAGCCTTCTATAATCAATACACATACGCCACCCTGTAACTGTTCTTGTAGGAACCAGTTCATTTTTTTCATTATGAACCACTGTCATGCCTCCCTTCTTAGGAACGACTTGGACAGGGCTTACCCAGGGGCTGTCAGAAATAGGATAAATAATCCCAGCCTCTAGTAATTTAGTGACCTCCTTCTGCACCACTTCCTTCATGGCTGGATTCAGCCGCCTTTGTGGTTGGACCACTGGCTTGGCGTCACCCTCCAATAGGATCTTGTGCATGCATCTGGCTAGGCTAATGCCCTTAAGATCACTGATGGACCACCCAAGAGCTGTCTTGTGTGTCCTTAGCACTTGAATTAGTGCTTCCTCTTCCTGTGGCTCTAAGGTAGAGCTTATGATTACAGGAAAGGTATCACCTTCTCCCAGAAATGCATATTTCAGGGATGGTGGTAATTGTTTGAGCTCGGGTTTAGGAGGTTTCTCCTCTTCCTAAGGGATTTTCAGAAGTTCTATTATTCTCTCTGATTCCTCCAAATCAGGCTGAACATCTTTAAAGATGTCCTCCAGCTCTGATTCGAGACTCTCAGCCATATTGACCTCTCTTACCAGAGAGTCAATGATATCAACACTCATGCAGTCATTTGGGGTGTCTGTGTAACGACCCAATTTCTTGTACGTCATGATCATACTAGAAACTGAGCGCTACCAACTTGTCTTCCTAATTATTATCTATTATTTATCATATGAGCCTGATTCGTTGTTAAAAACGTAGTTAATTTGCGAGGTACTTTTTTTTTGAAAACATTTGGATTAATAAACAGAATCATTCATAAGCAATTCACGAATAATAATAGATAAAACAGATATAAACAACCACACATAAATACATCTCAAGCAGTTGATAACATTCCGTGATCCAGCTTTATTAGAACATAGACCGTTAGTTAAAACACCCCTAGATATAGCTAAATAATAACTATATACATATATATACATACAACATCCTAGGCCCTGACCTGTTCAAGAAGTCCCTAAGCTGGCGCCCAGGCTAGCCTAGACTCTATGCTCGCCTAGTCCCTCTAAACTACTAAAGCGAGGGAAAGTACGTTCTAAGTCTTCAAAACTCAAGTCAGATGAACGTCACCAAAGGTAGGACATCATCTGCTATTCCTCTGAACGATCAGACATTGCCATAGGACGTCCCTCTGGTACCTCATCAAGTAGCCACACAACGGGAGTCTCGTACACAGGATTTAGGTTAAAGTGCGCATACGAACGGGGTGTAGACGTTGGCTGGTTTCACAGTATATACATATAAACAGAGAACGGAATTCACCCTAGACTCAGAAGACTACCTAGAGCGGAATCCTCTTTACGAACAGTCATCAGTGAACTACGGAAGGGTACTCATGCTTCCATCTGAAGGGGGAAGGGAGAGAGAAGGGGTAAGAACTGGGGAGTTCTTAGTAGGGTCGGGGTTATTAGTTACGTTCATTTATTTGGGGTCGATTAGCAGACGAATAACATAATATAGCGAAGCAGTAAACAGAAGATAAAGATAGAAATAAAAAGTAGAGACAACAGAACACAAACAGAAGAACACAAGGAAATAAAGCACACACCTAGCACTCAACCAGACAAACATAAGGAAATAGTCACACACAAGAAGAAAAGCAACAGAGAGTGATGCGCAGACAAGAATGATGCATGTCTAGCCCTAGTACAGGCCATGAGCTCATGTGTCGGTTGGCTGCCCGCAATCCCGACATTTATCCGGTCACGAGTAATCCTGATTTCCCGAATACGATTTTCCATTCCTAAATACATGCGCATATAATAATAGACGCTCATTTGAGACAGCCTCTGCTTACTGCAGGAAAATATATATATACTCTGCTCTGCTCTGGGGAAGCGGAAAATAGCTGTAGGTAACTTAGTTTCCCTACAGAAGCTCTGGGTTGCATTAAGCAACTAATATATATTAAATATAGCTCTGGGTTGCATCAAGCAACTAATATATATTAAATATAGCTCTGGGTTGCATCAAGCAACTAATATATATTAAATATAGCTCTGGGTTGCATCAAGCAACTAATATATATTAAATATCTCTTTACTCTGTTCTGGTTGCCCTTTTCTCTGTATCTCTTTACTCTGTTTTAATTACTCTGTTCTCTGTATCTCTTTTCTCTTCTCTGATTACTCTTTTCATCTGTATCTATATCACTCTTTTTCTCTTTATATCTTTATTTTATTCCGGTTATTCTATTTCCTGTGTTTCTCCACTCTACTTTGATTTCTCTGCTTAACGTATGTATTTAAAGCTTATGTAAATTTCGATATGAATAGTTAACCTGTCCCAAATATAGGTTCATTAAGTCTATACTGAAACAGTTTAACTTTTCATATTATAACTAACCCTAGCCGCAACTCAAGTACTAACTAAGTTGCCCTAGTTCGTTCACTAGTCTCTGTCTGTTTTTCTATCGTTAAAACGTTACAGACTTTTTCTTTGGTTTTTATCTTTCCTTTGACTTTTATCTTTCTTTTATCTTTACCTCACTAATATGTTCTTACCACTCCCTAAGTGTTTTATGAAGGTAAATTGGAGAATTCTGTACTTAAAGTTGTCTTTCTAAAGCTTTTACAGAAAACTGCCTTTTCTGCATTATTTTATTATTTTTATTAAAATATTATTTTTAATTAAATATTATTATTTCATATTTTATTATTATTTATTATTTTATTATTAATTTTCGAAAATTAACTTACCTTTTACTTTTAACCTTTAAAATTCACTTTCTACCACCCGTAACTTTTAATATTTCTACTTTTACCACCCTAACTTTCAGAAATTACTAAACAACCCCTAAAACACCAAAAAATTTACTTCCTTGCCCTTTTTAAGATCTAAGGCCTGTTCTTCATTGTTCTTCATCACACTCAAAGTGTTCTTCATGTTCTTCATAAATTCTTCAGATTCTTTCTCTGTTTTTACCCGTTTTTCAGTCTTTTCAGCAACCGATTTTTACCATAATTCAAAATAAAATTGCAGCCACTAAAACCCCATCTTTTCTACATGATTTCAACATAAATTGAACCTCAATTTAAGCTTAGGGTTTCGTTTTTCCCAGCTGCCCAAGAACATGAATATAAAGCTTGAATTTCATCAAATTTCATCAAAATTTCACCAAATTTTCACCAAGAATCAATCATATATGCAACCAATTTTTAGCACAGCCAAATAATACAACATTCACACATCTCAAACACAAATAATCAAGATTAATTTCGTGACACCCTACCTGGTTTTGCTGCTCCTAATTCGGTTAAACTTTCAGGTGGTCCTTAAGCACTTTTTCCTCCTAAATCACATCAAGAACAACTTTAAATCCAAAAACCCTCAACTAACCAAATCTCACTCAGCATGTTAGGAAGTGATTTCTAACCTTAGACTTTCTGGAAAGTCACGTTTCTTGGCCCTCAAGTCAAGTTAAGCATGATTCCTAAGGAAAAACATCAAGAAAACACATGTTTTGCATGGTTTTCCTTGAAAACCGAATTGAAAAGGGAGGGAGACAGCCATCTCACCTTATTTCCAGCCTTGATATGTTATATGGTTATGTAGAGGAAGAAGAGAGGATCATTTTGGTGAAATCGGAGTTTTGATTTGAGTTTTAGTTCAGAAGAAATCAAGCTTTGAAGATTTATGAACCAAGAACTTTCTCTCCTTTTTCTCTTGGTGATTTTCGGCCACAATGAGCAAATGAGGCAGCCTTGGAGGTTTTCGGGGTGTAGGGTGAGTTGTGATTGGTTGGCTTGGAGGTGGATTAAAATAATATTAAAATATCTCTGGTGTATAACTACTAAAACTAGGTGTATCGGAACACTCGTAAAAAACATCTCTAAAAATTATTTTCTGAGCTACTAGCATAAATGACACTAGTAACATATTTATTATGAGAATAAAACATGAATAATGAGGCCTTAGCATTGCTAAAGTCATCAGAGAGTGCTGGTGCTAAGCTGCACCAGTAAACTGTGAATCCGGTTAAACCGATTTTCTGTTTTTAACTAAAACTGACCAGGTAACCTTATAATATCATTCAAGAAACTTTTATTACTAATATAATGATAATATTACCCTATTATCTCTCTTCTCTCATTAATTGAGTCCGGTTCGTCAAACTGAGACTATTTACGAAAAACCGGATCAAAACTCCTAACCTATACGGTTCAAAAACTATGTTCTTCGTGACTGCGTTATCGAGCTTGACTCGGAAAAGGTTCTAGCTTAAAGATGACATAATGACAATGAGGATTGAGATACTTGATGATATATCAAAGGTTCTCCTTTTACCGATCCTCCGGAGTTCTCCGTATCTTTAGAAAAGATCTCACGTACTCGAAAATTAGGGTTGTTACATTCTACCCTCCTAAAAGAAAATTTTGCCCTCAAAATTTGAGGCGTAGGTAAAAAGTTGCAATGATATCTGACTTAAGCAAATTCTTAGCATAGAACTTACCTCGAGCGATAGATCCAAACTTTATAGTGTTGCCAGCAGACTCATCTACCATTCTTTTCCGACAGTCTCTTGCCCGATGTCCTTCCTTATTACAATAGTAACATAAACCTGTTCTAACCCGGCAAAGCCTACTACCATGGTTCTTTCCACAAGTTGGGCATATTACACCATTCTGAGCTTGGTGAGGTTGACTCTCATGTCCTTGTCGAATGTCACGGTTATTGTCACTACCATTATTGCAAGTTAGAAGGCTAACAGCTCGGTGGTTTCCATTCCAATGCTGGAATTGACCGATGGCTTTAAAGTTGCGACCTTGAGGGGCTAAATTCTGAACAAAGTCTCTTTGTAAATCCTCCCTACGACTTGCTCGAGCTATCGCCAACTTCTTTGAACATTCTTCCACTAGTTTACTTTTATTCACTAGTTCAACAAAATTTCGTATTTCTAGCAGAACAACAGAATTCATCAGTTCTTCTCGGAGTCCTCCTTCAAACTTTAAACACTTCCATTCCTCAAAGTCTGCTGGGTTCCCTTGACAAATCTTAGAGAAACGACACAAGTCATCGAATTTACGGGCATACTCAGTAATAATCATATCCCCTTGTTTCAGCTACATAAGCTCCATCTCCTTGGCATCACGTGCTGCTCTCGGGAAATACTTCTTATAAAATTCATCCCTAAAGGTATCCCAAGGAATGTCATTTTCATTCTGTTGCAGTAGTCGCTGTATCCCCTGCCACCAATGCTCCGCTTCTCCTTCCAGCATATAAGTAGCGAACTCCACGTGTTGGCCTTCCGGAACATGTTGCGCTCGTAGTGATCGTTCGATACCTCGAAACCAGTTGTCAGCATCGGTCGCAACGAGTGTACCTTTAAACTTAGGCGGGTTAACCTTTAGAAAGGTCGCAAGGGTCATAGGTCTTTCAGGATGCCCTAAGTTGTTCTCATCGTTTCCATTATCTTCTCCGTATCCATTCTCGTCCCCATTTCTCACTCCGAGACGTTCAACAACCCTAGCCGCTCCTACAGCAGCTTCACGCACTACTTCAGCCACGTCGTTCATGGTAGCCATAAACGTTTCATGTTCCCTCTCGTAGTTAACATTAGGAATTCCTTCCCGTACGCCTTGTCTCCGTGAACCCATTATAGTCTTGTTCACACCAAACAATCATTGTTAAGGTGATCAGTTTTAACACTTCAAGTCAAGTGTAAACATTCCCAAAATGAAAACACAGAAACAATCATGCAACATATATCACTGGGATATCCTATACGCATGAGACACACAACAGAGTATGCAATGAAGCATAGTCAGTCCACTCCCCAGGCTCTACTGGGAACGAACTACTCTGATACCAAATTGTAACGACCCAATTTCTTGTACGTCATGATCATACTAGAAACTGAGCGCTACCAACTTGTCTTCCTAATTATTATCTATTATTTATCATATGTGTGATGCAATTGCACATTTAATATATTAGCTAGTTAGTTTAGTTGATTTTAGCTTGATTTCACTCATATTCTCTAAATAAACAAGTCCTTTTATGAGTTTGTTTTCATGCATGAGAATACTAAGGAACATGTTGATTCTAGCCAAATTCATGCAAATGATTTAAGGAATATATACATGAATGAGTATGAATGAATCTCATGGAATTTATTGCATGAATTGGTAAGACTTTGAAGCTATTTCCTTTGTTGATGATAGGTGATGAAACAAGGAAGCATGGAAGCAAGAATGATGCAAGCTGGGCAAGAAGTTGGCGTTGCCAACTTGGGAAAAGGAGGCGTTGTTGAAGGCAACGCCAGGCAACCTTGAAGAACAAAAGTTGGCGTTGCCAACTTGAAGAAAGGGGGCGTTGTTGAAGGCAACGCCAGGCAGCCCTGGAGAAGCAAAGTGGGCGTTGCCAACTCTAGAAGGGCGTTGCCAACGCCAATTTGTGAAGCAAGCTTGGCAGCCTTGGAAGAGCATAAGTTGGCATTGCCAACTTGGGAATAGGGTGCGTTTTTATGGACAACGCCAGGCAACCAAAGAAGCAAAGTTGGCGTTGCCAACTTGAGGAATGTGGTGCGTTGTTGGAGGCAACGCCAGACAGCTTTGGAAGCAAAGTTGGCGTTGCCAACTTGAAGAATAAGGTGAGTGTTTGAGAGCAACGCCCAACAATATAAGGCAGCCCTGGAGCAAGAATGAAGTTACCAAGGGCGTTGCTAACTCCAAAAGGGCGCTGCCAACGCCAGGCAACAAAAATGAAGCCTTGAAGAGGAGCTCGAGGGCGTTGCCAACGCCAGGAACTATAGGCGTGTCCCTAGGCAACGCCACACAAGCAAGGTTTGGCCCAGGAAAAGGAGGTGCACGTTGCCAACGCCAAGATATGAAGGCGTGTTCCTTGGCAACGTAGCAAACAACTTTGGCACCATAGGAAGCAAGCTCGAGCACGTTGCCAACGTGCTACTTCACTGGTGTTATTCAAGGCAACGCCGTTGCTTGGCTAGGCACCAAGTCTTGGGTGCCAGCCAAGTTGCCAACGCCAGAATGTGCTGCCAGCCAGGTTGCCAACGCCAGAATGTGCTGCCAGCCAGGTTGCCAACGCCAGAATGTGCTGCCAGCCAGGTTGCCAACGTCAGAGTGTGCTGCCAGCCAAGTTGCCAACGCCAAAATCAAGTTGCCAACGCCAAGCCTTGCCAACCACGTTGCCAACGCCAGGAAGCCTTGCCAACCACGTTGCCAACGCCAGGAAGCCTTGCCAGCCACGTTGCCAACGTGGGAAGCAAGTTTTAGAGCCTTGAAGAAGGCTCGAGCACGTTGCCAACTCAAGAAAGCATTGGCGTGTTTGGCAACAACGCCAGGAAGCTTTGGATGGTGAAAAATTGTGATGCACGTTGCTAACTTGGAATATAGGGGCGTTATCCACAACAACTCCAACAAGGCAGCCTAACCATGTCCACTTCAATGGAAGATATCTTGAGCTACAGAGATCCAAATTGAGTGCTTCCAGTTGCGTTGGAAAGCTAACATTTAGAGCTTTCCAACCATATATAATAGTCTATGGTGGAGCATAAAATTGAAGCCAAACCAGAGTCACCTTTAGGCCCTAAAAACAAGAACATGAAGTTGAATTTAAGAAGGCTAGAGATGAGCCTTGGAGTGGGGCACGAGCACGTTGCCAACGTGCTAGCAAGGGGGCGTGTTTTGCAACAACGCCAGCCCCAAATCCTTGCCTTGGGAGGCTAGGCACGGGCACGTTGCCAACTTGGAAGTGAAGGTGCGTTTTTGGCAACAACTTGGCAGCTTAACCTTACCTTCTTTGAGGAAGCATAACTTGAGCTAGGAAAGTCCAATTGAGGTGATTCCAGTGGCATTGGAAAATAGACATCAAGAGCTTTCCAATGATGTATAATAGTCCATATTGAAGCAGAAGGTTGACACTCAAATTCTGGGCTACATCTAGCATGAAAATAGAGCCAAGAGGAGGAATAGCAAGTTATTAGCAACAACTTGGGCTAGCAACGCCCAAGTCTCAAAGCTCACACCCAGGAAAATGCCATGCACGTTGCCAACGTGCATTATGCCTGGAGTTATTGCCAACAAAGCCCCTCAATGGGCCAGAATTGGTGCCAACTTGCTCTGTTTCCTCTATTCCTTACAAAAGCTAGCAAGTTCATCAATTGAACCAGGAATTCAACAAAGAGAAAGCCCACATTGCTAGCCCACTTGAAGATCTTTGAAAGAGTTTTAGGACTAGTATAAATAGAGATTGAGTTTGTACTTTAGGGGACTTTGACCTTTACTTTTTGACACTTAGAATTTTACACTTTTGAACACTTTATTTTGAGAACTCTTTTGGTACTTCCGGGAGTATACCCGAGAGCATTTTGGGGGGTTCTCCTGGGAACTTCTCTTCTTCATTTTCTTAAGCTTGAAGCATTTCTTTATTCTTCATCATCTTTCTTTTACACTTAGTTTAATTTTTGTTGATGGAAATTGTTGTTGAAATTGGAGCAATGACTCACTAAACCCCACTTTCATTAGGGGGAAGAGCTCTGCTAGTTGAAATGTATTGGTGAACACATCTTCTCCTCCTCAATTCTAGTGGCTGATCTAAAGAGGAAACTCTTGTTCTTCAAAGATTCAACCACCATCGAGAGAGGGGTTAATCTATATGAATTATGTGGTGAATTTGAGGAATGAGCCACATAATTCAGTTTAGAGTTCATCCTTTCATGATTTCTTTAATCAATACACCTTGGTTAGTATGTGAGATGTAACTCTCCTTGGTTAAGATTATGGAAATTGTGTGGCTGGATTAGATTTGAGCATCATCTCTTCTCATGAACAAATAGATCACGAGAGTGGCATTTGGTTATGTTGAGAGAAATTGAATCACCAAGAGATTGGGATTCAATTACCCACTTGCCATGGATCTATGCCCATGATTGAGAAGGATTTGACTAACATCAATTCATGAACACTAGCATCTCTGATCCCTAATGATCTTCTCTACCATCAATTCTTATTTCTATTGCCTCTAGTCGTTTAATTTCCCACAACCCAATTCCCTTTTACATTCGGTCATTTTATTCTTCTTGTCTTTTACATTTTGTTCCTTTAATTCTTGCTATTTACCCTTATGTTCTTTAAATTTCTGCAACCTTTAAATTCCTTGCCTTTTATTTTTTATGTCATTTAAGCTTCTTGCACTTTAAGTTTACTTTCATTTTATTTCTATATTCATGTCCTTAAATTCCTTGCAATTTAAATTCCTGCACTTATGTTCAAAAGTCACAATGCTCATAAAAATCAAAATCATATTTGCTTGACTAAATTTACCATTTAATTAAAGTTGCTTAATCTACCAATCCTCGTGGGATCGACCTCACTCTAAGTGAGTTTTACTACTTGATACGACCCGGTATACTTGCCGGTTATACGTGAAATCTTATTTTTACGTATCAATGAGCCTGATTCGTTGTTAAAAACGTAGTTAATTTGCGAGATACTTTTTTTTTGAAAACATTTGGATTAATAAACAGAATCATTCATAAGCAATTCACGAATAATAATAGATAAAACAGATATAAACAACCACACATAAATACATCTCAAGCAGTTGATAACATTCCGTGATCCAGCTTTATTAGAACATAGACCGTTAGTTAAAACACCCCTAGATATAGCTAAATAATAACTATATACATATATATACATACAACATCCTAGGCCCTGACCTGTTCAAGAAGTCCCTAAGCTGGCGCCCAGGCTAGCCTAGACTCTATGCTCGCCTAGTCCCTCTAAACTACTAAAGCGAGGGAAAGTACATTCTAAGTCTTCAAAACTCAAGTCAGGTGAACGTCACCAAAGGTAGGACATCATCTGCTATTCCTCTGAACGATCAGACATTGCCATAGGACGTCCCTTTGGTACCTCATCAAGTAGCCACACAACGGGAGTCTCGTACACAGGATTTAGGTTAAAGTGCGCATACGAACGGGGTGTAGACGTTGGCTGGTTTCACAGTATATACATATAAACAGAGAATGGAATTCACCCTAGACTCAGAAGACTACCTAGAGCAGAATCCTCTTTACGAACAGTCATCAGTGAACTACGGAAGGGTACTCATGCTTCCATCTGAAGGGGGAAGGGAGAGAGAAGGGGTAAGAACTGGGGAGTTCTTAGTAGGGTCGGGGTTATTAGTTACGTTCATTTATTTGGGGTCGATTAGCAGACGAATAACATAATATAGCGAAGCAGTAAACAGAAGATAAAGATAGAAATAAAAAGTAGAGACAACAGAACACAAACAGAAGAACACAAGGAAATAAAGCACACACCTACCACTCAAGCAGACAAACATAAAGAAATAGTCACACACAAGAAGAAAAGCAACAGAGAGTGATGCGCAGACAAGAATGATGCATGTCTAGCCCTAGTACAGGCCATGAGCTCATGTGTCGGTTGGCTGCCCGTAATCCCGACATTTATCCGGTCACGAGTAATCCCGATTTCCCGAATACGATTTTCCGTTCCTAAATAAATGCGCATATAATAATAGCCGCTCATTTGAGACAGCCTCTGCTTACTGCAGGAAAATATATATATACTCTGCTCTGCTCTGGGGAAGCGGAAAATAGCTGTAGGTAACTTAGTTTCCCTACAGAAGCTCTGGGTTGCATTAAGCAACTAATATATATTAAATATAGCTCTGGGTTGCATCAAGCAACTAATATATATTAAATATAGCTCTGGGTTGTATCAAGCAACTAATATATATTAAATATCTCTTTACTTTGTTCTGGTTGCCCTTTTCTCTGTATCTCTTTACTCTGTTTTAATTACTCTGTTCTCTGTATCTCTTTTCTCTTCTCTGATTACTCTTTTCATCTGTATCTATATCACTCTTTTTCTCTTTATATCTTTATTTTATTCCGGTTATTCTGTTTCCTGTGTTTCTCCACTCTACTTTGATTTCTCTGCTTAACGTATGTATTTAAAGCTTATGTAAATTTCGATATGAATAGTTAACCTGTCCCAAATATAGGTTCATTAAGTCTATACTGAAACAGTTTAACTTTTCATATTATACCTAACCCTAGCCGTAACTCAAGTACTAACTAAGTTGCCCTAGTTCGTTCACTAGTCTCTGTCTGTTTTTCTGTCGTTAAAACGTTACAGACTTTTTCTTTGGTTTTTATCTTTCCTTTGACTTTTATCTTTCTTTTATCTTTACCTCACTAATATGTTCTTACCACTCCCTAAGTGTTTTATGAAGGTAATTAGGAGAATTCTGTACTTAAAGTTGTCTTTCTAAACCTTTTACAGAAAACTGCCTTTTCTGCATTATTTTATTATTTTTATTAAAATATTATTTTTAATTAAATATTATTATTTAATATTTTATTATTATTTATTATTTTATTATTAATTTTCAAAAATTAACTTACCTTTTACTTTTAACCTTTAAAATTCACTTTCTACCACCCGTAACTTTTAATATTTCTACTTTTACCACCCTAACTTTCAGAAATTACTAAACAACCCCTAAAACACCAAAAATTTTACTTCCTTGCCCTTTTTAAGATCTAAGGCCTGTTCTTCATTGTTCTTCATCACACTCAAAGTGTTCTTCATGTTCTTCATAAATTCTTCAGATTCTTTCTCTGTTTTTACCCGTTTTTCAGTCTTTTCTGCAACCGATTTTTACCATAATTCAAAATAAAATTGCAGCCACTAAAACCCCATCTTTTCTACATGATTTCAACATAAATTGAACCTCAATTTAAGCTTAGGGTTTCGTTTTTCCCAGCTGCCCAAGAACATGAATATAAAGCTTGAATTTCATCAAATTTCATCAAAATTTCACCAAATTTTCACCAAGAATCAATCATATATGCAACCAATTTTTAGCACAGACAAATAATACAACATTCACACATCTCAAAACAAATAATCAAGATTAATTTCGTGACACCCTACCTGGTTTTGCTGCTCCTAATTCGGTTAAACTTTCAGGTGGTCCTTAAGCACTTTTTCCTCCTAAATCACATCAAGAACAACTTTAAATCCAAAAACCCTCAACTAACCAAATCTCACTCAGCATGTTAGGAAGTGATTTCTAACCTTAGACTTTCTGGAAAGTCACGTTTCTTGGCCCTCAAGTCAAGTTAAGCATGATTCCTAAGGAAAAACATCAAGAAAACACATGTTTTGCATGGTTTTCCTTGAAAACCGAATTGAAAAGGGAGGGAGACAGCCATCTCACCTTATTTCCAGCCTTGATATGTTATATGGTTATGTAGAGGAAGAAGAGAGGATCATTTTGGTGAAATCGGAGTTTTGATTTGAGTTTTAGTTCAGAAGAAATCAAGCTTTGAAGATTTATGAACCAAGAACTTTCTCTCCTTTTTCTCTTGGTGATTTTCGGCCACAATGAGCAAATGAGGCAGCCTTGGGGTTTTGGGGGTGTAGGGTGAGTTGTGATTGGTTGGCTTGGAGGTGGATTAAAATAATATTAAAATATCTCTGGTGTATAACTACTAAAACTAGGTGTATCGGAACACTCGTAAAAAACATCTCTAAAAATTATTTTCTGAGCTACTAGCATAAATGACACTAGTAACATATTTATTATGAGAATAAAACATGAATAATGAGGCCTTAGCATTGCTAAAGTCATCAGAGAGTGCTGGTGCTAAGCTGCACCAGTAAACTGTGAACCCGGTTAAACCGATTTTCTGTTTTTAACTAAAACTGACCAGGTAACCTTATAATATCATTCAAGAAACTTTTATTACTAATATAATGATAATATTACCCTATTATCTCTCTTCTCTCATGAATCGAGTCCGGTTCGTCAAACTGAGACTATTTACGAAAAACCGGATCAAAACTCCTAACCGATACGGTTCAAAAACTATGTTCTTCGTGACTGCGATATCGAGCTTGACTCGGAAAAGGTTCTAGCTTAAAGATGACATAATGACAATGAGGATTGAGATACTTGATGATATATCAAAGGTTCTCCTTTTACCGATCCTCCGGAGTTCTCCGTATCTTTAGAAAAGATCTCACGTACTCGAAAATTAGGGTTGTTATATTCTACCCTCCTAAAAGAAAATTTTGCCCTCAAAATTTGAGGCGTAGGTAAAAAGTTGAAATGATATCTGACTTAAGCAAATTCTTAGCATAGAACTTACCTCGAGCGATAGATCCAAACTTTATAGTATTGCCAGCAGACTCATCTACCATTCTTTTCCGACAGTCTCTTGCCCGATGTCCTTCCTTATTACAATAGTAACATAAACCTGTTCTAACCCGGCAAAGCCTACTACCATGGTTCTTCCCACAAGTTGGGCATATTACACCATTCTGAGCTTGGTGAGGTTGACTCTCATGTCCTTGTCGAATGTCACGGTTATTGTCACTACCATTATTGCAAGTTAGAAGGCTAACAGCTCGGTGGTTTCCATTCCAATGCTGGAATTGACCGATGGCTTTAAAGTTGCGACCTTGAGGGGCTAAATTCTGAACAAAGTCTCTTTGTAAATCCTCCCTACGACTTGCTCGAGCTATCGCCAACTTCTTTGAACATTCTTCCACTAGTTTACTTTTATTCACTAGTTTAGCAAAATTTCGTATTTCTAGCGGAACAACAGAATTCATCAGTTCTTCTCGGAGTCCTCCTTCAAACTTTAAACACTTCCATTCCTCAAAGTCTGCTGGGTTCCCTTGACAAATCTTGGAGAAACGACACAAGTCATCGAATTTACGGGCATACTCAGTAATAATCATATCCCCTTGTTTCAGCTGCATAAGCTCCATCTCCTTGGCATCACGTGCTGCTCTCGGGAAATACTTCTTATAAAATTCATCCCTAAAGGTATCCCAAGGAATGTCATTTTCATTCTGTTGCAGTAGTCGCTGTATCCCCTGCCACCAATGCTCCGCTTCTCCTTCCAGCATATAAGTAGCGAACTCCACGTGTTGGCCTTCCGGAACATGTTGCGCTCGCAGTGATCGTTCGATACCTCGAAACCAGTTGTCAGCATCGGTCGCAACGAGTGTACCTTTAAACTTAGGCGGGTTAACCTTTAGAAAGGTCGCAAGGGTCATAGGTCTTTCAGGATGCCCTAAGTTGTTCTCATCGTTTCCATTATCTTCTCCGTATCCATTCTCGTCCCCATTTCTCACTCCGAGACGTTCAACAACCCTAGCCGCTCCTACAGCAGCTTCACGCACTACTTCAGCCACGTCGTTCATGGTAGCCATAAACGTTTCCTGTTCCCTCTCGTAGTTAACATTAGGAATTCCTTCCCGTACGCCTTGTCTCCGTGAACCCATTATAGTCTTGTTCACACCAAACAATCATTGTTAAGGTGATCAGTCTTAACACTTCAAGTCAAGTGTAAACATTCCCAAAATGAAAACACAGAAACAATCATGCAACATATATCACTGGGATATCCTATACGCATGAGACACACAACAGAGTATGCAATGAAGCATAGTCAGTCCACTCCCCAGGCTCTACTGGGAACGAACTGCTCTGATACCAAATTGTAATGACCCAATTTCTTGTACGTCATGATCATACTAGAAACTGAGCGCTACCAACTTGTCTTCCTAATTATTATCTATTATTTATCATATGAGCCTGATTCGTTGTTAAAAACGTAGTTAATTTGCGAGGTACTTTTTTTTGAAAACATTTGGATTAATAAACAGAATCATTCATAAGCAATTCACGAATAATAATAGATAAAACAGATATAAACAACCACACATAAATACATCTCAAGCAGTTGATAACATTCCGTGATCCAGCTTTATTAGAACATAGACCGTTAGTTAAAACACCCCTAGATATAGCTAAATAATAACTATATACATATATACATACAACATCCTAGGCCCTGACCTGTTCAAGAAGTCCCTAAGCTGGCGCCCAGGCTAGCCTAGACTCTATGCTCGCCTAGTCCCTCTAAACTACTAAAGCGAGGGAAAGTACGTTCTAAGTCTTCAAAACTCAAGTCAGGTGAACGTCACCAAAGGTAGGACATCATCTGCTATTCCTCTGAACGATCAGACATTGCCATAGGACGTCCCTCTGGTACCTCATCAAGTAGCCACACAACGGGAGTCTCGTACACAGGATTTAGGTTAAAGTGCGCATACGAACGGGGTGTAGACGTTGGCTGGTTTCACAGTATATACATATAAACAGAGAACGGAATTCACCCTAGACTCAGAAGACTACCTAGAGCAGAATCCTCTTTACGAACAGTCATCAGTGAACTACGGAAGGGTACTCATGCTTCCATCTGAAGGGGGAAGGGAGAGAGAAGGGGTAAGAACTGGGGAGTTCTTAGTAGGGTCGGGGTTATTAGTTACGTTCATTTATTTGGGGTCGATTAGCAGACAAATAACATAATATAGCGAAGCAGTAAACAGAAGATAAAGATAGAAATAAAAAGTAGAGACAACAGAACACAAACAGAAGAACACAAGGAAATAAAGCACACACCTACCACTCAAGCAGACAAACATAAAGAAATAGTCACACACAAGAAAAAAAGCAACAGAGAGTGATGCGCAGACAAGAATGATGCATGTCTAGCCCTAGTACAGGCCATGAGCTCATGTGTCGGTTGGCTGCCCGCAATCCCGACATTTATCCGGTCACGAGTAATCCCGATTTCCCGAATACGATTTTCCGTTCCTAAATAAATGCGCATATAATAATAGCCGCTCATTTGAGACAGCCTCTGCTTACTGCAGGAAAATATATATACTCTGCTCTGCTCTGGGGAAGCGGAAAATAGCTGTAGGTAACTTAGTTTCCCTACAGAAGCTCTGGGTTGCATTAAGCAACTAATATATATTAAATATAGCTCTGGGTTGCATCAAGCAACTAATATATATTAAATATAGCTCTGGGTTGTATCAAGCAACTAATATATATTAAATATCTCTTTACTTTGTTCTGGTTGCCCTTTTCTCTGTATCTCTTTACTCTGTTTTAATTACTCTGTTCTCTGTATCTCTTTTCTCTTCTCTGATTACTCTTTTCATCTGTATCTATATCACTCTTTTTCTCTTTATATCTTTATTTTATTCCGGTTATTCTGTTTCCTGTGTTTCTCCACTCTACTTTGATTTCTCTGCTTAACGTATGTATTTAAAGCTTATGTAAATTTCGATATGAATAGTTAACCTGTCCCAAATATAGGTTCATTAAGTCTATACTGAAACAGTTTAACTTTTCATATTATACCTAACCCTAGCCGTAACTCAAGTACTAACTAAGTTGCCCTAGTTCGTTCACTAGTCTCTGTCTGTTTTTCTGTCGTTAAAACGTTACAGACTTTTTCTTTGGTTTTTATCTTTCCTTTGACTTTTATCTTTCTTTTATCTTTACCTCACTAATATGTTCTTACCACTCCCTAAGTGTTTTATGAAGGTAATTAGGAGAATTCTGTACTTAAAGTTGTCTTTCTAAACCTTTTACAGAAAACTGCCTTTTCTGCATTATTTTATTATTTTATTAAAATATTATTTTTAATTAAATATTATTATTTAATATTTTATTATTATTTATTATTTTATTATTAATTTTCAAAAATTAACTTACCTTTTACTTTTAACCTTTAAAATTCACTTTCTACCACCCGTAACTTTTAATATTTCTACTTTTACCACCCTAACTTTCAGAAATTACTAAACAACCCCTAAAACACCAAAAATTTTACTTCCTTGCCCTTTTTAAGATCTAAGGCCTGTTCTTCATTGTTCTTCATCACACTCAAAGTGTTCTTCATGTTCTTCATAAATTCTTCAGATTCTTTCTCTGTTTTTACCCGTTTTTCAGTCTTTTCTGCAACCGATTTTTACCATAATTCAAAATAAAATTGCAGCCACTAAAACCCCATCTTTTCTACATGATTTCAACATAAATTGAACCTCAATTTAAGCTTAGGGTTTCGTTTTTCCCAGCTGCCCAAGAACATGAATATAAAGCTTGAATTTCATCAAATTTCATCAAAATTTCACCAAATTTTCACCAAGAATCAATCATATATGCAACCAATTTTTAGCACAGACAAATAATACAACATTCACACATCTCAAACACAAATAATCAAGATTAATTTCGTGACACCCTACCTGGTTTTGCTGCTCCTAATTCGGTTAAACTTTCAGGTGGTCCTTAAGCACTTTTTCCTCCTAAATCACATCAAGAACAACTTTAAATCCAAAAACCCTCAACTAACCAAATCTCACTCAGCATGTTAGGAAGTGATTTCTAACCTTAGACTTTCTGGAAAGTCACGTTTCTTGGCCCTCAAGTCAAGTTAAGCATGATTCCTAAGGAAAAACATCAAGAAAACACATGTTTTGCATGGTTTTCCTTGAAAACCGAATTGAAAAGGGAGGGAGACAGCCATCTCACCTTATTTCCAGCCTTGATATGTTATATGGTTATGTAGAGGAAGAAGAGAGGATCATTTTGGTGAAATCGGAGTTTTGATTTGAGTTTTAGTTCAGAAGAAATCAAGCTTTGAAGATTTATGAACCAAGAACTTTCTCTCCTTTTTCTCTTGGTGATTTTCGGCCACAATGAGCAAATGAGGCAGCCTTGGGGTTTTGGGGGTGTAGGGTGAGTTGTGATTGGTTGGCTTGGAGGTGGATTAAAATAATATTAAAATATCTCTGGTGTATAACTACTAAAACTAGGTGTATCGGAACACTCGTAAAAAACATCTCTAAAAATTATTTTCTGAGCTACTAGCATAAATGACACTAGTAACATATTTATTATGAGAATAAAACATGAATAATGAGGCCTTAGCATTGCTAAAGTCATCAGAGAGTGCTGGTGCTAAGCTGCACCAGTAAACTGTGAACCCGGTTAAACCGATTTTCTGTTTTTAACTAAAACTGACCAGGTAACCTTATAATATCATTCAAGAAACTTTTATTACTAATATAATGATAATATTACCCTATTATCTCTCTTCTCTCATGAATCGAGTCCGGTTCGTCAAACTGAGACTATTTACGAAAAAACCGGATCAAAACTCCTAACCGATACGGTTCAAAAACTATGTTCTTCGTGACTGCGATATCGAGCTTGACTCGGAAAAGGTTCTAGCTTAAAGATGACATAATGACAATGAGGATTGAGATACTTGATGATATATCAAAGGTTCTCCTTTTACCGATCCTCCGGAGTTCTCCGTATCTTTAGAAAAGATCTCACGTACTCGAAAATTAGGGTTGTTATATTCTACCCTCCTAAAAGAAAATTTTGCCCTCAAAATTTGAGGCGTAGGTAAAAAGTTGAAATGATATCTGACTTAAGCAAATTCTTAGCATAGAACTTACCTCGAGCGATAGATCCAAACTTTATAGTATTGCCAGCAGACTCATCTACCATTCTTTTCCGACAGTCTCTTGCCCGATGTCCTTCCTTATTACAATAGTAACATAAACCTGTTCTAACCCGGCAAAGCCTACTACCATGGTTCTTCCCACAAGTTGGGCATATTACACCATTCTGAGCTTGGTGAGGTTGACTCTCATGTCCTTGTCGAATGTCACGGTTATTGTCACTACCATTATTGCAAGTTAGAAGGCTAACAGCTCGGTGGTTTCCATTCCAATGCTGGAATTGACCGATGGCTTTAAAGTTGCGACCTTGAGGGGCTAAATTCTGAACAAAGTCTCTTTGTAAATCCTCCCTACGACTTGCTCGAGCTATCGCCAACTTCTTTGAACATTCTTCCACTAGTTTACTTTTATTCACTAGTTCAGCAAAATTTCGTATTTCTAGCGGAACAACAGAATTCATCAGTTCTTCTCGGAGTCCTCCTTCAAACTTTAAACACTTCCATTCCTCAAAGTCTGCTGGGTTCCCTTGACAAATCTTGGAGAAACGACACAAGTCATCGAATTTACGGGCATACTCAGTAATAATCATATCCCCTTGTTTCAGCTGCATAAGCTCCATCTCCTTGGCATCATGTGCTGCTCTCGGGAAATACTTCTTATAAAATTCATCCCTAAAGGTATCCCAAGGAATGTCATTTTCATTCTGTTGCAGTAGTCGCTGTATCCCCTGCCACCAATGCTCCGCTTCTCCTTCCAGCATATAAGTAGCGAACTCCACGTGTTGGCCTTCCGGAACATGTTGCGCTCGCAGTGATCGTTCGATACCTCGAAACCAGTTGTCAGCATCGGTCGCAACGAGTGTACCTTTAAACTTAGGCGGGTTAACCTTTAGAAAGGTCGCAAGGGTCATAGGTCTTTCAGGATGCCCTAAGTTGTTCTCATCGTTTCCATTATCTTCTCCGTATCCATTCTCGTCCCCATTTCTCACTCCGAGACGTTCAACAACCCTAGCCGCTCCTACAGCAGCTTCACGCACTACTTCAGCCACGTCGTTCATGGTAGCCATAAACGTTTCCTGTTCCCTCTCGTAGTTAACATTAGGAATTCCTTCCCGTACGCCTTGTCTCCGTGAACCCATTATAGTCTTGTTCACACCAAACAATCATTGTTAAGGTGATCAGTCTTAACACTTCAAGTCAAGTGTAAACATTCCCAAAATGAAAACACAGAAACAATCATGCAACATATATCACTGGGATATCCTATACGCATGAGACACACAACAGAGTATGCAATGAAGCATAGTCAGTCCACTCCCCAGGCTCTACTGGGAACGAACTGCTCTGATACCAAATTGTAATGACCCAATTTCTTGTACGTCATGATCATACTAGAAACTGAGCGCTACCAACTTGTCTTCCTAATTATTATCTATTATTTATCATATGAGCCTGATTCGTTGTTAAAAACGTAGTTAATTTGCGAGGTACTTTTTTTTTGAAAACATTTGGATTAATAAACAGAATCATTCATAAGCAATTCACGAATAATAATAGATAAAACAGATATAAACAACCACACATAAATACATCTCAAGCAGTTGATAACATTCCGTGATCCAGCTTTATTAGAACATAGACCGTTAGTTAAAACACCCCTAGATATAGCTAAATAATAACTATATACATATATATACATACAACATCCTAGGCCCTGACCTGTTCAAGAAGTCCCTAAGCTGGCGCCCAGGCTAGCCTAGACTCTATGCTCGCCTAGTCCCTCTAAACTACTAAAGCGAGGGAAAGTACGTTCTAAGTCTTCAAAACTCAAGTCAGGTGAACGTCACCAAAGGTAGGACATCATCTGCTATTCCTCTGAACGATCAGACATTGCCATAGGACGTCCCTCTGGTACCTCATCAAGTAGCCACACAACGGGAGTCTCGTACACAGGATTTAGGTTAAAGTGCGCATACGAACGGGGTGTAGACGTTGGCTGGTTTCACAGTATATACATATAAACAGAGAACGGAATTCACCCTAGACTCAGAAGACTACCTAGAGCAGAATCCTCTTTACGAACAGTCATCAGTGAACTACGGAAGGGTACTCATGCTTCCATCTGAAGGGGGAAGGGAGAGAGAAGGGGTAAGAACTGGGGAGTTCTTAGTAGGGTCGGGGTTATTAGTTACGTTCATTTATTTGGGGTCGATTAGCAGACAAATAACATAATATAGCGAAGCAGTAAACAGAAGATAAAGATAGAAATAAAAAGTAGAGACAACAGAACACAAACAGAAGAACACAAGGAAATAAAGCACACACCTACCACTCAAGCAGACAAACATAAAGAAATAGTCACACACAAGAAAAAAAGCAACAGAGAGTGATGCGCAGACAAGAATGATGCATGTCTAGCCCTAGTACAGGCCATGAGCTCATGTGTCGGTTGGCTGCCCGCAATCCCGACATTTATCCGGTCACGAGTAATCCCGATTTCCCGAATACGATTTTCCGTTCCTAAATAAATGCGCATATAATAATAGCCGCTCATTTGAGACAGCCTCTGCTTACTGCAGGAAAATATATATATACTCTGCTCTGCTCTGGGGAAGCGGAAAATAGCTGTAGGTAACTTAGTTTCCCTACAGAAGCTATGGGTTGCATTAAGCAACTAATATATATTAAATATAGCTCTGTGTTGCATCAAGCAACTAATATATATTAAATATAGCTCTGGGTTGCATCAAGCAACTAATATATATTAAATATCTCTTTACTTTGTTCTGGTTGCCCTTTTCTCTATATCTCTTTACTCTATTTTAATTACTCTATTCTCTGTATCTCTTTTCTCTTCTCTGATTACTCTTTTCATCTGTATCTATATCACTCTTTTTCTCTTTATATCTTTATTTTATTCCGGTTATTCTGTTTCCTGTGTTTCTCCACTCTACTTTGATTTCTCTGCTTAACGTATGTATTTAAAGCTTATGTAAATTTCGATATGAATAGTTAACCTGTCCCAAATATAGGTTCATTAAGTCTATACTGAAACAGTTTAACTTTTCATATTATACCTAACCCTAGCCATAACTCAAGTACTAACTAAGTTGCCCTAGTTCGTTCACTAGTCTCTGTCTGTTTTTCTGTCGTTAAAACGTTACAGACTTTTTCTTTGGTTTTTATCTTTCCTTTGACTTTTATCTTTCTTTTATCTTTACCTCACTAATATGTTCTTACCACTCCCTAAGTGTTTTATGAAGGTAATTAGGAGAATTCTGTACTTAAAGTTGTCTTTCTAAACCTTTTACAGAAAACTGCCTTTTCTGCATTATTTTATTATTTTTATTAAAATATTATTTTTAATTAAATATTATTATTTAATATTTTATTATTATTTATTATTTTATTATTAATTTTCGAAAATTAACTTACCTTTTACTTTTAACCTTTAAAATTCACTTTCTACCACCCGTAACTTTTAATATTTCTACTTTTACCACCCTAACTTTCAGAAATTACTAAACAACCCCTAAAACACCAAAAATTTTACTTCCTTGCCCTTTTAAGATCTAAGGCCTGTTCTTCATTGTTCTTCATCACACTCAAAGTGTTCTTCATGTTCTTCATAAATTCTTCAGATTCTTTCTCTGTTTTTACCCGTTTTTCAGTCTTTTCAGCAACCGATTTTTACCATAATTCAAAATAAAATTGCAGCCACTAAAACCCCATCTTTTCTACATGATTTCAACATAAATTGAACCTCAATTTAAGCTTAGGGTTTCGTTTTTCCCAGCTGCCCAAGAACATGAATATAAAGCTTGAATTTCATCAAATTTCATCAAAATTTCACCAAATTTTCACCAAGAATCAATCATATATGCAACCAATTTTTAGCACAGACAAATAATACAACATTCACACATCTCAAACACAAATAATCAAGATTAATTTCGTGACACCCTACCTGGTTTTGCTGCTCCTAATTCGGTTAAACTTTCAGGTGGTCCTTAAGCACTTTTTCCTCCTAAATCACATCAAGAACAACTTTAAATCCAAAAACCCTCAACTAACCAAATCTCACTCAGCATGTTAGGAAGTGATTTCTAACCTTAGACTTTCTGGAAAGTCACGTTTCTTGGCCCTCAAGTCAAGTTAAGCATGATTCCTAAGGAAAAACATCAAGAAAACACATGTTTTGCATGGTTTTCCTTGAAAACCGAATTGAAAAGGGAGGGAGACAGCCATCTCACCTTATTTCCAGCCTTGATATGTTATATGGTTATGTAGAGGAAGAAGAGAGGATCATTTTGGTGAAATCGGAGTTTTGATTTGAGTTTTAGTTCAGAAGAAATCAAGCTTTGAAGATTTATGAACCAAGAACTTTCTCTCCTTTTTCTCTTGGTGATTTTCGGCCACAATGAGCAAATGAGGCAGCCTTGGGGGTTTTGGGGGTGTAGGGTGAGTTGTGATTGGTTGGCTTGGAGGTGGATTAAAATAATATTAAAATATCTCTGGTGTATAACTACTAAAACTAGGTGTATCGGAACACTCGTAAAAAACATCTCTAAAAATTATTTTCTGAGCTACTAGCATAAATGACACTAGTAACATATTTATTATGAGAATAAAACATGAATAATGAGGCCTTAGCATTGCTAAAGTCATCAGAGAGTGCTGGTGCTAAGCTGCACCAGTAAACTGTGAACCCGGTTAAACCGATTTTCTGTTTTTAACTAAAACTGACCAGGTAACCTTATAATATCATTCAAGAAACTTTTATTACTAATATAATGATAATATTACCCTATTATCTCTCTTCTCTCATGAATCGAGTCCGGTTCGTCAAACTGAGACTATTTACGAAAAACCGGATCAAAACTCCTAACCGATACGGTTCAAAAACTATGTTCTTCGTGACTGCGTTATCGAGCTTGACTCGGAAAAGGTTCTAGCTTAAAGATGACATAATGACAATGAGGATTGAGATACTTGATGATATATCAAAGGTTCTCCTTTTACCGATCCTCTGGAGTTCTCCGTATCTTTAGAAAAGATCTCACGTACTCGAAAATTAGGGTTGTTACATTCTACCCTCCTAAAAGAAAATTTTGCCCTCAAAATTTGAGGCGTAGGTAAAAAGTTGCAATGATATCTGACTTAAGCAAATTCTTAGCATAGAACTTACCTCGAGCGATAGATCCAAACTTTATAGTATTGCCAGCAGACTCATCTACCATTCTTTTCCGACAGTCTCTTGCCCGATGTCCTTCCTTATTACAATAGTAACATAAACCTGTTCTAACCCGGCAAAGCCTACTACCATGGTTCTTTCCACAAGTTGGGCATATTACACCATTCTGAGCTTGGTGAGGTTGACTCTCATGTCCTTGTCGAATGTCACGGTTATTGTCACTACCATTATTGCAAGTTAGAAGGCTAACAGCTCGGTGGTTTCCATTCCAATGCTGGAATTGACCGATGGCTTTAAAGTTGCGACCTTGAGGGGCTAAAGTCTGAACAAAGTCTCTTTGTAAATCCTCCCTACGACTTGCTCGAGCTATCGCCAACTTCTTTGAACATTCTTCCACTAGTTTACTTTTATTCACTAGTTCAGCAAAATTTCGTATTTCTAGCGGAACAACAGAATTCATCAGTTCTTCTCAGAGTCCTCCTTCAAACTTTAAACACTTCCATTCCTCAAAGTCTGCTGGGTTCCCTTGACAAATCTTGGAGAAACGACACAAGTCATCGAATTTACGGGCATACTCAGTAATAATCATATCCCCTTGTTTCAGCTGCATAAGCTCCATCTCCTTGGCATCACGTGCTGCTCTCGGGAAATACTTCTTATAAAATTCATCCCTAAAGGTATCCCAAGGAATGTCATTTTCATTCTGTTGCAGTAGTCGCTGTATCCCCTGCCACCAATGCTCCGCTTCTCCT
This sequence comes from Arachis stenosperma, assembly GCF_014773155.1. Taxonomy (NCBI): domain Eukaryota; kingdom Viridiplantae; phylum Streptophyta; class Magnoliopsida; order Fabales; family Fabaceae; genus Arachis; species Arachis stenosperma. The sequence continues at coordinate 106,831,165 of NC_080386.1, read as the reverse complement.
TCCAGCATATAAGTAGCGAACTCCACGTGTTGGCCTTCCGGAACATGTTGCGCTCGCAGTGATCGTTCGATACCTCGAAACCAGTTGTCAGCATCGGTCGCAACGAGTGTACCTTTAAACTTAGGCGGGTTAACCTTTAGAAAGGTCGCAAGGGTCATAGGTCTTTCAGGATGCCCTAAGTTGTTCTCATCGTTTCCATTATCTTCTCCGTATCCATTCTCGTCTCCATTTCTCACTCCGAGACGTTCAACAACCCTAGCCGCTCCTACAGCAGCTTCACGCACTACTTCAGCCATCATCTTTTTTTAAAATTTGATTTCAAATCTTTTTCAATCAATTAACTAACTTTTTGTTTGTTTCTTATCTTTTTCAAAACCACCTAACTACTTTTCCCTCTCTAATTTTCGAAAATATCTCACCCCTTTTTCAAAAACTCTTTTTAATTAACTAATTGTTTCATGTTTTAATTTTAATTACATTTTATCAGAATTTTCGAAAATTACTAACCCCTTTTTCAAAACTATTTTCGAAATATCCCTTCTCTTTTCTTATTCTATTTAATTATTTATTTACTAACACTTCTCTTCACCTCTCTTCATCTAAATATCCGAACCCCCTTCTACATTCTTCTACCCCTTTCTTCTTCTACTAACATAAAGGAATCTCTATACTGTGACATAGAGGATTCCTCTTTCTTTTCTTGTTTTCTCCTCTTTCATATGAGCAGGAACAAGGATAAAGGCACTCTTGTTGAAATTGATCCAGAACCTGAAAGGACTCTGAAGAGAAAATTAAGAGAAGCTAAGTTACAACAATCCAGAAACAACCTTTCAGAAATTTTCGAACAAGAGAAGGAGATGGCAGCCGAAAATAATAATAATGCAAGGAGAATGCTTGGTGACTTCACAAAGCCAACGTCCAAGTTTGATGGAAGAAGCATCTCCATTCCTGCCATTGGAGCCAATAATTTTGAGCTTAAGCCTCAACTAGTTGCTTTAATGCAACAAAACTGCAAGTTTTATGGACTTCCATCTGAAGATCCTTATCAGTTTTTAACTGAGTTCTTGCAGATCTGTGAGACTGTAAAGACGAATGGAGTTGATCCTGAAGTCTACAGACTCATGCTTTTCCCCTTTGCTGTAAGAGACAGAGCTAGAATATGGTTGGATTCACAACCCAAGGATAGCCTGGACTCCTGGGATAAGCTGGTCACTGCTTTCTTGGATAAATTCTTTCCTCCTCAAAAGCTGAGCAAGCTGAGAGTGGATGTTCAAACCTTCAAACAAAAAGATGGTGAATCCCTCTATGAAGCTTGGGAAAGATACAAGCAACTGACCAAAAGATGTCCATCTGACATGTTTTCAGAATGGACCATATTAGATATATTCTATTATGGCCTCTCTGAATTTTTGAAAATGTCATCGGACCATTCTGCAGGTGGATCTATTCACCTGAAGAAAATGCCTGAAGAGGCTCAAGAACTCATTGACATGGTTGCAAACAACCAATTCATGTACACTTCTGAGAGGAATTCTGTGAATAATGGGATACCTCAGAAGAAAGGAGTTCTTGAAATTGATGCTCTGAATGCCGTATTGGCTCAGAACAAAGTGTTGACTCAACAGGTCAACATGATCTCTCAAAATCTGAATGGATGGCAACATGCATCCAACAGTACGAGAGAGGCAGTTTCTGAAGAAGCTTATGATCCTGAGAACCCTGCCATGGCAGAGATTAATTACATGGGTGAACCTTATGGAAACACCTATAACCCATCATGGAGAAATCATCCAAATTTCTCATGGAAGGATCAACAAAAGCCTCAACAAGGCTTTAACAATGGTGGACGCAATAGGCTGGGCAATAGCAAGCCATATCCATCATCTTCTCAGCAACAGACAGAGAATTCTGAACAAAACACTTCTAATTTAGCCAATATAGTCTCTGATCTGTCAAAGGCCACTTTCAGTTTCATGAGTGAAACAAGATCCTCCATTAGAAATCTGGAGGCACAAGTGGGCCAGCTGAGTAAGAAAGTCAGTGAAACTCCTCCCAGTACTCTCCCAAGCAATACAGAAGAGAACCCAAAAGGAAAGTGCAAGGCCATTGATATACTCAACATGGCTGAATGCACAAGGGAGGAGGAGGACGAAAATCCTAGTGAGGAAGACCTCCTGGGACGCCCCTCAAGCAAAAAGGAGTCTCCTATTAAGGATCCAAAGGAATCTGAGGCTCATATAGAGACCATAGAGATTCCATTAAATCTCCTTCTGCCATTCATGAGCTCTGAAGACTATTCTTCCTCTGAAGAGGATGAAGATGTGACTGGAGAGCAAGTTGCTCAATATTTAGGAGCTATCATGAAGCTGAATGCCAAGTTATTTGGTAATGAGACTTGGGAAAGTGAACCTCCCTTGCTCATTAGTGAATTAGATACTTGGATTCAGAAAATTTTACCTCAAAAGAGACAAGATCCTGGCAAGTTCTTAATACCTTGTACCATAGGCACCATGAGCTTTGAAAAAGCTCTGTGTGATCTAGGGTCAGGGATAAATCTTATGCCACTCTTTGTAATGGAGAAGCTGGGGATCATTGAGGTACAACCTGCCTTGTTCTCATTACAATTGGCAGACAAGTCATTGAGACAAGCTTATGGGTTAGTAGAGGACGTGCTAGTAAAGGTTGAAGGCCTTTACATCCCTGCTGATTTCATAATCTTAGACACTAGGAAGGAAGATGATGAATGCATCATCCTTGGAAGACCTTTCCTAGCCACAGCAGAAGTTGTGATAGATGTCAACAGAGGTGAATTAGTCCTTCAATTGAATGGGGACTACCTTGTGTTTAAGGCACATGGCCATCCCTCTGTGACAAAAGAGAGTAAGCATGAAGAGCTTCTCTCAGTTCAGAGTCAAGAAGAGCCCCCACAGTCAAACTCTAAGTTTGGTGTTGGGAGGCCACAACCAAACTCTAAGTTTGGTGTTAAGATCCCATATCCAAACTCTAAGTTTGGTGTTGGCAACTATACAACATTGACTTGATCACCTTGTGGCTCCATGAGAGCCACTGTCAAGCTATTGACATTAAAGAAGCGCTTGTTGGGAGGCAACCCAATTTTATTTATCTAATTTTTATTTTATTGTTATTTTGTGTTTTATTAGGTACATGATCATGAGGAGTCACGAAAAAATCATAAAAATAAAAAACAGAATCAAAAACAGCAGAAGAAAAAAAAATCACACCCTGGAGGACGCACAGGCTGGCGTTCAACGCCAGTAAGATGCATCTGGCCGGCGTTCAACGCCAGAACAGAGCACCATTCTGGCGCTGAACGCCAGAAACAAGCAACATTCTGGCGCTGAACGCCAGGAATGTGCCTAGAGAAGGAAAGCTGGCGCTGAACGCCAGTAACAAGCATGAAACTGGCGTTCAACGCCATAAACATGCTTTACATGGGCGTTGAACGCCCAGAACGTGCACCAATGGGCGTTTAAACGCCAGAATGGTGTGCCAAGGCATTTTACATGCCTATTTGGTGCAGGGATGGAATCCCTTGACACCTCAGATCCTGTGGACCCCACAGGATCACCTCAGGATCTGTGGACCCCACAGGATCCCCACCTACCATATTCCCACCTTACCTCCTAATCCTAGTTTTGTGATTACTCTTCCCCATGTCACACTTCCCAACAACTTTCACCAATCACCTCAATTCATCTTCCCAATCAACCCATTCACCACTCACATCCATTCACTCTTCCCCATAAACCCCACCTACCTTCAAAAATTCAAAAACATTTTCCCACCCATTCCCACCCTCAATGGCCGAATACACACTACCCCCTCTCCCTATAAATACCCTTCCATTCTACTTCATTTTCACACAACACAAACCCCTCTTCTCCCACTTAGCCGAACCTACATCTCTCCCTCTCTACCATATTCTCTTCTTCTTCTTCTTCTCTTCTTTCTTCTATTGCTCGAAGGCGAGCAATATTTTAAGTTTGGTGTGGTAAAAGCATAAGCTTTTTTTGTTTTTCCATTACCATCAACGGCACCTAAGGCCGGAGTATCCTCTAGAAAAGGAAAAGGGAAGACAAAAGCTTCCACCTCCGAGTCATGGGAGATGGAAAGATTCATCTCTAAGAGCCATCAAGACCACTTCTATGATGTTGTGGCAAAGAAGAAGGTGATCCCCGAGGTCCCTTTCAAGCTCAAAAAGAATGAGTATCCGGAAATCCGACATGAAATCCGAAGAAGAGGTTGGGAAGTCCTAACCAACCCCATGCAACAAGTCGGAATCTTAATGGTTCAAGAGTTCTATGCCAATGCATGGATCACTAGGAACCATGATCAAAGTATGAACCCGAGTCCAAAGAATTATCTCACAATGGTTCGGGGGAAATACTTAGATTTTAGTCCGGAAAATGTGAGGTTGGCGTTTCACTTGCCCATGATGCAAGAAGATGAACGCCCCTACACTAGAAGGGTCAACTTTAATCAAAGGTTGGACCAAGTCCTTATGGACATATGTGTGGAAGGAGCTCAGTGGAAGAGAGACTCCAAAGGCAAGCCAGTCCAACTAAGAAGACTGGACCTCAAGCCTGTGGCTAGAGGATGGTTGGAGTTCATTCAACGCTCCATCATTCCTACTAGCAACCGATCTGAAGTTACTGTGGATCGGGCCATCATGATTCATGGCATCATGATTGGAGAGGAAGTAGAAGTTCATGAGGTCATCTCCAATGAAATCTACAAAATAGCCGACAAGCCCTCCAATATAGCACGGCTAGCTTTCCCTCACCTTATTTGCCATCTATGTTACTCAGCTGGAGTTATCATAGAAGGAGACATCCTCATTGAAGAGGATAAGCCCATCACCAAGAAAAGGATGGAGCAAGCAAGAGAGACCCCTCACGGTTCTCAAGAGATGCATGAGGAAGCTCATCATCAAGAAATCCCTAAGATGCCTCAAGGGATGCACTTTCCTCCCAACAACTATTGGGAGCAACTCAACACCTCCTTAGAAGATTTGAGCCACAATGTGGAACAATTAAGGGTGGAACATCATGAGCACTCCATCATTCTCCAAGAAATAAGAGAAGATCAAAGAGCAATGAGGGAGGAGCAACAAAGGCAAGGAAGGGACATAGAAGAACTTAAGAACATCATTGGTCCTTCAAGAAGAAGACGCCACTAAAGGTGGATTCATTCCTTGTTCTTTATTTCTTTCTGTTTTCGGTTTTTAATGTTGTGTTTATCTATGTTTTGTGTCTTTATTTCATGATCATTAGTATGTAGTAACCATGTCTTAAAGCTATGAATAAATTCCATTAATCCTTCACCTCTCTTAAATGAAAAATGTTTTAATTCAAAAAAACAAGAAGTACATGAATTTCGAATTTATCCTTGAATTTAATTTAATTATATTGATGTGGTGACAATACTTTTTGTTTTCTGAATGAATGCTTAAATAGTGCATATTTTTGATCTTGTTGTTTATGAATGTTAAAACTATTGGCTCTTGAAAGAATGATGAACAAAGAGAAATGTTATTGATGATCTGAAAAATCATGAAATTGATTCTTGAAGCAAGAAAAAGCAGTGAACAAGAAGAAGCTTGCGAAAAAAAATAGAAAGAAAAAGAAAAAAAGCAAGCAGAAAAAGCCAATAGCCCTTAAAACCAAAAGGCAAGGGTAAAAAGGATCCAAGGCTTTGAGCATCAATGGATAGGAGGGCCCAAGGAAATAAAATCCAGGCCTAAGCGGCTAAATCAAGCTGTCCCTAACCATGTGCTTGTGTCATGAAGGTCCAAGTGAAAAGCTTGAGACTGAGTGGTTAAAGTCGTGATCCAAAGCAAAAAGAGTGTGCTTAAGAGCTCTGGACACCACTAACTGGGGACTCTAGCAAAGCTGAGTCACAATCTGAAAAGGTTCACCCAGTTATGTGTCTGTGGCATTTATGTATCCGGTGGTAATAGTGGAAAACAAACTGCTTAAGGCCACGGCCAAGACTCATAAGTAGCTGTGTTCAAGAATCAACATACTTAACTAGGAGAATCAATAACACTATCCAAAATTCTAAGTTCCTAGAGAAGCCAATCATTCTAAACTTCAAAGGAAAAAGTGAGATGCCAAAACTGTTCAGAAGCAAAAAGCTACAAGTCCCGCTCATCTAATTATAATTAATATTCATTGATATTCTGGAATTTATAGTATATTCTCTTCTTTTTATCCTAATTGATTTTCAGTTTCTTGGGGACAAGCAACAATTTAAGTTTGGTGTTGTGATGAGCGGAAAATTTATACGCTTTTTGGCATTGTTTTTAGGTAGTTTTTAGTAAGTTCAGGCTACTTTTAGGGACGTTTTCATTAGTTTTTATGTTAAATTCACATTTCTGGACTTTACTATAAGTTTGTGTGTTTTTTCTGTGATTTCAGGTAATTTCTAGCTGAACTTGAGGGACTTGAGCAAAACTCTGAAAAAGGCTGACAAAAGGACTGCTGATGCTGTTGGAATCTGACCTCCCTGCACTCGAAATAGATTTTTTGGAGCTACAGAACTCCAATTGGCGCGCTCTTAACGGCGTTGGAAAGTAGACATCCAGGGCTTTCCAGCAATATATAATAGTCCTTACTTTATTTGGAAATTAATGACGTAACTTGACGTTGAACGCCAAGTACATGCTGCTGTCTGAAGTTAAACGCCAGAAAAACGTCATGATTCGGAGTTGAACGCCCAAAACACGTCATAACTTGGAGTTCAACTCCAAGAGAAGCCTCAGCTCGTGGATAGATCAAGCTCAGCCTAAACATACACCAAGTGGGCCCCGGAAGTGGATTTATGCATCAATTACTTACTCATGTAAACCCTAGGAGCTAGTTTATTATAAATAGAACATTTAACTATTGTATTAGACATCTCTGGACGCCTAGTCCTTAGACCATGGGGGTTGGCCATTCGGCCATGCCTGAACCTTTCACTTATGTATTTTTAACGGTGGAGTTTCTGCACACCATAGATTAAGGGTGTGGAGCTCTGCTGTACCTCAAGTTTCAATACAATTACTATTACTTTCTATTCAATTCTCTTTTATTCTTATTCCAAGATATACGTTGCACAACACTTTGAAGAATGTGATGATCCGTGACACTCATCATCATTCTCACTTATGAACGCGCGTGATTGACAACCACTTCCGTTCTACTTTAGGCCGGGCGCATATCTCTTAGATTCTCCAACAGAATCTTCGTGGTATAAGCTAGATAGATGGCGGCATTCATGGGGATCCGGAAAGTCTAACCTTGTCTGTGGTATTCCGAGTAGGATCCCGGGAATCCGGAAAGTCTAACCTTGTCTGTGGTATTCCGAGTAGGATTCCGGTATTGAATGACTGTGACGAGCTTCAAACTCCTGAAGGCTGGGCATTAGTGACAGACGCAAAAGAATCAATGGATTCTACTCCAACCTGATTGAGAACCGACAGATGATTAGCCGTGCTATGACAGAGCATTTGGACCATTTTCACTGAGAGGATGGGATGTAGCTATCAACAATGGTGATGCCTCCAGACGATTAGCCATTGATGATGGCGATGCCCTACATACAGCTTGCCATGGAAAGGAGTAAGAAGGATTGGAAGAGAGAGTAGTGAAGTAGAGTTTCAAGAGGAGCACAGCATCTCCATACGCTTATCTGAAATTCCCACTCTTGATTTACATAAGTATTTCTATCCTTTTTATTTTCTTTTTATTATTAATTTTCGAAATCCATAAACCAATTTAATCTGCCTAACTGAGATTTACAAGGTGACCATAGCTTGCTTCATACCAACAATATCTGTGGGATCGACCCTTACTCACGTAAGGTATTACTTGGATGACCCAGTACACTTGCTGGTTAAGTTGAACGGAGTTGTGGAAAGAAAGTGCTGAGTTAGTTTTTTGGCACAAGCCAAAGAGCCATTATTGCTGATCACAATTTTGTCCACCAAAACTCCACCGTTGAAAATACATAAGTGATGAAGGTTCAGGCATGGCCGAATGGCCAGCCCCCTGAATGATCAAAAGACCGAATGGCCAAAAGATGACTAATACACTAGTAAAAAGTCCTATTTATAATAAACTAGCTACTAGGGTTTACAGAAGTAAGTAATTGATGCATAAATCCACTTCCAGGGCCCACTTGGTGTATGTTTGGGCTGAGCTTGATCTATCCACGAGCTGAGGCTTCTTTTGGAGTTGAACGCCAAGTTGTAACGTGTTTTGGGCGTTCAACTCTGGGTCGTGACGTGTTTCTGGCGTTTGACTCTAGACAGCAACATGGAACTGGCGTTGAGCGCCAGTTTACGTCGTCAATTCCCGAATAAAGTATGGACTATTATATATTTCTGGAAAGCTCTGGATGTCTAATTTCCAATGCCGTTGAGAGCGCGCCATTTGGAGTTCTGTAACTCCAGAAAATCTATTTTGAGTACAGGGAGGTCAGAATCCAACAGCATCAATAGTCCTTTGTCAGCCTTACTTTTAGAGTTTTGCTCAGGTCCCTCAATTTCAGCCAGAATTTACCTGAAATCATAGAAAATCACACAAACTCCTAGTAAAGTCCAGAAATGTGAATTTAACATAAAAACTAATGAAAACATCCCTAAAAGTAACTAGATCATACTAAAAATTACCTAAAAATAATGCCAAAAAGCGTATAAATTATCCGCTCATCACAACACCAAACTTAAATTGTTGCTTGTCCCCAAGCAACTGAAAATCAAATAGGATAAAAAGAAGAGAATATACTATAAATTCCAAAATATCAATGAATATTAATTCTAATTAGATGAGCGGGACTTGTAGCTTTTTGCTTCTGAACAGTTTTGGCATCTCACTTTTTCCCTTGAAGTTTAGAGTGATTGGCATCTCTAGGAACTCAGAGTTCAGATAGTGTTATTGATTTTCCTAGTTAAGTATGTTGATTCTTGAACACAGCTACTTTTATGAGTCTTGGCCGTGGCCCTAAGCACTTTGTTTTCCAGTATTACCACCAGATACATAAATGCCACAGACACATAACTGGGTGAACCTTTTCAGATTATGACTTAGCTTTGCTAAAGTCCCCAGTTAGAGGTGTCCAGAGCTCTTAAGCACACTCTTTTTGCTTTGGATCACGACTTTAACCACTCAGTCTCAAGCTTTTCACTTGGACCTGCATGCCACAAGCACATGGTTAGGGACAGCTTGAATTAGCCGCTTAGGCCTGGATTTTATTTCCTTGGGCCCTCCTATCCATTGATGCTCAAAGCCTTGGATCCTTTTTACCCTTGCCTTTGGTTTTAAGGGCTATTGGCTTTTTCTGCTTGCTTTTTCTTTCTTTCTTTCTATTTTTTTCGCCAATTATTTTTTTATTTTTTTTTCGCCATTCACTGCTTTTTCTTGCTTCAAGAATCAAATTTATGATTTTTCAGATTGTCAATAACATTTCTCTTTGTTCATCATTCTTTCAAGAGCCAACAATTTTAACATTCATAAACAACAAGATCAAAATTTATGCACTGTTCAAGCATTCATTCAGAAAACAAAAAGTATTGTCACCACATCAATATAATTAAACTAAATTCAAGGATAAATTCGAAATTCATGTACTTCTTGTTCTTTTGAATTAAAAACATTTTTCATTTAAGAGAGGTGAAGGATTCATAGAATTATTCATAGCCTTAAGACATAGTTACTAAATAATAATAATCATGTAATAAAGACATAAACATAGATAAATATATAACATATATAAAAAACGAAAAGCAGAAAAAAATTTAAGAACAAGGAACGAGTCCACCTTAGTGAGAGTGGTGCCTTCTTGAAGGACCATTGATGCTTTTTGGGCTCCTTTATGTCTCTTCCTTGCCTCTGTTGCTTGATCCCTAGTGATTTTAGTGCTCTTATCTTTATTTGCTCCCAATAGTTGTGTGGAGGATAATTTATCCCCTTAGGTATCTCAAGGATCTCTTCATTTGTAGTCAAATATTCTACCACTGAGCTATAAACCCTTTAGATGAGTCTTTCCAGCTCCCATGACTCGGAGGTGGAAGCTTATTGTCTTCCCTTTTCTCTTTTTTTTTCTTTTTTTTTTTTTTTGAGGTTTCTCTGAATTGTTGATTTTTAGTTTCTCTTGACTTCCTCTTCAGATTCCTTTCAGGTTCAGGATCTGCTTCAATAAGAATGTTCTTGTCCTTGCTCCTGCTCATATGAAAAAGAAGAGAACAGAAAATAATAATAGGGATCCTCTTTGTCCAGATATAGAGGTTCCTTTATGTGAGTAGAAAAGAAGAAGAATAAGAAGGAGAAGAAGGAAATTCGAACTCAGAGAGAAGGGGGTTCGAATTTTAGGATGAAGAGAAGTCTTAGTAAATAAATAAAATAAATATAAAGAGATGAGGGGGAGAGAAATTCAAAAATAATTTTGAAAAATGGGTTAGTAATTTCGAAAATTAAAGGAAGAAATAAAATTAAAATTAAAATTTGAAACAATTAGTTAATTAAAAAGAATTTTGAAAAAGAGGTGAGATATTTTCAAAAATTGAAGAGGGAAAAGTAGTTAGCTGGTTTTGAAAAAGATAAAAGATAAAACAAACAAATAAATCAATTAGTTAGTTGAAAAATATTTGAAAATTAATTTTGAAAAGATAAGGAGTTAGAAAAGATTTTTGAAATTAAAGTTTGAAAAAGATATGATTAAAAAAGATATGATTTTGGAAAGATAAGATTTGAAAATATATTTTTGAAAAGATATGATTTTAAAAGATATGGTTTTAAAAAGATATGATTGAAATTTGTTTTGAAAAAGATTTGAATTTTAAAATCACAATTAATGACTTGACTCACAAGAAATCACAAGATATGATTCTAGAACTTAAAATTTGAATCTTTCTTAACAAGAAAGTAACAAACTTGAAATTTTTGAATCAAAACATTAATTTTTGATGCAATTTTCGAAAATATGATGTAAAGATAAGAAAAATATTTTGAAAATTTTTTGAAAAAGATTTTTGAAATTTTCGAATATGAAAAAAAATGGAAAAGATATGATTTTTGAAAAAGATTTTAAAAAGATAAGATTTAAAAAGATAAGATATTTTTTATTTTTTGATTTTTTTTTTGAATTTTTTTATGATGAGAGAGAAAAATACTGAAAATACTCAATGCATGAAAATTTTGGATCAAAACACATGATGCATGCAAGAACACTATGAATGTCAAGATGAACACCAATAACACTTTGAAGATCATGATGAACATCAAGAATATATTTTTGAAAAATTTTCAATGTAAAGAAAACATGCAAGACACCAAACTTAGAAATTTTTCATGTTTAGACTCTGTGAATGCAAGAATGCATATGAAAAACACCATACAACACAAAACAAGAAAATATGAAGATCAAACAAGAGAACAACTTATGAAGATCAAACACAGAACAACTTGAAGATCATGAAGAACACCATGAATGCATTAATTTTTCGAAAATTTTATGCAAGAAAAAGATGAACATACAATTGACACCAAACTTATGACTTGACACAAGACTCAAACAAGTAACACAAAATATTTTTTATTTTTATGATTTTCTAATTTTTTTTGTATTTTATTTGATTTTTTTCAAAAAACATATAAGAAAAAGAAAATAAGAAATTCAAAATTTTTAATAAGGATTCCAGGAATCTTCGCAATGTTAGTCTAAAGCTCCGGTCCAGGAATTAGACATGGCTTAATAGCCAGCCAAGCTTTCAATGAAAGCTCCAGTCCAAAACACTAGACATGGCCAATGGCCAGCCAAGCTTTAGCATACAGCTAATATTCAAATTAGTTTGCCTCTATGAAGATGGTTTTGAAGCCTCAGTCCAAAAGAATTTAGACATGGCTTTACAGCCAGCCAAGCTTCAACATGCTTCATGAAACTCTAGAATCCATTCTTAAAAATTCTGAAGAACAGGATAAGTAATATAATTTTTTTCGAAATTTAAGAATAATAATAAAAATAAAATAAAATAAAATTACCCAATCTGAGCAACAAGATGAGCCGTCAGTTGTCCATACTCGAACAATCCCCGGCAACGGTGCCAAAAACTTGGTGCACAAAATTGTGATTCATATGTTATTGCATTTTGTAAAATTCATTGCATTTTCTTTCCCTGGCAATGGCGCCAAAAACTTGGTGTCAATGCCATTGTTCACAACTTCGCACAACTAACCAGCAAGTGCAATGGGTCGTCCAAGTAATACCTTACGTGAGTAAGGGTCGATCCCACGGAGATTGTTGGTATGAAGCAAGCTATGGTCATCTTGTAAATCTCAGTCAGGCTTATCCATGTGGTTATGGGAGATTAGATAATTAAAAGATGAATAAAATAGGATAGAAATACTTATGTAAATTAATGGTGGGAATTTCAGATAACTGCATGGAGATGAATTGTCCCTTTTGGATCTCTGCTTTCCTACTGCCTTCCTTCAATCCTTCTTACTCCTTTCCATGGCAAGCTGTATGTAGGGCATCACCGTTGTCAATGGCTACATCCCATCCTCTCAGTGAAAAAGGTCCAAATGCTCTGTCACAGCACGGCTAATCATCTGTCGGTTCTCAATCAAGTTGGAATAGAATTCCTTGATTCTTTTGCGTCTGTCACTAACGCCCAGCCTTCAGGAGTTTGAAGCTCGTCACAGTCATTCAATCCCAGAATCCTACTCGGAATACCACAGACAAGGTTTAGACTTTCCGGATTCTCATGAATGCCGCCATCAATTCTAGCTTATACCACGAAGATTCTAATTAAGGAATCCAAGAGATATGCGCCCGGTCTAAGGTAAAACGGAAGTGGTTGTAAGTCACGCACGTTCATAGGTGAGAATGATGATGAGTGTCACGGATCATCACATTCGTCAAGTTGAAGTGCAACGAATATCTTAGAATAGGAATAAAGAGAATTGAATAGAAAATAGTAGTAATTGCATTAAAACTTGAGGTACAGCAGAGCTCCACACCCTTAATCTATGGTGTGTAGAAACTCCACCGTTGAAAATACATAAGTGATGAAGGTTCAGGCATGGCCGAATGGCCAGCCCCCTGAATGATCAAAAGACCGAATGGCCAAAAGATGACTAATACACTAGTAAAAAGTCCTATTTATAATAAACTAGCTACTAGGGTTTACAGAAGTAAGTAATTGATGCATAAATCCACTTCCAGGGCCCACTTGGTGTATGTTTGGGATGAACTTGATCTATCCACGAGCTGAGGCTTCTTTTGGAGTTGAACGCCAAGTTGTAACGTGTTTTGGGCGTTCAACTCTGGGTCGTGACGTGTTTCTGGCGTTTGACTCCAGACAGCAACATGGAACTGGCGTTGAGCGCCAGTTTACATCATCAATTCCCGAATAAAGTATGGACTATTATATATTGCTGGAAAGCTCTGGATGTCTACTTTCCAACGCCGTTGAGAGCGCGCCATTTGAAGTTCTGTAACTCCAGAAAATCCATTTTGAGTGCAGGGAGGTCAGAATCCAACAGCATCAACAGTCCTTTGTCAGCCTTGCTTTTAGAGTTTTGCTCAGGTCCCTCAATTTCAGCCAGAATTTACCTGAAATCATAGAAAAACACACAAACTTCTAGTAAAGTCCAGAAATGTGAATTTAACATAAAAACTAATGAAAACATCCCTAAAAGTAACTAGATCATACTAAAAATTACCTAAAAACAATGCCAAAAAGCGTATAAATTATCCGCTCATCACAAACCGAGCTTTGTGATAATAGATGCAGGTATTAGGTTGATACTTGCCCTAAGATCACATAGAGCTTTCTTGGTACAATTACCCTCTAATGTGCATGGTATCATAAAGCTCCTGGATCTTTAAGCTTCTCAGGTAAGCTTTTCAGAATGACTGCACTGCATTCTTCAGTGAGGTAAACTTTTTCAGTTTCCCTCCAATCCTTCTTATGACTTAAGATCTCTTTCATGAACTTAGCATAAGAGGGTATTTGCTCAAGTGCTTCTGCAAACGGAATCTTTATTTCAAGAGTCCTGAGATAGTCTGCAAAGCGGGCAAATTGCTTATCCTGTTCCGCTTGGCGGAGTTTTTGAGGATAAGGCATTTTGGCTTTGTATTCCTCAACCTTAGTTGCTGCAGGTTTATTACCTACAGAAGTGGGTTGGGAAGCCTTTTTAGAAGGGTTGTTATCAGCACTTGTATGTGACTGATCCCCCACTGGCGTTTGAATGCCAAGGGTGGAAGCTGGAGTGGCATTAGACGCCAACTCCTTATCCGTTCCTGGCATCTGAACGCCAGAACTGTGCTCCCTTTGGGCGTTCAATGCCAAATCCTTGCTTGTTTCTGGCGTTGAACGCCAGGAATGAGCATGGTTTGGGCGTTCAGCGCCAGCATTATTCCTCTCTGGGCTCTGGTTGTCCTCAGAGGGATTTTGAGTAGCCATTTGTTCATTTCTTGGCTTCCTGCTGCTTTGAAGTGAGGTATTTAATGTTTTCCCACTTCTTAATTGAACTGCTTGGCATTCTTTTGTTATTTGTTTTGACAGTTGCTTTTCTATTTGCTTTAACTGTACTTCCATATTCCTGTTAGCCATTCTTGTTTCTTGTAGTATTTCCTTGAATTCGGCTAGCTGCTGGGTTAGAAAGTCTAATTGCTGATTGAATTCATTAGCCTGATCCACAGGACTGAGTTCAGCAGTTACTGTTTTAGCTTCTTCTTTCATGGAAGATTCACTGCTTAGGTACAGATGCTGATTTCTGGCAACTGTATCAATAAGCTCTTGAGCTTCTTCAATTGTTTTTCTCATATGTATAGATCCACCAGCTGAGTGGTCTAGAGAAATCTGAGCTTTTTTCTGTAAGCCCATAGTAGAAGATGTCTAATTGCACCCACTCTGAAAACATTTCAGAGGGGCATTTTCTTAGCATCTCTCTGTATCTCTCCCAGGCATCATAAAGGGATTCATTATCTCCTTGTTTGAAGCCTTGGATGCTTAGCCTTAGCTGTGTCATCCGTTTTGGAGGGAAATAGTGATTCAGAAATTGTTCTGATAGCTGTTTCCATGTTTTTATGCTGTTCTTAGGCTGGTTATTTAATCACCTCTTAGCTTGATCTTTTACAGCAAATGAAAACAGTAATAATCTGTAGACATCCTGATCTACTTCCTTATCATGTACTGTGTCAGCAATTTGTAAAAATTGTGCCAGAAACTCTGTAGGTTCTTCCTGTGGAAGACCGAAATACTGGCAGTTTTGCTGCACCATGATAATGAGCTGAGGATTCAACTCAAAGCTACTAACTCCAATGGAGGGTATACAGATACTACTCCCATATGAAGCAGTAGTGGGGTTAGCATATGACCCCAAAGTCCTCCTAGACTGTTCATTTCCACTTAATTCCATGATGGAACAAGGGAGATGATATGTATGTTGATATTATTTATTTTATAAAAATAAAATAAAAATGGAATAAATAAAAACGAAATAAATAAAATAAAAAAAGAAATTAAAAATATTTTGTGAAGATTCTCGAAAAAATTTTGAAATTGAAATCTGGAATTTTTAAATAAAAATTTTGAAATTATAGTTTAAAATTAGTTAGAAAAGATTTTTTTTTTTTTGAATTTTGAATTTTATGATGAAAGAGAAAAACACACAAAAGACACAAGACTTAAAATTTTTAGATCTAATGCTCCTTATTTTCGAAAATTTTGGAGGGAAAACACCAAGGAACACCAAACTTAAAAATTTTAAGATCAAGACACAAGAAAAACTCAAGAACACCTTGAAGATTCACAAGAACACCAAGAACAAAAGAAAGAACACCAAACTTAAAATTTTTAGAAAACCAAGATAAATTTTCAAAAATTAAAGAAAAATCAACAAGAAAACACCAAACTTAAAGTTTGGCACAAGATTAAATCAAGCAAAATTATTTTTTAAAAAAAAGATTTTCAAAAGAACTGGTGCCCACTCATCAAGAATATAAACCAATGCTCTAGCCAATTGGGCAGTAAATGTAACACTTGTTTTGAAGATGTACTATTTTTATGGATAAAATAAAAAAAATTTGAAAACTAATGTTTTGAAAAAATTACAAGAAAAACATGAAAACACAGAGAACAAGAAAAATCACAGATCAAACAAGAAAAATTGACAAGAACAATTTGAAGATCAAGGAAGAGCAAAGAACACTAATACGAAAATTTTAAAGAAAAATATAAAATATGCAATTGACACCAAACTTAGAACAAGACACTAAACTCACGAAAAAATTAAAAATTGATAAAGAAAAATAAAATTTTTGAAAATTTTTTGAAAAGGGACTAAAGGAGGACTCAGAATTTAATGACTCTATAACAACAAAAATAAATTATTCCTAATCTAAGCAACAAAATAAACCTTTAGTTGTTCAAACTCGAATAATCCCCGGCAACGGCGCCAAAAACTTGGTGCACGAATTTGCAATCCGTACAACTAACAAGCAAGTGCACTGGGTCGTCCAAGTAATACCTTACGTGAGTAAAGGTCGATCCCACGGAGATTATTGGTTTGAAGCAAGCTATGTTTATTTTATTAATCGTAGTCAGGATGTCAATAAGGTTATTTGGATTTAATTGTAAGAAGTAAAAGTGTTTGGAATAAGGAATTGTTACTGTATTAATGGAGAATATGTTGGAGTTTTGGAGATGCTTTGTCCTCTGAATTTCTGCAATGTAATATTCAACTCAATTGTTTGTAAAGTTCCATCCATGGCAAGCTGTATGTAGGGTGTCACCATCGTCAGTGGCTACTTCCCATCCTCTCAGTGAAAACGGTCCAGATGCTCTGTCACAACATGGCTAATAAGTTGTTGGTTCTCGATCATGTTGGAATAGGATCCATTGATCCTTTTGCGTTTGTCATCACGCCCAGCAATCGCGAGTTTGAAGCTCGTCAAAGCCATTCAATCCTTGAATCCTACTCGGAATACCACAGACAAGGTTTAGACTTTTCGGATCCTCAAGAGTGGCCGCCATCAGTTCTAGCTTATACCACGAAGATTCTGATTAAGGAAGCTAAGAGATGCTCATTCAATCTGATGTAGAACGAAGGTGTTCGTCAGGCACACGTTCATGGATTGAGGAAGGTGATGAGTGTCACGGATCATCACCTCCTTCACAATTAAGCGCGAATGAACATCTTAGATAGGAACACACACACGTTTGAATGAAATAGAAACAATCGTATTAATTCATTGAGACGCTGCAGAGCTCCTCACCCCCAACAATGGAATTTAGAGACTCATGCCATCAAAGTGTATAAATTTTAGATCTGAAAATGTCATGAGGTTCAAAATAAGTCTCTAAAAGTTGTTTAAATAGTAAACTAATAACCTAGGTTTACAGAAAATGAGTAAACTATGATAGATAGTGCAGAAATCTACTTCTGGGGCCCACTTGGTGTGTGCTGGGGCTGAGACTTAAGCTTCTCACGTGCCTGGGCTGTTTTGGGCATTCAACGTCAGGTTGTGACGTGTTTTGGGCGTTGAACTCCAACTTGTAACCTGTTTCTGGCGCTGGACGCCAGACAACAGCATGATACTGGCGTTGAATGCCAGTTTATGTCATCTATCTTTGCGCAAAGTATGGACTATTATATATTTCTGGAAAGCCCTGGATGTCTACTTTCCAATGCCGTTGAGAGCGCGCCAATTGGACTCCAGTAGCTCCAGAAAATCCATTTCGAGTGCAGGGAGGTCAGAATCCAACAGCATCAGCAGTCCTTTTTCAGCCTAAATCAGATTTTTGTTCAGCTCCCTCAATTTCAGCCAGAAATTACCTGAAATCACAGAAATATGATTTTTGCTTAAAAACTAATAAAATTCTTTTAAAAACTAATTAAAACATACTAAAATCTACATGAATTTACCCCCAAAAAACGTATAAAATATCTGCTCATCACATGTCTTTATCTTTCCTTTAAAAAAAAAAAATTCGCCGCACGACGCGATTGCACCAGCGACGCGTCCGCGTGGCAGGGGGAGTAAAGAAAAATAAAAATGAACAGAAAGTTACGCAGGAACAGCGCTGGAGTCGTGCCAAAGGCACAAATTATCCCACGCGACCGCGTCGCATGGAAATCATGGCCTCCCACGCGACCGCGTGCTCCACGCGGCCGTGTGCCCTGCATTTTCGACGTAAAAGGGTGCACAATGCCATATTGTGCGAGAGTGGTTCTGGATTGGTGCTGGAAGCACAATCCTTGTCACGCGACCGCGTTGCCGACACGGCCGCGTCAATTATTTTCTGACGCACACTCACGCGATCGCGTGACCCACGTGATCGCGTCACCCAATTTTGGCAATTAAAATGAATCGAACAGAGAGTTGTGCTGGAGCGAGGCTGCACTTGCGCCAGCAGCGTAACACGGGTCACGCGACCGCGTGACTGACGCGATTACGTCGTCTTACCTGGCCCGCACCCACACGAACGCGTGCCTTCCGCGGCCGCGTCGCATGCGCCGCACAGCTCAACCCAATAGCCAAATTATCTTATCTTTCTCTCCTCCAAATCCTACTTTTTCTTTTCCCCCCTTCTTTCTTCTTTCTCCCTTCCCCCTTCTACCTCACCTTTCACACTCTCTCTCTCTCCCCTCCATTAACAAGGTTTTACCTTCTTCTCTTTTCCATCATCCTTATTATATTATGTATATATATTATTATTCTTTTTCTTTTCTTTTTCTTTTCAAATAATTCTTTTTCTTTCTTCTTCTTCTTTTCTTTTTACATGGTGTTAGAAACCTTTTGAGTCATTATCTATCATTATATGCTTGTGGATTATTGTAAATTGTTTGACAATTATTTTTCTCCTATTTAAGGGATTGCTTGCATGTTTCTCTTCATATTTTCTATACCCTATTCACCATGCATACTATATGTTTGTGAAAAAGCTCATGTGGCATTATGCACTTCTCTATGTTGCTATACTATTCAATGCTTGCTTTTCACAACTTTCTCTTGTTATTTTATTAATTAGATTTAATTGTCAATACAAACGTGATAGTTTGTTACAAATGGTAATCTAAACTGGACATTGTATGTTTGATATATGCTACTCATGCCTTTGCCTGCATGCCAATAAACCTCTTGCATTCCATTGTCCTACATGCACTTGCTATATTTCCATTAATGTGCTTTTCACATGTAATCCGGACCATGTGTTAATGCCATTTATCTTTATTGTGCATTGACTATCACTTACAATACCCTCTTCCTTGCTCTATCTCTTTGAATTTAATTTCCTTTCTCTTCCCTTCTTTCAGGATGGCCACTAAGAACGGAAAAGAGAAAGCTACTTCCAAACCACCAGCACGAAGAGGAACTAAAAGAGCATTAGTGGCAGAGCCTTCTTCAACCGCAGTCAAGCCCTCAACAAAAAGAGTTACGAGGATAATAAAGGTTGACGACAAGGAGAAAGCCTTTCCAGCAAAGGACACTGCGCGATTTCCCAATCGCTACTGTGAGCAGATGTTCCCTATCCTAGCAGAAAGAAACTATAACAATGAATACCTTCTTATCCTCCCGTCCAATATTGCCATCTTTGTTGAGCCGCAAATTGAGCGAAGACAATGGGGTTTCCTACGGAGACAGCCAAGGCAGGTCAATCTTTCTTGGGTAGTTGAGTTCTACTCCAACTTCTACATACCGACCCTGCAGTCTGTTTATGTCCGGCAGAAGTAAGTCCCCATCACAGAAGAGGCCATTCAGCAAGTTCTGAGTCTTCCCCCTATTCCAGCAGGAATGGACGCTTTTCAAGAAGCCACCCTTCAGCGCCAGAGATACCAATTTGACTGGGACTCCGTTCTCAGAGTCATCGCTTTACCTGGCAGCCGTTGGATCTACGGATACCACCGCAACCGCCCTAAGGGAATCTTGGCTTCTGCACTTACCTTGGAGGCTCGTGTATGGGCACAGATCATGTCCCATTACGTCTTTCCGAGCACTCATAAGTCCTCCTTCACTGCGGACATGGCTATTCTACTATGGTGCATCCTTATAGACCAACCTCTGAATCTCTCAAGACACATCCGGAATGCTATGGAGCATGTACAAATCGCGGGCAACTTACCTTTCCCCGCCTTGGTCTCAAATCTTGTCTCAACAGCCGGAGTCTCCTGCAGAGCTGGGGACACCAAAGCCAGGCTTCCACGGGATGATCAATATGTCCCTAACGGGAAATACCTTAGATTTTCAGCAGCCACTACAAGCCAGCCTACTGAGCCGGTTGAAGATATTCCTTCTTCAACACCACAAGCATCTACCACTGAGAAATTGCTCCAGCAGATACTTGAAAAGTTGGATCGGCATGAACAGAAAGCAAAGATGAGAGAGCGTCGTAACGAGCGCCGATTCAAACACCTCAAGGAGCTACTCAAGGGACGCTTCAGAGACTCAGACACCCCGGACTCCACTTCTTTTACCAGCACCGGGAGCTATGATGGTCCCGACTATGGAGATACTGCCACCAGCCCACCCCTGTTCCTAACAGATGGCACCGAGGACGGTGCAAAGCCTTAAGTGTGGGGAGGTCGGTCAGTACCTGACTTCCGGAGGTAAATTCTCTTCTCTGACACCAATAATTAGGATATTTTAGTTAGATTTTTCTTTCTTTTATAGAATAGAATAAATTGCATAGGTTAGGATAGTTGCATGCATGTTCTACTTGATTGAAAAGACAATAAGTTTCTTTTAAAAATCTATCTTTGGAACAAAATTTCACTAATTTTTCAAAATTTTTATGATAAATCTGCTTGAGTTGTATTTGGAACATGATGTTTGAGCTAAAGAACACACAACCTGTGAAAGATTTGAGCCTTTATGTATGGTTACATTATTTAACCATAATTATTTTATTCTTGTGTGTTTACTTCTCTATGATTGTAATATATATTTTGTTTTATCTTATATGTCCAATATTTATTATATTTACATGCTTGCACATGATTGAGGCCATTATTTGTTTAAACTCACTTATCCAAATCAAGCCTACCCTTTTCAATTACCCTTGTTAACCACTTTGAGCCTTTAAAACCCCATTTGTTCTATATTTTACCACATTACTAACCTTAAGCTGAAAAACAATTGCATATCCCAAATTGAATCTTTGGTTAGCTTAAGATAGAATTGTGTGTGCTAGTTAAGTATGGGAAATTGTGGGAACAAAAGTTGTTAAGGGAATGTGTCATGAAAATTTAAAGGAAATTTGGATACACATTCATGTGAAACTATAAGAATCAAAAATCTATGTGCATTGATAAGCTTTATTTATTTCAATTCAAAAAAAAAGTGATAAACAAATAAATAAGGGGACAAAATTACCCCAATGTTAAATTTAGAATTCAAAGATCAATGCACATATGATAAAATTAAAATACAAGGTTGAAACATGAGTATAGGTTGAAAAAGGGAATTATGGGTAGCTAGGCATGAATTTAAAAGTATATAGAATATATGTATATTAGGTGAGAGCTTAGGTTAATTAAAGATTCAATTTATAAAGCTCACTTAGCCATATATATATACCCTTACCTGCACCTTGGCCCCATTACAACCCTGAAAAGACCTCATGATGTTTGCATTGGTATATTAACTATTGTTGATTGGTTAGGAGAAAAGTTAGAAATATGACTAGAGAAGAGTGATTACCATACACTAGAGATTAGAGCGTACATACATTATTAGTGAGGGTTCAATGCTTGAATTTCATGTTTCCGGCCTTCATAAGCTATCTTCTTGCACTTTTATCGGTTTTATTATGATGATAGAATTAGTGAAATTTGATTTGTAATTGTTTGAAGGGCTTATTACTTTTGATTAAATGGACAATAATCATATAGTATTTATTATATATGTAGGATTGCATTGCATTTCATGAGTTTGCATGTTCATACTTATTTCCTTGTCTCCTTCAATTTAGCATGAGGACATGCTAATGTTTAAGTGTGGGAGGTTGATAAACCACTATTTATAGTTTATAGTGTTTAATTGTGTTTGTCATGATCCTTACCCACTTATTCATCAATTTAGCATGCACTTAGATTCCTTCCTAAATTATTACATGTTTGAAAATTGCTTCCTAGAGACTTAATTATTTAATTTTAATTCTCCTTTATTCCATTCGATGTCGTAATCTGTGTGTCAAGTGTTTCAGGCTTTATAGGGCATGAATGAGACGGAGATTGGAGAGGAAGCTAGCAAAAATGGAAGGAACACAAGAATTTGAGGAGATAACCAGCGAAAAGTGACGCGGTCGCATGGCTCACGCGACCGCGCGAAGGAGCGCAAATCGCGGTGACGCGGCCGCATAGCTTGCGCGGCCGCGCGGATTGGAAAGCACAAGCAACGCGGTAGCTTGGATAACGCAAACGCGTGAAGAGGAAAAGCGCAAGCGATGCGTCCGCATGGACGACGCGATCGCGTGACATGCGCGATCTGCATAATCTGCAGAATCTGAAACCAGCGATTTTGGACCCTATTTCGGCCCAGTTTTCGGCCCGGAACAGTAGACTAGAGTCGGAGAATATGCAGAAACAACGGAGACACATTCATTCAGTAGTTTTATTTTTTCACTCTCTTAGGTTTTCTCTCTATAGCTTTTAGAATTTTAACTTTCAATTGGTCTTAGCATTGGAACATTGAGAAGAGTTATTTCCTCATCAAGACTTCATCACTCTAGTTTGTTCTCTTAACTTGGTTTTATTCTTCCATGTTCTTTGTTATGTTCAATTTTGTCATTCAGATACTTTTATGATTAATTAATGCAAGGATATTTCTTTTTAATTTAATTTCAATTCCATAATCATGTCTCTTTTAATTCCCTTTCATGTGCCATGGATTCTTTATTACAATGCGTGAGTAGTTCATTACTTGATGAGGAATTGATTAAAAGGAACTCTTGAGTTGGAATGATGAAGAAAAAATTTGTAGTTGGGTTAATTGTTGGATTGCTATCCTGTCACCAACGCCAATCCCTTTGAACTAAGTGGGTTGTAACTCGTGGACAGATCTGGCATTCCAACTTGTTTGACTTTCCCTTACCTAGTAAGGGATAACCAAACAGAGTAACCATTAATTATAATCAATCTTAAAAATCATTCCATCAATGATAGATTCTAACCAATCAATTCCCAGTCAAGGCTTTTTTATTATTTAAAATTCCTCACTTAAATCCCAATTTACTTAGCTCAACTTTTTGGAATATCTGATTAATAAAACACACTTTTTTGCAACTCGTTGGAAGACGACCTGGGACTTAAAACTCCCAGTAATTTTAATTTAAACTTTCTGTGACATATTTCTAAATTGATAGGCAGATTTTTGGTGAGTTAAGAACTATACTTGCAACGTAACCATTTTAATAAATTTTAATTCACCAGCTTCTGCACTCCATCAACCATCATAGAAGATACCTATGATGCTCCATTCTGAAAGCATGTTAGAAGGACACCTTCTAATCAATTGCTTGTATCTTTCCCAAGCTTCATAGAGGGATTCACCTTCCTTTTGTTTAAAGGTTTGAACTTCCACTCTAAGCTTACTCATCTTTTGAGGTGGAAGAAATTTAGCTAAGAAGGCATTGACCAGCTTTTCCCAAGAGTTCAGGCTGTCTCTAGGTTGTGAGTTCAACCATATACTAGCTCTGTCTCTTACAGCAAAAGGGAAAAGTATAAGTCTGTAGACCTCAGGATCAACTCCATTGGTCTTAACCGTGTCACAGAATTTCAAAAATTCAGCCAAGAACCGATGAGGATCTTCCAATGGAAGTCCATGAAACTTGGAATTCTGTTGCATCAAAGAAACTAATTAAAGCTTAAGCTCAAAGTTGTTTGCTCCAATGGCAGGAATAGAGATGCTTCTCCCATGGAAATCGGGAGTTGGTGCAGTAAAGTCACCAAGCACCTTCCTTACATTGTTGGCATTGTTGTTATTTTCGGCTACCATGTCTTCTTCTTTTTCAAAAATTTCTGTTAGGTCCTCTCCAGAGGTTGTGCTTTAACTTCTCTTAGCTCCCTCTTCAGAGTCCTTTCAGGTTCAGGATCAGCTTCAATAAGAATGCCTTTATCTTTGTTCCTACTCATATGAAAGAGAAGAAAACAAAGAAAGTATGGAATCCTCTATGTCACAGTATAGAGATTCCTTGATGTATCAGAGGAAAAGAAGAATAGAAGGATGAGGTAGAGAGAAAAATTCAAACTTATAGAGAGGGAGGGGGTCCGAATTATTAAGAGATGAGGAGTGTTAGTGATTAAATAGAAAGAGATGAGAGAGGGAGTTTTTGAAAATTTTTAAATAAAATAAAATTAGAGTTTAAAATAGTTAGTTAATTAGAAAGATTTTTTAAAAATTTGTTAATGGTTTTCGAAAATTAGAGAGAGAAGTAGTTAGGTGGTTTTGAAAAAGATATGATTTAAAAAGATATGATTGAAAAAATATGATTGAAAAAGATTTGTTTTTTAAAATTGATGACTTAACTAACAAGAAATTAAAATATATGATTCTAAAATTCAAATATTGAACCTTTCTTAATAAGAAAGTAACAAACTTGAAATTTTTGAATCACAACATTAATTGTTAGCAAGGATTTTCAAAAATATTAAAAGAAAAATAAAAAAGATTTGATTTTGAAAAAGATATGATTGATATGAGATGATATGAAAAAGATAAGATTTTGAAAAATTAGTTTTAAAATTTGAAAAGATGAAAAAGATTTGGATTGAAAACAAAATTTCCTCCATGGTGTTATCCTTGCGTTAAACGCCCAGAATGGTATCCATTCTGGAGTTTAACGCCCACTTGGCTACCTCCTTGGGCGTTAAATGCCCAGCCAAGGTACCTGGCTGGCGTTTAAACGCCAGAAATCCTTCCTTACTAGGCATTTTGAACGCCCATCTTTTTCTCTGTTATTCCTCTACTGTATGTTCTGAATTTTCAATTCTCTGTATTATTGACTTGAAAAGACATAATTTTGAATTTTTTTTTTGAAAAAAAAATTTATGAGAGGGAAAAACAACAGAATGAAATTAAACATGAAAAACTAAGATCAAAACAAGGAATGCATGCAAGAACAATTTGAATGTCAAGATAAACATCAAGAACATATTTTTTTGAAAAAATTTTTTAAGAAAAGAAAGACATGCAAGACAGCAAAATTAAAAATTGACACTAGACTCAAACAAGAAACACAAAATTTTTTGTTTTTATGATTTTATTAATTTTTTTGTTTTTTTTTTTTTGAAAATTATTTTGAAAAAGAAAATAAGAAACTCAAAATTTTTAATAAGAATTCCAGGAATCATGCAATGTTAGTCTAAAGCTTCAGTCTAAAAAAGATTAGACATGGCCAGCCAAGCTTTAGCAAGACATTACATACAACAGCCAAATTGATGGGAATCAACTAGCTCCTGTGATGATAAAAGCATCATCTGAAACTCTAGAATTCGTTCTTAAAAATTATGAAGAACGAATTAAAAAGAAAATTACCTAATCTAAGCAACAAGATAAACCGTCAGTTGTCCAAACTTGAACAATCCCCGGCAATGGCGCCAAAAACTTGGTACACAAAATCATGATACACAACTTCGTGCAGCTGACCAACAAGTGCACTGGGTCGTCCAAGTAATACCTTATGTGAGTAAGGGTCGATCCTACGGAGATTGTCGGCTTGAAGCAAGCTATGGTCATCTTATAAATCTTAGTCAGGCGGATTCAAATGGTTAGGGGGTTTTGATAATTAAAAGAACGAAATAGAACATAAAATAGGATAGAAACACTTATGCAATTTATTGGTGAGAATTTCAGATAAGCGTATGAAGATGCTTTGTTCCCTCTGAGCCTCTGCTTTCCTATTGCCTTCATCCAGTCATTCATACTCCTTTCCATGGCAAGATGTATGTAGGTGGATCACCATTGTCAATGGCTACCATCCATCCTCTCAGTGAAAATGGTCCTCTACGGTTTCCCGCATGGCTAATCAGCTGTCGATTCCCGATCGTGTCGGAATAAGATCCATTGATCTCTTTGCGCACTGTCACTGCACCCCACAGTCGCGAGTTTGAAGCTCATCACAGTCATCCCATCCCAGATCCTACTCGGAATACCACAGACAAGGTTTAGACTTGTTTGGATCTCAAGAATACTGCCCATTTGATTCTAGCTTATACCACGAAGACTCTGATTGAACGGAATGGAAGCTCTGTTGTTAGGAGAGGCAACCATGCGTCGTGAACTAGGAGGCCAAGAGATATGCATTCATTCTTGTTTTCAAGTAGATCGGAAGTGGTTGTCAGGCACGCGTTCATAAGTGAGAATGGTGATGTGTGTCACTTGATCATCACATTCATCAAGTTGAGATGCGAATGGATATATTAGAACAAGAATAAGCTTGAATTGAATAGAAAACAGTAGTAATTGCATTAATTCATGAGGAGCAGCAGAGCTCCACACCTTAATCTATAGTGTGTAGAAACTCCACCGTTGAAAATACATAAGAACAAGGTTTAGACATGGCCGAATGGCCATGCCTCCCAAATAACATGCAACAATCGAAAAAGGGTTCAAAGATCTGATCCCAAGATCAAAGATGATCAAAAGATCACAGATGATCCAAAAGATGAAAATACAATAGTAAAAGGTCATATTTATAGAGAACTAGTAACCTAGGGTTTACAAAAATAAGTAAATGATGCAGAAATCCACTTCCAGGGCCCACTTGGTGTGTGCTTGGGCTGAGCATTGAAGCTTTCACGTGCATAGGCTTCTCTTGGAGTTAAACGCCAGCTTTGGTGCCAGTTTGGGCGTTTAACTCCAATTCTGGTGCCAGTTTGGGCGTTTTACGCCAGAATTTTTATGCTGACTTAGAACGCCAGTTTGGGCCATCAAATCTCAGGTAAAGTATAGACTATTATATATTGTTGGAAAGCCCAAGATGTCTACTTTCCAACTCAATTAAAAGCGTGCCAATTGAGCTTCTGTAGCTCTAGAAAATCTATTTTGAGTACAGGGAGGTCAGAATCCAATAGCATCTGCAGTCCTTTTTCAGCCTCTGAATCGGATTTTTGCTCAGGTCCCTCAATTTCAACCAGAAAATACCTAAAATCACAGAAAAATACACAAACTCATAGTAAAGTCTAGAAATGTGATTTTTTCATAAAAACTAATAATTATATACTAACTAAAAACTAACTAAATCATACTAAAAACTACCTAAAAACAATGCCAAAAAGCGTATAAATTATCCGCTCATCAACGACCTGCATCTAAAAAACAACAGCAACATATGGTTTGAGAACTAGAGGTTCTCAGTATGGTAACAGTTTCCAGTATATAAGATGTAAGGTTCTGGGACGCCAAAAGAAATCCTAGAACTTCACATCGATACAGATATTCAAGCTTAAAACAAATAATTAACTTAAACTGTAAATAGGGTATTCTAACTTAAGAGATTTCTAACTAACATAGCACTGCTATCCCATGGCCTTTGTCAGCTTAACCTCCATGCAATCCCATTGCCAGCGCCTACCGAACCTCATCAATCCCAGCAGAAAACACAGGTAATGCAGACAACTAAGCACAAGTAATATACATATACAGTAAGTAAACAAATAGCAAGTAGACATGTGATTCATTTAGGCATAACTAAAGTTAAGCAAAGCAAACAAGCATAGAGAAGATGCATATGATGAATGCCTATCATATTGGCTTGTGATATCACTTGTCGGTCTATAAATGCCAACCCGACACATCCTCCCAGATGTAGCCTTCCTGCCACACCAGGGATATAGGCCCTGCACACTCATGCAACAGAAAAATCTGCCATGCCATGGATATAGGCCCTGCACACGATTGCAGCAGAGAAGGAAACAACAACTTTCTCACCATAATTCATTCCAAGGATATAGTGCCTGGCACACTCTTGCAACAGAAAAACTGCCACGCCAGGGATATAGGCCCAACACACTCTTGCAACAGAAAAACTACCACACCAGGGATATAGGCCCTGCACACTCTCATATAATCCAATAATTTATCATTCCTTTCCAAGTTCTCAATCATCATAACCATCACCAGTTTCTAATTTCTCAAATTCATCATAAGCATTCCCATTTCACAACTCAACATTCACCAATTCAAGCTAGAAATTACACAAACCTTCCAAAACCTATATCATCGACTCTAAACTCAACTAAGATACCCTTTTTATTCACTTATTATTTTCTCCCTTAATTCAAAGCCTAAAATACTAGCAAAAGGGTTTTAAATAAGTATTACGAAAGTTTACAAGCTTGCCAAAAAGGTAAAACAGTTAAAAACAAGGTTTTAGGTGAAAAACAGGGCTTGTGCCTACGCACAAACCAGAAGGATTTCTCAATTTGTGCATATGCACAACTTGAAACACCCACTCTGTTCCGTGCATACGCACAGAGGTGTACGTGGGCACATATGACAGATTTTCAAATTTTTTACAACATCATAGAATTCAGATTTTTGACACCAACTTCTAACGATTATATATTTCTCTACAAAATTTTGATTTTTACAAAATCTATACCATTTTAAAGCTCTTTAAATTATCTTTAATTTGATATAAAATTCAATCAATTTCAAAAACTGTAGCTCAAGATATGATCCACCAAAGTTGGCCCAAATCCTCAAATTTACCAAATCCTCAACCCTAAACTAAGAGTTCATTACCCAAAATAGTATTCAAGCCATTCCACACATATCCACACACTTTCATTTATCTCAACAACATATCACCTCCCTACACCATCCAAGTATTCTACAATATAGCATCAAAACCCATAATCATCATCAACCAACAATAACATCAACAACCAATACAAATCCTCATCAACATCAATAATCATCACCAAATAATATCTAACATTAACCAGATCCATCATAATCTTTATTCCTCAAATTTATCCTTATAAAACTCACATCCTTCACCAATTGTCATCAACATCGATATTTATACTTCTCATCCATTAACCTCAACATTAGCAATCATTATCAACATTCATATTACCACAATCATCATAAACACTCATCAACATCAACCAACATCATAATATATCATTAACACCAATAATCCTCATACCTCTTATCAACATCAGAATCATCATCAATTATCATTAATTCAATTCTATCCTAAGGGGTCCATTAGCCTAAGTGTCTAGAAATATTACATATTACATAAAGAAAATTGAAACCATACCTTGGCCGATTTCCAAAATTCACCAAACACCAAACACCAAATGAAGCCACCAAGCTTGATCCAAAAGCCTCAAACCAACTCCAACAAACACCAAAATTCAATCTAACATCATACAACATACCAACATCAAACCTAGGGTTCACAAAAATAACTAAACACAAGGATTTAATGAGACCTTACCTTATCCAACGAGATTAAGAGCAAAACCCAACAATATTCCAATGCTAGATCACCCCTAAACAAAAAAAATCACAAAATCTACTCAAAAACCAAATATAAAAATGCGAAATTACTTAGGACAGAAAAATGGAGTAGGAGATGCGAGTTTCTACCAAAAAGGCTTAGTTAGAAATGACAGGCTCAGAAAGAGCGATGCGTGACCGCAAACGGCTCATCAATCGGAGCTCCGTAGTTCAAGTTATAAGCGAATCAAGATGAATGTGAATAGTAAACCCTTCCTCTCTTCTCTCAACTCAACAGTGCCCCTTTTCTTATTTGTGGGTGGAAATGAGCTGAATTGGCTTTTAAGTGAGGTATATATATGTTGAGTTTGGGCCCAACTTGGGTCCGGTCCAACCTGTTAGCGTTTTAGGTCCGTTTGGTCCACTTTGGGCCAAAATCTTAAAGATTAGTGCCTGGTTTTCAATTCTAAATTATTTTTGTCCTTTCAAAATAATAAATTCAATTTTTAAAATCTTGTTTTTCTCAATACGCGGTTCCGGTCAGACTAGAGCCCGTACTGCTGGCTTAAGTGCCGGTACGCATTTTTACAAAAATTCTCCGTAAAAGATATATTTTTCCACTTAGAAATATTCATTGAATTCAAATGTCACCTTTATATTTTTAAAAGAATACTTCTATATTTTTGAACCTATTTTGGACAATTAAATTATTATTTTATTAAAACATTTATTTTGGTTCTTACATGGTGTGATGAATTTTCTCCACCACTTTACTATTGGACATATCTTCTCCAAAGACTCTCATCTTATCAGTAAAATTTATAACACGAATAAATTATTACTCAACAGTTTTTAAGTTAGACATCTCGTACCTTTCATATTTTTTTGAAAAGACTGTACTTTGTCTTTTGGGCCTTATCTACACTTTTATATGACAACTTCAATGTGTTCCAAGTTTTTTTCACATTTTTGGCATTTGTTATTTTGTCAAATATTGTATAATCTACACTTTGATAAATTTAAGATAGGGTCAATTGATCTTTCTTGTATTTAGTAGCATTAGCTCCTTGCAAATCAAATTCAATAAAGTTCCATATATTTTGAGTCTTCAAATGAATAGATATTAAAATTTTCTATAATCAAAATTTTCATCTAATTTAAGACTGGACCACAAAACATTAAAAATATTTGTCATACTAACTCTGTAAAAAAACAAAGAACTCTTCCATATCTCATAACCTCACAAACACTTGCCATTGGATTAAACTAGCTATAATATTAAATATAAGTATAAATTTCATATTTAACCAACTCTAGGATCACTCACTTATGTAAATAACACTATTAATTTTGTTTTTCTCAAACTCACTAACAACACGCTCAAAAAAAATTAACAACTTAATATATTTTCATGCAAGAGAACCACTTATTTATACAATTAATAAACTAACATTAATCATTGGCGACAGAAACATATGGAATTACTAACTTGAATTAACACTTGGTTGATGGCATCTTCTTCGAGTCTTCATAACCTTGTGACTTGGTGAAAGCAATATGCCATGGCTAGTTAATAACTCTGACTTTTAAAATTATGCAACTATATAGGAATATTTCTTAACAAAAGCCAACATCTTTGTCTACTTGGAATTTCTTTAAACTTCCAATATCTTTTGGTAAAGGGTGAAAAGTTTGCAAGTTGATTTAATAATTATTACCAACACATTTATATATGTATCTTATTTGGACGACTCTGTTTTAATTCCAAGGAATGAGGCTGAGAGATCTTGGGACTTTGGTAAGAGTTTGAGTCTTACCACCTGATTCTGTCGGTTTAGTTATGTCTATAAATTAGAATTTAAATACAATAACAAATGTATTTATTTTTAGTTAAAGAAAATTTCGCTAATAACAACCCACTCATAAATAAATTAAAATAGTTATTGAAAGATCAGACAAATTTCTCAACTTCTCTGAAGAGGATAATATTCTATAAATACTAAATTCTAATTACGTAAACTACTCACTCTGAATAATATTATGTCATTTTTTATTCTTATTAACTTCGGTGTTAGAGTGTCTTTGCAGGTGTCTATCATTATCTTTTTTTTTCTTGAAGCCAGCATACACCTCTTCACTTCAGACAGAGGAGAACTCAATCCCTAAATAGGACGAACTATACCTCTACAAAACTTACCACACAGGAACATCACTGATGATGATGAAATAATTAAGGCTTTGGCAAATACAAGTATCATGGCTTTACCACCGACGATACACAGCGTATTTTGGGTAGTGTAATTTGAATCTATAAAGATCATGGAGCATCTCATTTTGTTCTCTGAGTGTTATGAGTGTTATTAGTATAAGGGGTCGTTTGAAAAACTTTAAAAGTTTTTTTTTTTTATTTTTTGACTTATGAAAAATAGAAATATTAATATCTGGTGCAATTTTTAAAACCAAATTATAACTTTCTAAGAAGCTATTTAAGTGTTTATAGAAAAGTTAAAAAAATGTCTTCTCTCGTAATAAAAATTTTTTATTTTTTTTAAAATAAGCATTTTTATTAGAACTAAAAAAAATACAAAATAACTTATTTATAATTTACTTTTAATATAAATATTTACACAACTAGAAAATAGATTAATACAGACAGATTTACAGACAGATTTAGTCTTTATTACAAACGAATTTTTGGTTACCGATGAAATTACCGACGGATTTTGCCTTCCGTAAAAGTCTCGTCGAAAATTATTTACCGACGAATTTTTTTCGTCGAAAAATTATCGATGGATTTTACCAGTTACTGACGGATTTTTTCTCTGTAAATTCTCCATCCATTTTCCGAAGACAATGAATTTTCCAACGGATTTTTTGTCTGTAATTACAGACGGATTTTTCGACGAATTTTTCTTCTGTAATTACAGATGAATTTTTCGACAGATTTTTTGTCTGTAATTTGAACTTTGGAAAATCATCCCACAATCTGAATATAGACAGAAAATTCGTCTATAAATCCGTCAGTAAGGTAAAATAGAATGTTTTTTTTTTAATTTTTCATTGTAAAATAAATACTTTAGATTTGTTTTCTAAATTTATTCCATCAAACACTCTGTAAATTGAAAAAAAGAAAGCAAAAAATCACATAAATAAACATAATATTCATTACATAATACCTATAAAATTAGATGTTATTTTTCAACACCATTAGCCAATATTTCACTGTCTCAATAAAAAGATGCTCCAAAAAAATAAGATGACCATCCCAATAAACAAGTTCCTCATTATAGTTACATTCCTATGAATGTAATCATATCATTAAATTAATCCCTAAAGTGCTACTTCAGGATGCTAAAATTCAACTCCACTCCACAATTAGGAGAGGGTTCTTATCAGAGTTTTCAACAGATCAAACAAGTTACAAATCAAAAGTTAATTTTCCTCATTCAAGCATGATGCTGTTGTTGTGACTTGTGAGAGGAGCCACTCCTGCAGTTGCACTTTGTTTATTCAGTTTACTTGTTGTTGGTGGCCTCCATAGATAGGGTAAGCAGCGTAGGCAGCAGCATATATGCTTGGATCATGAGGAGGAGGCAGTGCATATCCATAACCATCATAAACAGGGGCTTCGTAATAAGTGCCACTCTAGTGGTTGCCACCAAAGTCCATTCTAAACTGTTCTCCAAAAAAATACCCGTTGAGAATCATCACAAATGCAATTTAAAGATATACAACATGAAGAAAATTCAGTCAGTACTATTCTATCACTAATGTTCTAATAACATTTTTAAAAATGAATTCAGAAAACTTCAAATTTATTGATATAAGCAGCCAAGGACCAAAAAGGTTCACATCCCTTAAGTTAGGTGCGATAAATGGTACCCCTAGATAGATAATCATAAAAAATACTTGTTCTTACAGACTAAGGCCACATTTGGAGATTGTCTCCAGGATAGAAATACGAGAGACAAAACCTGTCTCGAAAAAGATATAGGTAGAGAGACAGATAAAATGTCTGTCTTAGAACAACTTTTTCTCTGTCCCTATTTTTTTAGTGTCTTTATATTTTGCATCTTTCATCTTTTTTGCATCTTCCACTTATAATGAAATACATAAAAATGAAGCTAAGCAAGAAGAAGGGAACTTAGGTTGTCGGAAAGGTTTCTCTTTTTCTTTGATGGTGGCTGTGTAGAAGTGTTAAATGATGTTGGTGGTGGAGTCATGAAAGTTCTAATTTTAGTCTGTTATTAAAATGCTTGATAGTTAAAGAAGTCATGTACAGTAATAAAATTGTATTATATTAAAATTTAAATTCTTAATATTCTTTAAACAAAAAAATGAACTGATTATTGAATTAAATTGGTTTAAAATAATCATATAGTATTGAATCTAATATAAAGAACAAAGTATACAAATTATCACGTTGACATCATTATTATATATAAGAAACAAATGAAGCTAAGCCAAATAGCTAATTAGATAGCAGGGTTGCCTTGAGTTCTTTTCTTAATATCTTGCCAATTGAAGATTTTGGAATTGCGTCAATGAAAATTACTTTATATAGCCTCTTGTAAAATACTACCTGTTCACAACAATTAAATTAAAAAATGTCATGCATTGTCTTATTAATTAATTATCTTCTTATCAAATACAATCAAATTAATCAAGTATAAATCATTTACCTGTTTAGCTATAAAGTCCTTGACAGCATCTTCAGTAATAGGATCATTTGATGACCTCACCACAAAAGCAACTGGAACTTCACCAGCTACATCATCTTTTTGCCTACATATGCATGTGTGGTCAACAACCATTTAATTACTTATTATTACTCAATAATTATTATTAGTTAATAACTAGCTTAATTAATTTCAAAGATACATATAAGATGAATTCTACTATGTAAAAAAGGATATCATTCTATATGTGTAGAAATATGGTGTATGATATGACTGTGACAAGTGTCCTACTAAAAAACAAAATCTATCTTTATTCAGTCTATTTACAAACTTAGTACAGTATAGTTTCACGTAATGAAACTATAAACAACTATGATAATGTGAGGTTTAGTAATAATTATGTTAGCATAAAATTATGGGCTTGTAAATTAAGCTTTTTTAATTTTTTGGACAAAAAGGTGAATTTATATTTTATAATAAAGATATACGTAGATACAATAAAAGTCTAAGCATACTGGCTCTCATAGATTATTTATTATTTTTTTTTCTTTTTTTTCCTTAATTCTCTCTGTAATAATATAGGACCATAAAATTCGAGAAACAAAATCTCTCTCTTCATGGTTAATTTAATCAATTAATTAACATATATATATTTATTTAAATATTATCTATATAATAAAAATAATTATTTAAGATAATAAAATTTTTAAACTTAATAAATTGTAAACAAAATTTGTGATAGATATATATAACAAAATATTTTAGGAACAAAATTATTACACCAAAGTAATTTTTATTTTGGTATATATATAATAGATTCTTTATCTACCTTTTCAAACAAAAAAAATATCTCAAAAAGTAAAAAAAAAAATAAGAATTCCTAATTCATTTTCATTATTTTTTTCATTCTAATATAAAATTACATGAAATGTTTTCTTCTTTTCAATGACATACAACTATAAAAATTGTAGCGTAAATTATAATATGATCTCTTATGTCTTAACTTTAATTTACAAATAATTTACTTACTAAATTTTTAAAATAATAAACAATTTCACTGAGTTATCAAATACTCTTGTATAATGTATTTTTTATATTTATGTTTTTTATAATTTAGTTTTAATCTAATAAAATTTAAAAATAGAAAAAAATATTTTAGAGAGACTAAAATGGCATAAATAAATATCCAAGAAGTAAACTTTCCAACACTTTTTATTTTTAATATGGAGGAGAGGTTGGTGTGTTGCAGTCTTATGGAGAGTACAGGAGCTTTACCTGCATGTGGTATTAGGGGAGTACAACTCGGACTGAGGGAGTTGAGTACAGGAACACGGAGGGTCCGTTTTCTTTTATACCAACTCATGTGTTCGAAAAATATATTTTATATACCAATTCGGATGGTCCGTTTTCTTTGTGTTGAAAAACAAAAAATACTAATCGGACAGTCCGATTTGTTAATGATAAATTTTAAATTTTTTCTCTCTCACAACTCGGACCATCCGATTTGGTAATTCAATTTTTTTTAAACAGAATTCGGATGGTCCGATTTCTTCTATCCCACATCCATGTATAGCACCCCATCCTCCATAGCAATGCATAACACACACACGTATGGCATATCTAAATTTTTTAGCCACTTTCCAAAAACATTAGCAACTTTTACAGTAAAACCACTCTTTTGTCTTTAAAAAAGAAATTAACTTATAAGCCCATAGGCCCACAATTATGCTAACATATTACTACTAATAATATATTTGTTTATCAACCTCATCACGTGATACTATAGTATCCCTATGCAGATAGACCAAGTCAAGACAGATTCTGTCCCTTTAGTGGGACACTTGTCGCATAGTTAATACACTGCATTTCTATACATGTAGAAAAATAATTCTTTCTACACCGAAGAATTCACCAAGAATTATATATGTATACTTACAGAACAACAGCTGCATCTTCAATGGAAGGGTGGCTCATGAGAATTCCTTCAAGTTTTGCCGGAGCCAATGCATCAATAAAAGATGCTAGAAAAAAAATATACATAAGCATATTATTTGTGCTACTCTATTTAATGGTAGAATGGTTCAAGTTAGATGACTTTATGAATCTTTTCTTAAATTAACAATAGATGCAAAAATCAGTCCACAGATCAAGATAAAGAGACTCAAAATATAAGTTTTGCTTTCATGTTATCTGACTCTAAAGAAGGGTTAGTATGAATGTGTCGTAGGTAAGGTTAGTTTGAATTTGGCAAGAAGCTGATTTTACAACCAAAACTTCGAATGTTAACTACTAACCTTTGCACCATGGCTCCAAATTTAAGAGTTTTGGTAGTATTGCAAGTCTGTCTCATCTAAAAATAATCTTAGACCTTGTAAAATAGAAAAAACCATGAACATACCTGATTTAGTTTCCCCTTTGTAAGAATCTTCTATAAGTCTTCCCTTATCTCCACAAGACTTAAGAAAACTTCATAAACACTTTCATATGCATGCATGATGAAAGCACAAGACAGATCAAGTCCCATTAAAAATATATCACAAGAATATATTTGCTTTCAATATCATATGCTAAGGAGCAATGTACATTACATTGCACTAGAGGTCCATATTTTCCTGCTTTAAAATATTAAAAATAAAATTAACAAATCAAATAAAAATAAATCCTTCAAAATAATAATAATAATAAAGAAAAAATATGCATCAACAGGTTCAAAAATGTCTTTTAAGTCCAAATTATACATTAGAAATGCACCGCAGCTTCAGCAATTGTTTGACCGAAAAACATGGTCTCTGCTTGAAGGTCTTTGATCCTGACTTCCAGAGAATCAAGCTGTGACTCTAATCCCATCCCTCTTTGTTTCAATATCTCAGCGGTCTCTTTGGAAGTTCTCTCTGCATAATATCCTTCTCTCAAAAGAACCTACGAATCAAAATAAAACAAAACAAAACCACTTCTCAAACATGGAAAGCAAAAATGTAGGAATTGAACAAGGCAACAACAAAACCTACCTGAATAAAATACAAGGCACCATTTATTGAAATATAAACTATATGACACATAAAATAAGTATCAAACACAATGCTTTGAAAAGTTAGAATTTGTAATATAAGTAACTTACAAATAATTCAGGTTCTTGAGGCCTCCCAAAGAATTCGGTATCTCACCACTAAAATTGTTATTGGAGAGATCAAGTGTCTGAAGCTTTTCTATGCTTCCAATTGCTGTAGCAATCTGATCGGAAATTGCATTGTTCTGAAGCAACCTGTACCAATTAAGCATCACTGTAACTGCATCTACTTTGAGTGAATATAAGTTTATAATAAATCAATGCACCAAAGAATTTGAAAATAAAGATTCATTCAATCAATAAGAGCAAAGGCAACTGATTCAGAACTGAACCAACATCCAAAGCAAGAACTACACAAGAGACTTAAACGAAAATCCGAAAAACTTACACAGATTGTAAGTTAGTAAGTTTCCAATCCAAGGAGATAGAGTACCAGACAAGTTCTGACTAGGCATTCCCCTGATATAAAAATAAAAGATCTTTAGAAGAAAGAAAAAATAATTCAAACTACTCAAATTTGTTTGGTTCATTTTCCTATATAAATATCTTAAAACTTGTTTGCTACTTTCATAAAACACTTCAAAATCTAAACCTACAATACTGAAACAGAGCCATCAAGGTTACAAGTAATCATCCTCCAACTGCAAGGATCAATAGAATTACTATCCCAATTCTCCAGGACATTGTGAGGATCATTCAATTCATTCTTTATCGCCATCAAAGTTAGAACTGTTCAGTGAAAAAATAGAAAGAAGTGTAAGAACTAAAACCTCCCATCAATTGATTCACTTGAGAATATGCCACTATGTAACAGGTAATTAGGAAGTACTTAAGAGTTAAGATTCTCAAGGCAAAAAAGAAAAGGAAATAACAAGTCACAGAATAGCATCATCATCAATCTTTCAGCTATCATTCCTAGTAATTTCCAGCATAATTAACTTGACCAAAGATCAAAATGAAAAAGGGAAGTGGGGATGAAAATTAAAGAAAAGGTTAACCTTTATAATTTATGCCAGAAGGAGAAAGAACAGCAGCAAAAATCTCCATCATCAACAGAAGAAGTGAACATAATAGCCATGAAACCAATCTGCTTTGTTCCATGCTGTATTCTCAATTCAGTAACAATGTTTTCCTCCACACACAACAAAAAAAAAAACGCACGATTATAATTTTTTTAACTATATGGACTTATTTGAAAATTGGTTACTATCCAAACTGAATATTATTCTATCGTATATATGCAGGAGGATTTAAGTAGAGACAAGCTTACCTTGGTTAGCTTTATCATCAGTAACAAAATTTGCGCTTTCTTCTGATGGCTTTATCACCAATAGAAAAACTGCAGGTGATTCATTAGTAAGACATATGGAATAGAAGAATTGCAGCTAACAGAGCTCTAAGCAGGTCACTAAGTTCAACCCTTGTAAAGCATAATTCTTAATTATATTCTTTTAGAAGGATCACTAACACACTGCAGAAAGAAGCAGCAGCAAAAGAAAAAAGATAGTGCAGTGAAAGGAAACACCAAAAATTGAAAAACCATGAGAAAAAAAGTTTCAACAACAAATTTTAAATCAAACTAATTACTAAAATAAAAAAAAACAAATCTAACTAAAACTAATCTAATCAAAACCTAAAAATTCACTAATCAGAAAATAAATCTAACTAAACTAATTACTAAAATCAAACTAACTAAACAAAATTTAATTGAACTTAACAGAAATGAAAAGAATTTTGAAACCAAAACCTGGAAGCATTGATTAGAGGAGATGATGGCTGCGGCGCTGAGAATATATGCGAACCAGAACTGAGTGGGGATAAAAGGAGAGAGAGAGGTGCGGTGGTGGGGACAGACGCTGCTACAGGTGGCGCCGGCGTGCTGGAACTCACCTGAGACGAAGAGAACAAGAGCTTGAGCTTGATTTGTTTTGCGAACGAGAAAGAACGAGAGAGACAGGGGCTGTGTTCTACTGGTTCAGTGTTTAAAAGAGAGGAGAAGAAGGAGAAGGTAGCTGCGGTGGTTAGGGTGGCGGCGGTGGCGCCGTGATTGAGGAAAGAAGAAGAAGAAGTTCATGCGACGGAGAAGCTCGTTGAAGGAGAGAGGAATAACTCGTTTGATCTGTGATTTTGTGT
This sequence comes from Arachis stenosperma, assembly GCF_014773155.1. Taxonomy (NCBI): domain Eukaryota; kingdom Viridiplantae; phylum Streptophyta; class Magnoliopsida; order Fabales; family Fabaceae; genus Arachis; species Arachis stenosperma. The sequence goes on along the minus strand of NC_080386.1, from coordinate 106,791,820 downwards.
GTGTGAAAGGAGCTCGATAGGACGGGATGAAGTTAGGTTTAAATTAAATTACAGATGAATTTTTTGTCTGTAATAATTTAATAAAACGCAGCGTTTTGTCCACTTAATTATAGACGGATTTTCCGTCTATAATCATTTCCCACGAAAAAATTAATTTTTCGACAGAATTATCGACGGATTTCTTTTTCCCTTTGTAATTTATGCTAATTCATTTTTTTTATTTTTCAACAAAAAATCTCTCTAAAATTCCGTCTGTATTTTTATGGGATAAAATCTGTCGAAAATATCTGTCTGTAATAACTAATATTCTAATAGTATTATTGTTTAAATAATTTTTTTAAAATGAGCTTAATTAAACTGTTTATCTAAATTGAGTTTAAGTCTTATTGTTAGTTTATATTTTGCTTTTAAGTCTTATAAAATGTATAGTATGCTCATTATGTCTATGCTTATAGGTTTTGGAAGTTTGATGTAGTATACCCAGGCTGGAAATGACACAATTACCCTAATAATAATTGATGAAACCAAACGGTGATAATATATATAGACTTTAGATTCATGACTAGTCAAACCTAACCTTATTAATTTTACATTTCTTATGGACACCGTACCGATGAAGATCAGATAGCATGGCACTATAGTACAGTGTGTGCATAACTCTTAACAACGTATTCATTTTAAATCAATTTTGTTAGTTTGGAACAATAAAATGATGAACATTCTATTTGCACATTGCAGAATTAACATAAAACACTAACTTAGCTTGAAGAGACAATCAACAAGTACAACTGAAAGGGCACATGTGTTGACGTAACATAAAGAACAGGCCAAGCTAAGCTAAACTTAATTTAATTGAGCTTACATGTACCAATTAAGCAACAACGCAAGCATGGATGCAGTCCGTCAGTTCTCCTCTATCTATGTAATTCTAGAACTGAATTCCTTGAAGAGCATTCATGGTTCTTAACTTGTTATACACGGCATGCCACCCGGCCTGCGTGGGGTGCACCAGATCCCAAAAGAAGGCTGATTTGGGATCGTCGCAAACCCTATACATCTTCACGTTATTCTCATCCACACTCCCACATGAATACTTGCTGTTTACGCCAACGCAGCACGGCCGCAACTGGTTCTGGATGTTGTGCGTCGTAGGGTGGTTTAGGACGGACATGAAGCTGTCGTAGAGGTTGAGAACCGCGAAGGACGACGACCACGATTGGTTCAAATTGGTAACTGCTTGGTTCAAGAGGTTGTTGTGGAAAGCCACCAAGGTGTTGGAAGAGGCGTTGCATTGTTGGAAGGACGAGAAGGCTGTGACCTGAGGGAGGCATCCAAGGGGTTGGAGGCTGCCAACTATGATCTTCTTTACCCCCAATGCTTTGATCCGCATCAGATTCCTTGTTGTTTGATTCACCACTGACGCCACGAAATATGGTAGACCCTGGAACAAGTGCCAGTGTCCCCAAATCAGATTATGTTAACTAAAAAGCCTTAAACAATAAACAAAAATATATACTTAATAATACTCTCACTTAAGAAATAGTGTAAATTACTTTCTTGACTTATTTAATACAATTAATTCTTTTTACGCAAAGAATCATTACTTCCAAATTCTATTAGAATCAAATCCCACAAAATTTTCTATTGTTATATCTATAATTATATAATTTTTTTTAAATAAAAACTTCAAACTCTTATATTATTAACTCTAAAATTAGTCCCAAATCACCATAGCATATTTTATAAAAGAAATCTAATAATCTCAAATTCAATCGGTCTCAATTTATTAAAAATAAAAAATTCAAAATGTGAAAATAAAAAAATAATAAATAATAAATAGTCTCAATTTGTTACGTCGATTATAGACGTTATATATTTTAAATAATAGATATTATATATATGAAATTTTGAATGTTGAGTTAGAGATATTTTAACAATTTTTATACAACTCATTTTTTCAAGTGGAAATAATTTTTGATAGCCAAAGCTAAATGGGATGTGATAATTTTAAGAACACTTAGAGCGCTATCAAAAATAAAATGCGACAAGGATGTCTGTGCAATAGATAAGGGAGAATGTCACGATAAATTTTAGAATGTTAGATTTAACGGTGTTTGTATAATTTTTTGAAGAGTTTGAGAATGCTCTAAATGGTTTTGGAATATTTTAGAATGCTCTAGAAGGTCGCAAAACACCCTAAAAGGTTCTAGAAGACTCTGAAAGGTATAGAATATTCTAAAAGAGTGTGGATGTATATAGAAGTATAAAGAGTAATATATAGAATAATCTAGAAATATTTAAAAAAATTGTGATAGGATAGATATTTGTAGTGAAGATTTTGTATGATCAATCTGGACCGATTAGATTTAATCTTAACTATTCATTGAGGAGGTGGATTGCTATAAATAAGAGGTGAGAGTTAGATTTTAGAGTGTAAGTCATTTGTAACAAACACTTGAATAATAAAGTATTTTTTTTTTTACCAAAGGTTCATTTCTCTTATGTTCTTAGCTCTCTTCTTAAATATTGAATGTTAGGTTGATTTAGTATTAGCTCAAGAGGTTAAGTAAATTCAAGCGTCAACACTATAAGGTTGGAGTGTGTTTAAAGTTGTGACAGTGTAGATAGGGTTGGAAGTGAGTCAGAGTTGAGTCAAGTTAGACTAAGCTCAAGCTCAACTCACAAAAATTGAGCTTGACTCACAACTCCACTCATTAACAATTGAACCTATTTCTTAAGCTCAAACTCGGCTCATCGAAAACTTACTAGCTGGCTCGAACTGACTCAAATAATAGGAACATAATCGATAATTCCGTATCAATAAATTATAACTTATATATTTTAAAAAATATTTTAAAAAATCAATTTTATATATTGTTTATCTATCAATAATTTATAAATTTTTTATTTATATCCTACATCAAAATTATATATAAAAATAAATATAAAATTTTAAATAATTAAGATCGTTAAAATATATATATATATATATATATATATATCGAGCTATTAAAAATCGAATTCGAGTTAGCTCATAAGCTACCTTAACTTACTTCCAGCCCTAAGTGTACATCATAATTATTAAATTGGGCTCAATCAACTAAATAATATCAAAAATAAAAAAAAATTTAATTATTTTAGATTAAATTTTATTAATTACCAAATATTACTATAGAGAATCTTACAAGGCAGAATATGTAAAAGGTATTCACATATCAATTGAATGGAGCATTTCTTGACGGTTGAATTTTATTTCTTAGTTATTTTTTGGATAATTATTCATATAAAAATATTTTTATTAAAAATAATAACTTAAAGATATATGTATTATGTCAAATAATTTAACTAAATATATTAAATTGTTTTTTGGTAGATAACTATTGTCTTTACGAAAAATGCTTTTATGTAAAGAGTAGTTATGTGATTAGAAATAAAATGAGCTTTATTATATTTATGTTATAACTTATAATACATCAATAATGTTGAAAAAAGAAAGGATTAGTAATGTTTTAGAGATAATAATATAAAAATGTTTTATTTAATTTAATATTTATAATTTTATATATTTAAGATTTATAATTATATATTTATTATATTTTTTTTGGTGACTATATATTTATTATATTTAATATTATTTAATTATATCAACAATAATTAAAAAATAAAATAAATAGTAATTAGGGAATGTAAAATAAGACAACTATTTTCTGTTGATATTCAATTATCTTCAAATGTTTTTTATAATAAAAATAAATGGATTTTTTAAATGAATTAATTATGGTAATATCTATTAGGTAGTTTTTGAAAACTTAATGTACAAAATAGGTAATACTATATTTATTGTTTTTGAGGAAAAATTAGCTAATAATATTTAAAAATATTTGCTAAAAATATATTATTTAACTATTAAGCTAAAGATATTAGATTATTGACTAAAATTAATAGCGAATATAAAATAAAATTACTAGTTCTTGAATTTTTTTGTAAAAAATAATAATCTATTAATATATCGCAATATAAATAAACGAGAAGGGTTATAGGGTCATTAAAATTTATTAATTTTGGTCATCAATTATTAAAAGTGTAAATTGAAGTATGTTATTAAATTATTAGACTAAAAGAATAAGATTAATGCTAAAAATGATTATCAAAAAGAATAAATTCCGATAAACTACATCTAGTATTTTGTTAAATAAAATAGAATAAAAATTTCTCATTTATTTTATAAAAATATGTTTATATAAAGATAATTTGTTATGTGGCGGAGGCTTTGAAGCTAATGTCGCCAAGAGAGAGTAAGTTTACCTGAGGAGAGGCATGAGTGGCAAGGTAGTGACTATAGTCGTTACCAGCAACAGAGACAAGAGCGATGGAGTTGGTGAGATCAGAAGCGGTGTAGAGTCCGTCGTGGATGAGTTGCTCCAACAATTGGATCTGTGTGGTCATGTTAGGCCCTGGAGTAGACGTGTCAAATACGCCAGTTCCACCCACTGCAAAGTTCATGCCGTACTTCAGCTGCTGCGCCATTTGCTTCCGAAATCTGTATGGCACAGGTGTTTTCACTCCCAGGTACTTAGCTGCACCGCAACCATGCATGTCCATGACAAAAACACAGTAACACACACACAATTAAAGATAGGATAAAAATAGGATACATATTATAAAATCTAAATAATATATAAATTAAAAATTAATCATCAAATTTGACAATTAGTTATTATATATTTATGTATCTATATATATTGTTTAATTTATTTTTAATATGTATTTCGTATTTTAAAATATATTTTATATTAATAATTAATTTTATAGTTAATTTTTAATATATACTTTGATGTGATTGTTATAAAGTAATAAAACTGAAGAAGTAAAGCTTGTTTCTGTGAGCTTATTTTAATTCATATTAAAAAAAAGTTGTACAAAATATTCATGGTTGGAACTTAGCTACACGTCGGTTGAACAGTGTTTGAGAATGTAAACTTATGAATAAAAAAAGATAAAGTATTAAATTGGTCTTCTATGTTTGGGCGTAATTCTGTTTTGATCTTTAAGGTTTAAAGTGTCCTATTTGAATCTAAAAAAGTTTTATTTAACATCAATTTAGTCCCACAGGGAGATCAAAGTTGAATAATTAACGGAATGTCCTACATAACAACAGTACAAGAATAAAATCGATAATATGGAGAACAAGTACAAATTTCAGAGGCACAAAATCAATCGTTGATGCATCAATACGTTTATTTATCATTCTTTTTAGTTCTAAAGAAAATATTTTATTTATATTATAAGAAAAATAATAAATAAATGTATTAATGTATCAACGGTTGATTTTGTACCTCTGGAGCTTGTACTTGTTCTTTAGATTATCAATTTTGTTCTTGTATGTTGTTATGTAGGACATTCCGTTAATTATTTAAGTTTGACCTCACTGTGTGAGACTAAATTAATACTAAATGAAACTTTTTTTGATTCAAATAGAACACTTTAAACCTTAAAGACTAAAACAGAATTACACACAAACAAAGGGGAACAATTTAATACTTTACCCATTACAAAATTTACCTTTTTGTGTGAATACGTTTTAAACATAAAAATATTTAGAAATCGTTATAAAACCAATTTTTTAATCCTCTTGATATGTAAAGATGATCCCAAAACTTATGAAATTTAGGGCCTGTGTCAGACCTTTCACCCCTTAAAATATGTGAACCAAATGTCTATGGTTTTTGTAACTAAAAAATAATAGTGGAGAGATTGATATCGTTAATGGGCGCGGATTAATGGGTACGTCAGCGCCATTCCTTAGAATGCTTTAGTTTAGAAATTGATGTTGTAAAGCCTGTAAAGGACGACTGATAATAAAAGCTAAAGGTACCTTGGGATATGAAAAAATAAAGAAGGATATCCCAAGAGCCAAAGGTGTATCACTAGTGCTAAGAAATATATTTGCAAGTTAGTGCAGAATCATATATTCGTAACAATCATTAATGTCATTAACAATTACTGTACCATATATTAATCTCCCCACAGGAACAATCCGCACTCTAATTAAAACCTACGGCACATTTTAAACAGCAATTTATTTGTCAATCATCATGTCAGTATGGGTAAAATACGATCAGAGGACATAGTAATTCGAAAACACGATGACTAATAAAGACCTGAAAAGGGGACCGCCAATGGGAAAAAGAGCGATGACTAATTGATTTCCAATAGAAACGATAAGACAAAAGCGTTCTGGGTCCAATAGCTTGGTGTCACGCGAGAAAGCAAAGAAAGAAAACGTACATGCTTCTAATAATTCATTATGATTATGGAAAAGGAGAAATATAGGTAACGCAGAAAAGAATGTGCTAGGTAAACCATCAAAACAGAGTTAAAATAACAAATATATAAAAATAAAAAGGGAAAAATAAAAGTTGACACAAAGAACCACAATAATATAATGGGGTAATTTTTTTTTCATAGCAAAAGAAAGAACAGCACGACGTTGGAATAGAGTGGAGACTGAACGTGAAAAGGAAAAGTGGGAAGCCAGCAGAGAAAGAACCCCACCATCACACAGCTTCCAAGTTCTAATATCGATAATAAAGAGTACTAATATATGCTAGCATTAGCAAATTAAAGCGCCATTTAGTATACTATATATTTACTTTATATTAAATGATGCTAAGCAGACCAAAAAGCAAAACTTTTGTTGGGAAAGAAAGCTAAAGATAAAATAATAAGCAACAATCATATATATGTTGAAAAAGAAGTAAGCACCACTTGTAGTTATTTTTGCAAGGATTTCTTTTTTTTTTTTTCTTTAAGCTTATCACTTTATTACCCTAAAATAATGTTATGTGAGTTTAAGTCGTACATTAATTATATTATAATGATAAAGTAATAAGCACAACATACCAATGTAGTCGGTGAGGACCCTTCCGTCGGAGAATCGACCGGCTGGCTTGCCGGGAAAGGTGATGCCGTAGGGGTCTTTCCATGAATTGGAGAGACTTTTTCTGATGTTGCCGGTGTCAGCATATGAGTCTCCAAAAACGAAGAGTTTCTTGGTTGGTTCACTGAGTTGGGGATTTTGAAGGCTATTATTAGCCTCTGCTTGCATCCTTTGTCCTAAAGAATAATAACGAGTTAAGAAAAAAGGAACCAGTATATAGCGACATATATAAATGCTTTGTATATTTGTTTTTATTTGCTTATACCTGAGAGAAATAGAATTGAGAGAAGAGAGAGGAGGGGGAAGAGTTGCTTGTGTAGTGATAAGTCCATCATAGTATGGAGGTAGTGATGAAGTAAAGTCAAATATGTTTTGAGGGAGGTAACAGAGGCGAGAGCAGAGGAAGAAGTGAGGGAGGTACGTGCTATGTATACTTGAAAGATGAAAGTTAGTAGGTGCTAGCTGAGACTGGGAGATGGAAATAAACCCATGGACATGCCTTTTATAGTGAGTGGCAAATGTGAGTCTCCATATTTGAAGTATAGTGACTAGTGAGGGAAATCAATTTTAATATGAAAAAAACATAAAGGGTTATACATTATTTTTGTTTAAATAGAAAATATATGTGTAAATTCAAAAATATATTTATCAATTGACAGATATAGAAAATTTATGTTAGGGACAAAAATAATATACATTACTATAAAAAGATATATTAATTTAAATTTAAAAAAATAAAAATACACATTAATTACTCGAATAAAAAAATTCAAAAATTACATATAATAAAATAAAGCAAAAGATATTTTTTGAAATATTTTTTATTATTATTTTTAAAAACAAAAAATATATATTTTAAATTAGTAAACTAATCAATTGACTTTAAAAATTTACATGCAGCATAGTTACCTATAATAAAATAGAACAAAAGATAAACAAATAAATAATAAGGATTACTAAATTGTGAATAAAATAAAACATATAAATTCATGAAAAGAATAAAAAAATTAGATTAATACTTAAATTATAATTGTTTGAATTAAACTTTGCAATTGAAAATATAAAAAAGAGAAACAATGAAATTGAAAGATAAATAGAGTCCTAGAGAGTTATATAAGAAAAACAGAGAATTTAAAATTTACATTTTGATGAAGAGAAGATGAACCACCACTACTAGAAAATGAATAGAAAAAAGGAAGTTGAAAATATGAAACTAAGAAGAGGGTTTAAGAGAATAAAAGAGTGGTGACGGCTGGGATTTGAGAATGGGAGAAGACTAAGTTAACTAATAGTTAAAATGATAGAAAGATAAAATGGGTTTGAGACTTTAAATAATTGGGCTAAGTTTATTTTTAACGGGGTAATTTAAAATTTAAAATGGAGACATATTATATAGGGTAATTTACTTGAATAAAATAAAAGAGAGAAACGTTTATTCAAATGCAACAATTACAATTCCTTTACTTACGTATTCTCATTCATTATTATGTAAACCGTGGTAAGTTACCACGTTTTACTATATACATAAATCGTGGCAGGTAAACACGGTTTATGTATGAGACGGAATGTGTATAAACCGCGGTAAGTAACCATGGATTATGAAGAGAGAAATTTGATCATAAAATCCTCTTACTTGCCACGGTTTATGAAGGGATATATAAATGCAAAAACTTTTGTTACGGTTTATGAAGAGAAAAATTCTATAAATATGAATGAGATGATAACAATAATAATAATACTGATAATAACAATAATAACAATAATAATAAAAATAATAATAATAAAAATAATAACAATGATAATAATAATAATACTAATAATAACAATAATAACAATAATAATAATAATAAAATAATTTGAATTGTATTAATATATTTTTATTTTTATTCAATTTAATTTTATTTAAATAATTAGAATTTTAAATTATAAAATTTGTATTAGTTTATAATTTAAAATTTAAATAGATATAATTTAAATTAATGATTTATAAAATTGTATGTATTCGTATTACTGTATTCATATGATTAATTATATTTATTCAATTTAAAAAAATAACGGTTGTTAATTTTTTTATTTAAAGACATTCATATTATTTTCAAATTAAAAGAATATACTTATTTAAAATAATATGATTATATCTATTTAAATTTAAAAAATTTTAAAATAATAAGAATATGTTTATTTAAAATATTAAAATTTAAAATTTTAAATAAACCTACTTATATTAATTTTAAATTTTATTTAAAATAATATTAATATGTTTATTTAAATTAAAAAATTAAAATAATAAGAGTACATTTATTTAAAAAAAATTTAATTTAAAAATAATATAAGCGTATTTATTTGTTAGTTAAAAATTAACAATCGTTATTTTTTTAATCGAATAAATATAATTTAATTATATGAGTACAATAGTAAAAAAAATCATATGAGTACAATAATACGAATACATATAATTTTATAAATTATTAATTTAAATTATGTCTATTTAAATTTTAAATTACAAACTAATAAAAATTTTATAATATAAAATTCTAATTATTTATATAAAATTAAATTAAATAAAAAATAAAAATATACTAATATAATTCAAATCGTATTAAAACGTAAATAAGTTTACTGAGTCCATAAATAAATAAAAAATCTGATTAACATTGAACTGATCCAATATATTAGATAATTTTATTTTTTAATAATTTTTAATTTAATTTTGGTTAAAAAAATTATATAGTAAACAATTAACTACAATTTCTCAATTTAAATTAGTCAATTTATTTTTAAAATAAGATACAGTGAAACATCAAACATCATAGCTATCATCAATTGGTTTTTTAATTAAATCATTTGTATAAAATAAACCGATTTTTTTAAACCAAATGGTAACACATGTCATTCATCCAAAAACAACTTCATGTGAAGTCGACTGCAGGTGAGTTTCCACCATTTATACACTTCCAAGCATAAACCATGGTAACTTAGGGGATTTTATGCTCACACAGTTTACTCATAAACTGTGAGAACCTAGCACAATTTTCACCTACTTTATTCATGCATAATCCGTGGTTACTTACCGTGGTTTATGTACATTTTTCTTATTCATAAATCATGCTTACTTGTCACGGTTTATATGTAAATAGTAAAATCGGGGTAATTTTTTACAGTTTACATAATAATAAATCAGGACACACAAGTTAAGGTATTGCCATTGTTATATTTGAGTAAACATTTCTTCTTTTCATTTTATTCAACCTATTATATATGTATATTTTAAAAAAAAAATTGAAATAAGAGTGGGGGCAAGTGCCCCTATAAAACAACGTAGGTGCGTCCCTAGTATTGACTATAATTCTATAAGGCAAAATTAATAGCACAATTAGTTAGTTTTTGTTTTTAGAGGCTGAAATTAGAATTAAAAAATTAGAATTTAATATTGTATTTGATAGTTAGAGATTGAAATTAAAATTTTAATTTTAAAATATAAAATTCCAATGCTTTAGTATCGGAAAAGTTTAGGGGCCAGCAGTTTTATTGAATTTTGGCCAGCATGTAACCAGCAGAAAAATGTGAGCCATTGGATGAAATCTCACACCAATCTCACACCATCAAATCATCATTGATGGCCAGTTGATGACTAACAATCACAAAAATTACTAACCCCCCTAGCATTGCTCCTTTAGTATTTTTAGAAAGTAGAGTCATAAGGTACTGAAATTTCTAAAATCGAGGATCGAAACTTTAATAATATTTTTTTAATAACTAAGAATATTTTGGTAAATATTCTCATTTTATATTTATATTTATCTTGAATCAAATAGGATATTAAAACAAAACTTAATTATGTACATACATTTTATACCAAACATAATACAAAGACTTAATTTAATTTCAGTCTTTTTTTTTCAATTTCTGTCTTTCAATCTCAGTCTCTCTTTCAAACACAATATTAATGTCTGCACCCCAACCATTTCATAGCAAATAATGTCCTCATTTATCTCTTATTATACATTAACTTTAAAATATAAATATAAATAAAAAGATATTTTTATTTAATTCAAATAAATTATAAAAAAACAAAGATAAGATTAAAAATCTTAATTTTATATTTTAGTTCAAATTCAAATAAATCTTCTCTTTTTTATCTAAGAAAAATATATAAAATTATGAAAATTTTAGAGAAATTATACTCATGAGGATAGAATAAAATTTGAGATAGAAGATATGAGTATCAGACGATAACCATTTTGTTTTTATTCCGAGTAGATCCACCACTTAAACTATATACTTCTTGAGAAGAATGATAGAAAAGTATTAGAATAACAAAAAGAATCTAAATATAGTATTTTTCAATCAGGAAAAAAACATATGATGGGATACCAAAAGAAGTTTTGTGAAAGGTTTTATAAACCAAGAGAATAAGAATTGCATATATTTGTGCAATTAAGAATATGTACAATGAAATTACAATTAGGATAAAAACTCAAGGTGGTGTAATAGAAGAGTTTTTTCTATAGGACTATACCAAAGGTTATCTATCTCTAAATTCACATCTTTTCACATTGATTTAAGAAGTACTTACTAAGTATATTCAGGAGCTCGTACCATGTTGCGTGCTTTTGCCAATGACATCGTCCTTATGGAAGAATCCAGAGAGGATTCAAATAAGAAGTTAGATTTGTGAAAAGATACTTTTTTGGTATATAGTTTGTTCATCATAAATCGCAATAAGATGGAATATATGGATATAAATTTAGTCCACTGAGAAGAAATACTAATACATAAGTAAAAATTAGAAAAAGTATTCTACCACATTAAAGAGTTTTAAGTATATTAGGTATATTATAGAGGAAAATGAAAAAATGAAGAGGATATAAAACATACTATCTAAGTAGATTGGTCAAAATAAAGGAGCGTGTTTAGTTTTATATGTGACAAAAGGGTGGATACCTCTTCAACTTAAAGATAAAGATTATCGCATTGTTATTTAACTAGCTATATTATATGGAACAGATTGTTCGGCAGCAAATGGCGAGTATGAACATAAGTTAAGTATGATAAAAATGAAAATGCTGATATGAATGAGCGACACACATATATAGAGAAAATAAGAAATGAAGATTTATATAACGAAGAAATTTCAATAAGAGCCTATTATTGAAAGGATAATAGAAACTTGTCTAAAGTAGTTTAAGTATGTGAAAAGAAGAGCATAATCTTATCTATATAGTCGATTTTATCCAGTAAAATAAAATTTTATTGTTGTTTGATTTATCAATTTAAAACAAAGTTGTTAATGATCTCATAAAATTTATTACAAATCTCACATTAATTCATTAACATCTAAGAACTTACCATCGAATGTGTTTATTTTTATGAAGTGTCTCTAAATAGATAGTCTTTCAAAAAGCATAAGAAACCTATGAGCAGGACACTTTACTGAGTTGTTATGTTTGCATATTGAACACGACACTCATCGATATTCGTTCGACACACGTGTCTGCTGTATCCAATCGTATCCTAATAAAAAATAAAAAATTCTTTTTCGAACACGCTTGTAAGCACCTAAATATTATTACGTGTGAGCATGTTCAATCTTATTCTTAACATGTATTCTTAAAATGAATTTAGAAACAATATATATTATTATCTATTAAAATAAAAATATTTTAACTACTTTATAAAATTAAAAAAAGACATTAAAATAGTTAAAAAATTATTTTTTATTTTAATATTAATAAAATATTATTATAATTTATCTAAAAGAATACTTTATATATATTTTATATATATGTCATGTCCTTTTATTTTATAAGATTTTAAAATTTGTGTGTCCTGTATTGTATCGTATCGTATCATATCTTATGTTCGTGCCAATGTCCGTACATCATAGATTCATAGTAAAAGACCAAACATGAGATTTTCAGAATTTATCAAATTATAATGATATAACACTTGAAAATTTGAAGTAAAATAATAAATGTCTCAGCCTAATAATTTGGTGTTATACCCTAAATCTCTAATAATTCGTTATTTCAAGCATGTTTTTAGATATGTTTATAAGCATTGGTGAAAAAATAAAAAACAGAAAAACAAGCATTAAAAATAAGACAAAAGAAATATAAAGTCTGTCCCGGAAAAAGTTTTGCCACATTGGATCTATCAAATAAGCAGATTGAATTTGCAAATTTTGTTTCCAGATCTATTAATCGATCCTATCGAATATGTTATCCAAATTTAGATACGAATCTAATTCACAAATTGAACGCGTCCGATCAATTTTCGGACACCGCAATTTTCAAGGGTACGAGGGCGTGGACTGCTTCATTTCATTATTTTTTTGGTGACTTCTTTATTTCATTATTTGACATAAAATCAACTCCTTTTGATCAAGAGTTGCGAATTACGAGAAAAATTTAAGCATTAACAGAAGGTATTGTTTTTGTTTTCAGTATTTTTAGCTAATTAATAATATATTCTTAATTTATATTTTTAAATATTATTAACTAATTATTAATTAAAACTAATAAATTTTGTTATTTTTTAATAATTTTTGTGAATTAACTGAGCCAAAATCATTTAGATGTAATTATTATTTTTAAAATTTAATTTTAGTGTATTATTAAATGTAAAGCAATTTTATACCGCCACTTGGTTTGATAAAATTTTTATTTTTTAAAAATAGTTTATAAAAACTAATTTTTAAAAGTTGTATTATTTATAGTTAATAAATTAAATTAACAATAATTTTTAATAAGTACGAATAAATAATAATTACATTTGGTAAAATAATTTTTAAAATTTAAAAATATTATAATAAGCATAAATATAAGTTAAATTTAGAAGTTAATTAATGTATAAAATTATACAATTTCGCTATATATCCAACTTTTTTAGACAACTAAATCCAATCAAATTGGTTCAAACCTAATAAAAATTAGTTTCATTAATGAGAGCGTGTAAACACCCTCCAACTCCCAACGGCATTGCGCGCTTCTTCTTTGCATTCTTTTTTTTTTCTTTGCACTCCTTCCTCTTCTTTGCATTCATTCTTCTTCTCTGCATGCAGCTATTGTGTTTTTTCTTTTTTTTTTTTCATTTTTCTGGTAATTTTTTGTAGCAATATGTATATATTTTTTTTGTTTGATTTTTTTCTTTTTTTATTTTTATTTTTGTTAATAGGGTAAAATAAAAAAATTATGAGAGACAAGAAAAGAAGAAGATGATGATGATAACGAAGAAGATGATGAGGAGTTTTGAATTATATAGAACTTATTAGAAAATAATACGAAATTTCTTAACAATAACATTGAAATTTTTTAATTTTGACACCAAAATTTAACTATACAAAAACACAGCCGAAGAGAAGGAGGAGAAATTCTGAATTGTTATTCTTACTTTTTCTTAGGAGTATTGCTTCTCATATTAGACTTGAATAAACATGTATTATAATCTTATTTAATTGAATGGATATAAATAGTAAATTGCATACTAAAAGATCACAAAATAGTACTGAAATTACTTGAATGAACATGTTTGTATTATGTTGTAATTTTATTTAGTTGAATGGACGTAGGTTCACACTTATTGGATTAAATTCTTGCCAAAAACAAAAAAATATTGAAATTTCTTAATTTTGACACCAAAATATTACTATAAAAATACAAAAATTTCTTAATTTCAACACCAAAATTTTGTTACAAACACATAAATATTTTCTTATACTACTTCAATGAGAGTTTTTTTTCTTCTCCTACTTACTAACTAAAGATAATGAGAAGGAATATTCTAATTTAATGTTTTATTCTTGTTAGGTAATCATGATAATCAAGATAACGAAGAATAAGAGGAGGATGAATTGTTGTTTTAAATTGTTATTTTTACTTTTTTTTAATAGTATTACTTCTCATATTAGACTTGAAGAACATGTATTATAATCTTATTTAATTGAATAAATGTAAAAGGTAAATTGCATACTAATAAAAGATCATAAGATAATACCGAAATTACTTTAATGAACATGTTTGTATTTGAATATCATAATTAGAGGATAAAATCAGAAAAAAATCAATATAATTTATTAGGATATTATTTTATAATTAGCATACTCATTAATATACTCTTAGTCTATATATTGGTAAAAATCTTGTAATCACAAGAGAAAATATAACAAATGATAATTTTTTAAATAATTCTTCTTTTCTTTCCTAAACTTTTTGTACCATGGTAACATGGTATCAGAGTAGAGTTAGGTTCTAGAAACACAAAATCAACTATTTCTGACAAATTGACATTACAAATTGCAAATATGCTACGCAACAGTCTTGGAATGTGATCATCACAAACTAATTCTGACAATTTGCCAATTGGTTTCAAATTAAATGGAGATAATTATCTATTATGGGCAACTCTGATGAAAAAAGTAATTGGTGGAAGAAAAAAGAAGAAACACATAAAAGAAAACTGTTTTAAGATTGTGGGTTATCCCGATTGGTGGAAAAATAATCCAAAGTCATCGAGAAATCAAAGTAAGGGTGCTGCCACTGTGAGCACCCCAGAGGTCACCAACAGTAGTGGCGAGGTCAGAAGAGAGGAAGCAAATCGTGATGGTAAGGCAGCAGCGGTGGTAAGGGCAAGAACTACTTAACTCCTTGGCTGCTCAGCCCAGGCCATGACTCAATATGAAAGGGAGACTTAAAATCAAAATTCAATTAAAAAAATAAATTAATAGATTTTCGATTGTGGGACTATCGATACTATGACTCATGACCTCCATGATTTTAACAGCTTGACTATACCCTCAAAAGCCCATATTGAAACAGCTAGTGGAGAATTAATTGATGTTAAAGGAGGAGGCTCCATTACTTTTTCAGAAGAATTGAAACTAAAAAATTGCCTCTATGTCCCTGCACTATCATCAAAATTATTGTCTATTAGTCAAGTAACAAAGGAACTAAATTGTGTGGTACTCATGTACTCTACTTTTTGTCTTTTACAGGACACTCTTACGAATGAGATCATTGGGCGTGATACTGAGCGAGAAAGCCTTTCTACGTTGATGAAGTAGCATACCAGGGTCATGCCATGCTTGCTCACGGAACTGTTACTAGGCAACTTTGATTATGGCACAGGCGTCTCGGACATCCTTCATTTGGGTACCTCAAGTTTTTATTTCCTAGTCTTTTTACAAGTAGCACTAAACCCCTCAAATGTAAAACTTGTACTCGTGCAAAAAATCACAGAGTTTCATTTTCTCTAACCAACATTAGAGTCAATTCCAGTTTTTCTCTAATACACTCTGATGTGTGGGGTGCAGCTCCTATTTTCCATAATAATTTTCAATATTTTGTGTTATTTGTGGACAATTTCTCTCGCATGACTTGGGTATATTTTATAAATCACAAATCTAAAGTGCCTGATAAATTCTTTGCATTCTACCAAATGATTCAAACTCAATTAAACAAAAAAATCCAAGTACTTCGCCTAGATAATGGTGGAGAATTTATAAACCAATCAATGCGCGATTTTTTTTATAAAAAATGGTCTTATCTATCAAACTTCCTGCCTAAATACACCCCAACAAAATGGTGTGGCTAAGCGGCGAAATCGTAAGTTACTTAAGATGACCCGAGCCATGATTTTTGATGCAAAAGTTCCAAAAACCTTTTGGCTAGAAGCTATAGTAACCTCTGCCTACGTATTGAATCGCCTACCTACCCAAGTTCTCCACCACAAAACACCCTTACAAGTCTTGACTACTCAGACTCTAATCCCACTTATTCTAACCTTACCACCTCGAGTATTTGAATGTTCCGTCTTTGTCCATATCCCCAAAGTCAATAGAACCAAACTTGATCCTTGTGCAGAAAAATGTGTTCTCGTCACCAAAAGGGGTACAGGTGCTACAATCCAATCACTCGTCGTATTCATGTGACCATGGATTGTGATTTTTTAGAATCCAAATTTTACTTTAGCCGCCAACATGACACTCAGGGGGAGAACAATAATGAACCACCAAGTTGGCTAAATAACCTTTGTTGCCCAGAAACAGTTCAAACAGATCAAGTACATAGAGCCACCGAGCATACTTCACTCTCAACGTAGAAAATAACTCGATACATATAACCAATGAAAGTCCTTTTGAGAATGTCAGACAAGAGGTAAGTGGTGCACGAAATTGTGATCTCTAATATTGGCTTCAACTTGGTATGCGCGTTTATAACTTAGCACTTTCTTCACAACCTCGCACAACTAACCAGCAAGTGCACTGGGTCGTCCAAGTAATAAACCTTACGTGAGTAAGGGTCGATCCAACAGAGATTGTTGGTACGAAGCAAGCTATGGTCATCTTGTAAATCTCAGTCAGGCGGATAATAAATGGTTATGGAGTTTTCGAATAATAATAATAAATAAACTGAAAATATAGATAGAAATACTTATGTAAAACATTGGTGGGAATTTCAGATAGGCGTATGAAGATGCTGTGCTCCTTCTGAATCTCTGTTTTTCTACTGCCTTCATCCAATCCTTCTTACTCCTTTCCATGGCAAGCTGTATGTAGGGCATCACCGTTGTCAATGGCTACATCCCATCCTTTCAGTGAAAAAGGTCCAAATGCTCTGTCACGGCACGGCTAATCATCTGTCGGTTCTCGATCATGTTGGAATAGAATCCCTTGATTCTTTTGCGTTTGTCATCACGCCCAACAATCGCGAGTTTGAAGCTTGTCACAGTCATTCAATCCCTGAATCCTACTCGGAATACCACAGACAAGGTTTAGACTTTCCGGATTCTCATGAATGCCGCCATCAATCTAGCTTATACCACGAAGATTCTGGTCAAGGAATCCAAGAGATATGCGCCCAGTCTAAGGTAGAACGGAAGTGGTTGTCAGTCACGCGTTCATAGGTGAGAATGATGATGAGTGTCACGGATCATCACATTCATCATGGTGAAGTGCAACGAATATCTTAGAATAGAAATAAACTGAATTGAATAGAAAATAGTAGTAATTGCATTAAAACTCGAGTTACAGCAGAGCTCCACACCCTTAATCTATGGTATGTAGAGACTCCACCGTTGAAAATACATAAGTGAAGGTCCAGGCATGGCCAAATGGCCAGCCCCTAAAATATGATATAAATTCGAAAATAAGGAGAATGACCTATGGTCAAAAGACCGAATGGTCAAAAGACACTGAATACAATAGTAAAAAGTCCTATTTATACTAGACTAGCTACTAGGGTTTACAGAAGTAAGTAATTGATGCAGAAATCCACTTCCGGGACCCACTTGGTGTGTGCTTGGGCTGAGCTTGAACTTTACACGAGCTGAGACTTCTTTTGGAGTTGAACGCCAAGTTGTAACGTGTTTTTGGCGTTCAACTCTGGTTCGTGACGTGTTTCTGGCGTTTGACTCCAGAATGCAGCATGGAACTGGCGTTGAGCGCCAGTTTACGTCATCTAATCACGAATAAAGTATGGACTATTATATATTGCTGGAAAGCTCTGGATGTATACTTTCCAACGCCGTTGAGAGCGCGCCATTTGGAGTTTTGTAACTCCAGAAAATTCATTTCGAGTGCAGGGAGGTCAGAATCCAACAGCATGAGCAATTCTTTGTCAGCCTTTTATCAGAGTTTTGCTCAGGTCCCTCAATTTTAGCCATAAATTACCTGAAATCACAGAAAAACACACAAACTCATAATAAATTTCAGAAATGTGAATTTAGCATAAAAACTAATGAAAACATCCCTAAAAATAGCTAGATTATACTAAAAACTATCTAAAAACAATGCCAAAAAGCGTATAAATTATCCGCTCATCACAACATCAAACTTAAATTGTTGCTTGTCCCCAAGCAACTGAAAATCAATTAGGATAAAAAGAAGAGAATATAATATAAATCCCAAAATATTAATGAATATTAATTCTAATTAGATGAGCGGGACTTGTAGCTTTTTGCTTCTGAACAGTTTTGGCATCTCACTTTCTCCTTTGAAGTTTAGAATGATTGGCATCTATAGGAACTTATAATTTCAGATAGTGTTATTGATTCTCCTAGTTAAGTTTGTTGATTCTTGAACACAGCTACTTTTATGAGTCTTGGCTGTGCCCCTAAGCACTTTGGTTTCTAGTATTACCACCGGATACATAAATGCCACAGACACATAGCTGGGTGAACCTTTTCAGATTGTGACTCAGCTTTGCTAAAGTCCACAATTAGAGGTGTCCAGAGTTCTTAAGCACACTCTTTTTGCTTTGGATCACGACTTTAACCACTCAGTCTCAAGTTTTTTCACTTGGACCTGCATGCCACAAGCACATGGTTAGGGACAGCTTGATTTAGCCGCTTAGGCCTGGATTTTATTTCCTTGGGCCCTTGATGAGCGGATAATTTATACGCTTTTTGGCATTGTTTTTAGGAAGTTTTTAGTAGGATCTAGCTACTTTTAGGGATGTTTTTATTAGTTTTTATGCTAAATTCACATTTCTGGACTTTACTATGAGTTTGTGTATTTTTCTGTGATTTCAGGTATTTTCTGGCTGAAATTGAGGGACCTGAGCAAAACTCTGATAAGGAGGCTGACAAAGGACTGCTGATGCTGTTGGATTCTGACCTCCCTGCACTCGAAATAGATTTTCTGGAGCTACAAAACTTCAAATGGCGCGCTCTCAACGGCGTTGGAAAGTAGACATCCAGAGCTTTCCATCAATATATAATAGTCCATACTTTATTCGAGTTTAGATGATGCAAACTGGCGTTCAACACTAGTTCCATGCTGCATTCTGGAGTCAAACGCCAGAAACACGTCATGATGCCAAAAACACGTTACAACTTGGCGTTTAACTCCAAGAGAAGCCTCTGCACGTGTAAAGCTCAAGCTCAGCCCAAGCACACACCAGGTGGGCCCTGGAAGTGAATTTCTGCATTAATTACTTATTTCTGTAAACCCTAGTAGCTAGTCTAGTATAAATAGGACATTTTACTATTGTATTAGACATCTTGGTTTCGTTTTTTATCTTAGCATCCATCTTTGGAAGTTTAGTCCTTAGACTTTGGGGGCTGGCCATTCCATGCCTGAACCTTGATCACTTTTGTATTTTCAACAGTGGAGTTTCTACACACCATAGATTAAGGGTGTGGAGCTTTGCTGTACCTCGAGTTTTAATGCAATTACTACTATTTTCTATTCAATTCAGCTTATTCTTGTTCTAAGATATCCATTGCACTTCAACCTGATGGATGTGATGATCCGTGACACTCATCATCATCCATCCTTATGAACGCGTGATTGACAACCACTTCCGTTCTATCTTAGAACAAGCGCATATCTCTTGGATTCATTGATCAGAATCTTCGTGGTATAAGCTAGAATTATTAGCGGCCATTCCTGAGAGTCCGGAAAGTCTAAACCTTGTCTATGGTATTCCGAGTAGGATTCAGGGATTGAATGGCTGTGACGAGCTTCAAACTCGCGATTGTTGTGCGTGATGACAAACGCATAAGAATCAATGGATTCTATTCCGACATGATCGAGAACCGACAGATGATTAGCCGTGCTGTGACAAGAGCATTTGGACCTTTTTCACTGAGAGGATGGGAAGTATCCATTGACAACAGTGATGCCCTACATACAGCTTGCCATGGAAAGGAGTATGAAGAATTGGATGAAAGCAGTAGGAAAGTAGAGATTCAACAGGAACTAGCATCTCTATGCACTTATCTGAAATTCCCACCATTGAATTACATAAGTATCTCTATCTTATTTTATGCCTTATTTATTATTAAATTCGAACCCTTTATAACCATTTAGAATCCGCCTAACTGAGATTTATAAGATGACAATAGCTTGCTTTATACCAACAATCTCCATGGGATCGACCCTTACTCACGTAAGGTTTTTTTCTTGGACGACCTAGTACACTTGCTGGTTAGTTGTGCGGAGTTGTGACAAAGTGTGATTCAAGTTTGAGAGCACCAAGTCATTGGAGTCATTGTTGATGATCACAATTTACGCGCACCAAGTTTTTGACGCCGATGCTGGGGATTGTTCGAGTTTGGACAACTAACGGTTCATCTTGTTGCTCAGATTAGGTAATTTTCTTTTCAAAATGTTTTCAAAAATCTTTCAAAAATTTTTTTCTTTGTTTTCGTTTTTTCCAAAAAATTATTTTCGAAAAATCCAAAAAAAAATTATAAAATCATAAAAACAAAAAATATTTTTTGTTTCTTGTTTGAGTCTAGTGTCAATTTTTAAGTTTGGTGTCAATTGCATGTTTTAAAAACTTTTGCATACTTTTTCGAAAACTCATGTATGGTGTTCTTCATGATCTTCAAGTTGTTCTTGGTAAGTCTTCTTGTTTGATCTTCATATTTTCTTGTTTTGTGTTTTTTGTTTTTCTTATGCATTTTTGCATTCATAGTGTCTAAGCATTGAAGATTTCTAAGTTTGGTGTCTTGCATATTTTTCTTTTCTTGAAAATTTTTCAAAAAATAAGTCTTGATGTTCATCTTGACATTCATAGTGTTCTTGCATGCATCATGTGTTTTGATTCATAATTTTCATGTTGTGAGTCATTTTTATGTTTTTCTTTCTCATCATTAAAAATTCAAAAATCAAAAAAGAAAAAAATATCTTTTCCTTTTTTTTTCTCATAAATTTCAAAAATTTGAGTTGACTTAGTCAAAATTTTTTAAAACTTAGCTATTTCTTATAAGTTAAGTCAAATTTTCAATTTTAAAAATCCTATCTTTTCAAAATCTTTTTCAAAAATCAAATCTTTTTCATTTTTCTTTTATGATTTTCGAAAATTTAAAATTATTTTTCAAAATCTTTTTCTTATCTTTATTTCAAAATTTCGAAAACTTTACTAACAATTAATGTGATTGATTCAAAAATTTGAAGTTTGTTACTTTCTTGTTAAGAAAGGTTAAATCTTTAAATTTTAGAGTCATATCTTTTAGTTTCTTGTTAGTCAAGTAATCAATTTTAAATTTTAAAAATTAAATCTTTTTCAAAATATCATTTTCAATCATATCTTTTAAAAAAATATCTTTTTTCAAATTATATCTTTTTCAAAATCAATTTCAAAATATATTTTCTAACTTCTTATCTTTTTAAAATTGATTTTTAAATCTTTTTCAACTAACTAATTGACTTTTTATTTGTTTTAAAATTTTTATCTTTTTTAAAACCACTTAACTACTTCCTCCTCTCTAATTTTCGAAAATTCCTCACTCTTTTTCAAAACTTTCTTAATTAACTAATTGTTTCAAATTTTAATTTTAATTTTAATTCTTCTCTTAATTTTTGAAAATCACTAACCCTTTTTCAAAATTAATTTTCGAAATTCTCTCCCTCTCATCTTCTCCTATTTATTTATTTATTTACTAACACTTCTCTTCATCTCAAGAATTAGAACCTATCTTCCCCCTTGTGTTTGGATTCTTAACTCTTTTCCTTCTTCTATTCCTTTCTTCTTCTACTAACATAAAGGAATCTCTATACTGTGACATAGAGGATTCCTCTTCCTTTTTTGTTCTCTTCTTTTTCATATGAGCAGGAACAAGGAAAAAGGAATTCTTGTTGAAGCTGATCCTGAACCTGAAAGGACTCTGAAGAGAAAACTGAGAGAAGCTAAAATACAACAATCCAGAGATAACCTTACTGAAATTTTCGAACAAGCAAAGGATATGGCAGCCGAACCCAACAACAATAATGCAAGGAGAATGCTTGGTGACTATACTACACCTACTTCCAAGTTTGATGGAAGAAGCATCTCAATCCCTACCATTGGAGCAAACAATTTTGAGTTGAAACCTCAACTAGTTGCTCTAATGCAACAAAACTGCAAGTTCTATGGACTTCCATCAGAAGATCTCTATCAGTTTTTAACTGAGTTCTTACAGATCTGTGAAACTGTTAAGACTAATGGAGTAGATCCTGAAGTCTACAGGCTCATGCTTTTCCCTTTTGTTGTAAGAGACAGAGCTAGAACATGGTTGGACTCACAACCTAAAGATAGCCTGGACCCCTGGGATAAGCTGGTTACGGCCTTCTTGGCTAAGTTCTTTCCTCCTCAAAAGTTGAGCAAGCTTAGAGTGGATGTTCAGACCTTCAAACAAAAAGAAGGTGAATCCCTCTATGAAGCTTGGGAAAGATACAAACAGATGGCCAAAAGGTGTCCTTCTGACATGCTTTCAGAATGGACCATTTTGGATATATTCTATTATGGTCTATCTGAATTCTCTAAGATGTCACTGGACCATTCTGCAGGTGGATCCATTCACCTAAAGAAAACGCCTGCAGAAGCTCAAGAACTAATTGACATGGTTGCAAATAACCAGTTCATGTACACTTCTGAGAGGAATTCTGTGAATAATGGGACACCTCAGAGGAAGGGAGTTCTTGAAATTGATGCTCTAAATGTCATATTGTCTCAGAACAAAATGTGACTCAGCAAGTCAACATGATTTCTCAAAATTTGAATGGATGGCAAAATGCATCAAATAGTACTAAAGAGGCATCTTCTAAAGAAGAAGCTTATGATCCTGAGAACCCTGCAATAGCAGAGGTAAATTACATGGGTGAAACTTATAGAAACACCTATAATTCATCATGGAGAAATCATCCAAATTTCTCATGGAAGGATCAACAAAAGCCTCAACAAGGCTTTAATAATGGTGGAAGAAATAGGCTCAGCAATAGCAAGCCTTATCCATCATCTTCTTAGTAACAGACAAAGAATCCTGAGCAGAGCACCTCTAACTTAGCAAACATAGTATCTGATCTGTCTAAGGCCACTTTAAGTTTCATGAGTGAAATAAGGTCCTCCATCAGAAATTTGGAGGCACAAGTGGGCCAGCTGAGTAAGAAAATCACTGACACTCCTCCTAGTACTCTCCCAACAATACAGAAGAGAATCCAAAAAGAGAGTGCAAGGCCATTGATATAATCAACATGGCCAAACCTAGAGAGGAAGGGGAGGACGTGAATCCCAATGAGGAAGACCTCATGGGACGTCCCCCAGACAAAAAGGAGTTCCCTATTGAGGACCTAAAGGAATCTGAGGCTCATATAGAGGTCATAGAGATTCCTTTAAACCTCCTTCTGCCATTCATGAGCTCTGAAAACTATTCTTCCTCTGAAGAGGATGAAGACGTAACTGGAGAGCAAGTTGCTCAATATCTAGGAGCCATCATGAAGCTGAATGCCAAGTTGTTTGGTAATGAGACTTGGGAAGGTGAATCTCGCTTGCTCATTAGTGAACTAGATACATGGGTTCAGCAAACGTTACCTCAAAAGAAACAAGATCTTGGTAAATTCTTAATACCCTATACCATAGGCACCATGACCTTTGAGAAGGCTCTGTGTGACCTAGGGTCAGGCATAAATCTTATGCCACTCTCTGTAATGGAGAAGCTGGGGATCATTGAAGTACAGCCTGCCACATTCTCATTAGAAATGGCAGATGAATCACAAAGACAAGCTTATGGATTAGTAGAGGACATGTTAGCGAAGGTTAAAGGTCTCTACATCCCTGCTGATTTCATAATCTTAGACATTAGGAAGGAGGAGGATGAATGCATCATCCTTGGAAGACCCTTCCTAGCCACAGTAGGAGCTGTGATTGATGTTGACAGAGGAGAGCTAGTCCTTCAATTAAATGGGGACTACCTTGTGTTTAAAGCTCAATGATCTTCTTTTGCAACCATGGAGAGGAAGCATGAAAAGCTTCTCTCAATACAGAGTCAAACAAAGCCCCACAATCAAACTCTAAGTTTGGTATTGGGAGGCCACAACCAAACTCTAAGTTTGGTGTTAAACCCCCATATTCAAACTCTAAGTTTGGTGTTGGGAGTCCACAACATTGACCTGATCACCTGTGAGGCTCTATGAGAGCCCACTGTCAAGCTAGTGACATTAAAGAAGCGCTTATTGGGAGGCAACCCAATTTTTATTTATCTAATTCAATTTTTATTTTTATTGTTCTTTTATGTTTTATTAGGTTCATGATCATGTGGAGTCACAAAACAAATACTAAAATTAAAAACAAAATAAAAAACAGCAGAAGAAACAGCACACCCTGGAGAAAGGGCTTACTGGCGTCTAAACCCCAGTAAGGAGCATCTGGCTGGCGTTCAACGCCAGAACAGAGCATGGATCTGGCGTTGAACGCCAGAAATATGCAGCAATTTGGCGTTTAAATGCCAGGATTGCACCCTGAGGAAAGCTGGCGTTCAACGCCAGAAACATACTGCAGACTGGCGTTGAACGCCCAAAACAAGCTTAGAACTGGCGTTTAACGCCAGAAACAAGCATCAATCTGGCGTTAAATGCCAGGATTGCATCCAGAGGGCATTTTACACACCTCATTGGTGCAGGGATGTAAATCCTTGACACCTCAGGATCTGTGGACCCCACAAGATCATCTCAGGATCTGTGGACCCCACAGGATCCCTACCTACCTCAACTCACCTTCTCTCTCTTTTTCACACAATCCAATAAAACACTCTTCCCCAAAACCCTTCACTAATCACCTCAAATCTCTCTTCCTTATCACCTCTTCACCACTCACATCCATCCACTCTTCCCCATAAACCCCACCTACCTTCATAATTTAAAATCTCTTTCCCACCCAAACCCACCCTAAATGGCCGAACCAACTCCCTCTCCTTTCACTATATAAACCTCTCTATCCTTCTTCATTTTCACACACCATAACCCTCTCTTCTTCACCTTAGCCGAAACTACACACCTCTCCCTTTCCTCCATATCCTCTTCTTCTTCTTCTTCTTCTTCTTCTTCTCTTCTTTCTTCTTTTGCTCGAGGGCGAGCAATATTCTAAGTTTGGTGTGGCAAAAGCATAGCTTTTTGTTTTTCCATAACTACTTATGGCACCTAAGGCCGGAGAAACCTCTAGAAAAGGGAAAGGGAAGACAAAAGCTTCCACCTCCGAGTCATGGGAGATGGAGAGATTCATCTCTAAAGCCCATCAAGACCACTTCTATGAAGTTGTGGCCAAGAAGAAGGTGATCCCTGAGGTCCCTTTCAAGCTCAAGAAAAATGAGTATCTGGAGATCCGACATGAGATTCAAAAAAGAGGTTGGGAAGTTCTTACCAATCCCATTCAACAAGTCGGAATCTTAATGGTTCAAGAGTTCTATGCCAATGCATGGATCACTAGGAACCATGATCAAAGTATGAACCCGAATCCAAAGAATTATCTTACAATGGTTCGGGGAAAATACTTAGATTTCAGTCCGGAAAATGTGAGGTTGGCATTCAACTTGCCTATGATGCAAGAAGATGCACGCCCCTACACTAGAAGGGTCAACTTTGATCAAAGGTTGGACCAAGTCCTTATGGACATATATGTGGAAGGAGCTCAATGGAAAAGAGACTCAAGAGGCAAGCCGGTTGAATTGAGAAGACTGGACCTTAAGCCTGTGGCTAGAGGATGGTTGGAGTTCATCCAACGCTCCATCATCCCCACTAGCAACCGATCTGAAGTTACTGTGGATCGGGCCATCATGATCCATAGCATCATGATTGGAGAGGAAGTAGAAGTTCATGAAGTCATCTCTCTTGAATTCTACAAAATAGCCGAAAAGTCCTCCACCATGGCAAGGCTAGCTTTTCCTCATCTTATTTGCCATCTATGCTACCCAACTGGAGTTATCATAGAAGGAGACATCCTCATTGAAGAGGACAAGCCCATCACTAAGAAAAGAATGGAGCAAACAAGAGAGGCCATCTATGGATCTCAAGAGATGCATGAGAAAGCTCATCATCAAGGAATCCTTGAGATGCCTCAAGGGATGTACTTTCCTCCCAGCAACTATTGGGAACAACTCAACACTTCTCTAGAAGACTTGAGTTATAACATGGACCAACTAAGGGTGGAACACCAAGAGCACTCCATCATTCTCCATGAGATTAGAGAAGAACAAAGAGCAATGAGGGAGGAGCAACAAAGGCAAGGAAGAGACATAGAAGAGCTCAAGGACATCATTGGTCCTTCAAGAAGAAGGCGCCACTATCACTAAGGTGGACTCATTCCTTGTTCTTATTTCTTTGTTTTTCGGTTTTTAAGCTTCATGTTTATCTATGTTTGTGTCTTTACTACATGATCATTAGTGTCTAGTAACTATGTCTTAAGGCTATGAATAATTCCATGAATCCTTCACCTCTCTTAAATGAAAAATGTTTCTAATTCAAAAGAATAAGAAGTACATGAGTTTCAAATTTATCCTTGAAATTAGTTTAATTATATTGATGTGGTGACAATACTTTTTGTTTTCTGAATGAATGCTTGAACAGTGCATATTTTTGATCTTGTTGTTTATGAATGTTAAAATTGTTGGGTTTTGAAAGAATGATGAAAAAGAAAAATGTTGTTGATGATCTGAAAAATCATAAAATTGATTCTTAAAGCAAGAAAAGGCAGTGAAGAACAAAAGCTTGCGAAATATATATATATATAAGAAAAAGAAAAAGCAAGCAGAAAAAGCCAATAGCCCTTAAAACCAAAAGGCAAGGGTAAAAAGGATCTAAGGCTTTGAGCATCAGTGGATAGGAGGGCCCAAGGAAATAAAATCCAGGCCTAAGCGGCTAAATCAAGCTGTCCCTAACCATGTGCTTGTGGCATGTAGGTCCAAGTGAAAAGCTTGAGACTGAGTGGTTAAAGTCGTGATCCAAAGCAAAAAGAGTGTGCTTAAGAGCTCTGGACACCTCTAACTGTGGACTTTAGCAAAGCTGAGTCACAATCTGAAAAGGTTCACACAGTCACGTGTCTGTGGCATTTATGTATCCGGTGGTAATACTGGAAAATAAAGTGCTTAGGGCCACGGCTAAGACTCATTGACGACGGGATTTTTGCCAGTATAGAATTTCATAAAAACAGTCGCGTTGTAGATATAGTCTCTAAACCGACAGAAATCCCTTCGTACAAATATTTTGGTTGTCACAAGTAACAAACCCCTTTAAAATTGATAACCGAGTATTTAAACCTCGGGTCGTCTTCTCAAGGAATTGCAGGGAGGT
Source organism: Arachis stenosperma (assembly GCF_014773155.1). Classification (NCBI taxonomy): domain Eukaryota; kingdom Viridiplantae; phylum Streptophyta; class Magnoliopsida; order Fabales; family Fabaceae; genus Arachis; species Arachis stenosperma. The sequence continues at coordinate 106,763,837 of NC_080386.1, read as the reverse complement.
ATGTTCTTATTATTGGTTATGAGTCTGTAAATTGGGGTTTTGGAAGTAAGGTGCGAATATGTTATATGATAAGTAAAATAAAGTAATACTAATAAAATCTCTTGGCAAGGTATAAGAACTGGAGGTCCTATCCCAGTTATCCTTATCAATTGTGATGAGAATTGGATTCTTCTCCCACTTTGTTAACCTCTAACTATGAAGGTAAGTTAAGTGGATGAATTAATTCCAATTCTCAACTAACAATGAGTTTGATAACTCAAGAGTCACCAATTATTTAACCAAGGCCAAAAGGGGAAAAACTAAATCTACTAGAATAACAATATCCTCAGATTGGGAATAATAAAAAGGAACAATCATAAACTGAAATGCTTCAAATATCATTAAATAAAAATATTCAAATCTTAACATGGAAAAGTTCATAAATTAAATTGGGATAAATAAAAATAAAGAACCTGGGATTGAGAGTCACTCTTAAAACTAAGAGAAGTCCTAAATCCTAATCCTAAGAGAGAGAGGAGAGAACCTCTCTCACTAAAAACTACATCTAAAAATATGAAAAGTGAATTATGAGTGAATGATAATGAATGGATGCATTCCCCCACTTTATAGCCTCTAATCTGTGCCTTCTGGACTTGGATTTGGTTCAAAAACGGCCTCAGAACTCGTTATGAGCGTTTTCTGCAATTTCTGGTGCGTGGCCTCTGTCACGCGTCCGCGTGGGTCACGCGGTCGCGTCATTCGAAGCTTTTCCTTGCCACGCGGTCGCGTCAGTCATGCGACCGCGTCATGTGCGTTCTGCTTAAGGTGCGCGGTCGCGTCAGTCATGCGGCCGCGTCCATGTGATCGCGTCGTCCATGTGATCACGTGGATACCAGTTCCCTTAAAGCTCCATTTTACTTTCTCCTTTCCTTTTAGTATGTTTCCTTTTTCATCCCTTAAGTCATTCTGCCTTAGAAAATATGAAACTACTCAACACACTAATCACGGCATCGAATGGAAATAAGAGAGGATTAATAATAAGCAAATATAAGTCCAAAGAAACATGTTTTCAATCAAAGCACATAATTAGGAAGGCAAATGTAAAACATGCAAATAGTATGAATAAGTGGGTAAAGAGTTGATAAAATCCACTCAATTGAGCACAAGATAAACCATAAAATAGTGGTTTATCAACCTCCCCACACTTAAACAAAAGCATGTCCTCATGCTAAGCTCAAGAGAAACTATAAAGGAATGAAGAGGAATGGTAGAATGCATGAGATGCAACCTATGAATGCAACTAAATGCAAAATGCTTCTACCTACTTGGTTAAAAGTAAACAATTCTTTTAGGAACATACATGAAATGGATTTCACTAATTCAAATCATAAAAAATGAAGTACAAATAGACTTGCAAGGAGAAAATAGCTCATGAAAGCCGGGAACAAGGAATTGAGCATCAAACCCTCACTGGTAGTGTATACACTCTAATCACTCAAGTGTTTAAGGTTCGATTCTCTCAATTCTCTATTAACCTTGCTTTCTAAGGCTTGTTTTTCTTATACCAATCAACAAAAAATTTAATGCATAAATACACATATCAAGAGGTCTTTTAAGGGTTGTAATGGGGTTAGGGTCAAGGTAGGATTGTATTTGGCCAAGTGGATTAAAATCTGAATCCTTAATTAACTAAAGAAACTTTCCCACCTAACTTAAACAATCCATGTAATCATAATACAACATCTAACCATCCATTAACCATGTTTTCCACATATTCATGCATTCTAATTTCAAGTACAGTACATATGCATTGCCTTCACTACTTACTTTGGGGCATTTTGTCCCCTTTTATTATTTGCTCTTTTTCTTTTCTTTTTCTCCTTTATTTTTCTTTTTCTCTTTTTTCTTTTTTAAAGCATATGATTAAAGTATTGAATGCATGAACATATTCTCAACATTCTTTCACATTTTCAGAAAATTCTAACATACTCAATTCTCAAACCAATTGTTTCCAAACCCACTTTTCCCACACTTAATTTATGAGCACTCTCACTAGTCTAAGCTAACTAAGGATTCAAATTAAGGACATTATTGTTTTCCGCTTAGAGTTAATGATGTGCTAAAGTAAAGAACAAAGGGGTAAAATAGGCTCAAATTGGTTTGCAAAGGATAATGAAAGGTAAGGCCATGTGGGTATGTAAGCTAAGTGAAACAAAGGCCTCAATCATATAAGTGCATGCATACATCAAATTATGGAAATATAGAATTAAGCAAGACAAAGATCACAATTTTAGAGAGAAAAATACACACTAAAACAAAATTTTTGGTTGATAAAATGCAACCAATTCAAATAGGCTAAAAAATCTCACAGGTTTTGTGTGTTCGAGTTCTAAACCATGTTCCAGTATAATATCTCTTCAAACAAGTGTAACATTAAATTTTATTCAAATTAGTGAAATTTTCTAAAAGGTTTCTTGAAAAAGAAAATATTACTTTAACCAAGTGGTAAAATATGCACAAAAATCAAACAAACATGCAAATGCAACAATGAACAAACAAATAAAATAAAATATTGGTGTTGAGTCAAGAAGTAACTAACCCATGGAGATCGGTATCGACCTCCCCACACTTAAAGATTGCACCGTCCTCGGTGCATGCTGAGATGTGCAGGTGGACGGGTTGCTCCAACTGATGCTTTTTGATGACAAGTCATCATATACCCATTTTTCAAGCTAATTTCACTTGTTTTAATAGTCTTTATGCACTTTCTTGCATCCTAAGTAAGTGATTTGGAGTGAAAATGCATAACTTCTTTAAATCAAACAACCACCATGAAATTAATGTTAACTCATGAGGTTTAAGCTGAATTTAATTGATTTTTAATTGATTTATAAGCCTTGTGAATTTAGTGATACTTGGAGTGGTTGTTTTGGTTTATTGTAGGTGAAGAAAAGAAGAAAAGAGGAAAGCGTGGCTTAAGAAAGCGTGGCCCAAGGAGAAAAAGGCGTGGCGCATAAAGGAGGAGTGCAAGCATTGCCCTCCACAAGGGCACACTGCCCTCTAGGAAGGCAACATAAGGAAACAAGGCTTGAGAGGCAACACTGCCCTGCCCACGACAAGGGCAGAGCACAAATTAGTGCCATGAATCAAGAAGAACAAAACACTGCCCTGCCCTCCTCAAGGGCAGTATCGGGCTCACCAAGGGGAGAAATTCAAAGAAAAAGTTCACCATTGCTTGCCACAAGGATCGAACACGGAACCATGAGGAAACAAGAAACTAAGCCTTACTTTGGTGCCAAGAAAATCAAAGAAAAGAGGAAGCGTGCGCGTCACACAAGGATCGAACACGGGACTTCATTTTGGAAACATTGCCCTGCCCTCCGCAAGGGCAGGGCAGCATTTTGTTGTGGCACGGCCAGCGCACCAAACTGGTGCACCAAGGAAGTCTCGGCAGCACCAGCAGCACGCACGGGCATCATTCTGGCGCACCAAAAATTCCTACCCTGCCCTCCACAAGGGCAGGGCAGCTTCCTGCAACACCAACAGGCACGCATCAAGGCACCAACGGCCGCACGCATCATTTTCTGCCCTGCCCTCCACAAGGGCAGGGCAGCCTCCTGGAAGCAAATGTTCTTGGGCCAAAAATTGAATTAAAAATCCAATTTAATTCATTTCTTCACCAAATCAAAAGCCCATCCAAATCCCAAGATCCAATAATAGAAAGTGTATAAATAGGAGCTAGTTTGATGTAATTAGAACTTTTTTGGCTTTGAGCTTTGAATATTCACTTTTATTTTGCAACTTTTAAATTTTCTTTGAGAGACTTCACCGATTTTTCTGAGAATTTGGGAGGAGAATTGATCTCTCTTCTTCCTGGTTCTTGCTTGAGCATTTTTACTTTTCTTGTTTGAGTCTTGGGTGTTAAGAATTGAGGAAATTCTGTCTCAATCTCCACTCAAGAGCTCTTTAATTTCTCTTCTGCATAATTGAGTTCAATTACATTCCCTTTACTACTTCTTCTTCAATTTCTTGTTAATTGCTTTGAGAATTTGGATCTGGGAAGGCAATTGAGATCTAGACTTTGCTATCTAGTCTCTGGAGTCCTGAGATCACATTTTCCTTTTGGTTCTTCTGTGAACCTCTGCTGCAATTAATTTCCTTACTGTTTGAGTTCTAATTACTTCTAATTCAATTTCTGCTCTATCAATTGTTGCAATTCAATTTCTCTTTGCTTAGATTCTGATATCCTAGTCCCCAAATCCCTTTTTCATTCAAGCAATTTATATTCCTTGCACTTTAAGTTACTACAATTTACATTTCTTGCACTTTAAGTTTCAGTCATTTAATTTCTTGTTCTTTAAGATTCAGTCCTTTTACTTTCAGTTCCTTTTAATTTCTGCAATTCTTCCCTTCCCCCTTTACCTTTCCTGTTGTTTATTTACTGTTGGATACCAAACACTCAACCAATACTTGATTCGCTTGACTAAATCAACCACTAAACTAAAATTGCTCAATCCTTCAATCCCTGTGGGATCGACCTCACTCATGTGAGTTATTATTACTTGATACGACCCGGTACACTTGCCGGTGAGTTTGTGTCGGATCGTGTTCCGCACATCAAGTTTTTGGCGCCGTTGCCGGGGATTGAAATAGATTGACAATGATTAAGTGAAGTGGAGGTCTAGATCAAGCACTTTTTCTTTACTTTTAACTAACACACTAACTGTTTGAATTTTTGCTCAAACTAACTAAAAATTCATTCTAGCAATAGATTGAAGTTTCATTGATTTTCTGGGTCTGTGTGTTTCTTATTGTGTGTTTGCATGTCAGGTACAGGTAGAGCCTCCCATATTCTCTCTGAAATTGATCAAAGAACTCTTCAAAGAATAAGAAGAGCTGAAAGAGGGAAGAACGTCATTAGAGAGGAAGAATCTGAGGAGGAATTCCAAGAAATGGAAGGAGATCCATCAAATCCCAATCAACCAGAAGGAGGAGCCAACAATAATAATCCACAACAAAGAAGAGTACTGGCTTCCTACACATTTGCAAATGCTAGACATTGTGGGAGTGGCATTCTTACCCCCAATGTCAATGCAAACAACTTTGAACTAAAGCCACAGCTCATCACACTGGTCCAAAACAACTGTTCTTTTGGAGGAGGACCATTGGAGGATCCGAATCAACATTTGTCTACCTTCTTGAGGATTTGTGACACTGTCAAAACCAATGGTGTATCTCCTGACAGTTACAAGTTGCTGCTCTTTCCATTCTCTCTCAGGGACAAAGCCACTCAATGGCTAGAAACATTCCCAAAGGAAAGCATCAACACTTGGGATGACTTGGTGAGCAAGTTCCTTGCCAAATTTTATCCCCCTCAAAGAATCATAAGATTGAAGACTGAGGTACAGACATTCACTCAAATGGAGGCTGAAAATTTATATGAAGCATGGGAAAGGTATAAGGCACTATTGAGGAAATGTCCACCAGAGATGTTTACTGAGTGGGATAAGTTGCAGAACTTCTATGAAGGACTTACTCTGAAAGCTCAAGAGGCACTTGATCATTCAGCTGGAGGCTCATTACAACTCATGAAAACTACAGAGGAAGCTCAAAACCTCATTGATATGGTGGCCAACAACCAATATTTCTTTGCTCATCAAAGACAACGCCAACCATCACAAAAAAGAGGAGTAATGGAGTTGGAAGGAGTGGATTCAATTCTAGCTCAGAACAAGATAATGCAGCAGCAGATTCAACAACAGTTTGAGCAAATGGCCAAAAGAATTGATGGCCTGCAAGTAGCATCAGTGAGTGCCACAAGCCAACCATCAACCACATGGGTGCAAAGTGAAGAAACTTAAGAGGAGCAACAGCAAGAGCAAGTCCAATACATGCACAACCAAAATCCTGGAACAAATGAAGTTTATGGTGATACTTACAATCCATCTTGGAAGAACCACCCCAACCTCAGATGGGGAGACAACCACAATCAAAGCCAACAACCATGGCAAAGAAACTCAAGTCAGAACAATTGGAAAAGCACAAACCACAACCCCCAGCCAAACACTAACCAAAATACATACAGAAAACCACAAAATAATTACCCCAACTCTAACCATCACCTACCCAATAACCACCCAACTAACCAAAACACTTATCATCATCCAACAACATCCCAAAACCAACCAATTTCACAAGAATCCCAGAGGATCACTAATCTAGAGCTGCTCATGGAGAAAATGATGAAGAACCAAGAATTGACAACAAAGAACCAAGAAGCTTCCATGAAGAACTTAGAAAGGCAAATTGGACAAATCTCCAAACAGATTTCTGTTGAAAAACCATCAAGCTCACTACCAAGTGACACCATTCCTAACCCAAAAGAAGAATGCAAAGTTGTGCAATTAAGGAGTGGAAAGACATTGGTGGATAGCAACCAAGGAGTAACCAAGAAACTTATGGAGAATGACAAAGAGCCAACAAAGAATGGTGAAGCCAACAACAAGGACATGACAAGCAAGAATGTTCCAGAAAAACTCACAGAGGAAAACAACCAACCACAGAATCTAAAGAAAGGAAAGCAGATCTTGGAAGAACCGAATCCAAGACAACATCAAGTGGAGAAGAGCTTAACACCACCACTACCGTATCCACAGAGATTCCAAAAAGAAGCAAAGGATCAACATTTCCACAAATTCCTTGAAACTTTCAAGAAACTGGAAATCAACATACCTTTGGCTGAGGCATTGGAGCAAATGCCTTTATATGCCAAATTCTTAAAGGAGCTCATCAACAAGAAGAGAAGTTGGAATGAGAAGGAGACTGTAATGCTTAGTGAAGAATACAGTGCACTCATCAAAAAGGGGCTCCCTCCCAAGCTTGAAGATCCTGGAGGTTTCTTTTTACCCTGCACTATTGGAAGCCTATTCATCAACAAGGGGATGTGTGACTTAGGAGCAAGTATAAATCTAATCCCATCTTCTTTAGTGAAAAAGCTTGGCACAGAGGAGGTAAAACCAATACAGATGTCCTTGGAGTTGGTGGACCAATCAGTAGTATATCCTAAAGGGCTGATTGAGAACCTTTTAGTTAAGGTTGACAAGTTCATCTATCCGGCAGATTTTGTGATCCTAGATTCAGTAGAGAATGAGAATGACTCTATAATACTCGGTCGACCATTTTTGGCCACTGCTAGAGCCATTGTAGACATAGAGCAGGGAGAGCTAACCCTCAGGATGCATGAGGAGAGCATCACCTTGAAAGTATTTCCAGAATTACAAAGGGATGAAGAAACAAGCAAGACAAGTAGTGACTTCCTTCCAAAGCAGGCAACCAACAAGGCAGTAGAACAGAAAAATAAGCAGCTGCAAGAAGAAAAAGAAATTCAAAAAGAAGCTGAGATGATAAACAAGAAGGAAGGTATCACAACCCAAGTCACTATCAAGAAAGAAAGATCAACAAGAAAGAAAAAGATGAAGAGCAAGAAGAAGGCTTACAAAGGGTGGAAGAATAAGAAAATCCCAACTGAAGGATTTTCTAAAGGTGATAAGGTGCAACTAGTATATCAACAGCTGGGAACAAAAGATTATTACACTGTCAACCAAGTACTTTCTCTTGAGCATGTGTAAATTGAGCATCAAGGCACACAGAGAAAGCTTACAGTGAGAGGTGACAAGTTGAGACATCACCAGCATCAACCACCCTAAAGGGAGTTCAATGTCAAGCTAGTGACAATAAAAGAGCGCTTCATGGGAGGCAACCCATGATTTAAGAATTCTGTCTTTATTTACATCCAATAAGCTATGATTCCCCTGAGCATGATTTTGAACCTTCATATTTGATAAATACATACATTATTTTAGAACATAAGTCAGGCTTCTAAGTTTGGTGTCCCTTAAGGCACACTTAACTTTTGCTTTTCAAAAGGAAGGGGGCTATTCTTAGAACATATGAAACGTCATTTTGATAAAGCATATGACCAAACACTAAGTTTGGTGTCTACATATGCAAAATTGTTCTACAGATTAGTTTCCCATTCATGGAATCAAAACCATACAGAAAGGGATCATTGATGAGCGGATATTTTATACGCTTTTTGGGGGTAATTTCTTGTAGATTTTAGTATGTTTTAATTAGTTTTTAGTTAAATATTATTATTTTTTAAGCAAAAATCATATTTCTGGACTTTACTATGAGTGTGTGTATTTTTTCTGTGATTTCAGGTATTTTCTGGCTGAAATTGAGGGAGCTGAGCAAAAATCTGACTTAGGCTGAAAAAGGACTGCTGATGCTGTTGGATCCTGACCTCTCTGCACTCGAAATGGATTTTCTGGAGCTACAGGAGTCCAATTGGCGCGCTCTCAACGGCGTTGGAAAGTAGACATCCAGGGCTTTCCAGCAATATATAATAGTCCATACTTTGCGCAAGGATAGACGACGTAACTTGGCGTTGAACGCCAAGTTCATGCTGCTGTCTGGAGTTAAACGCCAGAAAACGTCTTGATCCGGAGTTGAACGCCCAAAACACGTCATAACCTGGAGTTTAACGCCAATAAAGGCCTCTACTCGTGGATAGCTTTTATCTCAGCCCCAGCACACACCAAGTGGGCCCCAGAAGTGGATTTCTGCACCAATTATCTTAGTTTACTCATTTTCTGTAAACCTAGGTTACTAGTTTACTATTTAAACAACTTTTACAGACATTTCTTGTACCTCATGACATTTTCAGATCTGAATTACATACTTTGTGACGGCATGAGTCTCTAAACTCCATTGTTGGGGGTGAGGAGCTCTGCAGCGTCTCGATGATTTAATACAATTCCTTTGTTTTCCATTCAAACACGCTTGTTCTTATCTAAGATGTTTATTCGCGCTTAATTGTGAAGAAGGTGATGATCCGTGACACTCATCACCTTCCTCAACCCATGAACGTGTGCCTGACAACCACCTCCGTTCTACATCAGACTGAATGAATATCTCTTAGATTCCCCAACAGAATCTTCGTGGTATAGGCCGGATTGATGGCGGCATTCATGAGAATCCGGAAAGTCTAAACCTTGTCTGTGGTATTCCGAGTAGGATTCTGGGATTGAATGACTGTGACGTGCTTCAAACTCCTGAGGGCTGGGCGTTAGTGACAGACACAAAAGAATCAATGGATTCTATTCCAACCTGATTGAGAACCGACAGATGATTAGCCGTGCTGTGACAGAGCATAGGAACGTTTTCACTGAGAGGATTGGAAGTAGCCACTGACAACGGTGACACCCTACATAGAGCTTGCCATGGAAGGAATCTGCGTGTGAGAAGAGGATTTCCAGGAAGAGTTGAAGTCAAAGGACAAAGCATCTCCAAAACTCCAACATATTTCCCATTACTGCACAACAAGTAACGCTGTTATTCTCTATTATTTTAACTTACAATTTTAAGTAGTCTGTAGTTTGGCTTTTTATAAATAAATCCATATAACTCCCTTAGCACCCTGACTAAGACAAATAAAATAAGTATTGATTGCTTCAAGCCAATAATCTCCGTGGGATCGACCCTTACTCACGTAAGGTATTACTTGGACGACCCAGTGCACTTGTTGGTTAGTTGAACGGAATTGTGAAAAGAAAGTAATCAGTTAGTTGAGTTAGTTCTTTTTGGCACATGCCAAAGAGCCATTAATTAAGGATCACAATTTCGTCCACCAAGTTTTTGGCGCCGTTGCCGGGGATTATTGAGTTTGGACAATTGAAGGCTTATTTTATTTCTTAGATTAGGAATAATTTATTTTTGTTGTTATAGCGTCATTAAATTTTGATAGGATAGTTTCTTTTTAAAAAAAAAAAAATTTTCTTTTCAAAATTTATTATTTTTCTTTTAATTAAGTGCTAATTTTCGTGAGTTTAGTGTCTTGTTCTAAGTTTGGTGTCAATTGCATATCTCATATTTTTCTTTAAAATTTTCGACTTGTGTTCTTTGTTCTTCATTAATCTTCAAGTTGTTCTTGCTTATTTTTCTTGTTTGATCTTGAGTTTTTCTTGCTTTGTGTCTTCTCTTGTTTCACTTGTGTTCTTTTTAAAGCACTAATTGGAATATCTAGAACAAGTGTTATATTTATTCCCAATTGGCTAAAGCATTAGCTTATATTCTTGAAGAGGGAGCACCAGTACTTTTGAAACTCTTTTTCAAAAATAATTTTTCTTGATTTAATCTTGTGCCAAACTTTAAGTTTGGTGTTTTCTTGTTAATCTTTCATAATTTTCGAAAATTTCATCAAAGTTTTCTAAAAATTTTAAGTTTGGTGTTCTTCCTTGTGTTCTTGGTGTTCTTGTGAATCTTCAAGGTGTTCTTGAGTTTTTCTTGTGTCTTGATCTTAAAATTTTTAAGTTTGATGTTCCTTGGTGTTTTCCCTCCAAAAATTTTCGAAAATAAGGAGCATTAGATCTAAAAATTTTAAGTCTTGTGTCTTTTGTGTGTTTTTCTCTTTCATCATAAAATTCAAAATTCAAAAAAATTTTTATTTTTCTAACTAATTTTAAACTATTTTTTTCGAAAATCTTTTATAAAAATTCAATTTTCAATTTCAAAAAAAAAAAAAAATTTTTTTTCCACTTTCTTTTATTTATTTCGTTTTTCTTTTATTTTATAAAAATTAATTTTTATAAAATAAATAATATCAACATATAAATTATCCCTTGTGATCTAGTATGGAAGCAAGTGGGAATGAACAGTCCAAGAGGACTTTGGGGTCATATGCTAACCCCACTACTGCTTCATATGGGAGTAGTATCTGTATACCCTCCGTTGGAGTTAGTAGCTTTGAGCTGAATCCTCAGCTCATTATTATGGTGCAGCAAAACTGCCAGTATTCTGGTCTTCCACATGAAGAACCTACAGAATTTCTGGCACAATTTCTGCAAATTGCTGATACAGTACATGATAAGGAAGTAGATCAGGATGTCTACAGACTATTACTGTTTCCATTTGCTGTAAAAGATCAAGCTAAGAGGTGGTTAAATAACCAACCTAAGAACAGCATAAAAACATGGAAACAGCTGTCAGAAAAATTCCTGAATCACTATTTCCCTCCCAAACGGATGACACAGCTAAGGCTAAACATCCAAGGCTTCAAACAAGGAGATAATGAATCCCTTTATGATGCTTGGGAGAGATACAGAGAGATGCTAAGAAAATGCCCCTCTGAAATGTTTTCAGAATAGGTGCAATTAGACATCTTCTACTATGGGCTTACAGAAAAAGCTCAAATTTCTCTAGACCACTCAGCTGGTGGATCTATACATATGAGAAAAATAATTGAAGAAGCTCAAGAGCTTATTGATACAGTTGCCAGAAATCAGCATCTGTACCTAAGCAGTGAATCCTCTATGAAAGAAGAAGCTAAAACAGTAACTGCAGAACTCAGTCCAGTGGATCAGGCTAATGAATTCAATCAGCAATTAGATTTTCTAACTCAGCAACTAGCCAAATTCAAGGAAATATTACAGGAAACAAGAATGGCTAACAGGAACATGGAAGTGCAATTAAAGCAGACAGAAAAGCAACTGTCAAAACAAATAACAGAAGAATGCCAAGCAGTTCAATTAAGAAGTGGGAAAACATTAAATACCTCACTTCAAAGCAGCAGGAAACCAAGAAATGAACAAGAGGATACTCAAAATCCCTCTGAGGACAATCAGAGCCCAGAGAGGAACAGAGCTGGCGCTGAACGCCCAGACCATGCTCATTCCTGGCGTTCAACGCCAGAAACAAGCATGAATCCGGCGTTGAACGCCCAAAGGGAGCATGGTTCTGGCGTTCAAACGCCAGTAACAAACAAGGAAGTGGCGTCTAACGACACTCCAGCTCCCACCACTGGCATTCAAATGCCAGTGGGGAATCAGTCACATACAAGTGCTGACCTTTCTAAAAAGGCTTCCCAACCCACTTCTGTAGGTAATAAACCTGCAGCAACTAAGGTTGAGGAATACAAAGCCAAAATGCCTTATCCTCAAAAGCTCCGCCAAGCGGAACAGGATAAGCAATTTGCCCGCTTTGCAGACTATCTCAGGACTCTTGAAATAAAGATTCCGTTTGCAGAAGCACTTGAGCAAATACCCTCTTATGCTAAGTTCATGAAAGAGATCTTAAGTCATAAGAAGGATTGGAGGGAAACTGAAAAAGTTTACCTCACTGAAGAATGCAGTGCAGTCATTCTGAAAAGCATACCTGAGAAGCTTAAAGATCCTGGGAGCTTTATGATACCATGCACATTAGAGGGTAATTGTACCAAGCAAGCTTTATGTGATCTTGGGGCAAGTATCAACTTAATACCTGCATCTACTATCAGAAAGCTTGGTTTAAATGAAGAAATTAAACCAACCAGGATATGTCTTCAACTTGCTGATGGCTCCATTAAGTACCCATAAGGCATGATTGAAGACATGATTGTCAAGGTTGGGCCATTTGCCTTTCCTACTGACTTTGTGGTGCTGGAAATGGAGGAGCACAAGAGTGCAACTCTCATTCTAGGAAGACCTTTCCTAGCAACTGGCCGAACCCTCATTGATGTCCAAAAAGGGGAAGTAACCTTGAGAGTCAATGAGGAGGAGTTCAAGTTGAATGTTGTCAAAGCAATGCAACATCCAGACACCCCAAATGACTGCATGAGTGTTGATATTATTGACTCTCTGGTAAGAGAGGTCAATATGGCTGAGAGTCTCGAATCAGAGCTAGAGGACATATTTAAAGATGTTCAGCCTGATTTGGAGGAATCAGAGAAGATAATAGAACCTCTGAAAATCCCTCAAGAAGAGGAGAAACCTCCAAAACCCGAACTCAAACCATTACCACCATCCTTGAAATATGCATTTCTGGGAGAAGGTGATACCTTTCCTGTAATTATAAGCTCTACCTTAGAGCCACAGGAAGAGGAAGCACTAATTCAAGTGCTAAGGACACACAAGACAGCTCTTGGGTGGTCCATCAGTGATCTTAAGGGCATTAGCCCAGCCAGATGCATGCACAAGATCTTGTTGGAGGATGACGCCAAACCAGTGGTCCAACCACAAAGGCGGCTGAATCCAGCTATGAAAGAAGTGGTGCAGAAGGAGGTCACTAAATTACTAGAGGCTGGGATTATTTATCCTATTTCTGACAGCCCCTGGGTAAGCCCTGTCCAAGTTGTCCCTAAGAAGGGAGGCATGACAGTGGTTCATAATGAAAAAAATGAACTGGTTCCTACAAGAACAGTTACAGGGTGGCGTATGTGCATTGATTATAGAAGGCTCAATACAGCCACCAGAAAGGATCATTTTCCTTTACCATTCATAGACCAGATGCTAGAAAGACTAGCAGGTCATGAATACTACTGCTTCCTGGATGGATATTCAGGTTATAATCAAATTGCAGTAGATCCCCAGGATCAGGAGAAAACGGCATTCACATGCCCATCTGGAGTATTTGCATACAGAAGGATGCCATTTGGCCTGTGCAATGCACCTGCAACCTTTCAAAGGTGCATGCTCTCAATTTTCTCTGATATGGTGGAAAAATTCCTGGAAGTCTTCATGGATGACTTTTCAGTATTTGGAGACTCATTCAGCTCCTGCCTTAACCATTTAGCACTTGTTCTGAAAAGATGCCAAGAGACTAACCTGGTTTTAAACTGGGAAAAATGTCACTTTATGGTGACTGAAGGAATTGTCCTTGGGCACAAAATTTCGAACAAGGGAATAGAGGTGGATCAAGCTAAGGTAGAAGTAATTGAAAAATTACCACCACCTGCCAATGTTAAGGCAATCAGAAGCTTTCTGGGGCATGCAGGATTCTATAGGAGGTTATAAAGGATTTTTCAAAAATTGCCAAACCTCTGAGCAACCTGCTAGCTGCTGACACGCCATTTATCTTTGATAAAGAATGTCTGCAGGCATTTGAGACTCTGAAAGCTAAATTGGTTACAGCACCAATAATCTCTGCACCAGACTGGACATTACCATTTGAACTGATGTGTGATGCCAGTGACCATGCCATTGGTGCAGTGTTGGGACAAAGGCATGACAAGCTTCTGCACGTCATTTATTATGCTAGCCGTGTTCTAAATGACGCACAGAAGAACTACACAACCACAGAAAAAGAGCTACTTACAGTGGTTTACGCCATTGACAAATTCAGATCCTATTTAGTAGGATCAAAAGTGATTGTGTACACTGATCATGCTGCTCTTAAATATCTACTCATAAAGCAGGATTCAAAACCCAGACTCATCAGATGGGTGTTGCTTCTGCAAGAGTTTGATATAGAAATAAGAGACAGAAAAGGGACAGAGAATCAAGTGGCAGATCACCTGTCCCGAATAGAACCAGTGGAAGGGGCGTCCCTCCCTCTCACTGAGATCTCTGAAACCTTTCCGGATGAGCAACTATTTGCCATCCAGGAAGTGCCATGGTTTGCAGACATTGCAAACTACAAGGCAGTGAGATTCATACCCAAAGAGTACAGTAGGGTGCAATCAAAGAAATTAATCACAGATGCAAAGTACTATCTTTGGGATGAACCATATCTCTTCAAGAGATGTGTAGACGGAGTAATCCGTAGATGTGTGCCTAAAGAAGAAGCACAGAAGATCCTTTGGCACTGCCATGGATCACAATATGGAGGACATTTTGGAAGTGAGCGAACAGCCACAAGGGTCCTCCAAAGTGGCTTCTACTGGCCCACTCTCTATAAAGATTCCTGAGCATTTGTGCTTAATTGTGACAGTTGCCAAAGATCTGGCAATCTACCCCACAGTTACGCCATGCCTCAACAAGGGATCTTGGAGATTGAGTTGTTTGATGTATGGGGCATTGACTTCATGGGACCTTTCCCACCATCATACTCAAACACCTATATTCTGGTGGCAGTGGATTATGTATCCAAGTGGGTGGAAGCTATTGCAACACCCACTAATGACACTAAAACAGTGTTAAAGTTCCTCCAGAAACATATCTTCAGCAGATTTGGTATCCCTAGAGTATTAATCAGTGATGGGGGCACTCATTTCTGCAATAAACAGCTTTACTCTGCTCTGGTACGTTATGGAGTTAGCCACAAGGTAGCCACTCCATATCATCCACAAACTAATGGGCAAGCTGAAGTCTCAAATAGAGAACTCAAAAGAATCCTGGAACGGACTGTAATTAACCGTAGAAAGGATTGGGCAAGAAGCTTGGATGATGCTCTGTGGGCATACAGAACAGCATTCAAGACCCCTATAGGGACCTCTCCATACCAGCTTGTGTATGGAAAGGCATGTCACTTGCCAGTGGAACTGGAACACAAGGCCTACTGGGCAACCAGATTCCTGAACCTTGATGCCAAGTTAGCTGGAGAAAGACGATTACTCCAGTTAAATGAGCTAGAGGAATTTAGACTCAATGCTTTCGAAAATGCAAAAATTTACAAAGAGAAAGCAAAAAGATGGCATGATAAGAAATTGTCATCCAGAGTCTTTGAGCCAGGACAGAAAGTTCTGTTATTTAATTCAAGGCTCAAATTATTCCCTGGGAAATTAAAATCCTGGTGGAGAGGTCTATATGTAATTACAAGCGTATCACCATATGGATACATAGAACTTCAGGATAGTGACTCTAACAAAAAGTTCATTGTTAATGGACAAAGAGTTAAACACTATCTTGAAGGTAATTTCGAGCAAGAATGCTCAAGACTGAGACTTAATTGAAGATCAGTGATAGTCCAGCTAATGACATTAAAGAAGCGCTTGCTGGGAGGCAACCCAGCCATTTACAAAGTTTCTTTACTAATTAAATAAATTTCTTTTTTTACAGGTTTGAGTCCAAGTGTCTTCAAAGGTGAAATAGCAATTGATTGAAGTCACAGAGTTACAGGGAAATTTGGAAGCTCACTGGCATGAAAAAGTCAGTAAGAAATACTTTGGGCGTTGAACGCCCAAAAGAAGCACCCACTGGGCGTTTAACACCAGTAAGGGTAGCCATCTGGGCGTTAAACGCCAGAAAGGAGCATCTTCTGGGCGTTAAACGCCAGAAAGATGCACCTTCTGTGCGTTTAACGCCAGTCTGCTAGCATCCTGGGCGTTCAGAAAAACGCCCAGTGACGAAGGACTTCCTGGCGTTCAACGCCAGAAAGAAGCACCAAATGGGCGTTGAACGCCCAGGAGAAGCAACATGTGGGCGTTAAACGCCCAAAACATGCACCATGTGGGCGTTTAACGCCAGGATGGTGGGGAGGAGGTGAAATTCGTTTTTTTTTTTACAATTTTTCTAAAATTTTAAGTTTCAATTCATGATTTCTTGCATAAACACAAATCTTTTTCTAATCCAACTCTTTTTCAAATATTTTTAATTTCTTCTCATATCTTTTTCAACTCATCTTATCTTTATTTGAAAATGCCTTTCCTTCTACTCTTCTCCTTTCCTTTCTTTTGCTTGAGGACAAGCAACCCTCTAAGTTTGGTGTGATTTGCCATGATCACTGAGCTAAAACTCATTAAGATCATGGCACCTAAGAGAACAGGAAGAGCAAGGATGTGAACTTAAGGGAGCTGAAGCGTCAGAAATTAATTCTTGAAGGCACCCCACAGACTAGAGGAACATCCACTTCCCAAAATACAGGTTGTTAAGTTCTAATTCCAGCTTTAACTCTGTGATAGTATTATTATAGGATTTTACCTTAGAAATTATATAGTAGTAGTAGTAATTAGTATGTCTATTTTGATTTTATTTCCAATTAAGCTATAATTTATTTTTCTCATCATCATCAGGCATGAATAAAGTAGTATAAATTTTTTTTAGAATAAAGAAGTAATCTATATTTATGAGTTCTTAGTAATAAAGACTATAATTAATTATATGTGGTGGCAATACTTTTTGTTCTCTGAATGAATGCTTGAACAGTGCATAAAGTGTACTTTGAATTTGATGAATATTGGCTCCTGAAAGGATGAGGAACACGAAAAATATTATTGATGATCTAAAAAAGCATGAAATTGATTCTTGAAGCAAGAAAAAGCAGTTCACAAAAAAAAAAAAAAAAAACAAGCCATGAGCACTAGCCAAGAGTAAAAAAGAAGGGGATCCAAGGCTTTGAGCATCAATAGATAGGAGGGCCCAAGGAAATAAAATCCAGGCCTAAGCGGCTAAACCAAGCTGTCCCTAACCATATGCTTGTGGCATGCAGGTCCAAGTTACAAGCTTGAGACTGAGTGGTTAAAGTCGTGATCCAAAGCAAAAGAGTGTGCTTAAGAGCTCTGGACACCACTAACTGGGGACTTTAGCAAAGCTAAGTCACAATCTGAAAAGGTTCACCCAGTTATGTGTCTGTGGCATTTATGTATCTGGTGGTAATACTGGAAAACAAAGTGCTTAGGGCCACAGCCAAGACTCATAAAATAACTGTGTTCAAGAATCAACATACTACACTAGGAGAGTCAATAATACTATCTGAATTCTGAGTTCCTAAGGATGCCAATTATCCTGAAAATTTAAAGATACATGGGGATGCCAAAACTGTTCAGAAACAAAAAGCTACAAGCCCCGCTCATCTAATAAGAATCTGAGCTTCATTTAAAACTCTAAAATATGATTACTTCTTAATTTCTGTTAGAACCTATTTTATTCATCTAGTTGCTTGAGGACAAGCAACAGTTTAAGTTTGGTGTTGTGATGAGCGGATATTTTATACGCTTTTTGGGGGTAATTTCTTGTAGATTTTAGTATGTTTTAATTAGTTTTTAGTTAAATATTATTAGTTTTTAAGCAAAAATCATATTTCTGGACTTTACTATGAGTGTGTGTATTTTTTCTGTGATTTCAGGTATTTTCTGGCTGAAATTGAGGGAGCTGAGCAAAAATCTGACTTAGGCTGAAAAAGGACTGCTGATGCTGTTGGATCCTGACCTCCCTGCACTCGAAATGGATTTTCTGGAGCTACAGGAGTCCAATTGGCGCGCTCTCAACGGTGTTGGAAAGTAGACATCCAGGGCTTTCCAGCAATATATAATAGTCCATACTTTGCGCAAGGATAGACGACGTAACTTGGCGTTGAACGCCAAGTTCATGCTGCTGTCTGGAGTTAAACGCCAGAAAAACGTCTTGATCCGGAGTTGAACGCCCAAAACACGTCATAACCTGGAGTTTAACGCCAATAAAGGCCTCTACTCGTGGATAGCTTTTATCTCAGCCCCAGCACACACCAAGTGGGCCCCAGATGTGGATTTCTGCACCAATTATCTTAGTTTACTCATTTTCTGTAAACCTAGGTTACTAGTTTACTATTTAAACAACTTTTACAGACATTTCTTGTACCTCATGACATTTTCAGATCTGAATTACATACTTTGTGACGGCATGAGTCTCTAAACTCCATTGTTGGGGGTGAGGAGCTCTGCAGCGTCTCGATGATTTAATACAATTCCTTTGTTTTCCATTCAAACACGCTTGTTCTTATCTAAGATGTTTATTCGCGCTTAATTGTGAAGAAGGTGATGATCCGTGACACTCATCACCTTCCTCAACCCATGAACGTGTGCCTGACAACCACCTCCGTTCTACATCAGACTGAATGAATATCTCTTAGATTCCCCAACAGAATCTTCGTGGTATAGGCCGGATTGATGGCGGCATTCATGAGAATCCGGAAAGTCTAAACCTTGTCTGTGGTATTCCGAGTAGGATTCTGGGATTGAATAACTGTGACGTGCTTCAAACTCCTGAGGGCTGGGCGTTAGTGACAGACGCAAAAGAATCAATGGATTCTATTCCAACCTGATTGAGAACCGACAGATGATTAGCCGTGCTGTGACAGAGCATAGGAACGTTTTCACTGAGAGGATGGGAAGTAGCCACTGACAACGGTGACACCCTACATAGAGCTTGCCATGGAAGGAATCTGCGTGTGAGAAGAGGATTTCCAGGAAGAGTTGAAGTCAAAGGACAAAGCATCTCCAAAACTCCAACATATTTCTCATTACTGCACAACAAGTAACGCTGTTATTCTCTATTATTTTAACTTACAATTTTAAGTAGTCTGTAGTTTGGCTTTTTACAAATAAATCCATATAACTCCCTTAGCACCCTGACTAAGACAAATAAAATAAGTATTGATTGCTTCAAGCCAATAATCTCCGTGGGATCGACCCTTACTCACGTAAGGTATTACTTGGACGACCCAGTGCACTTGCTGGTTAGTTGAACGGAATTGTGAAAAGAAAGTAATCAGTTAGTTGAGTTAGTTCTTTTTGGCACATGCCAAAGAGCCATTAATTAAGGATCACAATTTCGTCCACCAATCATGAATCAAATTTTTTTTAATATAAAATACATCAATTGTGAAGAATGGTTTGCATTGCTAAGCCATCCCCTCAATAAAAGATAAGTTTGGTGTTCACCAAACTTTTAGCATCTTTAATTAAGGGACACAATTGACCACTAAAGAAAAAAAAAATAATAAACAAAACAAAACAATTTTTTTATTACAAGTCAATTGCTAACGTTTATATTAATATTCTAAGGCTAGCTGTTTTGGTTCATGCAGGAGAAAAAGATTGAGACAAAAACAAGGAGGGGCCATGGCTAGGACAAGCTAAGTGAGGAGTGGTCACATGGGCCTAGGAGAGCGTGCTCCTTGGGAGGCAGAATTTGCATGCATGCATCATCGAACACCTAAATGCATGCAACCAATGGGAAGAGAATCCTCGTCAAAGCCTCAGCAATGCATGCAGACCGTCCATTCCATGAACCCTTTTGATGAACAACTCAATCTCAACCCTTCATGAGCACCAACGAGCTCCTTCCTCATTTATTGTGGTTTTGTTGGAAAGCTTGAAGAATCTGCCTATTAATAGCCGTTAGCACTAAACGGTTTACACACTCATTCAAGCTACCTTCACATGAAAGCCATAATCCCCTCTACTCCCAAAACTAAAACAATTCCCTTATCTCACACAACAGAACCGAGAATCATCCCAAACACAACACATCTTTCTTCTATTCTCACTTTTCTCTTCATCTCACCTCAAATCCGATGGCCTCCTCAAGTTCAAAAAGAAGGCCGGGAAAGGAACCTATGGTAGCCGAACCTCCATCATTTGATGCAAACAAATTTAGATCCCAATTCCATGAAGGGAGATATCATATGTTCATGGAGACAAAGAATGTAATCTATGAGAAAGGCCTTGAGTTGAGGGACGGGGAATACCCCATCATGAGGCAAATCACTAAAGAAAGAAGGTGGGAACTTTTATGTGCTCCTCTTGTTGACATCAGTGCAGTCATGATCAGGGAGTTCTATGCAAATGCTGTAAAAGAAAACAAAGATAGTGCCCCTTACACAAGTTATGTCAGAGGAGTTGAAGTGAGTTTTAGCCCAGCAGCCATCACAAGGGCCCTAAAGTTGAGAACCATAACTTATGCAGAGCCCAGTTATGAGACCAGATTGCAGATGGAAAACAATCCTGATGAGATCTTGCAAGGGTTATGTGTGGAGAATACAGATTGGGAAAGAGATTCAAAGGGAATTCCAAGTCACTTGAGGAGGATAAATCTTACTCCTGTGGCCAAGGGATGGTATGAAATAGTGAGGAGATCTATCCTCCCTACTGGAAACGCCTCTTGGGTCACAATCAAACGAGCACTCTTGACATACTGCATCTTACATGGAGGTGAAATCAACCTCGCACAACTCATAGCTGACAGTATTCAAGAGATGGCTAATAGCACAAGCAAATCAAGTGGTCTTGGACATCCAAGTACCATCCTCAGGCTATGCGACAAAGCTGGAGTAATCTTTGAAGATGAGGACACAGAAAAAGTGAAAAAGGGGAAAGGGATCACCAAGAAGAGTATGGAAGGAATAAATGAAGAAGATGATCCAGAGGGGGTGGTAGCTCCCAGACAAAGGAGACCACAAAGAGAGGAAGGACAAAATCAAGCTCATGATGCCATAGACATGAGCAAGCTACACAGAGCAATAGAAGAGCTATCTCAACAACTCATACAGACTCAACAAGAGCAAAATCAGGGGCGCCAAGAGCAATATCTAGAGCCCCATCCAGAGTTTAGGGAGCAATATTTGAAAGATAAAGAGGAAAGAGAAGCCTGGCAGCGTCAAATGGAGGAGAAGCAAGAGAGATGGCAACAGCAAATGATGACTCAGCAGCAAGAATTTCAAGCACAGATTCTTGAAGGACAAAAAGAGCAATACAAAGAATTCAAAGAATCATATGATAAGCTGTACTTTAGTCAAGCTAAAGCAGGGGAATATAGTCACAACCTGTATCAATGGAAGAATATTCATCACACCATGGGAGAAGTTAGATATGCGCAAAGAATGGAGAATGATGAAAACATACAAGCAAGGTTGGAGTACTTGACCCATAATTTGCCAACACTCAATCCTCAGATCAAGCCATTTGAGCAATGCCCTGAATTTGGAGCCAAGCAACAAGCAAGGTCTCATCACTATACGGAGGCAACTTTTAAAAGATTGGAAGAAGTTGGGCTCTCAGGACTCTTAGATTCTGTCTGGGGTAGAAGATGTCCTGGTGAAGAGATCCGAGATTATTCCAAGCTAGGTAAGAGAAAGAAGAAAAAGGGAGAATCAAGCAGCAGCCACGACCATTAGAAGGTGGCAAAGTTCTTTCATACCCCTTCTTTCATTCTTCTAATAAGGAGAAGCATGTCTGAAACATGATATGCCTCCACTGTTTATTTTCTTTTTATTTCATATTCTTGTACTTTTCTTTGTTCAATAAGTAGCTAGAGAAATGATCTGCATAATGCTTGTCATTCATCACTTAGCTTGAATTTTGTTTTGTTTCCCATATGCTTGAATAAAAGAGATATTGTTTGAATTGAAAAGTAAATATCCAATGTTGCATAAGTAGAATGGAAGCTAATGGTGGTATATGTGTTTGATTAAATGCATAACTCATGAAATAAGTGCTGCATAATATCATTTTCATGGAAGTGTGAGTTAGCTTACTGTTATGAAGATTCTTATCAATAAAAGAAAAAGCCCTTGGGAACAAAAACAGAAAGAAAAGGAAGAAGAAAAAGCCAAAGTGGCAAGAAAAATAAAGAATAAAGGTTGGACACCAATAGCTTGGACCCTAGGACATATGCCTGTGGTGTTCTTGTACTAGGATATGCTTGGATAAGTAAATTCTAAGGGGTATTTTAAAACCCGGTCACTTAGATCAACTGATTTGGGATGACCAATTGAAAGTCCACAATAAAGAGCAACCTCGATACAGAACATTTAGTTATCCAAAGAGATGCTGGGCATCAATGATCCTAGGAAGAAGTAGTTAGCCATGTGTCTGTGGTGGAAGATGTTGAGTGAAAAATAAAGCCAAAGGCTACTACTACAACATTAGACACCAAGCCTTCAAGAATAATAAGCTTGATAAGCAACATAAGAAAAGAAAAGTTAGCAAGGGAGCAAAGAAAGAGCAAACCTTATAACAGCAAGTTTAGCAAGCCTTTGAGGAAGAATGTATATTATGTAACAGCAACAATAATTGAGTTATCATTATCTGCATAAAAACCCCATGAATCAAATTCTGCTATATGCCTAATAAGGATATGTCTTCTTTTCTTATTCATTTCATTTTCTCTTAGTTTTGATGCTTGCTTGGGGACAAGCAAGATTTAAGTTTGGTGTTGTGATGACAAGTCATCATATACCGATTTTTCAAGCTAATTTCACTTGTTTTATTAGCCTTTATGCACTTTCTTGCATCCTAAGTAAGTGATTTGGAGTGAAAATGCATAACTTCTTTAAATCAAACAACCACCATGAAATTAATGTTAACTCAGAAGGTTTAAGCTGAATTTAATTGATTTTTAATTGATTTATAAGCCTTGTGAATTTAGTGATACTTTGAGTGGTTGTTTTGGTTTATTGTAGGTGAAGAAAAGAAGAAAAGAAGAAGCGTGGCTTAAGAAAGCGTGGCCCAGAGAGAAAAAGTGTGGCGCATGAAAGGAGGAAGCAAGCATTGCCCTCCACAAGGGCACACTGCCCTCTAGGAGGGCAACATAAGGAAACAAGGCTTGAGAGGCAACACTGCCCTGCCCACAACAAGGGCAGAGCACAAATTGGTGCCATGAATCAAGAAGAACAAAACACTGCCCTGCCCTCCTCAAGGGCAATATCGGGCTCACTAGAGGAAGAAATCCAAAGAAAAAGCTCACCATTGCTTGCCACAAGGATCGAACACGGAACCATGAGGAAACAAGAAACTAAGCCTTACTTTGGTGCCAAGAAAATCAAAGAAAAGAGGTAGCGTGCGCGTCACACAAGGATCGAACACGGGACTTCATTTTGGAAACATTGCCCTGCCCTCCGCAAGGGCAGGGCAGCATTTTGTTGTGGCACGGCCAGCGCACCAAACTGGCGCACCAAGGAAGTCTCGGCAGCACCAGCGGAACGCACGGGCGTCATTCTGGCGCACCAAAAATTCCTGCCCTGCCCTCCACAAGGGCAGGGCAGCTTCCTGCAACACCAACACACACGCATCAAGGCACCAACGGCCGCACGCATCATTTTCTACCCTGCCCTCCACAAGGGCAGGGCAGCCTCCTGGAAGCAAATGTTCTTGGGCCAAAAATTGAATTAAAAATCCAATTTAATTCATTTCTTCACCAAATCAAAAGCCCATCCAAATCCCAAGATCCAAGAATAGAAAGTGTATAAATAGGAGCTAGTTTGATGTAATTAGGACTTTTGGCTTTGAGCTTTGAATATTCAATTTTATTTTGCAACTTTTAAATTTTCTTTGAGAGACTTCACCGATTTTTCTGAGAATTTGGGAGGAGAATTGATCTCTCTTCTTCCTGGTTCTTGCTTGAGCATTTTTACTTTTCTTGTTTGAGTCTTGGGTGTTAAAAATTGAGGAAATTCTGTCTCAATCTCCACTCAAGAGCTCTTTAATTTCTCTTCTGCATAATTGAGTTCAATTACATTCCCTTTACTGCTTCTTCTTTAATTTCTTGTCAATTGCTTTGGGAGTTTGGATCTGGGAAGGCAATTGAGATCTAGACTTTGCTATCTAGTCTTTGGAGTCCTGAGATCACATCTTCCTTTTGGTTCTTCTGTGAACCTCTGCTGCAATTAATTTCCTTACTGTTTGAGTTCTAATTACTTCTAATTCAATTTCTGCTCTATCAATTGTTGCAATTCAATTTCTCTTTGCTTAGATTCTGATATCCCAGTCCTCAAATCCCTTTTTCATTCAAGCAATTTATATTCCTTGCACTTTAAGTTACTACAATTTACATTTCTTGCACTTTAAGTTTCAGTCATTTAATTTCTTGTTCTTTAAGATTCAGTCCTTTTACTTTCAGTTCCTTTTAATTTCTGCAATTCTTTCCTTCCCCCTTTTCCTTTCCTGTTGTTTATTTACTGTTGGATACCAAACACTCAACCAATACTTGATTCGCTTGACTAAATCAACCACTAAACTAAAATTGCTCAATCCTTCAATCCCTGTGGGATCGACCTCACTCATGTGAGTTATTATTACTTGATGCGACCCGGTACACTTGCCGGTGAGTTTTGTGTCGGATCGTTTTCCGCACATCAAGTTTTTGGCGCCGTTGCCGGGGATTGAAATAGATTGACAATGATTAAGTGAAGTGGAGGTCTAGATCAAGCACTTTTTCTTTATTTTTTAACTAACACACTAACTGTTTGAGAAATTGCCTCTATCAATTCACTAACAGTTTATTTAAACTAACTGCACTTAATTCTCAAGCGTGCTGCTGTTTGTTCCTCCTGTTTGTTCGCATACCACAGGAAATCAAGTTTCTACAAACAAGGAGTATCATGACATAAAGCCACCACTCATTACACTCATCAAGAACAATTGTTCTTATGATGGAAATCCATTGGAAGATCCTCAACATCACATATCTACTTTTCTGAGAACTTGTAATGCGGTCAAAACCGATGGTCCAGATCATGACACTTATAAGATCCTGTTATTCCCTTTCTCATTAAAGGGTGAAGCTGCACAATGGTTTGAAACTTTTCCCCAAGGAAGTATCACTACTTGGGATGATTTGGTCACCAAATTTCTGGCCAAATTCACCTCATCCAGACAGATCATCCAGCTGAAAGAGGAGGAACATCTATTCACACAAGGGAAAGAAGAACCACTCTTCAAGGCCTGGGAAAGATACAAGAAAGCAACTGATAAAGTGGGCTTCTGAGCTTTTTATGAAGGACTAACCCCAGAAACAAGAAAAGTAGTGGATTACTTCTCAGATGGTCTACTTAAAGCAACAACAACTGCCCAAGGAATTGCAAATTTCAATGACAAAGGAGTCATCAACCAACACTCATGCGAGAAACCACAGAATGCAATTTCAGAAAAAGAAGCAATGAAATTTGAAGGAATGAAGACATCCATGAACTTGAACAAACAAATACACCATCAAACACAGCAACACATAGAGCTGAGGGATGAAAAAGTTGATTGCCTGCAGTCTGCTGCAGTGAATGTCCAATTTCCACCATGGAGGCCCCATTCTTATCTAAGAATGGGGGAGTCCCGACATAAGAACAAAGAAGTTTCAACCAGGGCAAATCCATGACCACAAACAACCAATATCACTCATCCACCAATGCCAATCAAAGCCAATACTCACAAAACACACACTGCCAGGCTCACTCCAACTGGAGAAGGACTGAAAACCAAAATCACGAACCAAGGAACTTCAATTACAACAACCCCAACTTCTCAAACCAGCAAAAATACCATTACAGCAACAACAGCCACTACATGCCACCACCACACCCACCCTTCCAACCTTTAACATCTCATAACCAACCAATCTCACAAGACTCTCAGAGAATCACAAACTTGGAGATCCTAATAGAGAGAATGATGAAACACCAAGAGGAGACAACAAGGAACCAAGAGATGTTAATCAGAGGAATTGAGGAGCAGATAGCTCAACTGGCGAAGTACTTTGCAGAAATGGGTGAGAAGAAACCAAATACTTTCCTCAAAACCATTGAAGACAAACCAACCAACAACGAAGATGCTACAAAGAAGGAAGGATGGAAAAGGATCATAGAGGACAATGAGAAAACCTTGGACAAAGGAAGTACTAGCCAAGGAAAACACAACAAGGAATTCTTTCAAGGAGAAACAGAGGATAGAATTAAAGAAAAAAACCCCACTGGAAAATTTTCACTAGGAGATAGAGTAATGATTAACATTCAAACCATGAAGGTGTCCCTACAGTTGTCTGATCACTACATTGTGACTAAGATCCTTCCACAAGAATTCATAGAGGTCATCAAAGAGGAAACCGGAAGGAAGTTCACAGTGAAGAAAGACAAGCTAAGGCACTGTGATTTTCAACTTTCATGATCAGCAGAATGGATGATGTCAAGCTAGTGACAATAAAGAAGCGCTTGTTGGGAGGCAACCCAACCTGAGGTAGTTTTCTTTTCATTGCTTTTTCAATAAAAATGTTGAACAATTGGTATGCATTGCAAGGAGCTAAGTTTGGTGTTACACACCAAAACAATGCAAGTGAGAATGAAGGATTCTAAGTTTGGTGTTCCACCAAAAATCTCACTTAAAAGCACATTCTCACTTCCTGCACAATGCTAGCTCCAAGCAATCAGACAAATTATTCAACTATTTAACTGCTTTCTAGCTTTGATTCCATAACCTTTAGCAAGGACACAGGGTTTCAAATATGGTTAACTTGTTGCATCTGAGACAGTGGCAAATAATTAAGTTTGGTGTTCCCACACCAAAATGAATCCAAGAGCCACACTCAATTTATGCATACTAACCATGCAATTAAGGGCTTAAGAAGCAAGCAACTTTGAGAATTATGCAGGAAATGAGTCAACAATTAAAGATATTGTGCATCTTAACTCAAAGAAAACACAACAGAAGGAAGAATCAAAGGGCTGCAACTTCAAAGGTTGTATCTAAACTTAATCCTTGCTGCTGTGTATTGTTTTGAACATGGGAACCTGATGAGCGGATAATTTATACGCTTTTTGGCATAGTTTTTATATAGTTTTTAGTAAGTTTAAGCTACTTTTAGGGATGTTTTCATTAGTTTTTATGTTAAATTCACATTTCTGGACTTTACTATGAGTTTGTGTGTTTTTCTGTGATTTCAGGTAAATTCTGACTGAAATTGAGGGATTTGAGCAAAACTCTGAAAAAGGCTGACAAAAGGACTGCTGATGCTGTTGGATTCTGACCTCCCTGCACTCGAAATGGATTTTCTGGAGCTACAGAACTCTAAATGGCGCGCTCTCAACGGCGTTGGAAAGTAGACATCCAGGGCTTTCCAGCAATATATAATAGTCCATACTTTATTCGAAGAATGACGACGCAAACTGGCGTTGAACGCCAAGTACACGCTCCTTTCTGGAGTTAAACGCCAGAAAAACGTCATAATCCGGAGTTGAACGCCCAAAGCACATCATAACTCGAAATTTAACTCCAAGAGAAGCCTCAGCTCGTGGATAGATCAAGCTTAGCCCAAGCACACACCAAGTGGGCCCCGGAAGTGGATTTATGCATCAATTACTTACTCATGTAAACCCTAGTAGCTAGTCTAGTATATATAGGACATCTAACTATTGTATTAGACATCCTGGATTGTATTTTGATCTAGTGATCACGTTTAGGGGGCTGGCCATTCGGCCATGCCTGAACCTCTTGCTTATGTATTTTCAACGGTGGAGTTTCTGCACACCATAGATTAAGGGTGTGGAGCTCTGCTGTACCTCAGAGATTAATGAAGTTCTATTTTCTTTTATTCAATTCTCTATCTTATTCTTATTCCAAGATATTCATTCGTACTCAAGAACATGATGAATGTGATGAGCTAATAACTCTCATCATCATTCTCACTCATGAACGCGCGTGATTGACAACCACTTACGTTCTACATGCAAAGAAGCTTGAATGTGTATCTCTTAGATTCCCCAACAGAATCTTCGTGGTATAAGCTAGATAGATGGCGGCATTCATCTGGATCCGGAAAGTCCAACCTTGTCTGTGGTGTTCCGAGTAGGATCCTGGGAATCCGGAAAGTCTCACCTTGTCTGTGGTGTTCCGAGTAGGATTCCGTTCATGAATGACTGTGACGTGCTTCAAACTTTAACCTGCTGGGCGTTAGTGACAAACGCAAAAGAGGGATTCTATTCCAGTAGGAGCGGGAACCAACCGGTGATTGGCCGTACTGTGACAGAGTGCGTGCATTAGCTTTCACTGCGAGGATGGGATGTAGCTATCAACCATGGGTGATGCCTCCAGACTGGTTAGCTGTGCGAGTGACAGCCGTGCAGGTTATTTCCCCGAGAGGAATGAAAGTAGCCACAGCTGATAGTGAACCCCTATACAAGGCTTGCCATGGAAAGGAGTAAGAAGGATTGAGTAGAAGGAATAGGAGAGCAGGCGTCCGAGAGCTCTACAGCACCTCCATTCCGCTTATCTGAAATTCCTACCAATGAATCTGCATAAGTATTTCTATCCCTTTTATTATTCCTTTTTATTTATTATTCCAATAATCACAATTCCCCTTTAATCTCTCTAACTGAGATTTACAAGATGACCATAGCTTGCTTCATACCAACAATCTCTGTGGATTCGACCCTTACTCACGTAAGGTTATTACTTGGACGACCCAGTACACTTGCTGGTTAGTTGAACGGAGTTGTGAATTCCACCAGAGCCATAATTAGAACATTGATCACAAATGATACAAGAATTTGAATCACAATTTCGTCCACCAAGTTTTTGGCGCCGTTGCCGGGGATTGTTCGAGTATGGACAACTGACGGTTCATCTTGTTGCTCAGATTAGGTAATTTTCTTTTCAAAAATCTTTTTCAAAAATTTTTCTTTTATTTTTCGTTTTTCCAAAAATGTTTTTCAAAAAAAAAAAAATTAAATAAAAATACAAAAAAATCACAAAATTATAAAAATCAAAAATATTTTGTGTTTCTTGTTTGAGTCTTGAGTCAATTTTTAAGTTTGGTGTCAATTGCATGCTTTTAAAATTTTTTCTTGCATATTTTTCGAAAATTCATGCATTCATAGTGTTCTTCATGATCTTCAAGTTGTTCTTGATAAGTCCTCTTGTTTGATCTTGATGATTTCTTGTTTTGTGTTGTTTGTTGTTTTTCATGTGCATTTTTGCATTCATATTTTCCATGCATTAAAAATTTCTAAGTTTGGTGTCTTGCATGTTTTCTTTGCATCAAAATTTTTCAAAATTATGTTCTTGATGTTCATCATGATCTTCAAAGTGTTCTTGGTGTTCATCTTGACATTCATAGCATTCTTGCATGCATCTTGTGTCTTGATCCAAAATTTTCATGTTTTGGGTCATTTTTGTGTTTTTCTTTAAAAATTCAAAAATCAAAAATATCTTTTCCTTATTTCCCTCCACAATTTCGAAATTTTGGGTTGACTTGGTCAAAATTTTTAAAATTAGTTGTTTCTTACAAGTCAAGTCAAAATTTCAATTTTAAAAATCTTATCTTTTCAAAATCTTTTTCAAAAATCATATCTTTTTCATTTTTTTATAATTTTCGAAAATTTCAAAAATCTTTTTTTTCAAATATTTTCAAAATCTTTTTCTTATCTTTATATGTAATTTTCG
The DNA here is from genome assembly GCF_014773155.1 of Arachis stenosperma. Classification (NCBI taxonomy): domain Eukaryota; kingdom Viridiplantae; phylum Streptophyta; class Magnoliopsida; order Fabales; family Fabaceae; genus Arachis; species Arachis stenosperma. The sequence continues at coordinate 106,734,205 of NC_080386.1, read as the reverse complement.
AAAATTCACTAATAATTAATGTGATTGGTTCAAAAATTTGAAGTTTGTTACTTTCTTGTTAAGAAAGGTTCAATCTTTAAGTTCTAGAATCTTATCTTGTAGTTTCTTGTTAGTGAAGTAAATAATTTTTAAATTTTTGAATTAAATCTTTTTATCTTTTATGTTATCTTTTTCAAAAGTTTTATCTTTTTTTTTAAAATTTGATTTTAAAATATCTTATCCAACTTACTATCTTCTTATCTTTTTAAATTTTGATTTCAAATCTTTTTCAATCAACTAACTAACTTTTTGTTTGTTTCTTATCTTTTTCAAAACCACCTAACTACTTCTCTTTCCTATTTTCGAAAATATCTCTCTCTTTTTCAAAAATTCTTTTTAATTAATTAATTGTTTCATGTTTTAATTTTAATTACATTTTACTTCTAATTTTCGAAAATCACTAACTACTTTTTCAAAATTATTTTCGAATTCTCCCTTCCCCTTTCTTATTCTATTTAATTAATTAATTACTAACACTTCTCTTCACCTCTCTTCTTCTAAAAACCGAACCTCCATTCCTCTTCTTCTACCCCTTTCTTTTTCTACTAACATAAAGGAATCTCTATACTGTGACATAGAGGATTCCTTCTTTCTTTTTTGTGTTCCCTTTCTTTCATATGAGCAGGAACAGGGGCAAAGGCACTCTTGTTGAAGTTGATCCAGAACCTGAAAGGACTCTGAAGAGAAAATTAAAAGAAGCTAAATTACAACAATCCAGAAGCAACCTTTCAGAAACATTAGCACAAGAGGTGATGGCCGAAAATTATAATAATAATGCAAGGAGAATGCTTGGTGACTTCACAAAGCCAACATCCAAGTTTGATGGAAGAAGCATCTCCATTCCTGCCATTGGAGCCAATGATTTTGAGCTTAAGCCTCAACTAGTTGCTTTAATGCAACAAAACTGCAAGTTTATGGGCTTCCATCTGAAGATCCCTATCAGTTTTTAACTGAGTTCTTGCAGATCTGTGACACTGTAAAGACAAATGGAGTTAATCCTGAAGTCTACAGACTCTTGCTTTTCCCTTTTGCTGTAAGAGACAGAGCTAGAGTATGGTTGGATTCACAACCCAAGGATAGCCTGGACTCATGGGATAAGCTTGTCACTGCATTCTTAGACAAGTTCTTTCCTCCTCAAAAGCTGAGCAAGCTGAGAGTGGATGTTCAAACCTTCAAACAAAAAGATGGTGAATCCCTCTATGAAGCTTGGGAAAGATACAAGCAGCTGACCAAGAGATGTCCATCTGACATGTTTTCAGAATGGACCATATTAGATATATTCTATTATGGTCTCTCTGAATTTTCGAAAATGTCACTGGATCATTCTGCAGGTGGATCTATTCACCTGAAGAAAACGCCTGAAGAGGCTCAAGAACTCATTGACATGGTTGCAAACAACCAGTTTATGTACACCTCTGAGAGGAATTCCGTGAACAATGGGGTACCTCAGAAGAAAGGAGTTCTTAAAATTGATGCTCTGAATGCCATATTGGCTCAGAACAAAGTGTTGACTCAACAGGTCAACATGATCTCTCAGAATCTGAATGGATTGCAACATGCATCCAATAGTACTAGAGAGGTAGCTTCTGAAGAAGCTTATGATCCTGAAAACCCTGCCATGGCAGAAGTTAATTACTTAGGTGAACCTTATGGAAACACCTATAACTCATCATGGAGAAATCATCCAAATTTCTCCTGGAAGGATCAACAAAAACCCCATCAAGGTTTAACAATGGTGGACGTGCAAGGCTGAATAATAGTAAGCCATATCCATCATCTTCTCAGCAACAGACAGAGAACTCTGAACAAAACAATTCTAATTTAGCCAACATAGTCTCTGATCTGTCAAAGGCCACTTTCAGTTTCATGAATGAAACCAGATCTTCCATTAGAAATCTGGAAGCACAAGTGGGCCAGCTGAGTAAGAAAGTTATTGAAACTCCTCCCAGTATTCTCCCAAGCAATACAGAAGAGAATCCAAAAGGAGAGTGCAAGGCCATTGATTTAATCAAAGTGACCGAATGCACTAGGGAGGAGGAGGACGAAAATCCTAAGGAGAAAGACCTCCTGGGACGTCCTTCAAGCATGAAGGAGTTTCCTATTAAGGATCCAGAGGAATCTGAGGCTCATCTAGAGACCATAGAGATCCCATTAAATCTCCTTCTGCCATTCATGAGCTCTGAAGAATATTCATCCTCTGAAGAGGATGAAGATGTGATTGGAGAGCAAGCTGCTCTATATTTAGGAGCTATCATGAAGCTGAATGCCAAACTGTTTGGTAATGAGACTTGGGAAAGTAAACCTCCCTTACTCATTAGTGAACTAGACACTTGGATTCAGAAAACTCTACCTCAAAAGAAACAAGATCCTGGCAAGTTCTTAATACCTTGTACCATTGGCACCATGAGCTTTGAAAAAGCTCTATGTGATCTGGGGTCAGGGATAAATCTTATGCCACTCTCTGTAATGGAGAAGATGGGGATCATTGAGGTACAACCTGCCTTGTTCTCATTACAATTGGCAGATAAGTCCATAAGACAAGCTTATGGATTAGTAGAGGACGTGCTAGTAAAGGTTGAAGGCCTTTACATCCCTACTGATTTCATAATCCTAGATACTAGGAAGGAAGATGATGAATGCATCATCCTAGGAAGACCTTTCCTAGCCACAGCAGGAGCTGTGATAGATGTCAACAGAGGTGAGTTAGTCCTCCAATTGAATGGGAACTACCTTGTGTTTCAAGCACATGGCCATCCCTCTATGACAAAAGAGAGTAAGCATGAAGAGCTTCTCTCAGTTCAAGGTCAAGCAGAGCCCACACAGTCAAACTCTAAGTTTGGTATTGTGAGGCCACAACCAAACTCTAAGTTTGGTGTTCAAACCCCATATCCAAACTCTAAGTTTGGTGTTGGGAATACTACACACTAAATTGACCTGATCACCATGTGGCTCCATGAGAGTCACTGTCAAGCTATTGACATTAAAGAAGCGCTTGTTGGGAGGCAACCCAATTTTATTTATCTAATTTTATTTTATTTTGTTTCTTTGTTATTTTTGTGTTTAATTAGGTACATGATCATGAGGAGTCACGAAAAAATAAAAAAAAATTAAAAACAGAGTCAAAAACAGAAGAAAAAAATTTTTCACCCAGGGGACGCACGGGCCGGCGCTCAACGCCCAGAAGGAGCATCTTTCTGGCGTTCAACGCCAGAACAGAGCATCTTTCTGGCGTTGAACGCCCAAAACAAGCAACAACCTGGCGTTTAACGCCAGGATGCGCACACAGAGGACAATCTGGCGCTAAACGCCAGAAACAAGCATGAAACTGGCGTTCAACGCCAGAAACATGCATAACATGGGCGTTTAACGCCCAGAATTAGCATCAATGGGCGTTTGAACGCCAGGATGATACATCAAAGCATGTTACATGCCTATATGGTGAAGGAATGGTATTTGTTTTCACCTCAGGATCTGTGGACCCCACAGGATCCCCACTACAGGATCTGTGGACCCACAGGATCCCCACCTACCACATTTCTTTTAATCCTAATCACATTCTTCTAATCCAAATCTCATTCTCAATGTCACACTTCCCAAAAACCTTCACCTATCACCTCAATTCCTCTTCCCAATTACCCCATTCACCATTCACATCATCCTCCTCTTCCCCATACACCCCACCTACCCCCACTACTTTCAAATTCAATTTCCCACCCTTTCCCACCCAATATGGCCGAACCTATACCCTCCCTCTCCCTATAAATACCCTTCTTTCTTTTACATTTCCACACAACTCAAACCCACATTCTCCCACATAGCCGAACCCTCTCTACCATATTTTCTTCTTCTTCTTCTACTCTTCTTTTCTTTTTGCTTGGGGACAAGCAAATTTTTAAGTTTGGTGTGGTAAAAAAGCCTAAGCTTTTTGTTTTTCATTCACCATCAATGGCACCCAAGACCGGAGTCTCCTCAAGAAAAGGAAAAGGGAAGGCAAAAGCTTCCACTTCCGAGTCATGGGAGAAGGAGAGATTCATCTCCAAGAGCCACCAAGACCACTTCTATGATGTTGTGGCAAAGAAGAAAGTGATCCATGAGGTCCCTTTCAAACTCAAGAAGAATGAGTATCCGGAAATCCGACTTGAAATTCAAAGAAGAGGTTGGGAAGTCATAGCCAACCCCATACAACAAGTTGGAATTTTAATGGTTCAAGAGTTCTATGCCAATGCATGGATCACTAGAAACCATGACCAAGGTATGAACCCAAGTCCGAAAAACTATATCACCATGGTTAGGGGGAAATACTTGGATTTTAGTCCGGAGAATGTGAGGTTGGCGTTTCATTTGCCTATGATGCAAGGTGATGAACACCCCTACACAAGAAGGGTCAACTTTAACCAAAGGTTGGACCAAGTCCTTACGGACATATGTGTGGAAGGCGCCCAATGGAGAGTAGACTCCAAAGGCAAGCCAGTCCAACTAAGAAGACTGGACCTCAAGCCTGTAGCTAGAGGATGGTTGGAGTTCATTCAAAGATCCATCATCCCTACAAGCAACCGATCTGAAGTTACTGTGGATCGGGCCATCATGGTTCATAGCATCATGATTGGTGAAGAAGTAGAGGTTCATGAAGTCATCTCCAATGAACTCTACAAAATAGCTGACAAGCCTTCATACATGGCACGGTTAGCCTTCCCCCACCTTATATGCCATCTATGTTACTCAGCTGGAGTTATCATAGAAGGAGATGTCTCCATTGAAGAAGACAAGCCCATTACCAAGAAAAAGATGGAGCAAACAAGGGAAGCTCCTCACGGCCTCCAAGAAGAACATGAGGAAGTGCATCATCAACAAATGCCTCAAGGAATGCACTTTCCTCCCAACAACTATTGGGAGCAACTCAACACCTCCTTAGAGGATTTGAGTCATAACGTTGAACAACTAAGGGTGGAACATCATGAGCACTCCATCATTCTCCAAGAAATAAGAGAAGATCAAAGAGCAATGAGGGAGGAGCAACAAAGGCAAGGAAGGGACATAGAAGAGTTGAAGAACATCATTGGTCCTTCAAGAAGAAGACGCCACTAAGGTGGATTCATTCCTTGTTCTTTATTTCTCTCTGTTTTTGGTTTTTAATGCTATGTTTATCTATGTTTTTGTGTCTCTATTTCATGATCATTAGTGTGTAAACCATGCCTTAAAGCTATGAATAAAATCCATTAGTCCTTCACCTCTCTTAAAAGAAAAATGTTTTAATTCAAAAGAACAAGAAGTACATAATTTTCGAAATTATTAGTGAATTTAATTTAATTATATTGATGTGGTGACAATACTCTTTGTTCTCTGAATGAATGCTTGAACAGTGCATATGTCTTTGGATCTTGTTGTTTATGAATGTTAAAATTGTTGGCTCTTGAAAGAATGATGAACAAAGAGAAATGTTACTGAGAATCTGAAAAATCATGAAATTGATTCTTGAAGCAAGAAAAAGCAGTGAGAAAGAAAAAAAAAATGGCGAAAAAAAAAAAAAAAGAAGAGAAGGAGCAGTAGAAAAAGCCAATAGCCCTTAAAACCAAAAGGCAAGGGTAAAAAGGATCCAAGGCTTTGAGCATCAATGGATAGGAGGGCCCAAGGAAATTAAATCCAGGCCTAAGCGGCTAAACCAAGCTGTCCCTAACCATGTGCTTGTGTCATGAAGGTCCAAGTGAAAAGCTTGAGACTGAGTGGTTAAAGTCGTGATCCAAAGCAAAAGAGTGTGCTTAAGAGCTCTGGACACCACTAACTGGGGACTTTAGCAAAGCTAAGTCACAATCTGAAAAGGTTCACCCAGTTATGTGTCTGTGGCATTTGTGTATCCGGTGGTAATACTGGAAGACAAAGTGCTTAGGGCCACAGCCAAGACTCATAAGTAGCTGTGTTCAAGAATCAACATGCTTAACTAGGAAAGTCAATAACACTATCCGAAATTCTAAGTTCCTAGAGAAGCCAATCATTCTAAACTTCAAAGGAAAAAGTGAGATGCCAAAACTGTTCAGAAGCAAAAAGCTACAAGTCCCGCTCATGTAATTAAATTAATATTCATTGATATTTTGGACTTTATAGTATATTCTCTTCTTTTTATCCTATTTGATTTTCAGTTGCTTGGGGACAAGCAACAATTTAAGTTTGGTGTTGTGATGAGCGGATAATTTATACGCTTTTTGGCATAGTTTTTATATAGTTTTTAGTAAGTTTAAGCTACTTTTAGGGATGTTTTCATTAGTTTTTATGTTAAATTCACATTTCTGGACTTTACTATGAGTTTGTGTGTTTTTCTGTGATTTCAGGTAAATTCTGACTGAAATTGAGGGATTTGAGCAAAACTCTGAAAAAGGCTGACAAAAGGACTGCTGATGCTGTTGGATTCTGACCTCCCTGCACTCGAAATGGATTTTCTGGAGCTACAGAACTCTAAATGGCGCGCTCTCAACGGCGTTGGAAAGTAGACATCCAGGGCTTTCTAGCAATATATAATAGTCCATACTTTATTCGAAGAATGACGACGCAAACTGGCGTTGAACGCCAAGTACACGCTCCTTTCTGGAGTTAAACGCCAGAAAAACGTCATAATCCGGAGTTGAACGCCCAAAGCACATCATAACTCGAAATTTAACTCCAAGAGAAGCCTCAGCTCGTGGATAGATCAAGCTTAGCCCAAGCACACACCAAGTGGGCCCCGGAAGTGGATTTATGCATCAATTACTTACTCATGTAAACCCTAGTAGCTAGTCTAGTATATATAGGACATCTAACTATTGTATTAGACATCCTGGATTGTATTTTGATCTAGTGATCACGTTTAGGGGCTGGCCATTCGGCCATGCCTGAACCTCTTGCTTATGTATTTTCAACGGTGGAGTTTCTGCACACCATAGATTAAGGGTGTGGAGCTCTGCTGTACCTCAGAGATTAATGAAGTTCTATTTTCTTTTATTCAATTCTCTATCTTATTCTTATTCCAAGATATTCATTCGTACTCAAGAACATGATGAATGTGATGAGCTAATAACTCTCATCATCATTCTCACTCATGAACGCGCGTGATTGACAACCACTTACGTTCTACATGCAAAGAAGCTTGAATGTGTATCTCTTAGATTCCCCAACAGAATCTTCGTGGTATAAGCTAGATAGATGGCGGCATTCATCTGGATCCGGAAAGTCCAACCTTGTCTGTGGTGTTCCGAGTAGGATCCTGGGAATCCGGAAAGTCTCACCTTGTCTGTGGTGTTCCGAGTAGGATTCCGTTCATGAATGACTGTGACGTGCTTCAAACTTTAACCTGCTGGGCGTTAGTGACAAACGCAAAAGAGGGATTCTATTCCAGTAGGAGCGGGAACCAACCGGTGATTGGCCGTACTGTGACAGAGTGCGTGCATTAGCTTTCACTGCGAGGATGGGATGTAGCTATCAACCATGGGTGATGCCTCCAGACTGGTTAGCTGTGCGAGTGACAGCCGTGCAGGTTATTTCCCCGAGAGGAATGAAAGTAGCCACAGCTGATAGTGAACCCCTATACAAGGCTTGCCATGGAAAGGAGTAAGAAGGATTGAGTAGAAGGAATAGGAGAGCAGGCGTCCGAGAGCTCTACAGCACCTCCATTCCGCTTATCTGAAATTCCTACCAATGAATCTGCATAAGTATTTCTATCCCTTTTATTATTCCTTTTTATTTATTATTCCAATAATCACAATTCCCCTTTAATCTCTCTAACTGAGATTTACAAGATGACCATAGCTTGCTTCATACCAACAATCTCTGTGGATTCGACCCTTACTCACGTAAGGTTATTACTTGGACGACCCAGTACACTTGCTGGTTAGTTGAACGGAGTTGTGAATTCCACCAGAGCCATAATTAGAACATTGATCACAAATGATACAAGAATTTGAATCACAATTTCGTCCACCAGAACCATTATATATCCTGCTAAAGTGTTTATTTAGTTGCAAGTGAAATTGCCTGATTAAGAATGCTAATCTGCATGAAGCTTGTCATTCATAACCTAGCTGAAATTTTGTTTTGTTTCCCATATGCTTGAATAAAAGAGATTTTGTTTGAATTGAAAAGTAAATATCCAATGTTGCATAAGTAGAATGAAAGCTAATGGTGGTATATATGTTTGATTAAATGCATAACTCATGAAATAAGTGCTGCATAATATCATTTTCATTGAAGTGAGAACTAGCTTGCTGTTATGAAGATTCTTATCAATAAAAGAAAAAGCCCTTGGGAACAAAAACAGAAAGAAAAGGAAGAAGAAAAAGCCAAAGTGGCAAGAAAAACAAAGAATAAAGGTTGGACATCAATAGCTTGGACCCTGAGACATATGCCTGTGGTGTTCTTGTACTAAGATATGCTTGGATAAGTAAATTCTAAGGGGTATTTTAAAACCCGGTCACTTAGATCAACTGATTTGGGATGACCAATTGAAAGTCCACAATAAAGAGCAACCTAGATACAGAACATTTAGTTATCCAAAGAGATGCTGGGCATCAATGATCCTAAGAAGAAGTAGTGAGCCATGTGTCTGTGGTGGAAGATGTTGAGTGAAAAATAAAGCCAAAGGCTACTACTACAACATTAGACCCCAAGCCTTCAAGAATAATAAGATTGATAAGCAACATAAGAAAAGAAAAGTTAGCAAGGGAGCAAAGAAAGAGTAAACCTTATAACAGCAAGTTTAGCAAGCCTTTGAAGAAGAATGTATATTATGTAACATCAACAATAATTGAGTTATCATTATCTGCATAAAAACCCCATGAATCAAATTCTGCTATATGCCTAATAAGGATATGTCTTCTTTTCTTATTCATTTCATTTTCTCTTAGTTTTGATGCTTGCTTGGGGACAAGCAAGATTTAAGTTTGGTGTTGTGATGACAGGTCATCATATACCCATTTTTCAAGCTAATTTCACTTGTTTTAATAGTCTTTATGCACTTTCTTGCATCCTAAGTAAGTGATTTGGAGTGAAAATGCATAACTTCTTTAAATCAAACAACCACCATGAAATTAATGTTAACTCAGGAGGTTTAAGCTGAATTTAATTGATTTTTAATTGATTTATAAGCCTTGTGAATTTAGTGATACTTGGAGTGGTTGTTTTGGTTTATTGTAGGTGAAGAAAAGAAGAAAAGAGGAAAGCGTGGCCCAAGGAGAAAAAGGCGTGGCGCATAAAGGAGGAGTGCAAGCATTGCCCTCCACAAGGGCACACTGCCCTCTAGGAGGGCAACATAAGGAAACAAGGCTTGAGAGGCAACACTGCCCTGCCCACGACAAGGGCAGAGCACAAATTGGTGCCATGAATCAAGAAGAACAAAACACTGCCCTGCCCTCCTCAAGGGCAGTATCGGACTCACCAAGGGGAGAAATTCAAAGAAAAAGTTCACCATTGCTTGCCACAAGGATCGAACACGGAACCATGAGGAAACAAGAAACTAAGCCTTACTTTGGTGCCAAGAAAATCAAAGAAAAGAGGAAGCGTGCGCGTCACACAAGGATCGAACACGGGACTTCATTTTGGAAACATTGCCCTGCCCTCCGCAAGGGCAGGGCAGCATTTTGTTGTGGCACGGCCAGCGCACCAAACTGGCGCACCAAGGAAGTCTCGGCAGCACCAGCAGCACACACGGGCATCATTCTGACGCACCAAAAATTCCTGCCCTGCCCTCCACAAGGGCAGGGCAGCTTCCTGCAACACCAACACGCACGCATCATGGCACCAACGGCCGCACGCATCATTTTCTGCCCTGCCTTCCACAAGGGCAGGGCAGCCTCCTGGAAGCAAATGTTCTTGGGCCAAAAATTGAATTAAAAATCCAATTTAATTCATTTCTTCACCAAATCAAAAGCCCATCCAAATCCCAAGATCCAAGAATAGAAAGTGTATAAATAGGAGCTAGTTTGATGTAATTAGAACTTTTTTGGCTTTGAGCTTTGAATATTCACTTTTATTTTGCAACTTTTAAATTTTCTTTGAGAGACTTCACCGATTTTTCTAAGAATTTTGGAGGAGAATTGATCTCTCTTATTCCTGGTTCTTGCTTGAGCATTTTTACTTTTCTTGTTTGAGTCTTGGGTGTTAAGAATTGAGGAAATTCTGTCTCAATCTCCACTCAAGAGCTCTTTAATTTCTCTTCTGCATAATTGAGTTCAATTACATTCCCTTTACTGCTTCTTCTTCAATTTCTTGTTAATTGCTTTGAGAATTTGGATCTGGGAAGGCAATTGAGATCTAGAATTTGCTACCTAGTCTCTGGAGTCCTGAGATCACATTTTCCTTTTGGTTCTTCTGTGAACCTCTGCTGCAATTAATTTCCTTACTGTTTGAGTTCTAATTACTTCTAATTCAATTTCTGCTCTATCAATTGTTGCAATTCAATTTCTCTTTGCTTAGATTCTGATATCCCAGTCCTCAAATCCCTTTTTCATTCAAGCAATTTATATTCCTTGCACTTTAAGTTACTGCAATTTACATTTCTTGCACTTTAAGTTTCAGTTATTTAATTTCTTGTTCTTTAAGATTCAGTCCTTTTACTTTCAGTTCCTTTTAATTTCTGCAATTCTTCCCTTCCCCCTTTACCTTTCTTGTTGTTTATTTACTGTTGGATACCAAACACTCAACCAATACTTGATTCGCTTAACTAAATCAACCACTAAACTAAAATTGCTCAATCCTTCAATCCCTGTGGGATCGACCTCACTCATGTGAGTTATTATTACTTGATGCGACCCGGTACACTTGCCGGTGAGTTTTGTGTCGGATCGTTTTCCGCACATCACTTTTCTCATCAAGGAATGTGCGTAGGAACTTGTTTGTCTCTCCCATGTAAATGTCTTCCGGTCTCTTCCTGGTGGCCATCCTGAAAGAAAAAGGGAAGGAAAGTAACCCAAAGGAAAGATAGAAAAAAAATAAAACAAGGGTTGGTTAATGCCAAAAATAAGGATCTCAATTACATGGTAGCTACAACATGCAAGTGAGAAAATAATAGAAGGACATGGCAAATCAAGAGTGCAAAAAGTTGCAACAATAGGGAAGAGAGTGTGGGTAAGGAGAGATAATATAAATTCATGTCAATGCAAAAGTAATATAGGTATAAAAGATTGGCATTGAATTAAATAATATTACTCAATCAGAATTAAACAAGTCATGAAGCACCAAGAAAATACCAGAAAAGATGCAACAGTTGAATAAGAATATTTGAACACCAATAATAACTTTTAGAAAAATAAAATATGCAATGAATGAAAGTATGCAAATAAATTAAATAAAATAAAATAAAAGTGAAAAAGAATGAGAAGTAGAAAAAGAAAGTGAGAAAGGAGAGAGAAGGAAGAAATTAGGATTAGAAGAGAAAAGATAAGAAAATTGGCACTAATCTGGATAAGTTGTGCGACGCTGGCGACGCGGTCGCGTGGGTGACGCGGTCGCGTGGTGCACGATAAGGTTGGGTGACGCGGACGCGTGGGGCACGCGATCGCGTGACTCGATTTGTGCTAGTGGCGCGAGTGCAGCCTCGCGGTAGCACAACTCTCTGTTCGAAACTTGGTATTGCCAAAATCCAGGGTGATGCGGTCGCGTGGTCGACGCGATCGCGCGGGTGGCCTTATTTCCAATATGATGTGGACGCGTGGGTGACGCATTCGCATGGCAGGGCTTGTGCTACTAGCACGGGTCTAGCCCAATTTCAGCTCAACTTTCGGCCATACACCCTTTTTACGCCGATTTTAGGTCACGCGGTCGCGTGGGTGACGCGGTCGCGTGGGAGGCTATTTTTCCAAATGACGCGGACGCGTCATCGATGCGTTCGCATAGAGTCAATTTGTGCTAATAGCGCGCCTCCAGCCCTGCTCCTGCGTAACTCTCTGTTCAATTTATTATTCTCTCATCTCCTTGCGATGCGGACGCGTCGCTGATGCAGTCGCGTCGCGTGCTCGCTTTTTTTTTTTAATCTAAAAAGATGCAGAATGCAGTGTTAATATGAATGTGATGCAAAACTCCAGGTTCAATATAATAAAATAAAATAAAATAAAAACAAACAAAACGAAATAAATTGAAAAAGAAACGATCATACCATGGTGGGTTGTCTCCCACCTAGCACTTTTAGTTAAAGTCCTTAAGTTGGACATTTGGTGAGCTCTTTGTTATGGTGGCTTGTGCTTGAACTCATCCATGAAATCTCCACCAATGTTTGTATCTCCAGTAACCTCCGGGGTCCCAAACTAGGCATGTAAAACCCTTGAGCAGCTTCAAAAAGATTCTTAGGCTCCCGGGGTGTTGGATGTCAGAACAGATTCCAGGATCCCAAATCTTGCTTTTACACCCGTCTTCGTGTTGATTATCATGATTCCATCCGGGTAGCAAGCAATCTGAATTCTCACTAAAGCGGCCAAACAACTTCCTAGAACCATTCAGTTGAGCTCTATACCAACCTTTACGTTTAAGCTTAAAGCTTCCAACCATGATGAACCTTGCAGGACAATCCTTACCACTGACCATCTTCCTTTTACTCTTGATGCCACAAAGAGCTCTAAGTTGACCATCCATCTCCAGTAGCCCATATTCAAGTGGGATTAGAAAGCTATGGGATATGAATTTTACCCACTTGAATGTTGTGAAGGATGATGGCGACTTAGGGGGAGGTATCTTTAATGAAATTGCAAGCTCCACTCCCTTGTGCTCTTCTCTGATAATTACCACCTCTTTGCAAACTTCTTCAATTTCAACCTCTTCCTCTTGGTAGCTCTCTTTTAATTCTATCTCCTTTTCATTGCTTTCCAAGGGCATGGGAGGTTGTGCTTCTTCTTCTTGAATCTCCATCCCTTGATCAACCTCTTCCAAGTCTTCAACTATGTTATGCCTTGGAGGTTGTACACCCTCTTCAGCATCAATTTCAACCGTCTTGGAAGGAGGCTCTATGTCTTGTCTTTCCCATGGAGGTTCTGCATCTCCTAAGTCTTCAACAAACTCTTCTTCTTGAACAATGATAGCTTCTTCTACTTGTTCTAGTATGAATTCATGCTCTATCTAGTCCACTAGAGTTTCTGGTATCTCCTTTATGCTATGCTCTTCACTAGACTGTCCACATGGGGCTATGGCTGATCCTTGTGTATTTAAGCGTCTAGAAGCCCATTGAATTAATACTTGCCCCAGTTGTTGAGTGGTTGCCTGAAATCGATCCATTGTTTCCTTGAGACGATCCTTTGTTTCTTGATGCACTTGGTTTTCATAAGTAGGATCATAATGCTCTTGGATTGATGGATATGGAGATGGTGAATATTGAAGTGGTGGTTCTTGTGAGTAATTGGGTTGGAATTGGGGTGGTTCTATATATGGTTCATATGGCTCATAAGGTGGTTGGTATGGTGGTTGAGGGTTAGGGTCATATGGAGGTGAATGGCGGAAAGGGGCTTGTGAGTGTGGTGGTCCAAAATTATGTTGAAGAAAGGGTTCATAGGCATATGGTGGTGGTTGTTGATAGTCCATTGGAGGTGGTTGTTGCCATGAGGGTTGATCAAATTCTTGTGGCTCCTCCCATCTTTGATTGTTCCAACCTTGATGCCTGTTCTCATTGTAATTTCCTCTTCCTGCAACATAATTGTAACTAGACTCATAGCCAAAGGGGTAAGAGTTCATGGTAATAAGAAAAAATAAAAACAAAAATTAATAAAAAGAAAATATTTTGAAAAAGATATAATTTTTGAAAAAGATATGATTTTTGAAAAAGATAAGATAAGATAAAAAAAATTTTAAAATAAAAATCTGAAATTTTTTTTTGAAAAATATTTACAATAACCAATAATAAGGCACACGTTTGTAATTCCCCGGCAACGGCGCCATTTTGACGACGGGATTTTTGCTAGTATAGAATTTCATAAAAACAGTCGCGTTGTATATATAGTCTCTAAACCGACAGAAATCCCTTCGTACAAACGTTTTGGTTGTCACAAGTAACAAACCCCTTTAAAATTGATAACCGAGTATTTAAACCTCGGGTTGTCTTCTCAAGGAATTGCAGGGAGGTATGTTCTTATTATTGGTTATGAGTCTGTAAATTGGGGTTTTGGAAGTAAGGTGCGAATATGTTATATGATAAGTAAAATAAAGTAATACTAATAAAATCTCTTGGCAAGGTATAAGAACTGGAGGTTCTATCCCAGTTATCCTTATCAATTGTGATGAGAATTGGATTCTTCTCCCGCTTTGTTAACCTCTAACTATGAAGGTAAGTTAAGTGGATGAATTAATTCCAATTCTCAACTAACAATGAGTTTGATAACTCAAGAGTCACCAATTATTTAACCAAGGCCAAAAGGGGAAAAACTGAATCTACTAGAATAACAATATCCTCAGATTGGGAATAATAAAAAGGAACAATCATAAACTGAAATGCTTCAAATATCATTAAATAAAATATTCAAATCTTAACATGGAAAAGTTCATAAATTAAATTGGGATAAATAAAAATAAAGAACCTGGGATTGAGAGTCACTCTTAAAACTAAGAGAAATCCTAAATCCTAATCCTAAGAGAGAGAGGAGAGAATCTCTCTCACTAAAAACTACATCTAAAAATATGAAAAGTGAATTATGAGTGAATGATAATGAATGGATGCATTCCCCCACTTTATAGCCTCTAATTTGTGCCTTCTGGACTTGGATTTGGATCAAAAAGGGCCTCAGAACTCGTTATGAGCATTTTCTGCAATTTCTGGTGCGTGGCCTCTGTCACGCGTCCGCGTGGGTCATGCGGTCGCGTCATTCGGAGCTTTTCCTTGCCATGCGGTCGCGTCAGTCATGCGACCGCGTCATGTGCGTTCTACTTAAGGCGCGCGATCGCGTCAGTCATGCGGTCGTGTTGCTGCTGATTCGTGCTTGGCACGCGATCGCGTCGTCCATGCGATCGCGTGGATACCAGTTCCCTTAAAGCTCCGTTTTGCTTTCTCCTTTCCTTTTAGTATGTTTCCTTTTTCACCCCTTAAGTCATTCTACCTTAGAAAATCTGAAACTACTCAACACACTAATCACGGCATCGAATGGAAATAAGAGAGGATTAATAATAAGCAAATATAAGTCCAAAGAAACATGTTTTCAATCAAAGCACATAATTAGGAAGGCAAATGTAAAACATGCAAATAGTATGAATAAGTGGGTAAAGAGTTGATAAAATCCACTGAATTGAGCACAAGATAAACTGTAAAATAGTGGTTTATCACTCATAAAAGTAGCTGTGTTCAAGAATAAACATACTTAACTAGGTGAATAAATTAACACTATCTGAACTCTGAGTTCCTATAGAAGCCAATCATTCTGAACTTCAAAGGAAAAAGTGAGATGCCAAAACTGTTCAGAAGCAAAAAGCTACAAGTCCCGCTCATCTAATTAGAACTAATATTCATTGATATTTTGGGATTTATAGTATATTCTCTTCTTTTTATCCTATTTGATTTTCAGTTGCTTGGGGACAAGCAACAATTTAAGTTTGGTGTTGTGATGAGCGGATAATTTATACGCTTTTTGGCATTGTTTTTTGGATGTTTTTAGTAGGATCTAGCTACTTGTAGGGATGTTTTTATTAGTTTTTATGCTAAATTCACATTTCTGGACTTTACTATGAGTTTGTGTATTTTTCTATGATTTCAGGTATTTTCTGGCTGAAATTGAGGGACCTGATCAAAACTCTGATAAGGGGCTGACAAAGGACTGCTGATGCTGTTGGATTCTGACCTCCCTGCACTCGAAATAGATTTTCTGGAGCTACAGAACTTCAAATGGTGCGCTCTTAATAGCGTTGGAAAGTAGACATCCAGAGCTTTCCAGCAATATATGATAGTCCATACTTTATTCGAGTTTAGATGACGCAAATTGGTGTTCAACGCTAGTTCCATGGTGCATTCTGGAGTCAAACGCCAGAAACACGTCATAAACCAGAGTTAAACGCCAAAAACACGTTATAACTTGGCTTTTAGCTCCAAGAGAAGCCTCTGCACGTGTAAAGCTCAAGCTCAGCCCAAGCACACACCAGGTGGGCCCCGGAAGTGGATTTCTGCATTAATTACTTATTTCTGTAAACCCTAGTAGCTAGTCTAGTATAAATAGGACATTTTACTATTGTATTAGACATCTTGGTTTCGTTTTTTATCTTAGCATCCATCTTTGGACGTTTAGTTCTTAGACTTTGGGGGCTGGCTGATGAGCGGATATTTTATACGCTTTTTGGGGGTAATTTCATGTAGATTTTAGCATGTTTTAATTAGTTTTTAGTTAAATCTTATTAGTTTTTAGGCAAAAATCATATTTCTGGACTTTACTATGAGTTTGTGTGTTTTTCTGTGATTTCAGGTATTTTCTGACTGAAATTGAGGGAGCTGAGCAAAAATCTGAGTTAGGCTGAAAAAAGACTGCTGATGCTGTTGGATCCTGACCTCCCTACACTCGAAATGGATTTTCTGGAGCTACAGGAGTCCAATTGGCGCGCTCTCAACGGCGTTGGAAAGTAGACATCCAGGGCTTTCCAGCAATATATAATAGTCCATACCTTATTCGGAAATTGATGATGTAACTTGGCGTTGAACGCCAAGTACATGCTGCTGTCTGGAGTTAAACGCCAGAAACACGTCATGATTCGGAGTTGAACGCCCAAAACACGTTATAACTTGGAGTTCAACTCCAAGAAAAGCCTCAATTCGTGGATAGCTTTAGTCTCAGCCCCAGCACATACCAAGTGGGCCCCAGAAGTGGATTTCTGCACCAATTATCCTAGTTTACTCATATTCTGTAAACCTAGGTTACTAGTTTACTATTTAAACAACTTTTAGAGAATTATTTTGTACCTCATGACATTTTCAGATCTGAATTACATACTTTTTGACGGCATGAGTCTCTAAACTCCATTGTTGGGGGTGAGGAGCTCTGCAGCGTCTCGATGAATTAATACAATCACTTTGTTTTCCATTCAAACACACTTGTTCTTATCTAAGATGTTCATTCGCGCTTAATTATGGAGAAGGTGATGATCCGTGACACTCATCACCTTCCTCAATCCATGAACGTGTGCCTGACAACCACCTCCGTTCTACATCAGATTGAATGAGTATCTCTTAGATTCATTACTCAGGATCTTCGTGGTATAAGCCGGATTGATGGCGGCATTCATGAGAATCCGGAAAGTCTAAACCTTGTCTGTGGTATTCCGAGTAGGATTCTGGGATTGAATGACTGTGACGAGCTTCAAACTCCTGAAGGCTGGGCGTTAGTGACAGACGCAAAAGAATCAATGGATTCTATTCCAACCTGATTGAGAACCGACAGATGATTAGCCGTGCTGTGACAGAGCATAGGAACGTTTTCACTGAGAGGATGGGAAGTAGCCATTGACAACGGTGACACCCTACATAGAGCTTGCCATGGAAGGGACCTTGCGTGTGGAAAAAGGATTTCAAGGAAGAGTTGAAGTTCAGAAGACAAAGCATCTCCAAAACTCCAACATATTTCTCATTACTACACAACAAGTAACGCTATTATTCTCTTTTATTTTTCCAATCTAATAATTCCAACTGATAATTTTAATTAATATCCTGACTAAGAATAATAAGATAAACATAGCTTGCTTCAAACCAATAATCTCCGTGGGATCGACCCTTACTCACGTAAGGTATTACTTGGACGACCCAGTGCACTTGCTGGTTAGTTGTGCGGATCACAAATTCGTGCACCAAGTTTTTGGCGCCGTTGCCGGGGATTATTCGAGTTTGAACAACTAAAGGTTTATTTTATTTCTTAGATTAGGAATAATTTATTTTTATTGTTATAGAGTCATTAAATCTTGGTAGGATAGTTTCTTTTCAAAAAATTTTTCTTCAAAAATATTATTTTTCTTTATTAATTGTTAATTTTTCGTGAGTCTACTGTCTTGTTCTAAGTTTGGTGTCAATTGCATCTTCTATATTTTTCTTTAAATTTTCGAACTTGTGTTCTCTGTTCTTCATTGATCTTCAAGTTGTTCTTGTTTATTTTTCTTGTTAGATCTTGAGTTTTTCTTGTTTTGTGTCTTTTCTTGTTTTTCTTGTGCTTTTTCAAAACCTTATCTTTTAAAAATTATACTTTTATCCATAAAAATAATACATCTTTAAAATACGTTAAATTTTTAGCTCAGTTAATTATAGCGTGGGTTTATGTTCTTAGCAATTGGGCACCTTCTTTTTAAAATCCTTTTTCAAAAATAATTTTTCTTGATTTAATCTTGTGCCAAACTTTAAGTTTGGTGTTTTCTTGTTAATCTTTTCATAATTTTCGAAAATTTTATTAAAAGTTTTCTAAAAATTTTAAGTTTGGTGTTCTTCCTTTTGTTCTTGGTGTTCTTGTGAATCTTCAAGTTGTTCTTGAGTTTTTCTTGTGTCTTGATCTTAAAATTTTTAAATTTGGTGTTCCTTGGTGTTTTTCCTCCAAAAATTTTCGAAAATAAGGAGCATTAGATCTAAAAATTTTAAGTCTTGTGTCTTTTGTGTGTTTTTCTCTTTCATCATAAAATTCAAAATTCAAAAAAATTATATTTTCTAACTAATTTTGAACTACTTTTTTCGAAAATTTTATATAAAAATTCAAATTTAAATTTCAAAATATTTCCAATTTCTTTTATTTATTTCGTTTTTCTATTTTATTTTATAAAAATTAATTAAAAAAAACAAAAAAATAAATAATAATAAAAAAATAATATCAACATATATATTATCTCTTTTATTCCATCATGGAAGCAAGTAGGAATGAACAGTCCAGGAGGACTCTGGGGTCATATGCTAATCCCACTACTGCTTCATATGGGAGTAGTGTCTGTATACCCTCCATTGGAGTTAGTAGCTTTGAGTTGAATCCTCAGCTCATTATCATGGTGCAGCAAAACTGCCAGTATTCCGGTCTTCCACATGAAGAACCTACAAAGTTTCTGGCACAATTTTTACAAATTGCTGACACAGTACATGATAAGGAAGTAGATCAGGATGTCTACAGATTATTACTGTTTCCATTTGCTATAAAAGATCAAGCTAAGAGATGGTTAAATAACCAGCCTAAGAACATCATAAAAACATGGAAACAGCTGTCAGAAAAATTCCTGAATCACTATTTCCCTCTGTTCCGAGGGTTACCTGAAACGTGTAGCTCAGTCGTCTGGCAAGACCCGAGGTAGGGGTTCCGTGACCCGAGCTTGGTGTGCTGAGCGGCTGGGGGTTGTACCTGCAATGACACTCCGATGCTTAAGTTAGCATGGGTCCAAGCAGATATTGAGTAGAATTAGAGTATGAGTTATACCTGGGTGCTCCAGTGTATTTATAGTGGTTGGTCGTGATCTTCCCTGGATAAGATATTCTTATCTTATCTTATCTTTGGGAGTCTTATCCCTATCTTTTGTGGAACCGCCTTTCCTAGGCCTTTTTCGGCCTTTAGGTTTTGGGCTTCGTTCCTTTTGATGGGCCTTCTTCTTTATTTGTCCGAGGTCCGACCTTAGGCGTGGGCCTTTGGGACGAGGTCGGACCTTCTGCGAACTTCCCGAGTTTGGAGAGCTCGGTCAGGGTATGAACAGTGCCCCTGTCCGAGTTCGTCCTTTTGAGAGGTCGAGCTCGGGCATAGTCGTCTTTTCAAAATTTGAAAATGGCCGTTTCAGCATTTATTGCTTTTTACCGTTTCTCCTCGATTTCCGTTCGGGCTCTGTGAAGGCATTATTTATTTGCCCCTTTCCTCATTTTCTTTGTTTATTCTGTTCCCCTTCCCTTTTTCTGGGTTTTTCGCCACCTCTCTTTCGAGCATCTTCCTTCTTTCTCTCTGCTCTTCTTCTCCGATTCTTTCTGTGCGTTGTTTTTCGGGGTTTCCTCTGCGCCGCTGTTTTCGTTCTTCTTGCATCGGAGCTCGTCGTTTTCTTCCTTTCTTCCAGGTTTGTTTCTCGTCTTTACTTTCGCTGTGCACATATGCTTTTGTTTCTTTTTCTTCTATGCTGGGGTTGCCCCGAAAAGAGGCGCCGCCATTGTTTTGGTTGTTTGTATGTGGGGGGGGGGGCTCTTTTCTCTTGGTACTTTGTTTTCGGGTTACTGCATTTTTTCTTCTAAAAGAACTTTTGTTTTCTTGCTTCTGCTGAATGGGTTTTTTGCTGTCTGCCGATTATGTGATTTTTGGCTTGCTGTTGTATTCTTCTTTGTAGGCAAGATTTTTTATGTCTCGAAAGGTGTTTCAAGCAATGTCGACCAAGATTCCGAGTGGTCTTGGTTGGGTAGATCCTGTTCCTCTAAGGGTCCCTTCTGTTGTAGATTCTGAGTATCTAGTTAGGTTCCGTAGGAGTGTAGTATTTGTGAGAACAGGGAGTCTGAGCGGGATTATGAGCTAGTAGCCCCGGAGTCCGAGGAGAGAGTGTGCTTCCCGCCTTTAGAAAGTTCTGAGAAGCTATTCTTTTATGCTTACGATTGTTTTTTCTCGAAGCTGGGTGTACGACTTCCTTTTACCGACTTGGAGTCCGAGGTCCTTTGGTCTTGTAACCTTGCCCCTACGCAACTCCATCCAAATTCTTGGGCGTTTTTAAAGCTGTTTCAACTTTTGTGTCAGTTTTTGGGCGTCTCCCCTTCTGTTTCTCTTTTTTCCTATCTGTTCGTGTTGACGAAGCCGGGGTCGGGTGCTGGGAAGGTGTCCTGGGTCTCTTTTAGGGCTAACCTGGGAAAGAAGTTTTGTACCTTGTATGATGAGTCGTTTCATGATTTCAAGAACTACTATTTCAAGGTCCGGGCTGCTGGAGATGTCCGACCTTTCTTTCTAGATGAGAGTGGGGAGCCTTCTTTTCCTCTTTGTTGGCAGGAGAATGTAGTGTCGGTTAAGTATACTTTTGAGAGTTTAGATGAGGTGGAGCAGGCCTTTGTGGGTGTGTTGAGCAGTTTATGGGGTCGGGCACCTCACTTGGATACGAAGAAAATGTTGGGAGATCCAAGCCTTCTCCGTTCCGAGTTAGGTAGTTCCCGACCTCTTTGAGATTTCATCTTAGTATTTTGGCTTCGTTTTGGAGGTTTTTCTGTTGTGATAATCCCTTTCTTTTGTTTCTGCAGAGATGTCTTCTCAGGCTGATTCCATGAAGTTCCTTCGTCGGTCGAAGAAGTCTGCGGCTGCTCGGAATATCGAGGCTGAGGCTTCTGCCTGATCTTCTCCGCAGAAGACTACCGTGGGTGTTCAGACTCGGTCGAAGACCATTTCGGCTCCTCAGTTCCGAGCTATAACTCAAGATCCTCCGACCTCCGGACCCGGTCACCTTTCCCCGTCTTCGACCTCGGGTCCTCCCCCCAAGAAACAGAAGACCTCTCAAGAGCTTGCCGGTTTCAATGATAAGGATTTTGACGCTCTTGGTTGGTTTGAGCAGCACATTCTCCCCCAGACCTTTATTTCTACTGATGATGCGTCTATGGAGCATCACTTTCAGTATATGGCGCGGAGCTGTGTTCGGATGGCTAGTCTTCATGCCGCTATTGCTCGGGAGTTCAAGAAAGCTCCCCTTGGGGCGACCAGCTCCCGACTTGAGAAGGCACGGTCCGAGCTTGATAAGATTAGTCAACTGAAGGCTGCCAGGATTACTGAGCTGGAGGCCTCTTTGGAGGAAGAGAAAACTAGGGCCACCGCGGCTGTGGCGGCGGCGAAGACATCTGAGGAGATGGCGAGGGTGGCGACGGAGAACTATACTAAGCTGTATGCCGAGCTTGTGGAGACGAAGGAGAAGTTGCAGTCTGCTCGGGATGATTTTTACGAGCTGGAAGATAATGTGGCCAAGGGTATGGATGCTATGTTTGTGAATTTGAGGGATCAGGTCCGGGTTCTTGCTCCCGACCTGGATCTGAGCTTATTCAGTACGGAAAACATTGTTGTGGAGGGAAAGATTGTTCCTGCTCCTGCCGAGGATGAGGTTCCGGTGTCCGACCACAAGGCTCCGGTTTCCGACCCCGAGGTTCCGGTTGTGAACCCGACTTCACCTTTGGCTGAGGATAGATCTGGTGTGGAGGTTTCAAGCCGGGATGATGGTGCTGTCGATGCAGTCCCGATTTCGATGTTCCCTCCGCAGCCTTCTGTTGATGCGGAGACCGGAAAGGACCTTGATCCTCTGTGATCTTTTTAGTGGTTTGCCCGGCCTGTGGGCTTTTTGTTGGATGGCTTTTGTGAACACTTTTGGACACCTTTTGCTTTTATTTAGCCACTTGTGGTGACTTTATTATGCGGTGTTTGTGTTTTGATCTTTGGTTTCTGCCTTCGTGCTTTTTAGTTGTTTTTCGGATAACAACTTTTTAGCTAGCGTTTTGACTTTATGTTTCCGCTTTCGTGCTTTTTAGTTGTTTTTCGGATAACAACTTTTTAGCTAGCCTTTTGACTTTATGTTTCCGCTTCCGTGCTTTTTAGTTGTTTTTTGGATAACAACTTTTTAGCTAGCGTTTTGACTTTATGTCTCCGCTTTCGTGCTTTTTAGTTGTTTTTCGGATAACAACTTTTTAGCTAGCGTTTTGACTTTATGTCTCCGCTTTCGTGCTTTTTAGTTGTTTTTTCGGATAACAACTTTTTAGCTAGCGTTTTGACTTTATGTCTCCGCTTTCGTGCTTTTTAGTTGTTTTTCGGATAACAACTTTTTAGCTAGCGTTTTGAAACTTCTTTCGATTTCGTTCTTTTCGCTTTGTACTTTTTAGTTGCTTTTTGTAAAGCAACTTTTTAGTAAGCGTTTTTCGAAATCCTGGTTCTTGCCGTTTTAAGGCTTCTTTCTCGGGCCGAGCTTTTTCTCGGACATCGGGTGCTCGAGTACCTCCTTTTTGTTAGGTCCGACTTTGTCGTTGGTCGGTTCTTTTGAGTTATTTCTGTAATCTCTTTTTATTTGGCTTTTTGAGCCATTTTAGAGTTACTTTATAACTTTTCCCTTTGTTGGGTCCGACTTCGTCGTTTGGTCGGCCTTTTTAAGTTATTTTCGTAACCTCTTTTTTATTTGGCTTTTCGAGCCATTTCAGAGTTACTTTATAACTTCTCACATTAATTTGAACCTCGTCACTTTATCTTTGCCGACCTTGTATGGTCTCTTGGCAAATGATTTTTTGCGTTTTGCCGAGCATAAATTAATGCGCCTTGGTGGGGTACTTTCTAGGATTTGCTTCATCATGAGGAAGAGAAAATAGAGAAATTTGATTAGTATTAAAGAGAAAGAATATTTATAAAGTGTTTACCCTTTAGGTCGGAAATCCTACTTAACCGGGTGTCTCATTAAAAAACCCTTGTAGGGAAAAAGAGTACACCTCGGGTTAAGTTTTTCTAGCTGTAGTACCGTCTTAGATTACAGGCGTGCCAGGTCCTGGGCAGCTCATTGCCTTCTAGGTCGGATATTTTGTAGTAGCCTGTCCCTAAGACTTCTGTTACCTTGTAGGGCCCTTTCCAATTGGCGGCTAGCTTTCCTTTTCCCGACTTTTGTGTTCCGATGTCATTTCGGATTAGAATTAGGTCGTGACTGGAGAAGCTTCGCTTTATTACCTTTTGATTGTATCTGAGGGCCGTTCGCCGTTTTAAGGCTTCTTCTCGGATTCGGGCTCTTTCTCGGACCTCGGGGAGGAGGTCGAGTTCTTCCCTTTGTGCCTGTGGGTTGCCTCTTTCGTTGTAGAAGATGACTCTGGGCGACCCTTCATCTATTTCGATAGGAATCATTGCCTCCATCCCGTAAGCTAGCCGGAATGGGGATTCTCCCGTTGTAGAGTGCGGGGTTGTCCGATATGCCCATAGTACCTGGGAGAGTTCGTCGGCCCACGCCCCTTTGGCCTCTTGGAGTCTTCGCTTTAACCCGGCCAAGATGACTTTATTTGCAGCTTCTGCTTGTCCATTGGCTTGTGGGTGCTCGACCGATGAGAATTGCTGTTTGATTTTTAGTTCGGCCACCAAGTTCTGAAAACTTGTGTCCGTGAACTGTGTTCCATTGTCTGTTGTGATGGAGTAGGGGACTCCGAACCTCGTGACGATGTTTTTGTATAGGAATTTACGGCTTTTCTGAGCCGTAATAGTGGCTAAGGGTTCGGCTTCGATCCACTTTGTGAAGTAGTCGACCCCTACTATGAGGTATTTGACTTGCCCCGGTCCTTGTGGAAACGGGCCGAGTAGGTCGAGTCCCCATTTTGCGAAGGGCCATGGCGCAGTGATGCTGATAAGGTCTTCGGGTGGTGCCTTGTGAAAATTGGCGTGTTTTTGGCAGGGGGGCATATTTTCACAAACTCTGTCGCGTCTCTTTGTAAGGTCGGCCAGTAGAACCCGGCCCTGACTACTTTCTTGGATAGTGCCCGAGCTCCGAGATGGTTCCCACACATGCCTTCGTGGACTTCTTCGAGGACGCCCTTTGTTTCTGAGGTCGGAACGCACCTAAGGAGGGGGTTTGAGAATCCTCTTCTGTATAATACGTCGTGAATTAGCGTATAATTCTGGGCGTCCTTTGTAAGCCTTTTAGCTTCTTTTCTTTCTATGGGGAGAGTTCCTGACTTCAGGTAGTTGAGTATGGGGGTCATCCATCCTTGCTGTTGGTTGGATATATTTAACGTTTCTTCCTCTCTTAGCACGGAGGGAGATTGTAGGGTTTCTTGGAGAAGACTTCTGTTGTTGCCTCCGGGCTTGGTGCTAGCGAGCTTCGAGAGGGCGTCTGCCCGGGCATTTTGTTCCCGAGGTATGTGCTGGATTTGTATTTCCGGGAAGTGTCGTAATTGTGCCTGTGTTTGGTCCAGGTATTTTTTCATAGTAGGGTCTTTGGCCTGGTAACTTCCATTTACTTGTGATGTGACGACCTGGGAGTCGCTGAAGATCGTGATTCTCTGGGCTCCGACCTCTTCGGCTAGCTTTAGTCCTGCTAGTAGGGCCTCGTATTCGGCTTGGTTGTTTGAAGCCTGGAACTCGAATTTTAAGGATAGCTCTATCCGTGTTCCTTGGTCGCTTTCGAGTATAACACCGGCTCCGCTTCCTGTTTTGTTTGAGGACCCGTCGACATACAGATTCCACGAGAGTGGGGTTCCCGGGGTCTCAGTATATTCTGCGATGAAGTCGGCTAGATATTGAGATTTTATGGCAGTCCGGGCTTCATAGTGGAGGTCGAACTCGGACAGTTCCACCGCCCATTGTAGGATTCGTCCTGCCATGTCTGTTTTTTGTAGGATGTGTCTCATGGGTTGGTTCGTCCGGACTTTGATGGTGTGGGCTTGAAAGTAGGGACGGAGCCTCCGAGCCGTGAATACTAGGGCGTAGGCGAATTTCTCTATTTCCTGATAGTTTAATTCGGCCCCTTGTAGTGCCTTGCTTACGAAGTATATGGGGTGTTGTCCTTGGTCATTTTCTCGTATCAATGCTGAAGCAACTGCCCGATGTCCGACCGAGAGGTATAATACGAGCTCTTCCCCTTTTAAAGGTCGGGTTAGGATTGGTGGCTGCCCGAGGAATTCCTTGAATTCTTGGAAGGCTTTTTCGCACTCCGGGGTCCATGAGAAGGGTTTCCCTTTCTTTAGGAGTGAGTAGAGAGGTAGTGATTTTATCGCTGATCCTGCCAAGAATCTTGATAGGGCGGCTAGCCTTCCATTTAGTTGTTGTACTTCTTTGACACACGTCGGGCTCTTCATTTTGAGTATCGCTTGGCATTTGTCCGGGTTTGCTTCGATGCCTCTTTGAGTCAGCATGAAACCTAAGAACTTTCCGGCTTCTGCGGCGAAGGTGCACTTGGTCGGGTTAAGTCTCATGTTGTGTTTCCTGAAGGTGCCGAAGACACTTGTGAGGTCGGGAACCAAGTTTCTGTCTTCTTGTGTCTTTACCAGCATATCGTCGACGTACACTTCTAGCTGTAGCCCGATGTGCTCTGAGAATACTTTGTTCATTAGCCTCTGGTAGGTTGCCCCGGCGTTCTTCAGCCCGAAGGGCATTACTACGTAGCAGTAGTTTGCCCTTGGGGTTATGAACGAGGTCTTTTCTTGGTCGGGTCCGTACATCGGGATTTGATTGTATCCCGAGTATGCATCCATGAAGGAGAGATATCTGTAGCCTGAGGCTGCGTCGACTAAGGCGTCGATGTTTGGTAGTGGATATGGGTCTTTGGGGCAGGCTTTGTTGAGATCCGTGTAATCGACGCACATCCTCCATTTTCCGTTGGGCTTTTTTACCAGGACCACGTTTGCGAGCCATAGGGGATATTTTACTTCCCTAATGAATCCTGCATCTAGCAGTGCTTGTACCTGTTCTTCTATTGCCTGCATGCGCTCGGGTCCGAGCTTCCGGCGTCTCTGTTGGACGGGTCTGGATCCCGGGTATACTGATAGCTTATGGCACATCAGGTCGGGACTTATGCCTGGCATGTCGGAGGCCTTCCAGGCGAAGAGGTCGGAATTCTCCCTTAAGAGGGTTATGAGTTCCTCCTTTAGGCCTGCTTCGAGGTTTGCTCCAATGTTTGTTAATTTTTCAGGTGTGTTCCCGATTTGGATCCTTTCGGTTTCTCCCTCTGGTTGTGGCCGAAGGTCTTCTCGGGTTTGAACTCGCCCGAGTTCTATTGTGTTGACTTCTTTCCCTTTTAGGCTTAGACTTTCGTTGTAGCATCGCCGTGCTAATTTTTGGTCGCCTTTTAGGGTGGCGATTCCCTTTGCGGTAGGGAACTTCATACAGAGGTGTGGGGTTGAGACCACAGCTGCCAGTCTGTTTAGGGTTGGTCGCCCAATGAGGGCATTGTATGCTGAGGTAACGTCGACTATAATGTAGTCGATGCTTAACGTTTTAGATTGCTCGCCTCTTCCGAAGGTAGTGTGTAGCGAGATGTATCCTAAGGGGTGGATCGGGGTGTCCCCTAGCCCAAATAGGTCGGAGGGATAGGCCTTTAGCTCTTTTTCTTCAAGGCCGAGCTTGTCGAAGGCCGCTTTGAACAGGATATCTGCTGAGCTTCCTTGGTCAATCAGGGTTCGATGTAAGTTGGCGTTTGCTAGGATAATGGTGATCACCATAGGATCGTCGTGGCCGGGTATTATCCCCTGAGCATCTTCTTGGGTAAATGAGATGGTTGGCAGCTCGGGCAGGGGATTGTCTTCTCGGACATGATAGATCTCTTTGAGGTGTCTTTTTCGCGAGGATCTGGATGTTCCTCCGCCTGCAAAACCTCCGTTTATCATGTGTATGTGCCTTTCAGGGGTTCGCAGGGTCTGTTCGGCCCGATCCTCGTTATCTCCCCTCCTTCTCTTTTTGGTCTCTTCTCCTTTTTCCGCTATGTATCTGTCGAGTTTTCCTTCTCTGGCTAGCTTTTCTATAACATTCTTCAGGTCGTGGCAGTCATTAGTAGAATGACCGTAGAGTTTGTGGTATTCACAGTATTCGGACCGATCTCTCCCCGCTCTCTTGTGTTTTAAAGGTCGGGGCGGTGGGATTTTTTCGGTGTGGCATACTTCTCTGTAGACGTCTACCAGGGAAACTCGGAGGGGAGTGTAGCTATGGTACTTCCGTGGTTTGTCCGAGTTGGACTCTTCTTTCTTTTTCTGTTCTCGATCTCGGTCTCGGAGTGGGTAGGTTGATTCCTTCCTAGAAGAGTCTCTTAGCTGGGAGGTTTCCTCCATGTTGATATATTTTTCTGCCCGCTCTTGCACCTCGTATAAGGAGGTCGGGTATCGTTTGGATAGGGATTGGCTAAATGGTCCTTCTTTTAGGCCGTTTGCTAGTCCCATGATGGCTGCTTCAGTGGGCAAGTGTTGTATGTCCAGGCAGGCTTTGTTGAATCGCTCCATGTATTCTCGGAGAGTTTCTTGGTTACCCTGTTTGATCCCGAGTAGACTGGGGGCATGTTTTGCCTTGTCCTTTTGAATAGAGAACCTTGTTAGGAATTTTTTGGTTAGGTCCTCGAAGCTGGAGATTGATCCTGGTGGCAGGTTGTCGAACCACTTCATGGCTGACTTGGTGAGAGTGGTGGGGAAGGCTTTGCACCGAATCGCGTCGGAGGCGTCTACCAGGTACATTCTGCTTCAGAAGTTGCTGAGGTGGTGACTTGGGTCGGTGGTGCCGTCGTAGAGATCCATATCAGGTGGTTTGAAGTTTCGCGGTACCTTCTCCTTCATGATCTCTTGCGTGAAGGGATCATGGTCGTTTTCGGGGGTGGTGCCGCGTTCCGTCCGGTCTTTCAACTCGGCCTCTATCTTCCGCAGCTTTTCTTCTAACTCTCTGCGCTTGCGAGCTTCCCTTCTCAAATCTTGTTCAGTTTCTTTCTGCTTTTTCATGTCCTCTTCGAGTTGTTTCAGTCGGTTTTGCTGTGCCCGTACTGCTTCTAGAATTTCTGAGCTCTCTTCTTTTTCGGGATTTTGTGGATTTTTGTTTGGAAGTGATGTCTTTGGGCGATTCTGTTTGTTTCCTCCTGGAGTGCGTGGTGATAGAGGGCTGTCCGGTCGTTCTCCGGTGTCAATTTCCTCTTCTTGTTCTGATGTAGCGTGGTTATTGTTGGGAGGGTCGTCCGCCATGGTAAAGGGATGACTTCCAGGGTCCCCGGCAACGGCGCCAATGTTCCGAGGGTTACCTGAAACGTGTAGCTCGGTCGTCTGGCAAGACCCGAGGTAGGGGTTCCGTGACCCGAGCTTGGTGTGCTGAGTGGCTGGGGGTTGTACCTGCAATGACACTCCGATGCTTAAGTTAGCATGGGTCCAAGCAGATATTGAGTAAAATTAGAGTATGAGTTATACCTGGGTGCTCCAGTGTATTTATAGTGGTTGGTCGTGATCTTCCCTGGATAAGATATTCTTATCTTATCTTATCTTTGGGAGTCTTATCCCTATCTTTTGTGGAACCGCCTTTCCTAGGCCTTTTTCGGCCTTTAGGTTTTGGGCTTCGTTCCTTTTGATGGGCCTTCTTCTTTATTTGTCCGAGGTCCGACCTTAGGCGTGGGCCTTTGGGACGAGGTCGGACCTTCTGCGAACTTCCCGAGTTTGGAGAGCTCGGTCAGGGTATGAACACCCTCTAAAACGGATGACACAGCTAAGGCTAAGCATCCAAGGCTTCAAACAAGGAGATGATGAATCCCTTTATGATGCCTGGGAGAGATACAGAGAGATGCTAAGAAAATGCCCCTCTGAAATATTTTCAGAGTGGGTGCAATTAGACATCTTCTACTATGGGCTTACAGAAAAAGCTCAGATTTCTCTAGACCACTCAGCTGGTGGATCTATACATATGAGAAAAACAATTGAAGAAGCTCAAGAGCTTATTGATACAGTTGCCAGAAATCAGCATCTGTACCTAAGCAGTGAATCTTCCATGAAAGAAGAAGCTAAAACAGTAACTGCTGAACTCAGTCCTGTAGATCAGGCTAAAGAATTCAATCAGCAATTAGACTTTCTAACTCAGCAGCTAGCCGAATTCAAGGAAATACTACATGAAACAAGAATGGCTAACAGGAATATGGAAGTACAGTTAAAGTAAACAGAAAAGCAACTGTCAAAACAAATAGCAGAAGAATGCCAAGCAGTTCAATTAAGAAGTGGGAAAACATTGAATACACCACTTCAAAGCAGCAGGAAGCCAAGAAATGAACAAATGGCTACTCAGAATCCCTCTGAGGACAATCAGAGCCCAGAGAGGAATAAAGCTGGCGCTGAACGCCCAGCTCATGCTCATTCCTGGCGTTCAACGCCAGAAACAAGCATGAATTCGGCGTTGAACGCCCAAGGGGAGCATGGCTCTGGCGTTCAAACGCCAGTAACAAATAAGGAGGTGGCGTCTAACGCCACTCCAGCTTCCACCCCTGACATTCAAATGCCAGTGGGGGATCAGTCACATACAAGTGCTGATAACAACCCTTCTAAAAAGGCTTCCCAACCCACTTCTGTAGGTAATAAACCTGCAGCAACTAAGGTTGAGGAATACAAAGCTAAAATGCCTTATCCTCAAAAACTCTGCCAAACGGAACAGGATAAGCAATTTGCCCGCTTTGCAGACTATCTCAGGACTCTTGAAATAAAGATTCCGTTTGTAGAAGCACTTGAGCAAATACCCTCTTATGCTAAGTTCATGAAAGAGATCTTAAGTCATAAGAAGGATTGGAGGGAAACTGAAAAAGTTTACCTCACTGAAAAATGCAGTGCAGTCATTCTGAAAAGCTTACCTGAGAAGCTTAAAGATCCTGGGAGCTTTATGATACCATGTACATTAGAGGGTACTTGTACCAAGCAAGCTTTATGTGATCTTGGAGCAAGTATCAACCTAATACCTGCATCTACTATCAGAAAGCTTGGTTTAACAGAAGAAATCAAACCAACCAGGATATGTCTTCAACTTGCTGATGGTTCCATTAAATACCCATCAGGCGTGATTGAAGACATGATTGTCAAGGTTGGGCCATTCGCCTTTCCTACTGACTTTGTGGTGCTGTAAATGGAGGAGCACAAGAGTGCAACTCTCATTCTAGGAAGACCTTTCCTAGCAACTGGCCGAACCCTCATTGACGTCCAAAAAGGGGAAGTAACTCTGAGAGTCAATGAAGAGGAGTTCAAGTTGAATGTTGTCAAAGCCATGCAACATCCAGACACCCCAAATGGCTGCATGAGTGTTGATATTATTGACTCTCTGGTAAGAGAGGTCAATATGGCTGAAAGTCTCGAATCAGAGCTAGAGGACATCTTTAAAGATGTTCAACCTGATCTAGAGGAATAAGAGAGAATAGTAGAACCTCTGAAAATCCCTCAGGAAGAGGAAAAACCTCCTAAACCCGAGCTCAAACCATTACCACCTTCCCTAAAATATGCATTCCTGGGAGAAGGTGATACCTTTCCTGTGATCATAAGCCCAGCTAGATGCATGCACAAGATCTTACTGGAGGGTGACGCCAAGCCAGTGGTTCAACCACAAAGGCGGCTGAACCCAGCCATGAAGGAAGTAGTGCAGAAAGAGGTCACTAAGTTACTAGAGGCTGGGATTATTTATCCTATTTCTGACAGCCCCTGGGTGAGCCTTGTCCAAGTCGTCCCTAAGAAAGGTGGCATGACAGTGGTTCACAATGAAAAAAATGAACTGGTTCCTACAAGAACAGTTACTGGGTGGCGTATGTGTATTGATTACAGAAGGCTCAATACAGCTACTAGAAAGGATCATTTTCCTTTACCATTTATAGACCAGATGCTAGAAAGACTAGCAGGTCATGAATACTACTGCTTCCTGGATGGATATTCAGGTTATAATCAAATTGCAGTAGATCCCCAGGATCAGGAGAAAATGGCATTCACATGCCCATCTGGAGTATTTGCATACAGAAGGATGCCATTTGGCCTGTGTAATGCACCTGCAACCTTTCAGAGGTGCATGCTCTCAATTTTCTCTGATATGGTGGAAAAATTTCTGGAAGTCTTCATGGATGACTTTTCAGTGTTTGGAGACTCATTCAGCTCCTGCCTTAACCATTTAGCACTTGTTCTAAAGAGATGCCAAGAGACTAACCTGGTTTTAAACTGGGAGAAGTGTCACTTTATGGTGACTGAAGGAATTGTCCTTGGGCACAAAATCTCGAACAAGGGGATAGAGGTGGATCAAGCTAAGGTAGAGGTAATTGAAAAATTACCACCACCTGCCAATGTTAAGGCAATCAGATGCTTTCTGGGGCATGCAGGATTCTACAGGAGGTTTATAAATGATTTTTCAAAAATCGCCAAACCTCTGAGCAACCTGCTAGCTGCTGACACGCCATTTATCTTTGATAAAGAGTGTCTGCAGGCATTTGAGACTCTGAAAGCTAAATTGGTCACTGCACCAATAATCTCTGCACCAAACTGGATATTGCCATTTGAATTAATGTGTGATGCCAGTGACCATGCCATTGGTGCAGTATTGGGACAAAGGCATGACAAGCTTCTGCACGTCATTTACTATGCCAGCCGTGTTCTAAATGACGCACAGAGGAATTACACAACCACAAAAAAAGAGCTACTTGCAGTGGTTTACGCCATTGACAAATTCAGATCCTATTTAGTAGGATCAAAAGTGATTGTGTACACTGATCATGCTGCTCTTAAATATCTACTCACAAAGCAGGATTCAAAACCCAGACTTATAAGATGGGAGTTGCTTCTGCAAGAGTTTGATATAGAAATAAGAGACAAAAAAGGGACAGAAAACCAAGTAGCAGATCACCTGTCCCGAATAGAACCAGTAGAAGGTGCGTCCCTCCCTCTCACTGAGATCTCTGAAACTTTTCCGGATGAACAACTCTTTGCCGTCCAGGAAGTGCCATGGTTTGCAGACATTGCAAACTACAAGGCAGTGAGATTCATACCCAAAGAGTACAGTAGACAGCAAACAAAGAAGCTAATCACAGATGCAAAGTATTATCTTTGGGATGAACCGTATCTCTTTAAGAGATGTGCAGACGGAGTAATCCGTAGATGTGTGCCTAAGGAAGAAGCACAGAAGATCCTATGGCACTGCCATGGATCACAGTATGGAGGACATTTTGGAAGCGAGCGAACAGCCACAAGAGTCCTCCAATGTGGCTTCTACTGGCCTACTCTCTATAAAGACTCCCGAGTGTTTGTACTTAATTGTGACAGTTGCCAAAGATCTGGCAATCTACCTCACAGTTATGCCATGCCTCAACAAGGGATCTTGGAGATTGAGTTATTTGATGTATGGGGCATTGACTTCATGGGACCTTTCCCACCATCATACTCAAACACTTATATTCTGGTGGCAGTAGATTATGTATCCAAATGGGTGGAGGCTATTGCAACACCCACCAATGACACTAAAACAGTGTTAAAATTCCTCCAGAAACACATCTTCAGCAGATTTGGTATCCCTAGAGTACTAATCAGTGATGGGGGCACTCATTTCTGCAATAAACAGCTTTACTCTGCTCTGGTTCGTTATGGAGTTAGCCACAGGGTAGCTACTCCATATCACCCACAAACTAATGGGCAAGCTGAAGTCTCAAATAGAGAACTCAAAAGAATCCTGAAACGGACTGTAATTAACCGTAGAAGGGATTGGGCAAGAAGCTTGGATGATGCTCTGTGGGCATACAGAACAGCATTCAAGACCCCTATAGGGACCTCTCCATACCAGCTTGTGTATGGAAAGGCATGTCACTTGCCAGTGGAACTGGAACACAAGGCCTATTGGGCAACCAGATTCCTAAACCTTGATGCCAAGTTAGCTGGAGAAAAACGTTTACTTCAGCTAAATGAGCTAGAGGAATTTAGACTCAATGCTTTCGAAAATGCAAAGATATACAAAGAGAAAGCGAAAAGATGGCATGATAAGAAATTGTCATCCAGAGTCTTTGAGCCGGGGCAGAAAGTTCTGCTATTTAATTCTAGGCTCAAATTATTCCCTGGGAAATTAAAATCCCGGTGGAGAGGTCCATATGTAATTACAAGTGTATCACCATATGGATACGTAGAGCTTCAGGATAATGACTCTAACAAAAAGTTCATTGTTAATGGACAGAGAATTAAACATTATCTTGAAAGTAACTTCGAGCAAGAATGCTCAAAACTGAGACTTGATTAGAGCTCAGTGGTAGTCCAGCTAAAGACAATAAAGAAGCGCTTGCTGGGAGGCAACCCAGCCATTTACAAAGTTTATTTACTAATTAAATAAATTTCCTTTTTTTTACAGGTATGGGTCCAAGTATCTTCAAAGGGTAAAAATAGCAATTGATTGAATTCACAGAGTTACAGGGAAATTTGGAAGCTCACTGGTGTGAAAAAGCCAGTAAGAAACATTTTGGGCATTGAACGCCCAAAAGAAGCACCCACTGGGCGTTCAACGCCAGTAAGGGTAGCCATCTGGGCGTTAAACGCCAGAAAGGAGCATCTTCTGGGCGTTTAACGCCAGATTGTTAGCATCCTGGGTGTTCAGAAAAACGCCCAGTGATAAAGGACTTCCTGGCGTTCAACGCCAGAAAGAAGCATCAGCTGGGCGTTGAACGCCCAGGAGAAGCAACAATTGGGCGTTAAACGCCCAAACCATGCACCAGTTGGGCGTTTAACGCCAGGATGGTGGGGAGGAGGTAAAATTCGTTTTTCTTCACAAATTTTCTAAATTTTATGTTTCAATTCATGATTTCTTGCAAAAACATGTTTCAAAATATCAACCTTCAATTCCAAAAATTTTAATCCTAATTTCTAAAAACCCTAATTTCTAAAATCCCTTTTTCAAAAATATCAAATGTATCTTAATTCATAAACACAAACCTTTTTTCAATCCAATTCTTTTTCAAATCTTTTTAATTTCTTCTCATATCTTTTTCAACTCATCTTATCTTTTTTTTCGAAACTGCCTCTCCTTCTATTCCTCTCCTTTCCTTTCTTTTGCTTGAGGACAAGCAAACCTCTAAGTTTGGTGTGATTTGCCATGATCACTGAGCTAAAACTCATTAAGATCATGGCACCTAAGGGAACAGGAAAAGCAAGGATGTGAACTTAAGGGAGCTGAAGTGTCAGAAATTAATTGTTGAAGGCACTCCACAGACTAGAGGAACATCCACTTCCCAAAATACAGGTTGTTAAGTTCTAATTCTAGCTTTAACTCTGTGACAGTATTATTATAGGATTTTACCTTAGAAGTTATATAGGAGTAGTAGTAATTAGCATATCTATTTTGATTTTATTTTTAATTAAGTTATAATTTATTTTTCTCATCATCATCAAACATAAATAAAATAGTAGATTTTTTAGAATAAAGAGGCAATTTAATTTTTTTCGAGTTCTTAATAAGGAAAATTCTAATTATTTATATGTGGTGGCAATACTTTTTGTCTTCTGAATGAATGCTTGAACAGTGCATATTTTTGATATTGAATTTTATGAATGTTAAAATTGTTGGCTCCTGAAAGAATGATGAACAAGAGAAATGTTATTGATGATCTGAAAAATCATGAAATTGATTCTTGAAGCAAGAAAAAGCAGTGAAAAAAAAATGCCAAAAAGAGAGAAAGAAAAAGCAAGCAGAAAAAGCCAATAGCCCTTAAAACCAAAAGGCAAGGGTAAAAAGTATCCAAGGCTTTGAGCATTAATGGATAGGAGGGCCCAAGGAAATAAATCCAGGCCTAAGCGGCTAAATCAAGCTGTCCCTAACCATGTGCTTGTGGCATGCAGGTCCAAGTGAAAAGCTTGAGACTGAGTGGTTAAAGTCGTGATCCAAAGCAAAAGAGTGTGCTTAAGAACTCTGGACACCTCTAATTGGGGACTCTAGCAAAGCTGAGTCACAATCTGAAAAGGTTCACCCAATTATGTGTCTGTGGCATTTATGTATCCGGTGGTAATACTGGAAAACAAAGTGCTTAGGGCCACGGCCAAGACTCATAAAGTAGCTGTGTTCAAGAATCAACATACTAAACTAGGAGAATCAATAATACTATCTAAATTCTGAGTTCCTATAGATGCCAACCATTCTGAATTTCAAAGGATAGAGTGAGATGCCAAAACTGTTCAGAAGCAAAAAGCTACTAGTCCCGCTCATCTAATTAGAATCTGAGCTTCACTTGAAACTCTGAGATATTATTGCTTCTTAATTTCTTTTCATCCTATTTTATTTATCTAGTTGCTTGAGGACAAGCAACAGTTTAAGTTTGGTGTTGTGATGAGCGGATATTTTATACGCTTTTTGGGGGTAATTTCATGTAGATTTTAGCATGTTTTAATTAGTTTTTAGTTAAATCTTATTAGTTTTTAGGCAAAAATCATATTTCTGGACTTTACTATGAGTTTGTGTGTTTTTCTGTGATTTCAGGTATTTTCTGGCTGAAATTGAGGGAGCTGAGCAAAAATCTGAGTTAGGCTGAAAAAAGACTGCTGATGTTGTTGGATCCTGACCTCCCTACACTCGAAATGGATTTTCTGGAGCTACAGGAGTCCAATTGGCGCGCTCTCAATGGCGTTGGAAAGTAGACATCCAGGGCTTTCCAGAAATATATAATAGTCTATACTTTATTCGGAAATTGACGACGTAACTTGGCGTTGAACGCCAAGTACATGCTGCTGTCTGGAGTTAAACGCCAGAAACACGTCATGATTCGGAGTTGAACGCCCAAAACACGTTATAACTTGGAGTTCAACTCCAAGAAAAGCCTCAGTTCGTGGATAGCTTTAGTCTCAGCCCCAGTACACACCAAGTGGGCCCCAGAAGTGGATTTCTGCACCAATTATCCTAGTTTACTCATATTCTGTAAACCTAGGTTACTAGTTTACTATTTAAACAACTTTTAGAGAATTATTTTGTACCTCATGACATTTTCAGATCTGAATTACATACTTTTTGACGGCATGAGTCTCTAAACTCTATTGTTGGGGGTGAGGAGCTCTGTAGCGTCTCGATGAATTAATACAATCACTTTGTTTTCCATTCAAACACGCTTGTTCTTATCTAAGATGTTCATTCGCGCTTAATTATGGAGAAGGTGATGATCCGTGACACTCATCACCTTCCTCAATCCATGAACGTGTGCCTGACAACCACCTCCTTTCTACATCAGATTGAATGAGTATCTCTTAGATTCATTACTCAGGATCTTCGTGGTATAAGCCGGATTGATGGCGGCATTCATGAGAATCTGGAAAGTCTAAACCTTGTCTGCGGTATTCCGAGTAGGATTCTGGGATTGAATGACTGTGACGAGCTTCAAACTCCTGAAGGCTGGGCGTTAGTGACAGACGCAAAAGAATCAATGGATTCTATTCCAACCTGATTGAGAACCGACAGATGATTAGCTGTGCTGTGACAGAGCATAGGAACGTTTTCACTGAGAGGATGGGAAGTAGCCATTGACAACGGTGACACCCTACATAGAGCTTGCCATGGAAGGGACCTTGCGTGTGGAAAAGGATTTCAAGGAAGAGTTAAAGTTTAGAAGACAAAGCATCTCCAAAACTCCAACATATTTCTCATTACTGCACAACAAGTAACGCTATTATTCTCTTTTATTTTTCCAATCTAATAATTCCAACTGATAATTTTAATTAATATCCTGACTAAGAATAATAAGATAAACATAGCTTGCTTCAAACCAATAATCTCCGTGGGATCGACCCTTACTCACGTAAGGTATTACTTGGACGACCCAGTGCACTTGCTGGTTAGTTGTGCGGATCACAAATTCGTGCACCACTGGCCATTCGGCCATACCTGAACCTTGATCACTTATATATTTTCAACAGTGGAGTTTCTACACACCATAGATTAAGGGTGTGGAGCTCTGCTGTACCTTGAGTTTTAATGCAATTACTACTATTTTCTATTCAATTCAGCTTATTCTTGTTCTAAAATATCTGTTGCACTTCAACCTGATGGATGTGATGATCCGTGACACTCATCATCATCCATCTGTATGAACGCGTGATTGACAACCACTTTTGTTCTACCTTAGAACAAGCGCATATCTCTTAGATTCCTTGATCAGAATCTTCGTGGTATAAGCTAGAATTATTGGCGGCCATTCCTGAAATTCCCACCATTGAATTACATAAGTATCTCTATCTTATTTTATGCCTTATTTATTATTAAATTTGAACCCTTTATAACCATTTAAAATCCGCTTAACTGAGATTTACAAGATGACAATAGCTTGCTTTATACCAACAATCTCAGTGGGATCGACCCTTACTCACGTAAGGTTTATTACTTGGACGACCCAGTGCACTTGCTGGTTAGTTGTGCGGAGTTGTGACAAAGTGTGATTCAAGTTTGAGAGCACCAAGTCATTGGAGTCATTGTTGATGATCACAATTTACGCGCACCAGCCCTCCTATCCATTGATACTCAAAGCCTTGGATCCTTTTTACCCTTGCCTTTTGGTTTTAAGGGCTATTGGCTTTTTCTGCTTGCTTTTTCTTTTTCTTTCTAATTTTTTTTCGCCAAATTTTTTTTTTCGCAAGCTTTTGCTTTTTCACTGCTTTTTCTTGCTTCAAGAATCAATTTTCATGATTTTTCAGATTGTCAATAACATTCTCTTTGTTCATCATTCTTTCAAGAGCCAACAATTTTAACATTCATAAACGACAATATCAAAATTATGCACTGTTCAAGCATTCATTCAGAAACACATCAATATAATTAAACTAAATTCAAGGATAATTTCAAAATTAATGTACTTCTTGTTCTTTTGAATTAGAAACATTTTTCATTTAAGAGAGTTGAAGGATTTATGGAATTATTCATAGCCTTAAGACATAGTTACTACATACTAATGATCATGAAGTAGAGACACAAAACATAAATACACATATAGCATAGAAAACGAAAAACAGAAAAATAAGAACAAGGAATGAGTCCACCTTAGTGATGGTGGCGCTTTCTTCTTGAAGAACTAATGATGTCCTTGAGCTCTTCTATGTCTCTTCCTTGCCTTTGTTGCTCCTCCCTCATTACTCTTTGATCTTCTCTAATTTCATGGAGATTGAAGGAGTGTTCTTGATGTTCCACCCTTAATTGATCGATATTGTAACTCAAGTCTTCTAGAGAAGTGTTGAGTTGTTCCCAATAGTTGTTGGGAGGAAAGTGCATCCCTTGAGGCATCTCTGGGATTTCTTGGTGATGAGCTTCCTCATGCGTCTCTTGGGTTCCATGAGTGGGCTCTCTTGTTTGCTCCATCCTTTTCTTAGTGATGGGCTTGTCCTCCTCAATGGGGATGTCTCCTTCTATGATGACTTCAGCTGAGTAACATAGATGGCAAATAAGATGAGAAAAAGCCAGCCTTGCTAAGGTAGAGGGCTTTTTGGCTATTTTGTAGAATTCAAGGGAGATGACTTCATGAACTTCTACTTCCTCTCCATTCATGATGCTATGAATCATGATGGCCTGATCCACAGTAACTTTAGATCGGTTGCTAGTGGGGATGATGGAGCATTGGATGAACTCTAACTATCCTCTAGCCACAGGCTTGAGGTCTAGTCTTCTTAATTGAATCGGCTTGCCTTTGGAGTCTGTTTTCCATTGAGCTCCTTCAACACATATGTCCATAAGGACTTGGTCAAACCTTTGATCAAAGTTGACCCTTCTTGTGTAGGGGTGTGCATCTCCTTGCATCATGGATAAGTTGAATGCCAACCTCACATTTTCCGGATTAAAATCTAAGTATTTTCCCCAAACCATTGTAAGATAGGTCTTTGGATTCGGGTTCATACTTTGATCATGGTTTCTAGTGATCCATGCATTGGCATAGAACTCTTGAACCATCAAGATTCCGACTTGTTGAATGGGGTTGGTCAGAACTTCCCAACTTCTTCTTTGGATTTTATGTCGGATCTCCGAAAACTCATTTTTCTTGAGCTTGAAAGGGACCTCAGGGATCACCTTCTTCTTAGCCACAACATCATAAAAGTGGTCTTGATGAGCTTTAGAGATGAATCTCTCCATCTCCGATGACTCGGAGGTGGAAGCTTTTGTCTTCCCTTTCCCTTTTCTAGAGGTTTCTTCGGCCTTAGGTGCCATTAATGATTATGGAAAAACAAAAAGTTATGCTTTTACCACACCAAACTTAAAATATTGCTCGCCCTCGAGCAAGAGAAGAAAGAATAGATGAAGAAGAAGAGGATATGGAGGAGAGGGAGAGAAGGTTGTGTTTCGGCCAAGGTGGATAAGAGAGGGTTGTGTTTTGTGACAATGAAGAAGAATGGAGTGATATTTATAATGGAGGGAGAGGGGTTAAAGTTCGGCCATATTGGGTGGGTTGGGTGGGAAGGTGATTTTGAATTTTGAAGGTAGGTGGGGTTTATGGGGAAGAGTGGAAGGATGTGAGTGGTGAAGGTGGGTAATTGGGAAGAGAGATTGAGGTGATTGGTGAAGGGTTTTTGGGGAAGAGTATTTATGGGGAAGAGAGGATGAATGTGAAGAAGAGGAAAGAGGGTGAGTTGAGGTAGGTGGGGATCCTGTGGTGTCCACAGATTCTGAGATGATCCTGTGGGGGTCCACAGATCCTGAGGTGTCAAGGATTTACATCCCTACACCAATTAGGCATGTAAAACACCTTTGCATACAATTCTGGCGTTTAAACGCCGAAGTGATGCTTATGTTGGGCGTTCAACGCCCAATTGCAGCATGTTTCTAGTGTTGAACGCCTGTTCCATACTTGTTTCTAGCGTTCAGCACCAACTCTCCTCAGGGTATATTCCTGGCATTCAAAAGCTAGGATGCTGCTTGCTTCTGGCGTTCAACGCCAGATCCATGCTCTGTTCTGGCGTTGAACGCCAGCAAGATGCTCCTTACTGGCGTTTGACGCCAGTAAGTCCTTTCTCCAGGGTGTGATTTTTCTTCTGCTGTTTTTGATTCTGTTTTTAATTGTAGTATTTTTTTCATAACTCCACATGATCATGAACCTAATAAAACATTAAAGAACTATAAAAGAAAAAAAATAAAATTAGATAAATAAAAATTAGGTTGCCTCCCAATATGCGCTTCTTTAATGTCAATAGCTTGACAGTGGGCTCTCATGGAGCCTCACAGGTGATTAGGTCAATGTTGTAGACTCCCAACACCAAACTTAGAGTTTGGATGTGGGGATTCAACACCAAACTTAGAGTTTGGCTGTGGCCTCTCAACACCAAACTTAGAGTTTGATTGTGGGGGCTTTGTTTGACTCTGTACTAAGAGAAGCTTTTCATGCTTCCTCTCTATGGTTGTAGAGGAAGATACTTGAGCTTTAAACACAAGGTAGTCCCCATTTAATTGAAGGACTAGTTCTCCCTTGTCAACATCAATCACAGCTCCTGCTGGGGCTAGGAAGGGTCTTCAAAGGATGATGCATTCATCCTCCTCCTTCCTAGTGTCTAAGATTATGAAATCAGCAGGGATGTAAAGGCCTTTAACCTTCACTAATACGTCCTCTACTAATCCATAAGCTTGTCTTACTGACTTGTCTGCCATTTATAATTTGAACATGACAGGTTGTAGCTCAATGATTCCCAACTTCTCCATTACAGAGAGTGGCATAAGATTTATACCTGACTCCAGGTCACATAGAGCTTTTTCAAAGATCATGGTGCCTATGGTGCAGGGTATTACGAATTTGCCAGGATCTTGTCTCTTTTGAGGTAAAGTTTGCTGAACCCATGTATCTAGTTCACTAATGAGCAAGGGAAGTTCACCTTCCCAAATTCCATTACCAAATAACTTGGCATTCAGCTTCATGATAGCTCCTAAATATTGAGCAACTTGCTCTCCAGTTACATCTTCATCCTCTTCAGAGGAAGAATAGTCTTCAGAGCTCATGAATGGCAGAAGGAGGTTTAATGGGATCTCTATGGTCTCTATATGAGCCTCAGATTCCCTTGGGTCCTCAATAGGGAAATCCTTCTTGCTTGAGAGACGTCCCATGAGGTCTTCCTCATTGGGATTCACGTCCTCTCCTTCCTCTCTAGGTTCGTCCATATTGATTATATCAATGGCCTTGCACTCTCTTTTTGGATTCTCTTCAGTATTGCTTGGGAGAGTACTAGGAGGAGTTTCAGTGATTTTCTTACTTAGCTGGCCCACTTGTGCCTCCAGATTTCTAATGGAGGACCTTGTTTCACTCATGAAACTTAAAGTGGCCTTAGACAGATCAGAGACTAAGTTTGCTAAGTTAGAGGTGCTTTGTTCAGAATTCTCTGTCTGTTGCTGAGAAGATGATGGATAAGGCTTGATATTGGTGAGCCTATTTCTT
This sequence comes from Arachis stenosperma, assembly GCF_014773155.1. Lineage (NCBI taxonomy): Eukaryota > Viridiplantae > Streptophyta > Magnoliopsida > Fabales > Fabaceae > Arachis > Arachis stenosperma. Next base: position 106,692,484 of record NC_080386.1, on the reverse strand, counting down.
CCACCATTATTAAAGCTTTGTTGAGGCTTTTGTTGATCCTTCCATGAGAAATTTGGATGATTTCTCCATGATAAATTATAGGTGTTTCCATAAGGTTCACCAATATAATTTACCTCTGCTATTGCAGGGTTCTCAGGATCATAAGCTTCTTCTTCAGAAGATGCCTCTTTAGTACTGTTGGAAGCATTTTGCCATCCATTCAGACTTTAAGAAATCATGTTGACTTGCTGAGTCAACATTTTGTTCTGAGCCAATATGGCATTCAGAGCATCAATTTCAAGAACTCCATTCCTTTGAGGTGTCCCATTATTCACGGAATTTCTCTCAGAAGTGTACATGAACTGGTTATTTGCAACTATGTCAATAAGTTCTTGAGCTTCTGCAGGCGATTTCTTTAGGTGAATGGATCCACCTGCAGAATAGTCCAGTGACATCTTAGAGAACTCAGATAGACCATAATAGAATATATCTATCATGGTCCATTCTGAAAACATGTCAGAAAGACATCTTTTGGTCATCTGCTTGTGTCTTTCCCAAGCTTCATAGAAGAATTCACCATCTTTTTGTTTGAAGGTCTGAACATCCACTCTAAGCTTGCTCAACTTTTGAGGAGGAAAGAATTTAGCCAAGAAGGCCGTAACCAGCTTATCCCAGGAGTCCAGGCTATCCTTAGGTTGAGAGTCCAACCATACCCTAGCTCTGTCTCTTACAGCAAAAGGGAAAAGCATGAGCCTGTAGACTTCAGGATCTACTCCATTAGTCTTAACAGTCTCACATATTTGCAAGAACTCAGTTAAGAACTGGTAGGAATCTTCTGATGGAAGTCCATAAAACTTGCAGTTTTGTTGCATTAGAGCAACTAATTGAGGTTTCAGCTCAAAATTGTTTGCTCCAATGGCAGAAATTGAGATGCTTCTTCCATCAAACTTTGAAGTAGGTGTAGTATAATCACCAAGCATCCTCCTTGCATTATTGTTGTTGGGTTCCGCTGCCATATCCTTTTCTTGTTCGAAAATTTTAGCAAGGTTGTCTCTGGATTGTTGTAATTTAGCTTCTCTTAGTTTCCTCTTCAGAGTCCTTTTAGGTTCTGAGTCAGCTTTAGCAAGAATGCCTTTTTCCTTGTTCCTGCTCATATGAAAGAGAAGAGAGCAGAAAAAGAAGAGGAATCCTCTATGTCACAGTAAAGAGGTTCCTTATTGTTAGTAGAAGAAGAAAGGGAATAAAGAAAGGAGAATCCAAACAGAAGGGTGAGGATAGGGGCAGAGATTTGAGATGAAGAGAAGTGTTAGTAAATGAATGAATAAATAGAATAAGATGAGAGAGAAGTTTTCGAAAATAATTTTGAAAAGGAGTTAATGATTTTCGAAAATTAAGATAAGAAATAAAATTAAAATTAAAATTCAAAACAATTAATTAATTAAAAAGAATTTTTGAAAAAGAGGGAGGTATTTTCGAAAAGTTAGAGAGAGAAAAGTTGTTAGGTGATTTAGAAAAAGATAAGAAACAAACAAAAAGTCAAATAGTTAGTTGAAAAATATTTGAAAAGATAAGAAGATAAGAAGTTAAAAAAGATATTTTAAAATCAAATTTTTGGAAAAGATAAAATTTTTCAAAAAGATATGACATTGGTGCACGAAATTGTGATTCATTCTTTTCACAACTCAAACAGTCCCCGGTAATGGCTCCAAAAACTTGGTGCTCAATACCATGGTCTAAACATAATTTCACAACTTCGCACAACTAACCAGTAAGTGCACTGGGTCGTCCAAGTAAAAAACCTTACGCGAGTAAGGGTCGATCCCACGGAGATTGTTGGTATGAAGCAAGCATAGAATCCATTGATTCTTTTGCGTCTGTCACTAACACCCAGCCTTCAGGAGTTTGAAGCTCGTCACAGTCATTCAATCATTGAATCCTACTCAGAATACCACAGACAAGGTTTAGACCTTCCGGATTCTCTTGAATGCCGCCATCAATTCTAGCTTATACCACGAAGATTCTGATTAAGGAATCCAAGAGATATCCACTCAATCTAAGGTAGAACGGAGGTGGTTGTTAGGCACACGTTCATAGGTGAGAATAATGATGAGTGTCACGGATCATCACATTCATCAAGTTGAGGAACAAGTGATATCTTAGAACAAGAACAAGCTGAATTGAATAGAAGAACAATAGTAATTGCATTAATACTCGAGGTACAGCAGAGTTCCACACCTTAATCTATGGTGTGTAGAAACTCCATCGTTGAAAATACATAAGTGATAATGGTGATCATTGGCTTCGGCCCCAGAGAGGGAACCAGAAGAACCAAGATTAAAATAAATAGTAAAAGGTCCTATTTGTAGAGAACTAGTAGCCTAGGATTTACAGAAATGAGTAAATGACATAAAAATCCACTTCCGGGCCCACTTGGTGTGTGCTTGGGCTGAGCAATGAAGCTTTCATGTGTAGAGACTTTTCTTGGAGTTAAACGCCAACTTTTGTGCCAGTTTGGGCGTTTAACTCCCATTCTTGTGCCAGTTCCGGCGTTTAACGCCGAGCAGTTTTGAGCTGATTTAAAACGCCAGTTTGGGCCATCAAATCTCGGGCAAAGTATGGACTATTATACCCAGGATGTCTACTTTCTAATGCCGTTGAGAGCGCGCCAATTGGGCTTCTGTAGCTCCCGAAAACCCACTTCGAATGCAGGGAGGTCAGAATCCAACAGCATCTACAGTCCTTTTCAGCCTCTGAATCAGATTTTTGCTCAGGTCCCTCAATTTCAGCCAGAAAATATCTAAAATCATAGAAAAACACACAAACTCATAGTAAAGTCCAGAAAAGTGAATTTTAACTAAAAACTAATAAAAATATAATAAAAACTAACTAAAACATACTAAAAACAATGCCAAAAAGCGTACAAATTATCCGCTCATCACAACACCAAACTTAAATTGTTGCTTGTCCTCAAGCAACTAAAAATCAAATAAGATAAAAAGAAGAGAATATGCAATGAACTCCAAAAACATCTATGAAGATCAGTATTAATTAGATGAGCGGGGCTTTTAGCTTTTTGCCTCTGAATAGTTTTGGCATCTCACTCTATCCTTTGAAATTCAGAATGATTGGCTTCTTTAGGAACTCAGAATCCAGATAGTGTTATTGATTCTCCTAGTTAAGTATGATGATTCTTGAACACAGCTACTTTATGCGTCTTGGCCGTGGCCCAAAGCACTCTGTTTTCCAGTATTACCACCGGATACATACATGCCACAGACACATAATTGGGTGAACCTTTTCAGATTGTGACTCAGCTTTGCTAGAGTCCCCAATTAGAGGTGTCCAGGATTCTTAAGCACACTCTTTTTGCCTTGGATCACAAATTTATTATTTTTTTCCTTTTTCTTCTTCTTTTTTTTTGTATTCACTGCTTTTTCTTGCTTCAAGAATCATTTTTATGATTTTTCAGATCCTTAGTAACATGTCTCCTTTTTCATCATTCTTTCAAGAGCCAACATTCATGAACAACAAATTCAAAAGACATATGCACTATTTAAGCATACATTTAGAAAACAAAAGTATTGCCACCACATCAAAATAATTAATCTGTTATAAAATTCAAAATTCATGCAATTCTTCTCTTTTTCAATTAAGAACATTTTTTCATTCAAGAAAGGTGATGGATTCATAGGACATTCATAACTTTAAGGCATAGATACTAAGACACTAATGATCATGTAATAAGACACAAACATGGATAAACATAAGCATAAAATTTGAAAAACAGGAAAATAAGGAACAAGAAAATTAAAGAACGGGTCCACCTTAGTGATGGCGGCTTGTTCTTCCTCTTGAAGATCTTATGGAGTGCTTGAGCTCCTCAATGTCTCTTCCTTGTCTTTGTTTCTCCTCTCTCATGATTCTTTGATCTTCTCTAATTTCATGGAGGAGGATGGAATGTTCTTGGTGCTCCACCCTTAGTTGTCCCATGTTGGAACTCAATTCTCCTAGGGAGGTGTTGATTTGCTCCCAATAGTTTTGTGGAGGAAAGTGCATCCCTTGAGGTATCTCAGGGATTTCATGATGAGTGGGATCTCTTGTTTGCTCCATCCTTTTCTTAGTGATGGGCTTGTCCTCATCAATGAGGATGTCTCCCTCTATGTCAACTCCAACTGAATAGCAGAGGTGACAAATGAGATGAGGAAAGGCTAACCTTGCCAAGGTAGAGGACTTGTCCGCCACCTTATAAAGTTGTTGGGCTATAACCTCATGAACTTCTACTTCCTCTCAAATCATGATGCTATGAATCATGATGGCCCGGTCTATAGTAACTTCGGACCGGTTGCTAGTGGGAATGATTGAGCGTTGGATAAACTCCAACCATCCCCTAGCCACGGGCTTGAGGTCATGCCTTCTTAGTTAAACCGGCTTCCCTCTTGAATCTCTCTTCCATTGAGCACCCTCTTCCCAAATGTCTATGAGGACTTGGTCCAACCTTTGATCAAAGTTGACCCTTCTAGTGTAAGGGTGTTCATCTCCTTGCATCATGGGCAAGTTGAATGCCAACCTTACATTTTCCGGACTAAAATCTAAGTATTTCCCCCGAACCATTGTAAGCCAATTCTTTGGGTCCGGGTTCACACATTGATCATGATTCTTGGTGATCCATGCATTGGCATAGAACTCTTGAACCATTAAGATTCTGACTTGTTGAATGGGGTTGGTAAGAACTTCCCAACCTCTTCTTCGAATCTCATGTCGGATCTCTAGATATTCACTCTTTTTGAGTTTGAAAGGGACCTCGGGGATCACCTTTTTCAAGGCCACAACTTCATAGAAGTGGTCTTGATGCACCCTTGAGATGAATCTCTCCATCTCCCATGACTCGGAGGTGGAAGCTTTTGCCTTCCCTTTCCTCTTTCTAGAGGTTTCTCCGGCCTTAGGTGCCATAAATGGTTATGGAAAAACAAAAAGCAATGCTTTTACCACACCAAACTTAGAAGGTTTGCTTGTCCTCGAGCAAAGGAAGAAAGAAGAGAGTAGAAGAAGAAGAAATGAAGGAGATGGAGATGGCTTTGTTATTCGGCCAAAGGGAGAAGTAATGTTTAGGTTGTGTGAAAATGAGGGGGTGAAGATGGGTTTATATAGGGGTGGAGAGAGGGGTAGGGTTCGGCTATGGGAGGTTGGGTTTGGGAGGGAAAGTGGTTTGAATTTGAATGGTGAGGTAGGTGGGGTTTTATGAAGGATGGATGTGAGTGGTGAAGAGAATAGTGGGATTTGATAGGTGAAGGGTTTTTGGGAAAGAGGTGTTGAGGTGATTGGTGAATGGGTGAAGAAGAAGAGAGAGGGTGGTGGCGTAGGTGGGGATCCTGTGGGGTCCACAGATCCTGAGGTGTCAAGGAAAAGTCATCCCTGCACCAAGTGGCGAGCAAAAATGCTCTCTATGCCAATTCTGGCGTTAAACGCCGGGCTGGTGCCCCTTTCTGGCGTTTAACGCCAGCTTCTTGCCCTTTCCTGGCGTTTAATGCCAGTCTGGTGCCCCTTTCTGGCGTTAAACGCCCAGAATGGTGCCAGACAGGGCGTTAAATGCCCATTTGCTGCCCTTGCTGGCGTTTAGCAATGTCTTCCTCCAGGGTGTGCTATTTTTCTTTCTGTTTTTCATTCTGTTTTTGCTTTTTCAATTGATTTTGTGACTTCCCATGATCATCAACCTACAGAAAACATGAAATAACAAAGGAAAATAGATTAAACATAACATTGGGTTGCCTCCCAACAAGCGCTTCTTTAATGTCAGTAGCTTGACAGTGGGCTCTCATTGAGCCTCACAAATGCTCAGAGCAATGTTGGAACCTCCCAACACCAAACTTAGAGTTTGAATGTGGGGGTTCAACACCAAACTTAGAAGTTGGTTGTGGCCTCCCAACACTAAACTTAGAGTTTAACTATGGGGGCTCTGTTTGACTCTGTTTTGAGAGAAGCTCTTCATGCTTACTCTCCATGGTAACAGAGGGATATCCTTGAGCCTTAAACACAAAGGATTCTGCATTCACTTGAATGATCAATTCACCTCTGCCAACATCAATCACAGCCTTTGCTGTGGCTAGGAAGGGTCTGCCAAGGATGATGGATTCATCCATGCACTTCCCAGTCTCTAGGACTATGAAATCAGCAGGGATGTAATGGTCTTCAATCTTTACCAGAACATCCTCTACAAGTCCATAAACTTGTTTTCTTGAATTGTCTGCCATCTCTAGTGAGATTCTTGCAGCTTGTACCTCAAAGATCCCTAGCTTCTCCATTACAGAGAGAGGCATGAGGTTTATGCTTGACCCTAGGTCACACAGAGCCTTCTTAAAGGTCATGGTGCCTATGGTACAAGGTATTGAAAACTTCCCAGGATCCTGTCTCTTTTGAGGTAATCTCTGCCTAGACAAGTCATCCAGTTCTTTGGTGAGCAAAGGGGGTTCATCCTCCCAAGTCTCATTACCAAATAACTTGTCATTTAGCTTCATGATTGCTCCAAGGTATTTAGCAACTTGCTCTTCAGTGACATACTCATCCTCTTCAGAGGAAGAATACTCATCAGAGCTCATGAAAGGCAGAAGTAAATCCAATGGAATCTCTATGGTCTCATTATGAGCCTCAGATTCCCATGGTTCCTCATTAGGGAACTCATTGGAGGCCAGTGGGCGTCCATTGAGGTCTTCCTCAGTGGCGTTCACTGCCTTTTCCTCCTCTCCCAGTTCGGCCATGTGGATCATGTTAATGGCCTTGCATTCTCCTTTTGGATTCTCTTCTGTATTGCTTGGAAGAGTACTAGGAGGAAGTTTAGTAACTTTCTTACTCAGCTGTCCCACTTGTGCCTCCAGATTCCTAATGGAGGACCTTGTTTCAGTCATGAAAATTTGAGTAGTTTTGATTAGATCAGAGACCATGGTTGCTAAGTCAGAGTGGTTCTGCTTAGAATTCTCTGTCTGTTGCTGAGAAGATGATAGAAAAGGCTTGCTATTGCTAAACCTGTTTCTTCCACCATTATTATTGTTGAAACCTTGTTGAGGTCTCTGTTGATCCTTCCATGAGAGATTTGGATGATTTCTCCATGAAGAATTATAGGTGTTTCCATAGGGTTCTCCCATGTAATTCACCTTTTCCATTGAAGGGTTCTCAGGATCATAAGCTTCTTCTTCAGATGAAGCATCCTTAGTACTGCCTGGTGCAGCTTACATTCCAGACAGACTTTGAGAGATCATATTGACTTGCTGAGTCAATATTTTGTTTTGAGCCAATATGGCATTCAGAGTATCAATCTCAAGAACTCCTTTTTTCTGATTCGTCCCATTGTTCACAGGATTCCTTTCAGAAGTGTACATGAATTGGTTATTTGCAACCATTTCAATGAGTTCTTGAGCTTCTGCAGGCGTCTTCTTTAGATGAAGAGATCCTCCAGCAGAGCTATCCAATGACATCTTGGACAATTCAGACAGACCATCATAGAAGATTCCTATGATGCTCTATTCAGAAAGCATGTCAAAAGGACACTTTCTGATCAATTATTTGTATCTTTCCCAAGCTTCATAGAGGGATTCACCTTCCTTCTGTCTGAAGGTTTGGACTTCCACTCTAAGCTTACTCAATTTTTGAGGTGGAAAGAACTTTGCCAAGAAGGCATTGACTAGCTTTTCCCAAGAGTTCAGGCTTTCTTTAGGTTGTGAGTCCAACCATATCCTAGCTCTGTCTCTTACAGCAAAAGGGAATAGCATAAGTCTGTAGACTTCAGGGTCAACCCCATTAGTCTTGACAGTGTCACAGATTTACAAGAACTCAGCTAAAAACTGATGAGGATCTTCCAATGGAAGTCCATGGAACTTGCAATTCTGTTGCATTAGAGAAACCAATTGAGGCTTAAGCTCAAAGTTGTTTGCTCCAATGGCAGGAATAGAGATGCTTCTCCCATAGAAGTCGGGAGTAGGTGCAGTAAAGTCACCAAGCACCTCCTTGCATTATTGGCATTGTTGTTGTTTTCGGCTGCCATGGGTTCTTCTTCCTTGAAGATTTCTGTTAGGTCCTCTACAGAGAGTTGTGCCTTAGTTTCTCTTAGCTTTCGCTTCAAGGTCCTTTCAGGTTCAGGATCAGCCTCAACAAGAATGCTTTTGTCTTTGCTCCTGCTCATATGAAAGAGAAGAAAACAAGAAAATATGGAATCCTCTATGTCACAGTATAGAGATTCCTTGAGGTGTCAGAGAAAAAGAAAAATAGAAGGAAGAGGTAGAAAATTCAAACTTATCAATGAAAGATGGAGTTCGAATTGTGCATTGAGGAGTAGTGTTAGTCCATAAATAGAAGGATGTGAGAAGAAGGGAAGAAATTTTCGAAAATTAAGTAAAAGATTTTTTAAAAACATTTTGAAAAATTGATTGATGATTTTCGAAAACTAAAAGTGGGAAAGAAATCAAGTGATTTTTGAAAAAGAATTTGAAATTAGAAATAAAAAAGATATGATTGAAAAGATATAGTTTTAAAAAGATATGATTGAAAAGATATGATTGAAAAACAATTTAAAAAGATTTGATTTTTAAAAATTAATGGCTTGGCTAACAAGAAAAGATATGATTCAAACATTAAACCTTTCTCAACAGAAAAGGCAACATACTTGAAATGTTGAATCAAATCATTAATTGTTAGCAAGTATCTTTGAAAAAGAAAGAAATTGATTTTGAAAAAGATTTGATTGAAAAGATATGATTTGAATTAAAAACAGAATCTTCCCTCTTGTGCCATCCTGGCGTTAAACGCCCAGAATGGTATCCATTCTGGCGTTTAACGCCCAAAGCTCTATCCTATTGGGCGTTAAACGCCCAGCCAGGCACCCTGGCTGGCGTTTAAACGCCAATTTTCCTTCTTCACTGGGCATTTTGAACGCCCAGCTTTTTCTGTGTAATTTCTCTGCTGTATGTTCTGAATCTTCAATTCTCTGTATTATTGACTTGAAAAGACACAAATTAAAATTTTTTTTTGGATTTTTAATAATCAAAATGCAACTGAAATCAAATAACAATGCATGCAAGACACCAAACTTATCAGTTGGTATACCATTGACACTAACAAAATGAGAATGCATATGAAAAACAACAAAACACTCAAGTCAAGAGAATTTAAAGATCAGAGCAATGAAATCATCAAGAACAACTTGAAGATCACTTAAGACACATGAATGAATGCAAGAAGAACAGAAACATGCAATTGACACCAAACTTAACATGAGACCCTAGACTCATACAATATTTTTGGTTTTTATGATTTTGTAATTTTTTTGGATTTTTTGAAAATTAAGTGGAAAAGAAAATAAAGATATCAAAATTCTTAATGAGAATTCCAGGAATCATGCAATGTTAGTCTAAAGCTTCAGTCTAAAGAAATCAGACATGGCTAGCCAAGCTTCAGCAGGACATTACATTCAAGAGCTATATTGATGAGGATCAATCAGCTTTGGTGATGATAAGAACATCACCTTGAAACACTAGAATTCATTCTTAAGAACTCTGAAGAAAAATACCTAATCTGAGCAACAAGATGAACCGTCAGTTGTCCAAACTCGAAACAATCCTCGGCAATGGCGCCAAAAACTTGGTGCACGAAATTGTGATTCATTCTTTTCACAACTCAAACAGTCCCCGGTAATGGCTCCAAAAACTTGGTGCTCAATACCATGGTCTAAACATAATTTCACAACTTCGCACAACTAACCAGCAAGTGCACTGGGTCGTCCAAGTAATAAACCTTACGCGAGTAAGGGTCGATCCCACGGAGATAGTTGGTATGAAGCAAGCTATGGTCACCTTGTAAATCTCAGTCAGGCAGTTTCAAATGGTCATGGATGATATATGAATAAAGCATAAAATAAAGATAGAGATACTTATGTAATTCATTGGTGAGAATTTCAGATAAGCGTATGGAGATGCTTTGTTCCTTCCGTCTCTCTGCTTTCCTACTGTCTTCATCCAATCCTTCTTACTCCTTTCCATGGCAAGCTGTATGTTGGGCATCACCATTGTCAGTGGCTACAATCCCGTCCTCTCAGTGAAAATGTTCAACGCACCCTGTCACGGCACGGCTAATCATCTGTCGGTTCTCAATCAGGTTGGAATAGAATCCATTGATTCTTTTGCGTCTGTCACTAACGCCCAGCCTTCAGGAGTTTGAAGCTCGTCACAGTCATTCAATCATTGAATCCTACTCAGAATACCATAGACAAGGTTTAGACCTTCCGGATTCTCTTGAATGCCGCCATCAATTCTAGCTTATACCACAAAGATTCTGATTAAGGAATCCAAGAGATATCCACTCAATCTAAGGTAGAACGGAGGTGGTTGTCAGGCACACGTTCATTGGTGAGAATGATGATGAGTGTCACGGATCATCACATTCATCAAGTTGAGGAACATGTGATATCTTAGAACAAGAACAAGCTGAATTGAATAGAAGAACAATAGTAATTGCATTAATACTCGAGGTACAGCAGAGCTCCACACCTTAATCTATGGTGTGTAGAAACTCCACCGTTGAAAATACATAAGTGATAATGGTGATCATTGGCTTCGGCCCCAGAGAGGGAACCAGAAGAACCAAGATTAAAATACAATAGTAAAAGGACCTATTTGTAGAGAACTAGTAGCCTAGGGTTTACAGAAATGAGTAAATGACATAAAAATCCACTTCCGGGCCCACTTGGTGTGTGCTTGGGCTGAGCATTGAAGCTTTCATGTGTAGAGACTTTTCTTGGAGTTAAACGCCAGCTTTTGTGCCAGTTTGGGCGTTTAACTCCCATTCTTGTGCCAGTTCCGGCGTTTAACGCCGGGCAGTTTTAAGCTGATTTGGAACGCCAGTTTGGGCTATCAAATCTCGGGCAAAGTATGGACTATTATACATTGCTGGAAAGACCAGAATGTCTACTTTCCAACGCCGTTAAGAGCGCGCCAATTGGGCTTTTGTAGCTCCAGAAAATCCACTTCGAATGCAGAGAGGTTAGAATCCAATAGCATCTACAGTCCTTTTCAGCCTCTGAATCAGATTTTTGCTCAGGTCCCTCAATTTCAGCCAGAAAATACCTAAAATCACAGAAAAACACACAAACTCATAGTAAAGTCCAGAAAAGTGAATTTTAACTAAAAACTAATAAAAATATAATAAAAACTAACTAAAACATACTAAAAACATACTAAAAATAATGCCAAAAAGCGTACAAATTATCTGCTCATCAGACATAAAAGATAAGATAAAAATATATGATTAAAAGGATATGGTTAGAAAAGATTTAATTTTTTTAAATTTAAATTAATTACTTGACTAACAAGAAACTAAAAGATAAGATTCTAGAATTTAAAGATTGAACCTTTCTTAACAAGAAAGTAACAAACTTCAAATTTTTGAATCAATCACATTAATTGTTAGCATAATTTTCGAAAATAAAGATAAAACTAAGAAAAATATTTTTGAAAAATAATTTAAAGGATTTTCGTAAATTAATAAGAAAAATGAAAAAGATTTAATTTTTTTGAAAAAGTTTTGAAAAGATAAGATTTTTAAAATTTGAAAATTTGACTTGACTTACAAGAAACAACTAATTTTAAAAATTTTTGACTAAGTCAACCCAAATTTTTGAAATTTTGAGAGAAAAAAGGAAAAGATATTTTTTTTATTTTTGAATTTTTAATGATGAGAGAGAAAAACACAAATATGACCCCAAAACATGAAAATTTTGGATCAAAACCAATGATGCATGCAAGAACACTATGAATGTCAAGATGAACGCCAAGAACACTTTGAAGATCATGATGAACATCAAGAACATATTTTTGAAAAAATTTTTATGCAAAGAAAACATGCAAGACACCAAACTTAGAAATATTTAATGCTTAGACAATATGAATGCAAAGATGCACATGAAAAACAATAAAAGACACAAAACAAGAAAACATCAAGATCAAACAAGAAAACTTACCAAGAACAACTTGAAGATCATAAAGAACACTATGAATGCATGAATTTTCGAAAATTGCAAGAACAAAATGAATATGCAATTGACACCAAACTTAAAATATGACACAAGATTCAAACAAGAAACACAAAAATATTTTTGATTTTTATAATTTTATTATTTTTTTTAGATTTTATTTTATTTTTTTCGAAAAACATATAGGAAAAAGGAAGTAATAAATTCAAAGTCCTCAATCAAAATCCCAGGAATCATACCAGGTTAGTCTAAAGCTTGATGGCCAGCCAAGCTTCAGCATACCATTTTGAAACTCTAGAATTCATTCTTAAAAACTCTGAAGGATTTTTTGAAAATTAAGGAAAAATTCTGAAAAATATTTTTGAAATTTTTTTTTGAAAAGAAAATAAAAAAGAAAATTACCTAATCTAAGCAACAAGATGAACCGTTAGTTGTCCATACTCGAACAATCCCCGGCAACGGCGCCAAAAACTTAGTGTATGAAATTGTGATCTCTAATAATGGCTTCAACTTGGTATGCGCGTTTATAACTTAGCACTTTCTTCACAACCTCGCACAACTAACCAGCAAGTGCATTGGGTCGTCCAAGTAATAAACCTTACGTGAGTAAGGGTCGATCCCACAGAGATTGTTGGTATGAAGCAAGCTATGGTCATCTTGTAATTCTCAGTCAGGCAGATAATAAATGGTTATGGAGTTTTCGAATAATAATAATAAATAAACTGAAAATATAGATAGAAATACTTATGTAAATTATTGGTGGGAATTTCAGATAAGCGTATGAAGATGCTGTGCTCCTTCTGAATCTCTGCTTTCCTACTGCCTTCATCCAATCCTTCTTACTCATTTCCATGGCAAGCTGTATGTAGGGCATCACCATTGTCAATGGCTACATCCCATCCTCTCAGTGAAAAAGGTCCAAATGCTCTGTCACGGTACGGCTAATCATCTGTCGATTCTCGATCATGTTGGAATAGAATCCCTTGATTCTTTTGCGTTTGTCATCACGCCCAACAATCGCGAGTTTGAAGCTCGTCACAGTCATTCAATCCTTGAATCCTACTCAGAATACCATAGACAAGGTTTAGACTTTCCGGATTCTCATGAATGCCGCCATCAATCTAGCTTATACCACGAAGATTTTGGTCAAGGAATCCAAGAGATATGCGCCCGGTCTAAGGTAGAATAGAAGTGGTTGTCAGTCACGCGTTCATAGGTGAGAATGATGATGAGTGTCACGGATCATCACATTCATCATGGTGAAGTGCAATGAATATCTTAGAACAGGAATAAACTGAATTAAATAGAAAATAGTAGTAATTGCATTAAAACTCGAGGTACAGCAGAGCTCCACACCCTTAATCTATGGTTTGTAGAGACTCCACCGTTGAAAATACATAAGTGAAGGTCCAGGTATGGCCGAATGGCTAGCCCCCAAAATATGATATGAATTCGAAAATAGGGAGAAGGACCTATGGTTAAAAGCCCGAATGGTCAACAGACAATAATACAATAGTAAAAAGTCCTATTTATACTAGACTAGCTACTAGGGTTTACAGAAGTAAGTAATTGATGCAGAAATCCACTTTCGGGGCCCACTTGGTGTGTGCTTGGGCTGAGCTTGAATTTTACACGAGCTGAAGCTTCTTTTGGAGTTGAACGCCAAGTTGTAATGTATTTTTGGCGTTCAACTCTGGTTCGTGACGTGTTTCTAGCGTTTGACTCCAGAATGTAGCATTGAGCTGGCGTTGAGCGCCTTTTTACGTCATCTAATCACGAATAAAGTATAAACTATTATATATTGCTGGAAAGCTCTGGATGTCTACTTTCCAACGCCGTTAAGAACGCGCCATTTAGAGTTCTGTAGCTCCAGAAAATCCATTTCGTGTGCAGGGAGGTCAGAATCCAACAGCATCAGCAGTCCTTTGTCAGCCTTTTATCAGAGTTTTGCTCAGGTCCCTCAATTTCAGCCAGAAATTACCTAAAATCACAGAAAAACACACAAACTCATAGTAAAGTCCAGAAATGTGAATTTAGCATAAAAACTAATGAAAACATCCATAAAAATAGCTAAATTATACTAAAAACTATCTAAAAACAATGCCAAAAAGCGTATATATTATCCGCTCATCAGTAAGTAATTGCCAATCTGATAATTTACTCACAGTTTTTAATGAGGCCACTAACAATAACAGTATAGCACTGGAACATGAAAAATCAGAGCCCAATACCTTTATTCTTCCTCCAAGAAAAAACAAAGGGATGCCTCCTGATCGGTAGTAGTCACCAGAACATGTTTCTTGTAACTCAAGATACCCGAAAAGGGTGGCTAGAGAAGGAATAACAAATGTTGCAAAGGCTTTTTCTACCACACTCTTGACAGAAGACATTCCAAGAACTGTTCAGGAAGCCAATGAGAAAGCTGAATGGCGAAAAGCCATGAATACAGAAATGGAAGCTCTAGAGAAGAATGGAACTTGGGAGAAGTATATCCTACCGATAGAAAAAAAGCCAGTCGGGTGCAAATGGGTTTTCACCATTAAACACAAGGCAGATAGCACCATTGAACGATACAAGGCAAGATTGGTGGTCAAAGGTTATACACAGACCTATGGTATCAACTAGACTGAAACTTTTTTACTGGTTGCAAAGATTAATACTATCAGGGTGTTGTTTTCAATTGCAGCAAATGAAGATTGGCCACTCCATCAATTTGACGTCAAGAATGCTTTCTTGCATGGAGAGTTGAAAGAAGAAGTGTACATGGAAGCTCCTCCAGGTTTCTCAATGGGCATGAAGTTTGCCGGTTAAACAATGCTCTCTATAGGCTTAAACAATCTTCAATTGCTTGGTTTGGAAGACTTACATTGGCCATGAAAATGTATGGGTACAAGCAAAGCAACTCTGATCATACCCTTTTTTTGAAAAAATGGGGAGATTTAATCACTTGCCTAATAATCTATGAGGATGATATGATCATAACGGAAAGTGATGCTGAAGAAATTGCAAAATTGAGAAGGAACCTATTTATAGACTTCGAAATGAAAGATTTGGGAAGACTAAAATATTTCTTAGGAATAGAGGTTCTACGTTCCAGCAAAGGAATTTTTATCTCTCAAAGAAAGTACATTTTGGACCTTCTGGAAGAAACACGAATGGTGGATTGTAAACCAATAGATATGCCCATGCAAGTTAATCACAAGTTGAAGATAGTAGAAGGTGCCACCCTAGCAGATAAGGAAAGGTACCAATGACTGGTTGGAAAACTAATTTACTTATCCCATACTCGGCCTGACATAACTTATGCTGTGGGAATAGTAAGTCAGTTTATGCATAAGCCACAAGAAGATCATATGGAAGCCGCCATGAGGATAGTTCGATATTTGAAGGGAGCTCCAAGAAGTGGAGTCATATTCAAAAGGAATGGCCATTTTTGAAAGTTGAGGCATACACTGACGCAGATTGGGCGGACAACCCAAATGATAGAATATCAACAGCTGTTTACTTTACACTTGTTGGAGGCAACTTGGTAACTTGGAAAAGCAAGAAACAGAAAGTTGTAGCACATTCAAGTGCAGAGGCAGAATTTCGAGGGATCGTTAAAGGTATAACTGAAGTATTGTGGATAAGAAAATTGATGACTATGAGATTGGGTTTCCACCATAATTGCCAAGCCTGTTGAAATGTGACAACAAAGCCATAACAGAATTTCAGAGAATTCCGTACAACATGATAGAACAAAACATGTTGAGGTGGATCGACACTTTATTAAAGAAAAAATTGAGAATCGCATTATTGAGTTTCCATTTGTGAGATCAGAAGATTTGTTACCTGATATTCTTACTAAAGCAGTTTCAAGACAAGCCCTTGCTAAAGTTCTAACCAAGCTGAGTATTGGTGATCCCACTACTCACCTTGAGGGGGAGTATTAGAATATCATAATTAGGGAACAAAATCAGAAAAAAATCTATGTAATTTATTAGGATATTATTTTATAATTAGCATACTCATTAATATACTCTTAATCTATATATTGGTAAGAACCTTGTAATCACAAGAGAGAATATAACAAATGATATTTTTCTAAATAATTCTTCTTTTTTTTCCTAAAGCCTTTGTACCATGGTTACAGTTTGTACTATACTAGAATCATATTTAGTTGAATGAATGTAGGATCACATTTATTGGATTGAATTCTTGCCAGAAACAAAAAACCACCAAAATTTCTTAATTTTGACACCAAAATGTTGTTATAAAAACACAAATATTTCTTTTTAATACTGTATTTTTTGCTTCTTATTCTTCTTTCTTTTTTTTTCTGTTGTTCTTACTTCTTTTAAGAGTATTGCTTCTCAATTAGACTTGACTGCATACTTATTGGATTGAAATTTTACATGTGCAAAAATTTAAAAGAGAATGAAGAAGGAAAAGAAACAATGTAATTTATGTATGAGAAAAAACTGACAATGATGATGATTATGATGGAGGGGGAAGAAAAGGAAGGAGGAGGGTAAATTCAAATGAGAAATGAAGGAGAAGGAAAAGGTGGTGGTCGTGATGGTGGTGATGATGACGACGATAACGAAAGAAAAAGATGAGGAAAATAAAAGGGAAAGAATAAGAAGAGGTAGTAGCAGCAGCAAAGAAGAAGAAGAAAAAGCGCATGAACAAGAAACACATTATAACAACTTGGCTGGATTTGGTTAGATAAATAACTTGAATGTAGAGCTTTTTCGAAAATTATATTAGACTTTTTAATTTTGATAAGAACAAATAATTTTAAAAAATTTTATTTTAAATGCTTTTAAAAGTACTCTTATCTTTTTAAAGTTATAAGCAAGGTTGCGAAAACCGAACCGGTCATTAAACCGGTCAAGTAACTGGTTTAATAGTTCAATAGTTCAACTGGGATTGAACCGTGGTTAGACCGGTTTAATTAATATACAATAAAATTATTAAAAATTTAATATATAATTAAAATAATTAACATAAATAATAATTAACATAAATAATTAAATATTAAAAATTTTTAATTTCTAATTAACTCTCATATTCTAATAAAATGATCAATATAAATACCTAGAATAATCACTCCCAATCCAAATACATACAACTATACAAGCCGAAAAATCCAAAAGCATTAGAAAATTTAGCAACTCAACCATCAGAAACTGAAATTCAAATACACTCACAATCCAAGGACACACACAATTCAAGTTCAGCAAATCACACTTCCAATAACCCTAACTTAGAAAAAAAACATAAAAGAACAGCAACTCAATCATCAGAGAATAGCAACTCAATAATCACAGTAACTCAGAATCAATAAAACAAAATAAACAAACATAAATGGAAGCAAACATAAATTTTAGCCGTGCATACTAATAATCATAAACATTATTCGGTTCCAGAATCATACAAAAACAGAAACTCAGAATAATAAAACCCAGAGATAGAGATAGAGACAGACGAGGTTGGAACAAAACTCAACTGCTAGCGAAGGAGGAACGGTGCGATAGAGACAGAGACGAGGGAGGAATGGCGAGACAGAGACAGAGACCAGGATGAGGGAGGAACGAAACTCTTGCCGGGGAGGGTAGAACGGTGAGA
This sequence comes from Arachis stenosperma, assembly GCF_014773155.1. NCBI lineage: Eukaryota > Viridiplantae > Streptophyta > Magnoliopsida > Fabales > Fabaceae > Arachis > Arachis stenosperma. The sequence continues at coordinate 106,674,885 of NC_080386.1, read as the reverse complement.
TAGAGACGAGGATAGGATTCAAATTGACAGCTCCTCGATCTGCAAGTCCAAAACCACGACGATGATGTAGAGAAGAGTAGAAGACGGCAACGAGCTTCGACATGCAAGTACAGAGGCGACGGCGTGGAGGAGAAGAGGATCGACGGCCAAGGACTTCGATCTGACCCTTTGTCCGTCACTGCTGGCGCGACGGCACCCTTTGGCTGACGAGAAGAGTTCGGTGGCGACGGAGGCGGTGACTGCTGCTGCTGGTTGCTGAAAGATAGAGGGATAGTGGGTTAGGGTTCCATTTTTGTGCGAGGGAAGGGAACTGAGAAGGATGCTGCTCTCAGCCTTTTTATATGCTGAGCTATAAAACTGTTAAAAAACCATCTGATTCCACCGGTCTGTCGATTTATTGCCGGTTCGACCGATTTTTTTATCGATTTTTTGCTAAACAGTTTTTTATGTCAATCAAACCGGCTAGAAGATCGGTTCTCGGTTAATTTGGTCGAACCAATCGGTCCGGTTCGGTTTTCAAAACACCGATTATAAATATAAGTACATAATCTTTTTAAAAAATATAAATACCTATTCGAAAAATTTTACCAAACTAAGCTTACACGCATCCGACTATTTTATATAATATTAACAAAAATAATTATTTTTTATATTAATTAATTTAATAATTATTTAAAAAATAGATGTGATTCAACCTATGTTAAAAACATTTTACTTTTTTAGGTGTCTCAACATTAAATTCTTATTTCTGTCCCATTGATGAACCATCTTGTCGTGTTGTCCCGCCATGACGTGCTAAACAGTCAAAAGGAAAACATATGAGAAAAAAACAATGCAAAAACAACCGAAAACAAAATACAATAATGTTAAAATTTGCGCGAGTCAAAGACAAGCTAGGTATGATAATCTGGCATGCTTTAGGACAACTCATGTCATTAACAAAACTCAAAGTGAACTACTCTCCATGAATTGCTGCCGAGAGCATATTACTACATTAATTATTACTTGTTTGCCTTGTGATCAATAATAATGATCCTTATGATGAGTAGCAGCGAAAGGATTAATCTTGATAACGAGGCCAGGGAAAACATCATCAGGGTCATGAATATGCGGGTTCTCTTCAACAATATAAGGGTCTCCGCATTTCTCACCAATTGTTTGCAGCGTCTCTCCCTCACGAACCACGTATATTTCATCACACCCCCTCTTGTAGTTCTGATGATGATGATCAATAATAATACTTGTGCTGGTTAATAGCTCGCAGGAACTCAGCATGAGCATCAGCGTCACCAGCATTGCGCAGTACCATGAAAACCTCTCTGCCATCGCTCTTGAAGAACACTCGCAAGCCATGCTTTTAATTAATGATATTAAAACACATCATATCTATTTGATTAAATATATAAGAGAGCGAATTGAATTGAATTGAAGTTGCTGTCACTGGTTGTTGGAGTGGGTTGAGAGATGGATCCTTCGGTGAAGAAGGTGAATGCCTGCCAAGTGTTCAACAACGAATAGGGTTGTTGGATTCAAAATGGATGACCGCAAGAGTTGGTTTAACTGCTTTATCATATGCCTTTGGTCTTTGATTTTGACTTAATTAATTTGCACCCCTCTCACCTATAGCTAGCTAGTAACAAGCTTAATAACCGTGCATTGCACCCACGGCTGAAAACATGTATAAAAATATGATATGTGAATATACTTATAATTATTTATAAGTGATATACATCTATATTTTAATCATTTATTTTTAGCAATTTTTTACAATCAAAGTCTTAATCTAAAAGGCAATCCAAAAGGAAAAGAAGTCAACACAATTGAATTTGGTGGTGTTCAAACTCGGGAAGAATTGCACTCACAACCTAGAGGAAAGGTAGAAGAAGTGCAAATCGGAGATCACCCTAAAAAGACGATGAATACAGGGGTTAACTTGGAAGAAGGACTGAAAGTACAGTTCGTTGACCTCCTACGAAAAAACACCGATCTTTTTGGTTGGAAAGTCTCCGATATGCTTGATATAAATCTCGACTTGATGTCTCATAAGCTCGCTGTCTACTCGAGTTCCAAACCTATTCAGCAAAAGCGTCAAAAACTCGGACCCGAAAGGATACAAATCGTGGAAGAACAAGTGCAAGCGTTATTGGAAGTTGGATTCATAAGAGAGGTCAAGTATCCATTATGACTGGCTAACGTAGTTCTGGTAAAGAAGTAGAATGGAAAGTAGAAAATGTGTGTAGACTACACCGACCTCAACAAAGCTTGTCTCAAGGACCCATACCCTCTCCCGAGCAGTGGCGCGCTGGTTGAATCAACCTCAGTTTATTGGTATTTGTCCTTTATGGACATATACTCGGGATATAACCAAATCCCGATGTATAAATCAGACCAAGAGAAGACCTCTTTCATTAATCCTAAGGATAACTATTGTTATGTAGTAATGCCTTTCGGATTAAAAAACACCGGAGCCACATATTAACGATTGATGAACAAAGTGTTTTGCTCCCACTTAGTTAAACTCATGGAAGTGTATGTAGACAACATACTCGTAAAAACTAAGGATGACTTGGCTCTCTTGTCCGATCTCTCAGAGGTATTCTCCACAATAAGGAAGCATGGAATGAGGCTAAACTCCTCAAAATGCACCTTCGCGGTAGAGGCCAGGAAATTATTAGGTTTCATGCTAACTCAAAGAGTCATAGACGCAAACCCGGATAAGTGTAGAGCCATATTAGAGATGAAGAGTCCGACTTGTCTCAAAGAAGTCCAACAACTAAATGGAAGGTTAGCAGCACTATTCAGATTCCTGGCAGGATCAGCGTTGAAGTCCCTACCATTGTATTTGATCCTCAAAAAGGAGAATTAATTTGAATGGACCCAAGAATGCGAACAAGCTTTTCAAGGCTTTAAAGCATTTTTGGGCCAACCCCATACTCACCCGACCTACGACGGGAGAGGAGCTCGTCCTCTACTTGGAAGTGGTGAGCTGAGCTATAGCTTCAGACTTAATCTAAGAAGATGAGAACGGAGAGCAACCTATTTATTTTATCAACAAAGTCTTACAAGGAGTAGATTTGAACTATCAAAAGATAGAAAAGTTTGCGTATACTCTTATCCTTACCTCCCAAAGGCTCCAACCTTATTTCTAGGCTCACACTATAAGGGTCTGTACTAATCAATTCATGAAACACATTCTACAAAAGATGGACATAGCAGGAAAGATGCTACAATAAGCTGTAGAACTGTCTGAGTTCGATTTGAAATATGAAGCTTGAGTAGCAATCAAATCCCAGTACATCGCTGATTTTGTGGCCGAATACACTGAAAGTCAGGGAAGTCCAAAAACTTGGAGCTTATATGTAGACGGATAATCCAATAAAGCTGGCAGTGGAACATGCATCATACTGAAAAGTGAGCAACAAACTCGGATAGAACTTTTGTTAAGGTCCGAGTTTCATACTTCTAATAACCAAACAGAATATGAAGCCTTGCTTGCTGGCTTGAAGATGGCTAAAGAAGTGGGGGCACAAAGGTTGATAGTGTTTAGTAAATCCTAACTGATAACTTCACAAATTAAAGGTAGTTATCAAGCCAAAGACCCTAATATGAAAAAATACCTAGATGAAGCACGAGAACAACTAGCACAGTTCTTGGAAAGAGAGGTCCAACACATAATTCGGAAGTCAAATGCTTGAGCAGATGCCCTCTCCAAGTTAGCCAGCACCAAGCCAGGGGGCAACAATAGAAGCCTCATCCAAAAAACTCTCCACGCACCATCAATATCAAAGGAAGATGGCAACTCAGACATAATGGCCATATCTAACCAGAATTTAGGATGGATGACTGGTGCACAAAATTGTGATCTCTAACAATGGCATTCAACTTGGTATGCGCATCTACTAACTCAGCACTTTCTTCACAACTTTGTACAACTAACCAGCAAGTGCACTGGGTTGTCCAAGTAATAAACCTTACGTGAGTAAGGGTCGATCCCACGGAGATTGTTGGTATGAAGCAAGCTATGGTCATCTTGTAGATCTCAGTTAGGCTGATTCAAATAGTTATGGAGTTTTTGAACATAAAGATAAATAAAACATAAAATAAAGATAAAAATACTTATGTAAATAATTGGTGGGAATTTCAGATAAGTGTGTGGAGATACTTTATCCCTGTTGAATCTCTGCAACATACTGCTTTCTTACTTTCAATCCTTTATACTCCTTTCCATGTCAAGCTGTATGTAGGTCATCAATGTTGTCAATGACTACTTCCCATCCTCTTAGTGAAAAAGGTCCAAATGCTCTTGTCACAGCACGGCTAATCATCTGTCAGTTCTCGATCATGTAGGAATAGAATCCATTGATTCTTTTGCATTTGTCATCACGCCCAACAATCGCGAGTTTGAAGCTCGTCACAGTCATTCAATCCCTGAATCCTACTCGGAATACCACAGACAAGGTTTAGACTTTCCGGATTCTCAAGAATGACCGCCAAAAGGTTCTAGCTTATACCACAAAGATTCTGATTAAGGAATCCAAGAGACACACGCTCGGTCTAAGGTAGAACTGAAGTGGTTGTCAGTCACGCATTCATAAGGATGGATGCTGATGAGTGTCACAGATCATCACATCCATCAAGTTGAAGTGCAACGGATATCTTAGAACAAGAATAAGCTGAATTGAAGAGAAAATAGTAGTAATTGCATTAAAACTCGAGGTACAACAGAGCTCCACACCCTTAGTCTATGGTGTGTAGAAACTCCACCGTTGAAAATACATAAGTGATCAAGGTTCAGGCATGGCCGAATGGCCAGCCCCCATAAACGTGATCAAAGGATCATAAGGTAATCCAAAAAAAATCCAAAGATGTCTAATACAATAGTCAAATGTCCTATTTTTACTAGACTAGCTACTAGGGTTTACAAAAATAAGTAATTAATGCAGAAATCTACTTCTGGGGCCCACTTTGGTGTGTGCTTGGGCTGAGCTTGAGCTTTACACGTGCAGAGGCTTCTTTCGGAGTTAAACGCCAAGTTGTAACGTCTGTTTGGCGTTTAACTCTGGTTTGTGACGTGTTTCTGGCGTTTTACTCTAGAATGCAGCATGGAACTGGCGTTGAATGCTAGTTTGCGTCATCTTGCTTCAAACAAAGTATGGACCATTATATATAGCTGGAAAGCTCTGGATGTCTACTTTCCAACGCCATTGAAAATGCGCCATTTGGAGTTCTGTAGCTCTAGAAAATCCATTTTGAGTATAGGGAGGTCAGAATCCAACAACATCAGCAGTCCTTTGTCAGCCTGAATCAGATTTTTGCTCAGGTCCCTCAATTTCAGCCAGAAAATATCTGAAATAATAGAAAAATACACAAACTCATAGTAAAGTCCAGAAATATAAATTTTATATAAAAACTATTAAAAACATCCCTAAAAGTAGTTAGATCCTACTAAAAACTACCTAAAAATAATGCCAAAAAGCGTATAGATTATCTGCTCATCACAACACCAAACTTAAATTGTTGCTTGTCTCCAAGAAACTTGAAAATTAAATAGGATAAAAAGAAGATAATATACTATAAATCTCAAAATATTAATGAATATTAGTTCTAATTAGATTAGCGGGATTTGTAGCTTTTTGCTTCTGAATAGTTTTGGCATCTCACTTTTTTCTTTGAAGTTCAGAATGATTGGCTTCTATAGGAACTCAGAGTTCAGATAGTGTTAATTGATTCTTTTAGTTAAGTATGTTGATTCTTGAACACAGCTACTTTTATGAGTCTTGGCTGTGGCCCTAAGCACTTTGTTTTCCAGTATTACCACCGGATACATAAATGCCACAGACACATGACTAGGTGAACCTTTTTAGATTGTGACTCAGCTTTGCTAAAGTCCCCAGTTAGAGGTGTCCAGAGCTCTTAAGTACACTCTTTTTGCTTTGGATCACGACTTTAACCACTCAGTCTCAAGCTTTTCACTTGGACCTGCATGCCATAAGCACGTGGTTAGGGGCAGCTTGATTCAGCTGTTTAGGCCTGGATTTTATTTCCTTGGGCCCTCCTATCCATTGATGCTCAAAGCCTTGGATCCTTTTTACCCTTGCCTTTTGGTTTTAAGGGCTATTGGCTTTTTCTACTTGCTTTTTCTTTTTCTTTCTATTTTTTTCGCCACTTTTTTTTCGCAAGCTTTTGCTTTTTCACTGCTTTTTCTTGCTTCACTACAACAAAATAGCATTTTGGCGACGTTTTTTCTAATGCTTGGTGACGGTTTTAACTGTCACTAAATAGTTTTGCGACAATTAAAAAAAGCGTCGCAGATTTGAGCGTTGCCAGCTGACATAGTGACGGTTTTGGACCACCGTTGGTAAGGAGTGTCGCTAAATTGTTTGTGACGGTTTTTAAAGTATAAAACCGTCACTAATTTGTAACACATGTAAAGATATTTTTTATGCTGTATTTCGCGACGTTTTGAAACTGTCGTTAAATTACTAAATTTTATGACAGTTTTTTCTTATATTTTATGACAATTTGAAACCGTCACTAAGATACTAGTTCTTATGACTGTTTTTAGACATATTTAGTGACTATTTAAACTGTCATAATATTTTTAGTGACAGTTTTTCGATTTAAAACCGTCACTAAGTTACTTATTTCTGTGACAATTTTTTCCTGTATTTAGTAACTGTTTTAAAATGTCATAATCTCTCCAACATTAAAGCTTTTTTTATTAAATATTGCAAAAAATATTTCTATTTTAAATAATAATATTATTTGTCTACCAACAAAATAATAAATGACATTATATTTCAACAAATTTAAACTAAATCACACAAGTTTTACAAAAATAGCAACAATGTATTTCAAAAGTTGAATTTGACAAGTTTTACATAGTCACAATCCATAAAATGTAAATTTAAAAAATTCTAAATTAATCCAAACATGTAAAGCTAAAGCTATCAATTGTACTTGTAACTTAATCCTCAACTTTTCTCCGCAACTTCGCTTCACCTTCAACCTCAATAGTATCAACTTTAGCAATTGCTTCACAAGCAACTCTTTAACACAAGAAACTCTCTCTTGTCCTCTTCAACAATTTCTTGTGATCCTCCTGAAGACCCAAATAAGACAAATCATGCATCAATGAATAATATTCTAGATGAACAAAATAATATTATAATAACTGAAACACAAAAAACTATAAAAAAAATTTCCAAAATGATATACTGGCTTACCCATTGAACCTGCAGAATTCATCAAATAAGTTAAGAAGCTGAGCTCCCCTGTACTCATGTTCTGCTCAGAGCAAAGAAGATAACAAAAGAGGAATAAGAATATAGAAACAAGTCTCAACTTAATAATTGATTAGCATTATAGATTAAACAATAATATGACAAATGCAAAAGTGTAAATGAAAATATCATCAGAGATGAAAACATCCTAGCCTAGGAATAGTAAAAGCACGTAGTTTTCTTCAACATGCAGGATGAACAGGAATATAGATTAGTCAAACCAAAAACTCTTTTATGAAAGCTTCAAGTGAATCATCAATCATCATGCAGTGCAAAGTGCACAATGAAGGAACCCATTTACTCAGTGCCGCATAGGAAAGAAGTTGGGGAACCAAATATCACAATCATATATGCTTGTATGTAAGTAATGCAACCAGGTATATTCTCTAGTATTGGAAGCATATAAGGCATATACAAGCGTTGACTAATATACCGCAGAAATTAGAATCACTCCTACATAAAACTCATATACAAGTGTTGACTAATGAAATTAGAATAAAAGATAGTGCTCAAAATTAAAGCGTTGACTAATAGAAATTTCTAATAGTCTTAATTATTAACCAAGTATTTTGAATTTCTAGCCAGTGCTGTCAGTAAGAAATTTAAAAAAGAAGCAGCAAATTGCATAGTTTAGTCTGAACTCTGAAAGCCTTAAACAATTGTACCTCTTTACCTACTGGTGGAGTGTGTTTGCCCTTTATGGTTCGAGATCTCCTGAAGAAACCAACCTACTCTATGGTTTTAAAGAAGCTTAGATGATTGTCTTCAAGTTTATTCTGATGCCATCGCAATTATTAAAGAAGCCATTGAAGATTACAAGGCTAAGCGTTATGCTGATTCTAATGTGAAGCTAAGCTCTGTTATTGATGCCTTTACGACGTGCGAAGATGGATTCAATCAAAGAAATAGTGTCGTTTCACCGTTAACCAAATGAAACAAGGACACTATTCTGCTTGACAAGGGAGTTCCTAACAATGACTAGTTAAATTATCAAATCTACAAAGACAAGCACACATAAACCACAACACAATAGAAAACACTGCAACAAGACCCTTTATTTGAAATCAATGACATAAGCAATGAAACAGGAACAGAATGCAATTAAACCATGTCATTCTTCCTCTGACTCTGATTTTGCATAGCCTGCATGGTTAAATATTATGTTAGTGTTCTCTTTGTAGAATCCAATAACGTCTTGCATAGCCTGCATTCAAACGCAGCAAGTCACTTCTGTAGCTTTTTTCAAATGATTAAGAAAGCATGTAATCGTGCATGAGCGACGACAAACTCTCGGATCATAAATTCTTGGACCCTTTTTCTAGGGTGTGGAAGGAGAAAGGGCAGAGCAAGAGAGGATACCTTCCATGGTGTATTAAATGGATTAGTTAAACAACTAATAAACTAAATAACTGACCTTAAGGCCATCTGGTGAAAAGCAAGCCAGACCACCAGCCTGGGAAATATTTGATGCACCACTGAAGCAAGTACATACAATTCGATTGAAGTCCTTGGCAACAGGAAATCCATCAGAAAACAACAACTGCTTCGGAATCACAGTCCAACCCAGTCAAACTCCAGTGAACCTGGCATACTTGCTAAATAACGAAACCTCAAGGGAAACCTGCAATTTGCCATAACCACTCAGTCATACACACAGATATCCAACAGAAATCAACAGTATTCATCAAATGTAAAAAGCAGTCACTTGGAAAGCTACAAATAAAAGTGGCATAATTACACTCGAGTCTACATAGGCCTGCATATTAATTAAAAGTGGCATTATTTACAGAGAATAGCTACAAAGGTCAGTCACTTGGAAAGCTCAAATAAAAGAAATAATGGTTGAGGGGGCATGGTGTCTTGTAAGCTCAAATAACACCTTTATCAACTTCTCGGAATCACCTGCAATCTAGAATAAATTTTGTAAAAGTGCAGGCCCAGTTGCCCACTATATTATAAACTAAACAGAGAAGAACAAGGAGCACTTTGAAAGCTCTTTCTCTTCCTTACAAGATAAAGGCAATTTAATCCAAACAAAGGAGGAATCTAGGCATTCAAATGAAGCAATGTCATCTAAAATACAAGAATAATTCTAGATCCTCCTAAGGAATTCTCCCAACAGTCCTCATAATTGCCAAACAAGAAAAAATATTTAAATGCTTTGAAAATGTATTTAGTAACTTCTGAAAAACTTCAATGTCTTTTACACAAGCATATCCTCAAAAAGATATTTTTTTAAAATTATCTATCATTTAGTCTTTAATCATATATATATGGAAAATGCTTTAATTAAATTTGACGGTCCAGATGTCTTAGTTTTATCCTTCCTGATCCTGGTCCAACATTGAAAAACACTAATTCTGGTCTAAAACTGGTATTAAAGAGAAAGAAAGCACTTGTAAAAATAGCAGCAGCAGTAGTCTCGCAATGTAAAATATATTAGCAATGGAGAATTGGAAATCTCATATATATATTAGCAATTCCATTTCTGTCTCATGACACATATGCTACATTAATTTATTTCCTATAATATAGAAGTTAGACACCTAAGTCAATATGAACACAAGAAAGTTAGTAAGAGATAGTTTTTTTATACTAGTAGTGATGGTGGTCTTTTGCTTTTAGCTTTTGCTATAAATTAGTCATCAAGCTCACATCAAGTTTATAGGTGCACAAAAACCAAACTATCAGGTTTTACAAGGATGGACATAAGATAGAGAGATGAAATCTAAGACTAAAGTTCAGCTAATTAGCTTTTCCATTTCTAGTATAGCAATTTGCATAATTCAGGAAGATGACTAACCGATTCATGATGTCATCAAGGCACAAAAACATCAAAGAAATCAAGAGAAGAAATAATAAAGGGAGAATTCAAAGAAATCTAGTTGAAGCATTTCATCGAATATGTTAAGTGCAGAAAAAAAAAGTGAATTCTATACTCTTAATACTGTTACATGCACACAAACAAAGTAAAACAAAACACAATTGCACGATATATAAGTAAAATGGAGAAGAATTATGACCAGAACAGTTCCAAGATTGTAAATTGCCTGATGGAAATCAAATTGTAAACTGAATAGCTGCACGGAACTGCATTGAAGAATATTGGAAAGTTAAAAAGTGGAAGAGAGAATAAGTTATATGCTAAAGGACATAGTAAATGTAAAGAACTGGTTTGCAAATTCTTTCTGGTATCCTCCTATAACTTTTGTACCTTGCTGATAGCAGTTCTTACAATCTTTTGCTTTTCTCAAAATGGAACAATGGCACTAAGTTCCTAAATTGGAAAAAAAATACAAAGCACAAAGAAAATAAGTTAGAACTCCAATACAGAAAAAATATAATTCATATATCAAGATTGATAGCAATATCTTGTTTTGTTTAATTAAGTTCATTTTATCAAAGAAATAAAATGATGAAAGCCTGGGTGATTATTTACTATAGAATAATAAATTTTAGCAACATAGTTACACAATCAGTGATATAATGTAAGGACTATTACTTAACAAAATAAAGAAATAGTAGAATAAGCTAATTATGAAATAAGACTCTGGTTTAATATATCTGGAGTGTGCTACATGTATGTACGGATAACCTTCTTAGCTAAGGATTAATAAAAGATGTGACTCCCCTAAATTTACTTAAATTGATAACTAGCAGTAGTTGAAGATAAGATTTGTTTACGAGTCAAGAAGTGCTTTTGGTATAAACAAGGCCTTTCAGGAGAAATTCAAGTGTTTGGTTCCCAGAAAGGTGGTGAAAACAGTTTCTTTAATATCTTTTCCAAGAAGCTCAAGTTTTTTGCTTCAACAAAAGTTCTACTATAAATCGTTGCCCCCAGAAGAAGCACTACCCAAAAATGCAGTAAGAAGCATGCAATCGTAATACAGACTCATTGCTTTCTTATGCCTTTTGTATGAAATTAGTCCATTTATTTTCACTATGAATTAAAATGTGAAAAATTAGTCCATTTATTTTCACTATGAGTTCTAAATTCAGTATTATGCAGTATCCATCAACAAATTTACAATCTACAAGAGCAAGAACTGCCAAGAATCATATTTATGCTGACCTGTTTCCATAGTTCTTTAGCTTCCCTTGTGCGACCATGCATTTTTGTCCGATCAGAGATTGCTATAGCCCAATTGTAGAAAGCCTAAAGTTTGATAGAGGGAAAAAATTGTGTTTTATGTCTATAAAGGTGTTTTAATTAAATCACATGCAGCATGGAGTAGATAATTAAATTAAAACAAAATGCCTAAATGGATCAAATCTTTCTCTAACCCGCATTTCCATCAGCAGCATTAACACAAAATTATAAAAAAAATAATAAAAAGGAAGCTAAACATACAAGCAGTATTCCATTATGGACAATTTCTAACGCGAACAAAAGGTAATAATATAAAAAAAATAAAGAAAAGGGTGTAACAACATTCGCTACCAGCAGACCTGAACCAAAAGAGCTTCACCAAACGTCCTGAAATCTGTGTCATAGAGAGGTTCAATTGTTAAACCAAAACCAAAAGCAGAGCCAGCCAAATTGAGTTTTCCTATTCAAAGCTCAAATTCCTCTTCTGTAGAAACCATTACCTTTTAAAAGCATCAAGAAAGAGAATTCATAAACACTAAGTACCAAAAAGTACAAAAGATCGTTTCCAAACTTTAAAGCAAATAATTTTATCTATCTTAACCATTAATTGTTTCATCTTCTTGTTCATCGATATTGTGGCATTAATAAGGAAAATATGTGAATAATCTTCTTATTCATTATATTTTATTACCAATTCTTAGAACCTTGTGTTGTGAATCTCTAGTAAAATTGATTAGCATTTATTCTTACTATGACAAATTTCTTTTAGAATAATTAATTAATACTTCTTAATATTAGAAGAAATCTGTTCATGCTAGTAAGGTTCCACCCAACTAAATAGTAATAACCAATGAAGACCAAATAATAATACCTTTTTGACAGGTCAACCTTTTAAGATTTTACATTTATTCTTCTCAAGAGCTTCTCAAATTTTGCTTCAGCTTCAATGGTTCTTCCTCTCTGAAAAATACCTATAACAAAGTAAGATCAACACTTAAATACTAGATTTACAAGATGATGAATGACTTCGATTATCATAGTAATATTAACTAATAAATAAAATGAAATTTAAATACCTGAAAAATTTCTAAAACATCTCGGAACAAGTTCATCTGGCTATTAAGATCCTTTTTGGCAGAATCCTTGCCATGGGATGAATGAGACTGTTTAGCCCAAAAATCGCACAGCACGATATTTCACTATAACTGAAACTTGAAAGTAGTAACTAGTAGTAGTAAGTATTGAAAGGATAATGACAAACAAAAAAGAATTCTCAAAATTGTTCATTAATAGTACTCAGAAACTCGGTTAAAACGGAACACAAATTAAACCAAGATCCACTAACAATATCATTCTATAGACCTAACACAAAAGAAAATAGGTTGAAGCATTTCATCGAACATGTTGAGTGCATTCAAAGAAATAATAAATAGAGCATTCAAATTAAAGAAATCTGGTTGAAGCATTTCATCGAACATGTTGAGTGCAGGTAAAATTAAAATGATATAAGAGAATTCAAAGAAACAATCGCAAGTATGAACATGAGGATATAATCATAACAGTAAATTGCAGCAACAACAAAGAAATTGCAGGGAAAAATATAGTAAAAGAACAAGTAAATACTCACTATCAGTGTTCAGTGGGGTTGGAAAAGAAGAAAAAAATCGCCAAATGGAGAATTAGGGTACGGTTCGCACACATAAAATAGGAGAAGAGAAAGGACGACGCGGGGGACGACGAACAGTGAAAGGCGAGCGCGAAGCGCAACGGTGAACAGCGAACGCGACTGCGACGCAGCGACGGTGAACGTCGAACACACTGTGACGGTGAACGGTGAATGCGATCTGCGACGGTGAAGGTAATGGTGTTACTTTTCCTGTTTCTCGTCTCTTCTCATTTCATCTCAAACAGCAGAGTAAAAGGAAGAGTGAAGAGAGATAAATTTCATTACTGACGGTCAAAAAAATTATATTATAAGTGTCACAATGTTAATTAATGGAGACCCTTAGAATTAGGGTCACAAATTTAGTGTAGCTATATAACTAATTTGGTGTAGTGCTTCAAGAATCAATTTCATGATTTTTTAGATCATCAATAACATTTCTCTTTTTTATCATTCTTTCAAGAGCCAACAATTTTAACATTCATAAACAGCAGGATAAAAAATATGCACTGTTCAAGCATTCATTCAGAAAACAAAAATTATTGTCACCACATCAATATAATTAAACTAATTTCAAGGATAAATTCGAAACTCATGTACTTCTTGTTCTTTTGAATTAGAAATATTTTTCATTTAAGAGAGGGGAAGGATTCATGGAATTATTCATAGCCTTAAGACATAGTTACTAGATACTAATGATCATGTAGTAAAGACACAAACATAGATAAACATTAAGCATAAAAACCGAAAAATAGTGAAATAAGAACAAGGAATGAGTCCACCTTAGTGATGGTGGTGTCTTCTTCTTGAAGGACCAATGATGTCCTTGAGCTCTTCTATGTCTCTTCCTTGCCTTTGTTACTCCTCCCTAATTGCTCTTTGATCTTCTCTAATATCATGGAGAATGATGGAGTGCTCTTGATGTTCCACCCTTAATTGATCCATGTTATAACTCAAGTCTTCTAGAGAAGTGTTGAGTTGTTCCCAATAGTTGTTAGGAGGAAACTGCATCCCTTGAGGCATCTCTGGGATTCCATGGTGATGAGCTTCCTCATGTGTCACTTGGGATTCATGAGTGGGCTCTCTTGTTTGTTCCATCCTCTTCTTAGTGACGGGCTTGTCCTCTTCAATGAGAATGTCTCCATTTATAACAATTCCAGCCGAGTAGCATAGATGGCAAATGAGATGAGGAAAAGCTAGCCTTGTCAAGGTAGAGGGCTTTTCGGCTATTTTGTAGAATTCAAGGGAGATGACTTCATGAACTTCTACTTCCTCTCCAATCATGATGCTATGGATCATGATGGCCCGATCCACAGTAACTTCGGATCGGTTGTTAGTGGGGATGATGGAACATTGGATGAACTCCAACCATCCTCTAGCCACAGGCTTTAGGTCTAGTCTTTTTAATTGAACCGGCTTGCCTTTTGAGTCTCTTTTCCATTGAGCTCCTTCCACACATATGTCCATAAGGACTTGGTCCAACCTTTGATCAAAGTTGACCCTTCTAGTGTAGAGGCATGCATTTTCTTGCATCATTGGCAAGTTGAATGCCAACCTTACATTTTTCGGACTGAAATCTAAGTATTTCCCCCGAACCATTGTAAGATAATTCTTTGTATTCGGGTTCATACTTTGATCATGGTTCCTAGTGATCCATGCATTGGCATAGAACTCTTGAACCATTAGGATTCGGACTTGTTGAATGGGGTTGGTCAGAACTTCCCAACCTCTTCTTTGGATCTCATGTCGGATCTCCGGATACTCATTTTTCTTGAGCTTGAAAGAAACCTCAGAGATCACCTTCTTTTTGGCCACAACTTCATAGAAGTGATCTTAATGGACCTTTGAAATGAATCTCTCCATCTCCCATGACTCGGAGGTGGAAGCTTTTGTCTTCCATTTTCCTTTTCTAGAGGTTTCTCCGGCCTTAGGTGCCATAGGTGGTTATGGAAAAACATAAAAGCTATGCTTTTACCACACCAAACTTAGAATATTGCTCGCCCTCGAGCGAAAGAAGAAAGAATAGAAGAAGAAGAAGAAAATAAGGAGGAGAGGGAGAGAGATGTGTATTCGGCCAAAGGGGAGAAGAGAAGGTTGTGTTGTGTGAAAATGAAGAAGGAAGGAGGGGTTTATATAGTGAAGGGAGAGGGAATTGGTTCGGCCATTTAGGGTGGGTTTGGATGGGAAAGAGATTATGAATTATGAAGGTAGGTGGGGTTTATGGGGAAGAGTGGATGGATGTGAGTGGTGAAGAGATGATGGGGAAGAGTGATTGAGGTGATTGGTAAAGGGTTTTGGGGAAGAATGTTTATTGGATTGTGTGAAAGAGAGAGAGAGAGAGAGGGTGAATTGAGGTAGGTAAGGATCTTGTGGGGTCCACAGATCCTGAGTTGTCAAGGATTTACATCCCTGTACCAATGAGGCATGTAAAACACCCTCTGCATGTAATCCTAGCGTTTAACGCCAGATTGATGCTTGTTTCTAGCGTTAAATGCCAGTTCTATGCTTGTTTTGGGCGTTCAACGCCAGGCTGTAGCATGTTTCTGGCGTTTAACGCTAGCTTTCCTCAGTGTGCAGTCCTGGCATTTAAACACCAGATTGTTGCATGTTTCTGGCATTTAACGCCAGATCCATGCTCTGTTCTGGCGTTGAACGCCAACAGATGCTCCTTACTGGCGTTTAAACGCTAGTAAGCCCTTCCTCTAGGGTGTGCTATTTTTTCTGCTGTTTTTGATTCTATTTTTAATTTTAGTATTTATTTTGTGACTCCACATGATCATGAACCTAATAAAATATAAAAGAACAATAAAAAATAAAAATAGAATCAGATAAATAAAAATTGGGTTGCCTCCCAATAAGTGCTCCTTTAATGTCATTAGCTTGACAGTGGGCTCTCATGGAGCCTCACAGGTGATCGGGTCAATGTTGTAGACTCCCAACACCGAACTTAGAGTTTTAATGTGGGGATTCAACACCAAACTTAGAGTTTGGTTGTGGACTCCCAACATCAAACTTAGAGTTTGATTGTGGGGGCTTTGTTTGACTCTGTATTGAGAGAAGCTTTTCATGCTTCCTCTCCATGGTTGCAGAGGAGTATCCTTGAGCTTTAAATGCAAGGTAGTCCCCATTCAATTGAAGGACTAATTCTTCTCTGTTAACATCTATCACAGCTCCTGTTGTGGCTAGGAAAGGTCTTCCAAGGATGATGCATTCATCATCCTCCTTCCTAGTGTCTAAGATTATGAAATCAGCAGGGATGTAACGGCCTTCAACCTTCACTAACACGTCCTCTACCAATCCATAAGCTTGTCTTACTAACTTGTCTGCCATCTGTAATGAGAATATGGCAGGTTGTACCTCAATGATCCCTAGCTTCTCCATTACAGAGAGTGGCATAAGATTTATCCCTAATCCCAGGTCACACAGAGCCTTTTCAAAGGTCATGGTGCCTATGGTGCAGGGTATTGAAAATTTACCTGGATCTTGTCTCTTTTAAGGTAAAGTTTGCTGAACCCATGTATCTGGTTCACTAATGAGCAAGGGAGGTTCACCTTCCCAAGTCTCATTACCAAACAACTTGGCATTCAACTTCATGATAGCTCCTAGATATTGAGCAACTTGCTCTCCAGTTACATCTTCATTCTCTTCAGAGGAAGAATACTCTTCAGAGCTCATGAATGGCAGAAGGAGGTTTAATAGGATCTCTATGGTCTCGATATGACCTTCAGATTCCTTTAGGTCCTCAATAGGGAACTCCTTCTTGCTTGAGAGACGTCCCATGAGGTCTTCCTCATTGGGATTCACGTTCTCTCCTTCCTCTCTAGGTTCGGCCATGTTGATTATGTCAATGACCTTGCACTCTCTTTTTGGATTATCTTCAGTATTACTTGGGAGAGTACTAGGAGGAGTTTCAGTGACTTTCTTACTCAGCTGGCCCACTTGTGCCTCCAAATTTCTGATGGAGGACCTTGTTTCACTCATGAAACTTAAAGTGGCCTTAGACAGATCAGAGACTATATTTGCTAAGTTAGAGGTGATCTGCTCAGAATTCTCTGTCTGTTGCTGAGAAGATGATGGAAAAGGCTTGCTATTGCTGAGCCTATTTCTTCCACCATTATTAAAGCCTTGTTGAGGCTTTTGTTGATCCTTCCATGAGAAATTTGGATGATTTCTCCATGAAGAATTATAGGTGTCTCCATAAGGTTCACCCATGTAATTTACCTCTACCATTGCAGGGTTCTCAGGATCATAGGCTTCTTCTTCAGAAGATGCCTCTTTAGTACCGTTGGATGCATTTTGCCATCCATTCAGACTTTGAGAAATCATGTCGACTTGCTGAGTCAACATTTTGTTATGAGCCAATATGGCATTCAGAGCATCAATTTCAAGAACTCCCTTCCTCTGAGGCATCCCATTACTCACGAAATTCCTTTCAGAAGTGTACATGAATTGGTTGTTTGCAACCGTGTCAATAAGTTCTTGAGCTTCTGCAGGCATTTTCTTTAGGTGAATGGATCCACCTGCAGAATGGTCCAGTGACATCTTAGAGAATTCAGATAGACCATAATAGAATATATCCAGAATGGTCCACTCTGAAAGCATGTCAGAAGGACACCTTTTGGTCATCTGTTTGTATCTTTCCCAAGCTTCATAGAGGGATTCACCATCTTTTTGTTTGAAGGTTTGAACATCCACTCTAAGCTTGCTCAGCTTTTGAGGAGGAAAGAACTTAGCCAAGAAGGGCGTGACCAGCTTATCCCAGGAGTCCAGGCTATCTTTAGGTTGTGAGTCCAACCATGTTCTAGCTCTGTCTCTTACAGCAAAAGGGAAAAGCATGAGCCTGTAGACTTCAGGATCTACTCCATTAGTCTTAACAGTCTCATAGATCTGCAAGAACTCAGTTAAAAACTAGTAGGGATCTTCTGATGGAAGTCCATGGAACTTGCAGTTCTGTTGCATTAGAGCAACTAGTTGAGGTTTCAGCTCAAAATTGTTTGCTCCAATGGTAGGGATTGAGATGCTTCTTCCATCAAACGTGGAAGTAGGTGTAGTATAATCACCAAGCATCCTCCTTGTATTATTATTTTCGGCTGCCATCTCCTCTTCTTTTTCGAAAATTTCTGTAAGGTTGTCTCTGGATTGTTGTAATTTAGCTTCTCCTAGTTTTTTCTTCAGAGTCCTTTCAGGTTCAGGATCTGCTTCAACAAGAATGTTCTTGTCCTTGCTCCTGCTCATATGAAAAAGAAGGGAATAGAAAATAATAATAGGGATCTTCTTTACCACAGTAGAGAGATTCCTTTATGTTAGTAGAAGAAGAAAAGAATAGAAGAAGGAAAAGGTAAGAATCCAAACACAAGGGTGAAGATAGGTTCGAATTCTTGAGATGAAGAAAAGTGTTAGTAAATAAATAAATAAATAGAAGAAGATGAGAGGGAGAGAATTTCGAAAATTAATTTTGAAAAATAAGTTAGTGATTTTCGAAAATTAAAGGAAGAAATAAAATTAAAATTAAAATTTGAAACAATTAATTAATTAAAAAGAATTTTGAAAATGAGGGAGGTAATTTTCGAAAATTAGAGAGAGGAAAGTAGTTAGGTGGTTTTGAAAAAGATAAGAAACAAACAAAAAGTCAATTAGTTAGTTGAAAAAGATTTGAAAATCAATTTTGAAAAGATAAGAAGTTAGAAAAGATATTTTAAAAAGATATGATTGAAAAAGATATTTTGAAAAAGATTTATTTTTTTTTAAATTAAAATTGATTACTTGACTAACAAGAAACTAAAAGATATGATTCTAGAATTTAAAGATTGAACCTTTCTTAACAAGAAAGTAACAAACTTCAAATTTTTGAATCAATCACATTAATTGTTAGTAAAGTTTTCGAAATTTTGAAATAAAGATAAGAAAAAGATTTTGAAAATAAATTTTAAAAATTTTCGAAAATAATAGAAAAAATAAAAAAGATTTGATTTTTGAAAAAGATTTTGAAAAGATAAGATTTTTAAAATTGAAAATTTGACTTGACTTATAAGAAATAGCTAAGTTTTAAAAATTTTTTGACTAAGTCAACTCAAATTTTCGAAATTTTGAGAAAAATAAGGAAAAGATATTTTTTCGATTTTTTGAATTTTTAATGATGAGAGAGAAAAACACAAAAATGACTCATAACATGAAAATTATGAATCAAAACACATGATGCATGCAAGAACACTATGAATGTCAAGATGAACACCAAGAACACTTTGAAGATCAAGATGAACATCAACACTTATTTTTGAAAAAATTTCAAGAAAAGAAAAACATGCAAGACACCAAACTTAGAAATTTTTCATGTTTAGACACTATGAATGCAAGAATGCATATGAAAAACAACAAAAGACACAAAACAAGAAAACATAAAGATCAAACAAGAAGACTTGTGAAGAACAACTTGAAGATCAAGAAGAACACCATGCATGAAATTTTCGAAAAATGCATAAATTTAAAAAAAAAATTAATTGACACCAAAGTTAAAATTTGACTCTAGACTCAAACAAAAAACACAAAATATTTTTTTTGATTTTATGATTTTGCAAATTTTTTTTCGAAATTTTATAGGAAAAAGAAAATAAGAAATTCAAAATTTTTTTATAAGAATTTCAGGAATCTTTCAATGTTAGCCTAAAGCTCTGATCTAGGAGTTGGACATAGCTTAATAGCCAACCAGCTTTAGGATATAAATTAGGCATGCAACAGTTGATACTTCATCCAACTCCATATACTGATAAGGGGAAGCCTCAATCCAATTGAGTTAGACAAGGCTTTTTAGCCAGCCAAGCTTCAACATGCTTCATGAAACACTAAAACTCATTCATAAAAATTTATAAAAATTTTTCGAAAACAGAAGTAAAAAGTTTTTTTAAAGATTTTTGAAAAATTTTTGAAAATAAAACAGAAAGAAAATTACCTAATTTGAGCAACAAGATGAACCGTCAGTTGTCCAAACTCAAACAATCCCCGGCAACGGTGCCAAAAACTTGGTGCACGAAATTGTGATCTCTAACAATGGCATTCAACTTGGTATGCGCATCTACTAACTCAACACTTTTTCACAACTTCGCACAACTAACCAGCAAGTGCACTGGGTCGTCCAAGTAATAAACCTTACGTGAGTAAGGGTCGATCCCACGGAGATTGTTGGTATGAAGCAAGCTATGGTCATCTTGTAGATCTCAGTTAGGCTGATTCAAATGGTTATGGAGTTTTCGAACATAAAGATAAATAAAACATAAAATAAAGATAGAAATACTTATGTAAATCATTGGTGGAAATTTCAGATAAGTGTATGGAGATGCTTTATCCTTGTTGAATCTCTGCAACATACTGCTTTCTTACATTCAATCCTTCATACTCCTTTCCATGGCAAGCTGTATGTAGGGCATCACCGTTGTCAATGGCTACTTCCCATCCTCTCAGTGAAAAAGGTCCAAATGCTCTTGTCACAGCACGGCTAATCATTTGTCGGTTCTCGATCATGTCGGAATAGAATCTATTGATTCTTTTGCGTTTGTCATCACGCCCAACAATCGTGATTTTGAAGCTTGTCACAGTCATTCAATCCCTAAATCCTACTCGGAATACCACAGACAAGGTTTAGACTTTTCAGATTCTCAAGAATGACCGCCAAAGGGTTCTAGCTTATACCACGAAGATTCTGATTAAGGAATCCAAGAGACACACGCTCGGTCTAAGGTAGAACTGAAGTGGTTGTCAGTCACGCGTTCATAAGGATGGATGATGATGAGTGTCATGGATCATCACATCCATCAGGTTGAAGTGCAACGGATATCTTAGAACAAGAATAAGCTGAATTGAAGAGAAAATAGTAGTAATTGCATTAAAACTCGAGGTACAACAGAGCTCCACACCCTTAGTCTATGGTGTGTAGAAACTCCACCATTGAAAATACATAAGTAATCAAGGTTCAGGCATGGCCGAATGGCCAGCCCCCATAAACGTGATCAAAGGATCATAAGGTAATCCAAAAATAATCCAAAGATGTCTAATACAAAAGTCAAATGTCCTATTTATACTAGACTAGCTACTAGGGTTTACAAAAATAAGTAATTAATGCAGAAATCCACTTCCGGGGCCCACTTTGGTGTGTGCTTGGGCTGAGCTTGAGCTTTACACGTACAGAGGCTTCTTTTGGAGTTAAACGCCAAGTTGTAACGTCTCTTTGGCGTTTAACTCTGGTTTGTGACGTGTTTCTTGCGTTTTACTTTAGAATGCAGCATGGAACTGGCGTTGAACGCCATTTTATGTTGTCTTGATTCAAACAAAGTATGGACCATTATATATTTCTGGAAATCTCTGGATGTCTACTTTCCAACGACGTTAAGATCGCGCCATTTGGAGTTCTGTAGCTCTAGAAAATCCATTTTGAGTGCAGGGAGGTCAGAATCCTACAGTATCAGCAGTTCTTTGTCAGCCTGAATCAGATTTTTGCTCAGGTCCCTCAATTTCAGCCAGAAAATACCTAAAATCACAGAAAAATACACAAACTCATATTAAAGTCCAGAAATGTAATTTTACATAAAAACTATTAAAAACATTTCTAAAAGTAGTTAGATCCTACTAAAAACTACCTAAAAACAATGCCAAAAAGCGTATGGATTATCCGCTCATCAATGACCCCTATAGTCAATTATCTCACGTCTGATATTATTCCTGAAGATGAAAAATATGCTCAAAGGCTCATAAGGGAAGAACAAAATTATACCTTGCTCCACAATGTTCTATACAAAAGAGGGGTATCAACACCTCTCCTAAAATGCATCCCGACCTCTAATACGAAGGAGGTCTTAGATGAGGTACACAGTGGCACACTACAAAAAAATATAATTTGTAGGAGTTTTATAATAAAGGTTTTAAAAAACTCTCACAAATTAGTTAAGAAAATCAGATTTTCTCTTTAGTGTTTTTAATTCTTAATTTACGGCAATTTTAATCTCAAATAACAGGAGTTATAAAACTCTCCCAAATTAAAATCTTATTACTCCAAAACTTTTCTCTTATTTCACTCCTTTTCTTATTTTTCACATCCCGCCAAATTGAATTCTCATTCCTGCAAAACCTTTCTCATTCAGTTCATCAATTTTTGCAGCTCTTACTATCCCTTTCTTCTCCACACACCATCCTTGATCCCAAACCTCACCCTCGTTAATTGCCTTGTCACACTCTTTGTTAATTTCTCTAACCTCTACCCTCAACCTCCAATCACCTCTAGCCTTAACGTTCCCAACTCCAGTCTCGTCGTCTCCTCCTTACTAGTACGTCGCATCATCTAATCTCTTCATTGTTAGTTCGTTGCATTTTCATCTTCTCCTTTTCGTCGATCTTCATCTCTTATAAACGAGTCTTAGTTTTAGATGGAGATGTCTTAGGTAATAACATTTATTTTGGGTTCTTAGTTTATGATTTTGGTTGATGGCTTTTAGTTCTTAGTTTATTATGATTTTGTTCTATTTTTGAGTTTATTCTTATTTGGTTTATTCTGAGTTTGTATAAGCCAAACCCAGCCGCATAGGCCTTTCACTTTTTGGCTCTTTGGCCTTTGATGAGTGGATAATGTGTACGCTTTTTGGCATTGTTTTTAGGTAGCTTTTAATAGGTTCTAGTTACTTTTAGGGATGTTTTCATTAGTTTTTATGCTAAATTCACATTTCTGGATTTTACTATGAGTTTGTGTGTTTTTCTGTGATTTCAGGTATTTTCTGGCTGAAATTGAGGGACTTGAGCAAAACTCTGATAGGAGACTGACAAAGGACTACTGATGCTGTTGGAATCTGACCTCCCTGCACTCGAAATTGCGCACTCTCAATGGCGTTGGAAAGTAGACATCCAGAGCTTTCCAGGAATATATAATAGTCCATACTTTATTCGTGATTAGATGACGTAAACCGGCGCTCAACGCCAGTTTCATGTTGCTGTCTGGAGTCAAATGCCAGAAACACGTCACAAACCGGAGTTGAACGCCCAAAACACGTTACAACTTGGCGTTCAACTCCAAAAGAAGCCTCAGCTCGTGGATAGATCATGCTCAGCCCAAACATACACCAAGTGGGCCCTGGAAGTGGATTTATGCATCAATTACTTACTCTTGTAAACCCTAGTAGCTAGTTTAGTATAAATAAGACTTTTTACTAGTGTATTAGTCGTCCTTTTTTTTACCACGTTACATCTTTGAACGTTTAGTTCTTAGACCTTGGGTGCTGGCCTCTCGGCCATGCCTGAACCTTCATCACTTATGTATTTTCAACGGTGGAGTTTCTACACACCATAGATTAAGGGTGTGGAGCTCTGCTGTACCTCAAGTTTTAATGCAATTACTACTATTTTCTATTCAATTCGACTTATTCCAGTTCTAAGATATTCGTTGCACTTTAACTTGATGAATGTGATGATCCATGACACTCATCATCATTCTCACCTATGAACGCGCGTGACTGACAACCACTTCCGTTCTACCTTAGGCCGGGCGCATATCTCTTGGATTCCTTAATCAGAATCTTCGTGGTATAAGCTAGAATTGATGGCGGCATTCATGGGAATCCGGAAAGTCTAACCTTGTCTGTGGTATTCCGAGTAGGATTCCAGGATTGAATGACTGTGACGAGCTTCAAACTCTTGAAGGCTGGGCGTTAGTGACAGACGCAAAAGAATCACGGGATTCTATTCCAGCCTGATTGAGAACCGACAGATGATTACCCGTGCTGTGACAGAGCATTTGGACCATTTTTATTGAGAGGATGGGATGTAGCCATTGACAACGGTGATGCCCTACATACAGCTTGCCATAGAAAGGAGTATGAAGGATTGGATGAAAGCAGTACGAAAGCAGAGATTCAACAGGGACAAGCATCTCCGTACGCTTATCTGAAATTCCCACCATTAATTTACATAAGTATTTCTATCCTTTATTATTTAAGAAAGTATCTCTTTATAATTCCCATAACCAATTATTATCTGCTTGAATGAGATTTACAAGATGACCATAGCTTGCTTCATACCAACAATCTCCGTGGGATCGACCCTTACTCACATAAGGTATTACTTGGACGACCCAGTGCACTTGCTGGTCAGTTGTGCAGAGTTGTGACTAAGTGTGATTCACGTTTGAGAGCGCTACCAATTCTTTAGAGCCATTGTTGATGATCACAAATCCGTGCACCACACTTCGAAGTTCAACTTTGTCGATGGTTGTTGTGCCAATTAAAGCTCTTTGCTCCATTATGCTCAGTTCTATTCTGCTTCTGGTAATTACTTGTTGGTGTTCTATTGTGTCTCATTCGATGAAAAATATATCTATTACATCATTCTGCTTTTGGTATTGTCCATCATGGTGTCTATGGTGTCCAAGATGTTGCTGGCAACCCCTTCTCTTCTCTTTTTTCTATTTACTACTTTTTATTAATTTTATTATTGTTGTTATTGCTATTGATTAGTTTAATTCAATTGGATCACTACTAAGCATAGTCAATTTCTTTGATAGTGTTCATACCCTGGACTGAGCTATATGGTCCGGGTTGGATGAAGACAAAAGCGACTGACCTCTTGTAAGGTTGGTCGTCATCGACCTCTTCTTAAAAAACTCGGCCAAATCACCATAGAGGCCCAAGCAGGCCCAAAGCAGAGGATTACAACCCACTTGAAGGTGGCTGGCCAAAAGATAAGTGATCTCACCCGCGAAAGATATGATAAGATAACTAACTTATCTCTAGGAAGGTTACTCCACACTACTATAAATACACTGGAGTACCCAGGTATTACTCATACGCCAATTCTACAAAAAACCTGCTTAATGCCCGTGCTGACTTAAGTTTCGGAGTCTCTTGCAGGTACCACCACCCCCCGGTGATCATGGTTCAGCAGCATCTGAAGCTCCAAACAAGTCGAACACGGCAGCTCTGATCACACCAGAAGATCTCGTCCGAGATCGACCTCAACGTTTTAGGTAACCTTTGGAACATTGGCGCCATTGCCGAGGACGAAGAAGTCATCCCATCACCATGGCAAACAACCCTACCAACGACCACAACTCTGGTCTGGAGGAAGGAACGCCGCTGAAGAACACATATGCTACCCCAAAGGATACTCCCCAATCCAAGGGAGACAAACTGACCCCAAATACAGAAATTTTAGATACCATTCGTGAACAGCAAGATCGCCTCATATAGCTCGAACTAGAAGTCGAACGACAACGTGAAGTCGAGCGAGATCTTCAGAGAGAAATAAGACAGCAACGGGAGCTGGAAGACAAGCTCCTAAAACTTGAAGCCGACCTCAAAAATAAAACTACTCGATCCAACTCTAAGGATAGCCCCCACAAGGACCAAAGCCCATTCACAAAGGAAATCATGAAAGCAAAAGTCTCAAAGGACTTCAAAGCCCCTGATATGACCCCCTACGATGGTACGTCCGACCCAAGTCATCATCTCAGCAACTTTAGGAGCTAGATGTACCTCACAGATGCCTCGAACGTGACCCGTTGCAAATCTTTCCCCACCATCTTGACCAAAACGGCGATAAAGTGGTTCGACAGCCTACCACTAAGGTCGATCATGAGCTTTGATGATCTCACCAAAAAGTTCTTAGCCAGGTTCTCCATCCAGAAGGACAAAACCAAGCATGCTCCAAGTCTGCTAGGGATTAAACAAGGAGATCGGGAAAGCCTCTGCGGTTACATGAAAAGATTCAATAAAGCATGCCTTGACATACAGAATCTTCCTACAGAAGCAGCGATTATGGGACTCATTAATGGTATGCGGGAAGGACCTTTTAGCCATTCCATATCCAGGAAACACCTAACATCTATGAATGAGGTACAAGAACGGGCGGAAAAATACATCAATATGGAAGAGAACTCCCGATTAGGAGAAACCTTAAAGACTGGACTTTCCTGCCTACTTCAGGACAAGGATAAAGAGTCCAGGAAGAAAGAAGACCAACCTACTGAGAAACACAGAAAGTACCACAACTACACCCCTCTTCAGGTGTTCCTTGTGGATGTTTTTCGAGAGATATGCAACATTGAGAAGATCCCACCCCTTCGCCCGATTAAACATAAAAGATGAGGAAGTCAGACAGAGTATTGCGAATACCACTGAATCTATGGGCATCCTACCAACGAATGCTACGATCTAAAGAATGTCATAGAAAAATTGGCACGAGAAGGAAGACTGGATCGGTTCTTAGCCAATAGAGCGAACGAACCAAAACAGAGAAGAAGGGACGAAGAGGGCGGACGAGCTGAACGCCCCACTCACACCCCTGAGAGACATATTCACATGATAAATGGAGGATTCGCAGGAGGAGGGATCTCTAAGTCATCCTACAATAAATACCTTAAAGAGGTGTACCATGTCGGAGTGGGGGACAGGTCGCCCGACCTCCCCACTATAACCTTCACTCAAGAAGACGCCACAGGCATCATCCCGGGGCATGATGACCTCGTGGTTATTTACAATCATACTTGCCAATGCCAATCTCCACCGAACATTAGTAGACCAAGGAAGCTCTGCGGATATCCTGTTCAAATCCGCCTTCGACAAGCTTGGCCTACAAGAAAAGGAGCCTAGAGCATATCCTAACAGCCTATTCAGGCTCAGAGAGGCCCCAATCCAGCCACTTGGGTACATTCCATTGCACCCAACCTTCGGGAAAGGAACACGATCTAGAACGCTAAGCATAGACTACATCGTAGTCGATGTGAGCTCTGCATACAATGCCCTCATAGGTCGGACAATGCTAAATCAGCTCACCGCGGTGGTCTCCACTCTGCACCAATGCATGAAGTTTCCAACTCCAGAAGGGATCACCACCATAAAAGGAGACCAAAAACTCCCATGTAGTTGTTATAACGAAAGCCTAAACCTTAAAGGTGACCTTAGAGGAAAAGAAACCAACACTATTGAACTCAGGAGAATTAGAGCTTGGGAAGAACTTCACCCTCAGCCAAAAGGTGAGACCGAATAAGTTCAGATCGGTGATACTCAAGACAAAATAACAAACATAGGGGCAAACCTAAAGGAAGACTTAAAGGAACAGCTAATAAAGTTCTTAAGAAAGAACTCCGACCTGTTCGCATGGAAGGCCGTGGACATGCCTGGTATTGATCCCAGACTAATGTGTCATAGATTAGTAGTATATCCTGGATCGCGGCCAGTATAACAGAAGCGTAGGAAGCTTGGCCCAGAAAGGTTGCAAGCCGTAGAGGAACAGGTACAGGCCTTGCTGGAGGCAGGGCTCATAAGGGAGGTTAAGTACCCATTATGGCTAGCCAATGTAGTATTGGTTAAAAAATTGAATGGGAAGTGACGGATGTGTCCTGATTACACCGACCTCAACAAAGCCTGCCCAAAAGATCCCTACCCACTCCCGAATATAGACACACTAGTCGACGCTTCATCGGGATACAAGTACCTCTCCTCTATGGATGCTTACTTGGGATACAGCCAAATCCCGATGTATCAACCGGACCAGGAGAAAACCTCATTCCTAACCCCAAGAGAAAACTACTACTACGTAGTCATGCCCTTCGGACTCAAGAATGCAGTGGCTACATATCAAAAATTGATGCTATCACATAGGAAAGCTGATGGAGGTTTATGTAGACGACATGCTGGTAAAGACACAAAGAGAGGAAACGCTGTTATCCGACCTCACTGAAGTGTTCGACACCATAAGAAAGCATGAGATTAAACTTAACCCCGCAAAGTGCACTTTCGCGGTAGAAGCTGGCAAATTCTTGAACTTCATGCTCACCCAAAGGGGAATTGAAGCAAACCCAGATAAGTGCCAGGCCATACTTAGCATGAAAAGGCCGACCTGTTTTAAAGAAGTCCAGCAGCTCAATGGAAGACTAGCGGCTTTGTCAAGATTCCTAGCTGGATTAGCCTCAAGATCCCTCCCTTTCTACACAACACTAAGGAAAGGAAAGAGGTTTGAATGGACCCCAGAATGTGAACAAGCCTTCCAAGACTTCAAAACATTCCTGGGGCGACCACCTATCCTAAACTAACCCGTGGGAAGTCAGGAAATACCCTTAGCGCTAGTTTGGGATGACGAAAAGGGACAACAACCCATCTACTTTATCAGCAAAGCTCCACAGGGGGCTAAACTAAACTACCAAAGGATAGAGAAGTTTGCCTACACCCTTATATTCACTTCCCGACAACTCTGACCATACTTTCAGGCCCACACAATCAGAGTGCAGACCAATCAACCCATAAAAAGTATTCTACAGAAAACAGACTTAGCTGGAAGAATCCTACAATGGGCAGTCGAGTTGTCCGAGTTTGACCTCAAGTATGAAGCTCGGACAGCTATCAAGTCCCAATACCTGGCCGACTTCATTGCCAAATACACCGACACCCCAGACATCCCCACTAGCTGGAACCTCTACGTTGATGGTTCATCAAACAAAGCCGGAAGTGGAGCCAGAGTAATCCTAGAAAGTAATCAAGGAACTCAACTCGAGCTCTCCTTAAAGTTCGAGTTTCCTACCTCAAATAATCAAGCCGAGTACGAAGCCCTACTGGCGGCTTTGAAGCTGGCTAGAGAGGTCGGAGCTCAAAAGAGGTCGGTTTGTCCTGACCTGAAGAGGTCGGTCGCTTTGTCTATAGAACATCCCGGGTCGGACAGCTCGACCCAGGGTATGAACAGTGCCCCTGCTCGAGCTCAGTCTTCCTTTGGAGGTAGAGTCTTAGTTTTTAGGACTTCGAACCTTCTTGGGTAGAGCCAAACTCGAGCATTTTGTCAACTTTATCTTTGTAGAGTTCCTTTTTCAATGCGGAACATTTCGCTTCCTCTGAGAGTGCGCGCTTTTGTATTAGCGTCCTAGCCTTGGGAATGTGCAATGGTTTTAATGCCCTCATTAATTGGTTTTTAGTGCCCCATTTTCTCTTGGTTTCATTTATTCAAATTTTGTATCCAAGAGACGGTTTTCTTTTTTCTATAACTTCCCTTCTTTTTCGCCGTTTCCTGTCCTGCATTTCTCGTTTTCTCTCTGTGGCATTTTGGCATTCGCTTGGTGCTTCCGCTTCGTGGTCGATTCTTCGCTGCTCCTTTTCTTTCAAAGCTTTTCTTCTTTCTTCCAGGTTGGTTTTTGCATTCTCTTCACTGTTTATTTCTGCTGCTTTGTTTTTGATTTTTTATGACGCTCTAATTTTGTATGTTGGAAAGCTTGAACCTTTTTCTTGTTTTTGTGCTTGGTTTATTGCTGTGACGCCTATTTCCTGGTCTTCTTTCGTCCTTATGTATGCTTTGAGTGATTTTCCTGGTTTTGGCTTCTTTTTAGGGCTTCATGTGTTTGTCGTTGATTTCCGTACTACTGTGTTGAAAAAGGTTGCTCCTTTGATAACTTTGGTTGCTCCATTGATGATTTTGTTTTTATTGATGACTTTTCCTTGACTTTTGCCTTTTTCTCCTCGTGATGTTTGCTTGGGGGAGAGTTTTGTTTTTGTAGCATTTTTCTGAAACCATACTCTGTCATTGCCTCCAAAGGATGCCCTTGGACCTCGCTGTGCGTCTTGGGGTTTTCCTTTTTTGTGTGCTTGAGGTCGCATTGTCCGAGTTGCTTCCATATTGCCCGAGTTTGTTTTTGGGTTAGTAACCCATTTCCTTTTGTTTGTAGAATTAGTTGGCCATGTTGTCTCGCAAAAATATTGTCGAGGCGTCCTCTAAGGTTCCTGAGGGGATGTCCGACTAGTTGGACTCCCTTGTGTTGCTATGTGTATCTCTAGCTAACGCGGAGTTCTGTGCGGAGCTTAGAAAACACCTTCGGATATGTAGTAGTGAGAATCAAGAGCGTAATTATGAGCTGGTAGCACCCGATTCTGATGACAGGGTCTACTTTCCTGTTCCGACCCAGGGGGAGCGTCCGTTCTTTTATGCATACGATTTCTTCTTTAGCCAGATGGATATTACCCTTCCTTTTACTTCCTTTGAGACCGACCTATTGTGGTCTTGTAACGTGGCCCCATCTCAGCTTCATCCGAATTCTTTAGGTTTCATTAAGATTTTTCAGCTGGTTTGCCATGAATTTGGTGTTAAGCCTTCTTTAACCCTTTTTCTGTATCTATTTGTGTTGACCAAGCCTGGAACTACCAAAAAGAAAGCTTCTTGGATTTCTTTTAGGTCGGCCCAGGGACATAAAGTCTTCTCCATGTATGATGAGTCTTTCCGTGATTTTAAGAATTACGTTTTCAAGATCCGAGCTATTGAAGGAGCTCGTCCTTTCTTCCTGGATGAGAATGGCGAGCCTCGTTTTCGTTTAGAGTGGCAGAGGAATGTAGTTGTGTCTAGGTATACCTGGGAGATGTTAGACGAGGTCGAGCAGGCCTTTGTCGCTGCTTTGGAAGATATTTGGGGGGAACCTCCTCATCTTGAGACCAAGAAATTTCTGGCGGATCCATCCTTGATTCGTGCTGTGCTGGGTATTTTATAAACTGTGTTTCCATGTCTTTTGTTTTTTGCTTTCTTTTCTGGATATTCATAAGTTGTTGTATTTTTCTTTGTTTTTCAGAAATGTCGAAGAATAATGACTCACTGAAGGCCTTTTAAGAAGGCAAGGAAGGCTACCGCGGCTCAGAACGTCCCAGCCAAGGTGGTCGGGGAAGGGTCCTCCCAAATTTTGTCGAAGCCGTCTGTCCCGAGCTCTCTTGGGCCGAGGAGGATGATCCCGATTCCCCAGGTTCGTTTGGTTGACCCGCCTTAGACTTCAGTTGGTACCTCTGCTCCTCCAGTTGCTCCTCCTCCAAAAAGACCTCGGACTGCCGAGCCGTTTAATCTTGGTGCTCCCGACTTTGATGCAGTTGGGTTTGTAGACCAACAGATTGCTCCTTATGGTGTCATGCCTACCGACGATGTATCGATTCTTTGTCATTTAGACTTTATTACTCGGAGTGGTATTACATTGGCACACATGGGAGCGGCTTTATACCAAACTGCTCAAGATCTTCCTATCCATGCTACCAAGATTTTATGGAGGAGGCAAAATCAGAATTTGACCGAATTAAGGGTTTGAAGAAGGAGCTCGAGGTAGAAGTGGCCGAGCTAAAAAAGGAGCTAAAGGGGGAAAAGGCCCGGGTTGTTGGTCTGGCAGTTGCCGCGCAACTGGCCGAGGATACGACTCAAAAACATAAGGATAGCTATGTTACTACTTATAGAGAGGTGATGGAGCTCAGGGGTAGGTTGGAATCAGTTCAGGCCGATTACTCCGAGCTTCAAAGTCATCTTGTAGGTAGTGTTACTGCGGCTTATGAGAATCTGAAGGAGCAATTCCGAGTTCTTGCGCCAGATCTCGACCTTTCTCTTATTAGTCTGGACAATATTGTTAGGGATGGTAAGATTGTTCCTGACGATCCCGATGATGATGATGATCTTCCCTCACTGCCTGCTACCAAGACTTCTGATGTGTCGACTTCTCTTGTGTCGACTTTTCCGACTTCTACTGCTGGGATCAGTCGTCCAAAAGGGGAACCGGATTGCCAAATCTTGAACCGAGATGATGGGACGGTAGATGCGGTGCCTCTTCAGACTCGTCCTCCTTCACCCCGAGTTGACTCTACTAAAAAGTCTTCTAATGTTGACTGAGTTTTCTTCCTATTTAATGTAGATAGCCCGGCTTGTGGGCTTTTGAACTTCTTTATCTTTGTAAATGGTGTTATTGCTGACTATTGATACTTTATTTTGGTTGCTTGTTTAGCAACTTTTATTTTCGAAAAACAAAGTAGTTTCCGAGCTTTCGGGGCTGATTTTGGTGGCCTCTGAATCTTGCTTTTATCATAACTTTGTAGTTTTTGTATCATGTCTGCTTGCACTTGTCTTGGTACCTTCATAGGCTCGCATTTTGACCTGGCATGATCAGCTTGATTCTTTGGCTTGGTTTTGTTTGTAATCCTCTTTCTTGGACCTCATTTAGGTCTCTTTTGGGGACTATTTTTGTAACTTGTGTCCTGGGCTCGACTTCGTCATATCGGGTCCTGTCGAGTTATTTGGTAATCCTTTTTCTTGGACCTTGTTCAGGTCTCTTTCGGGGATTACCTTTTGTAGCTTTACATCTTTCTGGACCGACTTCGTCACGTCGGGCCCTGTCGAGTTACTTGATAATACTCTTTCTTGGACCTTGTTTAGGTCTCTTTCGAGGATTATCTTTTGTAACTTATCTTTCTGGGCCGACTTCGTCACGTCGAGCCCTGTCGAGTTACTTGATAATCCTCTTTCTTGGACTTTGTTTAGGTTTCTTTCAGGGATTATCTTTTGTAACTTATCTTTCTGGGCCGACTTCGTCACGTCGGGCCCTGTCGAGTTACTTGATAATCCTCTTTCTTGGACCTTGTTTAGGTCTCTTTTAGGGATTATCTTTTGTAACTTATCTTTCTGGGCCAACTTCGTCACGTCGGGCCCTGTCGAGTTACTTGATAATCCTCTTTCTTGGACCTTGTTTATGTCTCTTTCAGGGATTATCTTTTGTAACTTATTTGTAGGAGTCCGACTTCCTCATGTCGGGCTCTTCGAAGTTATAGTAATCCTCTTTTATAGGGTTGGCCAGACCTCTTTCCAGGGCTTTACTTATAACTTGAGTTGTTGTGGCTGGTCCAACTTTTTGTGCCGGCCAGTCTTTAAGTTATTTTATAGCAATCCATTTTATTAGGACCTCATCAGGTCCTTTCTATAGATCACTTTCTATAACTTCTTGCATTATTCTGTTTTCATCTTTGCTGATTTTGTAGAATTTGGGTTTTAACCCTCGTTTTTATCGTGATCGCGTAGTGAATTCGGTTTTCACTTTCTGTCGATTTGTAGCTTTATAATCGGGTGATGAATGTTTTCAGAATAATACGACTTGAGTGTTTGTAGAGAATCTGAACAAATTTTATTAAAAGAGAATGCAAATATACATGAGGAGTTAATTTCCTAAGTCGGGTGATTTGTAGGTCTTGGTGGGGTACCTCGTTAAAAAACCTTTTTCAGGAAAAAAGAGTGCGCCTTGTCCAAGATCTTTTATCATCCCTAGCTATAGTACCTTCTTAGGTTGCAGGCGTGCCATGACCTAGGAAGCTCTCGCCCGTCGAGTTCGGAAAGCCTGTAGTAGCCCTTTCCCAGTACTTCTATGACTCGGAAAAGCCCTTTCCAGTTTGCTGCCAGTTTTCCTTCTCCAGGTCGAGTGGTTCCTATGTCATTTCGGATTAGGATGAGGTCATCTTCAGCAAAGGCCCGCTGTATTACTTTTCGGTTGTATCTGGAGGCCATTCGTCATTTCAATGCCTCTTCCTTTATCCGAGCTCTTTCTCGGATTTCCGGAAGTAAGTCGAGCTCTTCCCTTTGAAGTTGGGAATTGGCTTTTCCGCTAAAATGGATTACTCTGGATGATCCTTCTTTGACCTCTACTGGGATCATTGCCTCTATTCCGTAAGCTAATCGGGAAGGTGACTCCTTTGTCGTGGAATGTGGAGTCGTTCGATATGCCCATAGGACTTGCGGAAGCTCCTCAGTCCAGGCTCCCTTTGCATCCTGTAATCTTCGTTTTAACCCTGCTAATTTAACTTTGTTAGCAGCTTCAGCTTGCCCATTGGTTTGGGGGTGCTTAATAGAGGTGAATTGTTGTTTTATATTCAAGTCGGCCATTAGTTTTTTGAAGCCTGCATCTGTGAACTGGGTACCGTTGTCTGTAGTGATGGAGTATGGAACTCCGAACCTTGTGACGATGTTTCTATATAGAAATTTTCGACTTTCTTGAGCTGTGGCGTTGGCTAGGGGTTTTGCCTCGATCTATTTTGTGAAGTAGTCTATTCCTACTATGAGGAATTTGACTTGTCCCGATCCTTAAGGAAAAGGTCCGAGGAGATCGAGTCCCCATTTTGTGAATGGCCAAGGTGAGGTTATTGATGAGCGGATAATTTATACGTTTTTTTGCATTATTTTTAGGTAGTTTTTAGTAAGTTCAAGCTACTTTTAGGGATGTTTTCATTAGTTTTTATGTTAAATTCACATTTCTGAACTTTACTATGAGTTTGTGTGTTTTTCTGTAATTTCAGGTAATTTCTGGCTGAAATTAAGGGACTTGAGCAAAACTCTGAAAAAAAGGCTGACAAAAGGACTGCTGATGCTGTTGGAATCTGACCTCCCTACACTCAAAATAGATTTTCTGGAGCTACAGAACTCCAAATGGTGCGCTCTCAACGGTGTTTGAAAGTAGACATCCAGAGCTTTCCAGCAATATATAATAGTCCATACTTTATTCGGAAATTGACGATGTAAAGTGGCGCTCAACGCCAAGTACATGCTGCTGTCTGGAGTTAAGCGCCAGAAACACGTCATAACCTGGAGTTGAACGCCAGAAACATGCTATAACTCGGCGTTCAACTCCAAGAAAAGCCTCAGCTCGTGGATAGATCAAGCTCAGCCCAAGCATACACCAAGTGGGCCCCGGAAGTGGATTTATGCATCAATTACTTACTCATGTAAACCCTAGTAGCTAGTCTAGTATATATAGGACATTTAACTATTGTATTAGACATCTTTTGATCACTTTAGATCTAAGGAACATCTGGGGGCGCATAGTCCTTAGACCATGGGGGCTGGCCATTCGGCCATGCCTGAACCTTTTACTTATGTATTTTCAACGGTGGAGTTTCTGCACACCATAGTCTCTGCTGTACCTCAAGTTTCAATACAATTACCATTACTTTCTATTCAATTCTCTTTTATTCTTATTCCAAGATATACGTTGCACTTCAACTTGATGAATGTGATGATCCGTGACACTCATCATCATTCTCACCTATGAACGCGCGTGACTGACAACCACTTCCGTTCTACTTTAGGCCGGGCGCATATCTCTTAGATTCCCCAATAGAATCTTCGTGGTATAAAGCTAGATAGATGGCGGCATTCATGGGGATCCGGAAAGTCTAACCTTGTCTGTGGTATTCCGAGTAGGATCCCGGGAATCCGAAAAGTCTAACCTTGTCTGTGGTATTCCGAGTAGGATTCCGGTATTGAATGACTGTGACGAGCTTCAAACTCCTGAAGGCTGGGCGTTAGTGACAGACGCAAAAGAATCAAGGGATTCTATTCCAACCTGATTGAGAACCGACAGATGATTAGCCGTGCTGTGACAGAGCATTTGGATCATTTTCACTGAGAGGATGGGATGTAGCCATCGACAAGGGTGATGCCTCCAGACGATTAGCCATGCAGTGACAGCGCATAGGACCATTTTCCCGAGAGGATGAAAAGTAGCCATTGAAGACGGTGATGCCCTACATACAGCTTGCTATGGAATGGAGTAAGAAGAATTGGATGAATGTAATAAGAAAGTAGAGATTCAAGAGGAGCACAGCATCCCCATACGCCGATCTGAAATTCCCACTATTGATTTACATAAGTATTTCTATCCTATTTTATTTTCTATTTATTATTAATTTTTGAACTCATCATAAACCAATTTAATCTGCCTAACTAAGATTTACAAGGTGACCATAGCTTGCTTCATACCAACAATCTCTGTGGGATCGACCCTTACTCACGTAAGGTATTACTTGGATGACCCAGTACACTTGCTGGTTAAGTTGAACGGAGTTGTGGAAAGAAAGTGTTGAGTTAATTTTTATGCACATGCCAAAGAGCCATTATTGTTGATCACAATTTTGTCCACCATGTTTTTGGCGCCGTTGCAGGGGATTGTTCGAGTATGGACAACTGACGGTTCATCTTGTTGCCCAGATTAGGTAATTTTCTTTTCAAAAATCTTTTTCGTAATTTTTCTTTTCTTTTTCGTTTTTTTAAACTTGTTTTCGAAAAAAAATTATAAAAAATCAAAAAAAAATTAATAAAATCATAAAAATCAAAAATATTTTGTGTTTCTTGTTTGAGTTTTGAGTCAATTTTTAAGTTTGGTGTCAATTGCATGTTTTTTAAAATCTATGCATTAATTTTTTTCGAAAATTCCATGCATTCATAGAGTTCTTCATGATCTTCAAGTTGTTCTTGACAAGTCCTCTTGTTTGATCTTGATGTTTTCTTGTTTTGTGTTGTTTGTTGTTTTTCATATGCATTTTTCGTTTATTAGAGTCCATGCATTAAAGATTTCTAAGTTTGGTGTCTTGCATGTTTTCTTTGCATCAAAAATTTTTCAAAAATATGTTCTTGATGTTCATCATGATCTTCAAAGTGTTCTTGGTGTTCATCTTGACATTCATAGTGTTCTTGCATGCATCATGTGTTTTGATCCAAAATTTTTAAGTTTTGGGTCATGTTTGTGTTTTTCTCTCTCGTAATTAAAAATTCAAAAATCAAAAAAATATCTTTTCCTTATTTTTCTCATAATTTTCGAAAATTTGAGTTGACTTAGTCAAAAATTTTCAAAATTAGTTGTTTCTTACAAGTTAAGTCAAATTTTCAATTTTAAAAATCTTATCATTTCAAAATCTTTTTCAAAAATTATATCTTTTTCATTTTTTTCTATTTTTTGAAAATTTCAAAAAATCTTTTTCAAAATATTTTCAAAATCTTTTTCTTATCTTTATATCAAATTTTCGAAAATTAGCTAACAATTAATGTGATTGATTCAAAAATTTGAAGTTTTTTACTTTCTTGTTAAGAAAGGTTCAATCTTTGAATTCTAGAATCATATCTTGTAGTTACTTGTTAGTTAAGTAATTAATTTTAATTTAAAAAAATTAAATATTTTTCAAACATATCTTTTTATCACATCTTCTTATCTTATCTTTTTATCTTTTATCTTATCTTTTTCAAAAAAAATTTATCTTTTTCAAAATTTGATTTTAAAATATCATATCTAACTTCTTATCTTCTTATTTTTTTCAAATTTGATTTTAATATCTTTTTCAACTAACTATTTGACTTTTTGTTTGTTTCTTATCTTTTTCAAAACCACCTAACTACTTTTCCCTCTCTAATTTTCGAAAATATCTCACCTCTTTTTCAAAAATTCTTTTTGTTCTAAATTTTAATTTTAATTATATCTTATCTTTAATTTTCGAAAATTACTAACCCCTTTTTAAAATTATTTTCGAATTTTCTATCCCTTCTCACTTATTCTATTTAATTATTTAATTACTAACATTTCTCTTCACCTCTCTCCATCTAAATATCCGAACCCACTCTTCTACATTCTTCTCCCCTTTCTTCTTCTATTAACATAAAGGAATCTCTATACTGTGACATAGAGGATTCCTCTTCTTTTCTTGTTTTCTTCTCTTTCATATGAGCAGGAACAAGGAAAAAAGCACTCTTGTTGAAATTGATCCCGAACCTGAAAGGACTCTGAAGAGAAAATTAAGAGAAGCTAAGTTACAACAATCTAAAGGTAATCTTTCAGAAATGTTAGAGCAAGAGAAGGAGATGGTGTAACAACCCTAGTTTTTGAAAATCAAATAATTAGTTATTTGTGATTTATTTTAAGAAAATTATTTTACTAAAGGTAATTAAATGGAGTTTCATCATAATTGGAGTTTAAATTAATTAGAATTTTTATATAATCTTTATTAGATATTTGGTATAATTGAAATTATAATTTTGATAAATGAAAAATAAGAAATAATTGTATAATTTAATTTAAACAAATCCTATTTTAAATGAATTATGTTATTAATTTGAAAATTATTTTATTAGAAATGATTAGATTGATGTTTATAAATACTTTAAGTTTAAGTCAATTAATATTTATGTACAATTTTTATTATGATTAATTACATTATAAATTGAAATTAAAGTTTCGGAGATAGAAAAGTAATAGAGATTTATATGATTTAATCTAGAAAATTGATATTTGAATTTAAATTGTACTTTACAAAATATAATTAACTTGTTCATTTTATAATGTAAATTAGAAATAATTGATTTAACTGAGCAATATGTTGATAAATAATGTTCTTAGATATTTTTAAGAGAGTATATTTGATTTTAAAATTACTCTACCTTCCAATTTTATCAAAATATCTATTCATATCTATCCATATTATTTTATAAAATCCCTAATTTCTAACCCTAATTTCCAAATTGAATCAGAAACCCTAATTCCCAAATCCCAGAAACCCTAACCCTAATTTTTTCCCCTTTCCC
Source organism: Arachis stenosperma (assembly GCF_014773155.1). NCBI lineage: Eukaryota > Viridiplantae > Streptophyta > Magnoliopsida > Fabales > Fabaceae > Arachis > Arachis stenosperma. Next base: position 106,636,718 of record NC_080386.1, on the reverse strand, counting down.
CAGCTTCTAAACGCAGCCCCATCCTCTTTCTTCCCAAACCTAATGCTGAAACGGAATCAGACAGGGAGAGAGAGAGGAAATCAGGATGTGATCCAAGCAGCCACCGTTCAGTCGCCAGAGCCGCTGCTGGGGGTTCTTCGCCGTCGCTGTCGTCCTCATCCACGCGAGCTGCAGCGCTGCGCGGCCCAGCCATCGTGACCTCCGTGGAGTCTGCGTCGCTGTCGCCTCGGCTGCTTTCACCGCCGCTGGATCCGTCGCGCGCGCCGTCGTCTGAGGAGCCACCGTCGTCCTTGCTCGTTGTCTCCCTTAGAGCCGTCGCCGTCACTGGAGCCAGCCGCCTTCGTTGCCGTTCACCTTTGCCGTCGCCTTTATCGCCGCTCTGTGGAGGCCGCAGAGAAGAACGTGAACCAGGAGCCGTAGCGCCGCCGCCGCCGATCTGTCACCATGCTGCTGCGCCGCCGTTCGTTGTTGTTCAGCCACCGACAGGCCTTGTCGTCGCCGGAGTTACCACCACAGCGTGCCACCGCCGCTTCTCACCGCTGAGGGGAAGCCTTGTCTACGTTGCTGCCTCAGTCACCGGTGAGTTGTGCACTGCCACCAGTGTCGAAGACAGCGCCAGCTTTGCTCTAATTTTAATTCTCCTATTCTTGAAATTTCGTTGCTGGTTTATCGTTCGAAAAAGGCATAATTGATGCTGAGATCGTTGTTGTTCTTGCTTCGAAAGAATTGATGCCACCGTTGCTGCTGTTGGTTCCGAATCCTATTACATTGATTCTGGTTTGCTCTTCTCCTTGGCTCTGACCTCTTTGGCACGTTTTATTTTGTCACTTTTAATTGTCATGCTCCTGTTTTAATTCAATTCTGGTCTTTGAATTGTTTTGAATCTTCTAGAGCTATGTTCGCTTTTGATTCTTATCCAATTCGAATCCTTGTCTCGCTGCAACCATCGTCACTGCCATAAGAGATTGACAATGCTGCTGCTTCAGTTGTGTGCTTGCTGCTGCCCAGAATCATCATGGTAGCTGCTAAGAGAGCAGAACGGATGTTAGAACTGCCAACGGAGCTGATGGGTTTAGTGATTTCCATGAGTTCCGACATCGAGGTAGGGGATTTAACGTTTTTAATTTAGAATGCCCACCAAGTTATTTGAATAAGTGCAAATGGTTAACAATGGTTAAGAATTTCTTGATTGACAAGAATGACTTGAAATGCATTTGAAATTAGTTAGTTGTTGTGATTATTCTGAGCTGTGACTAAAATTAGATGCTGCTGTGAATAATGATTAATTTAGTGTAATTTATTAAATTGAGATATGCTGAGTTAATTATTGAAAAGCTGTCGTATAGATAATTGATGAATTGAGTTTGGATTGTTGCTGTGAATGTCTTTGGGTTTTGTTGTTGTGAATGTTTAAAGTTGTACTTGATAATAGTTTTCTAATTTTTGATGGATTTGTTGGAAATTCTGATCTTATGTGATATCGCTGAGTTGGCTGAAATCTGGTTGTGAATTGTATTTTGAATTGCTGATCTTGGTGATGGATTGGCTGAGATTCTGATCTTGAATGAGTTATTTTGAATTATTTGATATTGAATTGGAATTTTAATATATTGGAATGGCTGTGAAATGGACTTGTGATGGGTTGGAACAGGTTGAAATGTGGCTGCAAGTGGTGATTCACTTAATGTTACTTATAAAATTGAAATATGATGATGTAATTATTGAATGAAATGTATTTGAGAAAAGTTAGTTGTGGTAATTATTCTGAGTTATAATTGAAGTTGGATGCGGATGTGAACTGAGTTCAGGTTATGGCTGTGATATTGAATGGCTTCGTTGCCGTGAGTAATTAACTGATGAGGTTTACTTTGATTTAAGGCCGTGATTGTTACGGGTTTTTCTGATTATTTTAGAATTGCTGGAAATTCTGATTTTAGTTGATTATGCCAAGTTGGTTATTATGGTTGATTTAAGTCTAATTAGAGTTGATTTTGACGACGGTTAAAGAATTGAAGGTTGACCACTGGACTATTTTCTTAAAATATGATCTTTAGAATGAAATGGTAACTTTGTTAATAACTAAACAACTTTAAAATAACTAGAAACATGAAAAGTTATTGTTTTGGATATTAGTTATGAATTCTTGAAGGTGGACTGGTTTATTTTTAAAGAATGGTTTATAGAAACTCTGATTTTAATTAATGTTAGGATGTTGGTTTTCAAACTGATTTATGTTGAGATGATTATTGAGCTTCTGTTGTGATAACTGCTGATAAAAGAATTGGAGATTTGTTGAGAAAGAGGGAACCCGTAAGGGTGGCTAAGCCCGAGTTTTAGGGGAGGTGCTGCCGAAATTTTGTAAAATCTGAGATTTTACTTGAAAAAGTTATTTTAGAAAGTTTGGATTTGGAAAGTTATGTTATTTAAGTTTTATCTATTGATTAAAGTATTATGTATGGGCTGAATTTATTATGAAAACAATTTTATTTAGGTAAGAAAAGAATTATACTACTTTGAATTTGAATTACCAAGGTTTATGTTCAAGTTTGAATTATTTATAAAAGAAGTTATGTTTTGAGAGTTATTCAATATGAAGAGAGTTATGCTTGGGGTTTGAAACAAAGGATTACTTTTTAGAAGTTTGATGAATTTATAATATTTGAATTTGAATGGTAAAGAGAGAGATGATTTTTTAATCTTTGGGAAGTTAGTAAACCTGAGAAAGAGTTTTATTTGGTTATTTCTAATGAAAGGTTATGTTTTGAAAAGTGTATAATGAATTTAAAATAAATGATTTTCTTGAGTCATAGAAAACTAAACTGAAAGATAGTTTTAAAGTTGGCTTGACTGAAGATTGCCAAAGCAGAGATTATGAACTGAATTGATGATTAAGATTTTTACGAACGAATGCTTGAGAAAGTTAAGAATGGTTTTAAAAAAATGTGTTAGGGATCTAAATGGAAAAAGAGAATGGGGAACTGATATATGGATTGCTGAGATTTAGAAAGGAAAATGAAAAGTGATAAAAGGCGGGAAAACCCCACAAACTGTTAGTTATTTAACTACGGGGAAAACCCATGAATTGATAATTGGTTAAATTCGGGAAGTACCCACGAACTGAATGATCACTGATCTCGGGGAAACCCATAAATTGTTATTTGTTTTATAAGCGGGGAAAAACCCATGAATTGATAATCATTGATTACGGGAAAAACCCACTAACTGTTATATGTTGATCTCGGGTACATCCCACGAACTGAAGATCGTTGTTTGCTGTGTAACGGTCTCGGGTATAACCCACGAACTGAGGATCATTGTGTTTATTCATTTGTTGCATTACGGCAACTCCTGAGATATTTATGTGATGATCTGCTGCGTGAAGGCAGTCAGATAGATGGTGGTGCGACCACTGAGAACGCTTTCCTGCGGTACAGATCCATATTTTAATTCTGTAAGGCAGAGGGGTTATTTCCTGCTACAGAAGTACCGTGACCACCTGTTCCATTTCTGTAATGGCAGAGGGGTTATTTCTTGTATACAGAAGGTGTGTCGGCATACAACCCTGCAGTGGCAGATGTGTTATTTCCTGCGTGCAGTGGACCCTGTGGTGGCAGAGGGGTTATTTCCTGTACACAGGGGTATAGCCAAAAGGAAAGCCATATCCGGCTAGTAATGCTGGGTTACATCGGGAGCGGGTAGAAACCGACAAATGAGCTCATTACCTGCACTAGGGCTAGACATGCATCATCCTTGTGTGTGTATTTGCATTTGATTGGGTGTGCTCATAGTACTTCCCTGTGATTGTGCTGTTTGCCTTGCTGTGACTTGTTTGTGTGCTGAATTGAATCTTTTGTTAGTGCTATTAGTTGGTGAATGTATGATGATGAGTAAGAATTGACGTTGTGATTGAAAAATTAATTATGTGGTTGAAAAATGTTTTAAAGTGACCAGCTTTATATTTTGGAATTTGTTTTGAGCTTAGATTTTTGAAAGAGGTAAATAGTTAGTTAAAGTAAAACCAAGAATAGTATTTTCAGAAAGGTTTGATAAAAATATAGTTTCCTCGAGTATGTTAATTATTTGCATTTCTATTTCATTACTTTTACGGCATTCTCATTCCCTACTGAGAACGTGTGGTTTGTTCTCACCCCAAAATCCTCCACCTTTTCAGTGACACAGATTTGAAGACTCCGTTTGAAGCTGCAGGCGATTATAGATCTTATTTATGAGTTAAGTTTATGACTTGAGTTATTTCCATAGAATTTCCCTCGCCCTTGTTACTTTGGTTTTTATTTTATGCAGAGGGATAGGATTTGTATGTGAGATTTATTTGAAATCCTTTTTATGACAGATATTATTATTAATAATTATGTGATTATTATTACTTGGTGATGCTTGCTATATGATTTGATAAATAAAAACAAAATTTTCTGGTATTTTTACTAAAACTAAATCGCGATATCGAACTAAAGGCTCAATAGTAAATAGTTAATAAAGGAAAGCATGTTGGTAACGCCTTACTTTTGGGTACGATCATGACGTTCTGGAAGTTAGGTCGTTACAATATGGTATCAGAGCAGTTCGTTCCTGTTAGAGCCTTGGGAATGGACTGACTATGCTTCACTGCATACTCTGAGTGTCTGTCATGCTTTGTGACTTGTTCTGATAACAAGAGTTTGTGTTTTATTTGCATGACTGTCTGATGATTAACACTGTTGGTTTACCATTGCATGCCTCATGGTATTAGGTCTGGCCAACTTAATACTAATGATTTATGTGTATGGGAACACTAATGGGTTATCATAGACAAAATAGAAGTTATAGGTGATGCGACTCACGGGGTTTGGGAGCGTTAGAGGTTATGAAGTTAGCTTCGATTCGACGTATAATCTTTATTCGTGCCACATGAACTCGTGCTATCTTTTTCTTCGTTGCTTTCATTGGAATTATCTTGTTTGAAATTTCTCCTCAAAATGTGATTTGATTGTTTTCCAATCATACCTTGTCATTCTTGTATACCTTAACTTGCTTGTAATCTACTTGCTTACCTGATTCTCCTTGAATCTTCATTCTTGTCCATGCCTATACTTCTGTCCATATATTCTGTTTTCTTTGATTTCAGTTTGAACTTATTTTATTCTAGCAATTTTCGAGGGCGAAAATTTTTCTAAGGTGGGTAGAATGTAACAACCCTAGTTTTTGAAAATCAAATAATTAGTTATTTGTGATTTATTTTAAAAAAATTATTTTACTAAAGGTAATTAAATGGAGTTTCATCATAATTGGAGTTTAAATTAATTAGAATTTTTATATAATCTTTATTAGATATTTGGTATAATTGAAATTATAATTTTGATAAATGAAAAATAAGAAATAATTGTATAATTTAATTTAAACAAATCTTATTTTAAATGAATTATGTTATTAATTTGAAAATTATTTTATTAGAAATGATTAGATTGATGTTTATAAATACTTTAAGTTTAAGTCAATTAATATTTATGTACAATTTTTATTATGATTAATTACATTATAAATTGAAATTAAAGTTTCGGAGATAGAAAAGTAATAGAGATTTATATGATTTAATCTAGAAAATTGATATTTGAATTTAAATTGTACTTTACAAAATATAATTAACTTGTTCATTTTATAATGTAAATTAGAAATAATTGATTTAACTGAGCAATATGTTGATAAATAATGTTCTTAGATATTTTTAAGAAAGTATATTTGATTTTAAAATTACTCTACCCTCCAATTTTATCAAAATATCTATTCATATCTATCCATATTATTTTATAAAATCCCTAATTTCTAACCCTAATTTCCAAATTGAATCAGAAACCCTAATTCCCAAATCCCAGAAACCCTAACCCTAATTTTTTCCCCTTTCCCCAGCTTCTAAACGCAGCCCCATCCCCTTTCTTCCCAAACCTAATGCTGAAACGGAATCAGACAGGGAGAGAGAGAGGAAATCAGGGTGTGATCCAAGCAGCCACCGTTCAGTCGCCAGAGCCGCTGCTGGGGGTTCTTCGCCGTCGCTGTCGTCCTCATCCACGCGAGCTGCAGCGCTGCGCGGCCCAGCCATCGTGACCTCCGTGGAGTCCGCGTCGCTGTCGCCTCGGCTGCTTCCACCGCCGCTGGATCCGTCGCGCGCGCCGTCGTCTGAGGAGCCACCGTCGTCCTTGCTCGTTGTCTCCCTTAGAGCCGTCGCCGTCACTGGAGCCAGCCGCCTTCGTCGCCGTTCACCTTTGCCGTCGCCCTTATCGCCGCTCTGTGGAGGCCGCAGAGAAGAACGTGAACCAGGAGCCATAGCGCCGCCGCCGCCGATCTGTCACCATGCTGCTGCGCCGCCGTTCGTTGTTGTTCAGCCACCGACAGGCCTTGTCGTCGCCGGAGTTACCACCACAGCGTGCCACCGCCGCTTCTCACCGCTGAGGGGAAGCCTTGTCTACGTTGCTGCCTCAGTCACCGGTGAGTTGTGCACTGCCACCAGTGTCGAAGACAGCGCCAGCTTTGCTCTGATTTTAATTCTCCTATTCTTGAAATTTCGTTGCTGGTTTATCGTTCGAAAAAGGCATAATTGATGCTGAGATCGTTGTTGTTCTTGCTTCGAAAGAATTGATGCCACCGTTGCTGCTGTTGGTTCCGAATCCTATTACATTGATTCTGGTTTGCTCTTCTCCTTGGCTCTGACCTCTTTGGCACGTTTTATTTTGTCACTTTTAATTGTCATGCTCCTGTTTTAATTCAATTCTGGTCTTTGAATTATTTTGAATCTTCTAGAGCTATGTTCGCTTTTGATTCTTATCCAATTCGAATCCTTGTCTCGCTGCAACCATCGTCACTGCCATAAGAGATTGACAATGCTGCTGCTTCAGTTGTGTGCTTGCTGCTGCCCAGAATCATCATGGTAGCTGCTAAGAGAGCAGAACGGATGTTAGAACTGCCAACGGAGCTGCTGGGTTTAGTGATTTCCGTGAGTTCCGACATCGAGGTAGGGGATTTAACGTTTTTAATTTAGAATGCCCACCAAGTTATTTGAATAAGTGCAAATGGTTAACAATGGTTAAGAATTTCTTGATTGACAAGAATGACTTGAAATGCATTTGAAATTAGTTAGTTGTTGTGATTATTCTGAGCTGTGACTAAAATTAGATGCTGCTGTGAATAATGATTAATTTAGTGTAATTTATTAAATTGAGATATGCTGAGTTAATTATTGAAAAGCTGTCGTATAGATAATTGATGAATTGAGTTTGGATTGTTGCTGTGAATGTCTTTGGGTTTTGTTGTTGTGAATGTTTAAAGTTGTACTTGATAATAGTTTTCTAATTTTTGATGGATTTGTTGGAAATTCTGATCTTATGTGATATCGCTGAGTTGGCTGAAATCTGGTTGTGAATTGTATTTTGAATTGCTGATCTTGGTGATGGATTGGCTGAGATTCTGATCTTGAATGAGTTATTTTGAATTATTTGATATTGAATTGGAATTTTAATATATTGGAATGGCTGTGAAATGGACTTGTGATGGGTTGGAACAGGTTGAAATGTGGCTGCAAGTGGTGATTCACTTAATGTTACTTATTAAATTGAAATATGATGATGTAATTATTGAATGAAATGTATTTGAGAAAAGTTAGTTGTGGTAATTATTCTGAGTTATAATTGAAGTTGGATGCGGATGTGAACTGAGTTCAGGTTATGGCTGTGATATTGAATGGCTTCGTTGCCGTGAGTAATTAACTGATGAGGTTTACTTTGATTTAAGGCCGTGATTGTTACGGGTTTTTCTGATTATTTTAGAATTGATGGAAATTCTGATTTTAGTTGATTATGCCAAGTTGGTTATTATGGTTGATTTAAGTCTAATTAGAGTTGATTTTGACGACGGTTAAAGAATTGAAGGTTGACCACTGGACTATTTTCTTAAAATATGATCTTTAGAATGAAATGGTAACTTTGTTAATAACTAAACAACTTTAAAAATAACTAGAAACATGAAAAGTTATTGTTTTGGATATTAGTTATGAATTCTTGAAGGTGGACTGGTTTATTTTTAAAGAATGGTTTATAGAAACTCTGATTTTAATTAATGTTAGGATGTTGGTTTTCAAACTGATTTATGTTGAGATGATTATTGAGCTTCTGTTGTGATAACTGCTGATAAAAGAATTGGAGATTTGTTGAGAAAGAGGGAACCCGTAAGGGTGGCTAAGCCCGAGTTTTAGGGGAGGTGCTGCCGAAATTTTGTAAAATCTGAGATTTTACTTGAAAAAGTTATTTTAGAAAGTTTGGATTTGGAAAGTTATGTTATTTAAGTTTTATCTATTGATTAAAGTATTATGTATGGGCTGAATTTATTATGAAAACAATTTTATTTAGGTAAGAAAAGAATTATACTACTTTGAATTTGAATTACCAAGGTTTATGTTCAAGTTTGAATTATTTATAAAAGAAGTTATGTTTTGAGAGTTATTCAATATGAAGAGAGTTATGCTTGGGGTTTGAAACAAAGGATTACTTTTTAGAAGTTTGATGAATTTATAATATTTGAATTTGAATGGTAAAGAGAGAGATGATTTTTTAATCTTTGGGAAGTTAGTAAACCTGAGAAAGAGTTTTATTTGGTTATTTCTAATGAAAGGTTATGTTTTGAAAAGTGTATAATGAATTTAAAATAAATGATTTTCTTGAGTCATAGAAAACTAAACTGAAAGATAGTTTTAAAGTTGGCTTGACTGAAGATTGCCAAAGCAGAGATTATGAACTGAATTGATGATTAAGATTTTTACGAACGAATGCTTGAGAAAGTTAAGAATGGTTTTAAAAAAATGTGTTAGGGATTTAAATGGAAAAAGAGAATGGGGAACTGATATATGGATTGCTGAGATTTAGAAAGGAAAATGAAAAGTGATAAAAGGCGGGAAAACCCCACAAACTGTTAGTTATTTAACTATGGGGAAAACCCATGAATTGATAATTGGTTAAATTCGGGAAGTACCCACGAACTGAATGATCACTGATCTCGGGGAAACCCATAAATTGTTATTTGTTTTATAAGCGGGGAAAAACCCACGAATTGATAATCATTGATTACGGGAAAAACCCACTAACTGTTATATGTTGATCTCGGGTACATCCCACGAATTGAAGATCGTTGTTTGCTGTGTAACGGTCTCGGGTATAACCCACGAACTGAGGATCATTGTGTTTATTCATTTGTTGCGTTACGGCAACTCCTGATATATTTATGTGATGATCTGCTGCGTGAAGGCAGTCAGATAGATGGTGGTGCGACCACTGAGAACGCTTTCCTGCGGTACAGATCCATATTTTAATTCTGTAAGGCAGAGGGGTTATTTCCTGCTACAGAAGTACCGTGACCACCTGTTCCATTTCTGTAGTGGCAGAGGGGTTATTTCCTGTATACAGAAGGTGTGTCGGCATACAACCCTGCAGTGGCAGATGTGTTATTTCCTGCGTGCAGTGGATCCTGTGGTGGCAGAGGGGTTATTTCCTGTACACAGGGGTATAGCCAAAAGGAAAGCCATATCCGGCTAGTAATGCTGGGTTACGTCGGGAGCGGGTAGAAACCGACAAATGAGCTCATTACCTGCACTAGGGCTAGACATGCATCATCCTTGTGTGTGCATTTGCATTTGATTGGGTTTGCTCATAGTACTTCCCTGTGATTGTGCTGTTTGCCTTGCTGTGACTTGTTTGTGTGCTGAATTGAATCTTTTGTTAGTGCTATTAGTTGGTGAATGTATGATGATGAGTAAGAATTGACGTTGTGATTGAAAAATTAATTATGTGGTTGAAAAATGTTTTAAAGTGACCAGCTTTATATTTTGGAATTTGTTTTGAGCTTAGATTTTTGAAAGAGGTAAATAGTTAGTTAAAGTAAAACCAAGAATAGTATTTTCAAAAAGGTTTGATAAAAATATAGTTTCCTTGAGTATGTTAATTATTTGCATTTCTATTTCATTACTTTTACGACATTCTCATTCCCTACTGAGAACGTGTGGTTTGTTCTCACCCCAAAATCTTCCACCTTTTCAGTGACACAGATTTGAAGACTCCGTTTGAAGCTGCAGGCGATTATAGATCTTATTTATGAGTTAAGTTTATGACTTGAGTTATTTCCATAGAATTTCCCTCGCCCTTGTTACTTTGGTTTTTATTTTATGCAGAGGGATAGGATTTGTATGTGAGATTTATTTGAAATCCTTTGTATGACAGATATTATTATTAATAATTATGTGATTATTATTACTTGGTGATGCTTGCTATATGATTTGATAAATTAAAACAAAATTTTCTGGTATTTTTACTAAAACTAAATCGCGATATCGAACTAAAGGCTCAATAGTAAATAGTTAATAAAGGAAAGCATGTTGGTAACGCCTTACTTTTGGGTACGATCATGACGTTCTGGAAGTTAGGTCGTTACAGATGGCAGCCAAAAATAATAATAATGCAAGGAGAATGCTTGGTGACTTCACAAAGCCAACGTCCAAATTTGATGGAAGAAGCATCTCCATTCCTGCCATTGGAGCCAATAATTTTGAGCTTAAGCCTCAACTAGTTGCTTTAATGCAACAGAACTGCAAGTTTTATGGACTTCCATCTGAAGATCCTTACCAGTTTTTAACTGAGTTCTTGCAGATTTGTGAGACTGTTAAGACGAATGGAGTTGATCCTGAAGTCTACAGATTCATACTTTTCCCTTTTGCTGTAAGAGACAGAGCTAGAATATGGTTTGATTCACAACCTAAGAATAGCCTGGACTCTTGGGATAAGCTGGTCACAGCCTTTTTGGATAAATTCTTTCCTCCTCAAAAGCTGAGCAAGCTTAGAGTGGATGTTCAGACCTTCAAACAAAAAGATGGTGAATCCCTCTATGAAGATACAAGCAGTTGACCAAAAGGTGTCCATCTGACATGTTTTTAGAATGGACCATATTAGATATATTCTATTATGGTCTATCTGAGTTTTCAAAAATGTCATTGGACCATTCTGCAGGTGGATCTATTCACCTAAAGAAAATGCCTGAAGAGGCTCAATAACTCATTGACATGGTTTCAAATAACCAGTTCATGTACACTTCTGAGAGGAATTCAGTGAATAATGGGACACCTCAGAGGAAATGAGTTCTTGAAATTGATGCTCTGAATGCCATATTGGCTCAGAACAAAGTGTTGACACAGCAAGTCAACATGATCTCTCAAAGTCTGAATGGATGGCAAAATGCATCCAACAGTACTAAAGAGGCAGCTTCTGAAGAAGCTTATGATCCTGAGAACCCTGCAATGGCAGATGTTAATTACATGGGTGAACCTTATGGAAACACCTATAATTCATCATGGAGAAATCACCCAAATTTCTCATGGAAGGATCAACAGAAGCCTCAACAAGGCTTTAACAATGGTGGACGCAATAGGCTGAGCAATAGCAAGCCTTTTCCGTCATCTTCTCAGCAACAGACATAGAATTCTGAACAAAACACTTCTAATTTAGCGAATCTAGTCTCTGATCTGTCAAAGGCCACTTTCAGTTTTATGAGTGAAACAAGATCCTCCATCAGAAATCTGGAGGCACAAGTGGGCCAGCTGAGTAAGAAAGTCATTGAAACCCCTCCCAGTATTCTCCCAAGCAATACAGAAGAGAATCCAAAAGGAGAGTGCAAGGCCATTGATGTAATCAACATGGCCGAATGCACAAGGGAGGAGGAGGACAAAAATCCTAGTGAGGAAGACCTCCTGGGACGTCCCTCAAGCAAGAAGGAGTTTCCTATTAAGGATCCAAAGGAATCTGAGGCTCATATAGAGACCATAGAGATTCCATTAAATCTCCTTCTACCATTCATAAGCTCTGAAGACTATTCTTCCTCTGAAGAGGATGAAGATGTGACTGGAGAGCAAGTTGCTCAATATTTAGGAGCTATCATGAAGCTGAATGCCAAGTTGTTTGGTAACGTGACTTGGGAAAGTGAACCTCCCTTGCTTATTGGGGAACTAGACACCTGGATTCAGAAAATTTTACCTCAAAAGAGACAAGATCCTGGCAAGTTCTTACTACCTTGTACCATAGGCACCATGACCTTTGAAAAAGCTCTATGTGATCTGGGGTCAGGGATAAATCTTATGCTACTCTCTGTAATGGAGAAGCTGGGGATCGTTGAGGTACAACCTGCCTTGTTCTCATTACAATTGGCAGAGAAATTATTGAGACAAGCTTATGGAATAGTAGAGGACGTGTTAGTAAAGGTTGAAGGCCTTTACATCCTTGCTGATTTCATAATCTTAGACACTAGGAAGGAAGAGGATGAATGCATCATCCTTGTAAGACCTTTCCTAGCCACAGCAGGAGCTGTGATAGATGTCAACAGAGGTGAGTTAGTCCTTCAATTGAATGGGAACTACCTTGTGTTTAAGGCACATGGCCATCCCTCTGTGACAAAAGAGAGTAAGCATGAAGACCTTCTCTCAGTTCAGAGTCAAGAAGAGCCCCCACAGTCAAACTCTAAGTTTGGTGTTGGGAGGCCACAACCAAACTCTAAGTTTGGTGTTAAGACCCCATATCCAAACTCTAAGTTTGGTGTTGGGACTATACAACATTGACCTGATCACCTTGTGGCTCCATGAGAGCCCACTGTCAAGCTATTGACATTAAAGAAGCGCTTGTTGGGAGGCAACCCAATTTTATTTATCTAATTTTTATTTTATTTTATTCTATTGTTATTTTGTGTTTTATTAGGTACATGATCATGTGGAGTCACGAAAAAATATAAAAATTAAAAATAGAATCAAAAACAGCAGAAGAAAAATCACACCCTGGAGAAAGGACAGATTGGCGTTCAACGCCAGTAAGGAGCATCTGGCTGGCGTTCAACGCCAGAACAGAGCATGAATCTGGCGCTGTACGCCAGAAACAAGCAACATTCTGGCGTTTGAACGCCAGGAATGTGCCTTGAGAAAAGCTGGCACTGAACGCCAGTAACAAGCATGGAACTGGCGTTCAACGCCAGAAACATGCTACATATGGGCGTTGAACGCCCAGAACATGCTTCACCTGGGAGTTGAACGCCCAGAACGTGCATCACCTCGGCGTTTAAACGCCAGAATGGTATGCAAAGGCATTTTACATGCCTATTTGGTGCAGGGATGGAATTCCTTGACACCTCAGGATCTGTGGACCCCACAGGATCACCTCAGGATCTGTGGACCCCACAGGATCCCCACCTAACATATTCCCACCTTACCTCCTAATCCTATTACACTCTTCTCAAAAACACTTTCCCGAAACCCTTCACCAATCACCTCAATCTCTCTTCCCCATCACCTCTTCACCACTCACATCCATCCACTCTTCCCCATAAACCCCACCTACCTTCAAAATTCAAAAACACTTTCCCACCCAAACCCACCCTAAAATGGCCGAACCTACCCTCTCCCCTTTCCCTATATAAACCCCTCCATTCAACTTCATTTTCACACAACACAACCCCCTCTTCTATACCTTGGCCGAAACCCACCCTCCCCCTTCTCCTCAATATTTTCTTCTTCTTCTTCTTCTCTTCTTTCTTTTCTTGCTCGAGGACGAGCAATATTCTAAGTTTGGTGTGGTAAAAGCATAAGCTTTTTGTTTTTCCATTACCATCAATGGCATCTAAGGCCGGAGAATCCTCTAAAAAAAGAAAAGGGAAGACAAAAGCTTCCACCTCCGTGTCATGGGAGATGGAAAGATTCATCTCCAAAAGCCATGAAGACCACTTCTATGATGTTGTGGCAAAGAAGAAAGTGATCCCTGAGGTCCCTTTCAAGCTCAAGAAAAATGAGTACCCGGAAATCCGACATGAGATCCGAAGAAGAGGTTGGGAAGTCCTAACCAACCCCAAGAGTTCTATGCCAATGCATGGATCACTAGGAACCATGATCAAAGTATGAACCCGAGTCCAAAGAATTATCTCACAATGGTTCGGGGAAAATACTTAGATTTTAGTCCGGAAAATGTAAGGTTGGCGTTCCACTTGCCCATGATGCAAGAAGATGTACGCCCCTACACTAGAAGGGTCAACTTTAATCAAAGGTTGGACCAAGTCCTTATGGACATATGTGTGGAAGGAGCTCAATGGAAGAGAGACTCCAAAGGCAAGCCAGTTCAACTAAGAAGACTGGACCTCAAGCCTGTGGCTAGAGGATAGTTGGATTTCATTCAATGCTCCATCATTCCCACTAGCAACCGATCTGAAGTTACTGTAGATCGGGCCATCATGATTCATAGCATCATGATTGGAGAGGAAGTAGAAGTTCATGAAGTCATCTCCAATGAATTCTACAAAATAGCCAAAAAGCCCTCCACCATGGCAATGCTAGCTTTTCCTCACCTTATTTGCCATCTATGTTACTGATGACTGGTCATCATATACCCATTTTTCAAGCTAATTTCACTTGTTTTATTAGCCTTTATGCACTTTCTTGCATCCTAAGTAAGTGATTTGGAATGAAAATGCATAACTTCTTTAAATCAAATAACCACCATGAAATTAATGTTAACTCATGAGGTTTAAGCTGAATTTAATTGATTTTTAATTGATTTATAAGCCTTGTGAATTTAGTGATACTTTGAGTGGTTGTTTTGGTTTATTGTAGGTGAAGAAAAGAAAAAAAGGAAAAACGTGGCCTAAGAAAGCGTGGCCCAAGGAGAAGAAAACGTGGCCAAAGGAAGGAGAAGTGTTCCGCATGGAAGGGAGGAAGCAAGCATTGCCCTCCACAAGGGCACACTGCCCTCTAGGAGGGCAACATAAGGGAACAAGGAGTGAAAGGCAACTCTGCCCTGCCCACGACAAGGGCAGAGCACAAAATTGTGCCTTGGATCAAAGAAGAGAAAAACCTTGCCCTGCCCTCCACAAGGGCAGTATCGGGCCTTCATGGAAAATAAATCAAAGGAAAAAGCCTACCAATGCTTGCCACAAGAATCGAACACGGTACAATGAGGAAGCAAGGAACTAGGCCTCATTATGGTGCCAAGAATGCCAAGGAAAAATAGTAGCGTGTGCATCGGCCAAGTCTCGAACACGGAACTTCAATTTGGAAACACTGCCCTGCCCTCCGCAAGGGCAGGGTAGCATTTTGTTGTGGCACACAGGCGCACCATTCTGGCGCACCAAGGGACGGTTCGGCAGCACCAGCAGCACGCACAGGCACCAAACTGGCGCACCAAAATTTTCTGCCCTGCCCTCCGCGAGGGCAGGGCAGCATCCTGCGCACCAAACTCGCACACCACGCTCGCACCAAGGCCGCACGCATCAATTTTCTGCCCTGCCCTCCACAAGGGCAGGGCAGCCTCCTGGAAGCAATTCTTCATGGGCCAAAAATTGAATTAAAAATCCAATTTAATTCATTTCTTCACCAAATCAAAAGCCCATCCAAACCCCAAGATCCAAGAATAGAAAGTGTATAAATAGAAGCTAGTTCAATGTAATTAGAAAACTTTTACTTGACTTTTGAATTTTGCACTTTTGGCTTAGAGTTTTGAATTTTGCAATTTTTTCTTTGAGAGGCTTCACCGAGATTTCTGAGAATTGGGGAGGAGAATTGGTCTCTCTTCTTCCTGGTTCTTGCTTGGGCATTTCTACTTTTCTTATTTGAGTCTTGGGTGTTAAGAATTGAGGAAATTCTGTCTCAATCTCCACTCAAGAGCTCTTTAATTTCTCCTCTGCATAATTGAATTCAAACACATTTCCTTTACTACTTCTTCTTCAATTTCTTGTTAATTGCTTTGTGAACTTGGATCTGGGAAGGTAATTGAGATCTAGGCTCTGCTACCTAGTCTCTGGAGTCTTGAGATCCCAATTTCCTCTTGGTTCTTCTGTGAACCTTTGCTGCACTTACTTTCCTTACTGTTTGAGTTCCAATTGCTTCTAATTCAATTTCTGCTCTATTAATTGTTGCAATTCAATTTCTCTTTGCTTAGATCCTGAAATCCCAGTCCTTAAATCCCTTTTTCATTCAAGCAATTTACATTCCTTGCACTTTAAGTTACTGCAATTTACATTTCTTGCACTTTAAGTTTCAGTCATTTAATTTCTTGTTCTTTAAGATTCAGTCCTTTTACTTTCAGTTTCTTTTAATTTCTGCAATTCTACCCTTCCCTCTTTACATTTACTGTCATTTACTTACTGTTGGATACCAAACACTCAATCAATACTTGATTTGCTTGACTAAATCAACCACTAAACTAAAATTGCTCAATCCTTCAATCCCTGTGGGATCGACCTCACTCATGTGAGTTATTATTACTTGATGCGACCCGGTACACTTGCCGGTGAGTTTTGTGTCGGATCATTTTCTGCACATCAAGTTTTTGGCGCCGTTGTCGGGGATTGAAATAGATTTACAATGATTAAGTGAAGTGGTGGTCTAGATCAAGCACTTTTTCTTTATTTTTAACTAACACACTAACTGTTCGAGACTTTGCCTCTACTAAGTCTCTCTCCACTCAAGTTACAGAGTGCTCTGTTTTAGTTTCTGGTTCTATTTGTGTTTCTGCTTTTGTGACAGGAGGAAGGAGCAATGAATCCACACCTTTTGATCCTGAAACACTTTGGAAGTTGAGCAAGAATAAGGAATGTCAAGCTAGTGACATTAAAAGAGCGCTTGTTGGAAGGCAACCCAACCTGATGTAGTTTCTTTTCATAGCTATTTCAATAAAAAAGTTGAATAATTGGTCTGTATTGTAAGGAGCTAAGTTTGGTGTTGCACACCAAAACAATTTAAGGGAGAATGAAGGATTCTAGGTTTGGTGTTCCACCAAAATCTCATTTAAAAGAACATTCTCACTTCCTGCACAATGCTAGCTCCAAGCAATCAGACAAATTATTCAACTATTTAACTGCTTTTTAGCTTTAATTCCATAACCTTTAGCAAGGACACAAGGTTTCACATATGGTTAACCTGTTGCATCAGAGGCTGTGGCAAACAATTAAGTTTGGTGTCCCCACACCAAAATAAATCCAAGAGCCACACTCAATTTATGCATACTAACCATGCACTTAAGGGCTTGAAAAGCAAGCAACTTTTGAGAATTATGCAGGACATGAGTCAACAATTGAAGATATTATGCATCTTAACTCAAAGAGAACACAACAGAAGGAAGAATCAAAGGGCCGCAACTTCAAAGGTTGTATCTAAACTTAATCCTTGCTGCTGTGAAGTGTTTTGAATCTGGAAACCATTGTATGTCCTGCTAAAGTGTTTATCTAGTTGCAAGTGGAATTGTTTGTTAAGAATGCTTATTTGCATAAGTGCTTGTCATTCATCACTTAGCTTTAAATTTTGTTTTGTTTCCCATATGCTTGAATAAAAGAGAATGGTTTGAATTAGAAAGTAAATATCCAATGTTGCATAAGTAAGAATGGAAGTTAATGGTGGTGTATGTATTTGATTAAATGCATAACTCATGAAATAATTGCTGCATAATATCATTTTCATTAAAGTGTGAGCTAGCTTGCTATTATAAAGGTTCCTATCAATAAAGAAAAAGCCCTTGAGAACAAAAACAAAAAATAAGAAAGAAAAGGAAGAAGAAAAAGCCAAAGTGGCAAGAAAAACAAAGAATAAAGGTTGGACACCAATAGCTTGGACCCTAGGACATATGCCTGTGGTGTTCTTGTACTAAGATATGCTTGGATAAGTAAATTCTAAGGGGTATTTTAAAACCCGGTCACTTAGATCAACTGATTTGGGATGGCCAATTGAAAGTCCACAATAAAGAGCAACTTAAATACAGAACATTTAGTTATCCAAAGAGATGCTGGGCATCAATGATCCTAGGAAGAAATAGTGAGCCATGTGTCTGTGGTGGAAAGATGTTGAGTAAAAGAAAAAAAAAAACATAAAGCCAAAGGCTACTACTGCAACATTAGACACCAAACCTCCAAAAGAATAAGCTTGTTAAGCATTATAAGAAAGAAAAGTTAGCAAGGGAGTAATTAAGAAGTGAGTCTTATAACAACAAGTTTAGCAAGCCTTTGATGAAAAATGTATATTATGTAACAGCAAACAATAACTTGAGTTATCATTGTCTGCATAAAGACTCCATAAATCAAGTTCTGCTATTTGCCTAATAAGGATATGTTATCTTTTCTTGTTCATTTCATTTTCTCTTAGTTTTGATGCTTGCTTGGGGACAAGCAAGATTTAAGTTTGGTGTTGTGATGACTGGTCATCATATACCTATTTTTCAAGCTAATTTCACTTGTTTTATTAGCCTTTATGCACTTTCTTGCATCCTAAGTAAGTGATTTGGAATGAAAATGCATAACTTCTTTAAATCAAATAACCACCATGAAATTAATGTTAACTCATGAGGTTGAATCTGAATTTAATTGATTTTTAATTGATTTATAAGCTTTGTGAATTTAGTGATACTTTGAGTGGTTGTTTTGGTTTATTGTAGGTGAAGAAAAGAAAAAAAGGAAAAACGTGGCCTAAGAAATCGTGGCCCAAGGAGAAGAAAACGTGGCCAAAGGAAGGAGAAGTGTGCCGCATGGAAGGGAGGAAGCAAGCATTGCCCTCCACAAGGGCACACTGCCCTCTAGGAGGGCAACATAAGGGAACAAGGAGTGAAAGGCAACTCTGCCCTGCCCACGACAAGGGCAGAGCACAAAATTGTGCCTTAGATCAAAGAAGAGAAAAACCTTGCCCTGCCCTCCACAAGGGCAGTATCGGGCCTTCATGGAAAATAAATCAAAGGAAAAAGCCTACCAATGCTTGCCACAAGAATCGAGCACGGCACAATGAGGAAGCAAGGAACTAGGCCTCATTATGGTGCCAAGAAAGCCAAGGAAAAATAGTAGCGTGTGCATCGGCCAAGTCTCGAACACGGAACTTCAATTTGGAAACACTGCCCTGCCCTCCGCGAGGGCAGGGCAGCATTTTGTTGTGGCACACAGGCGCACCATTCTGGCGCACCAAGGGACGGTTCGGCAGCACCAGCAGCACGCACAGGCACCAAACTGGCGCACAAAAATTTTCTGCCCTGCCCTCCGCGAGGGCAGGGCAGCATCCTGCGCACCAAACTCGCACACCACGCTCGCACCAAGGCCGCACGCATCAATTTCTGCCCTGCCCTCCACAAGGGCAAGGCAGCCTCCTGGAAGCAATTCTTCATGGGCCAAAAATTGAATTAAAAATCCAATTTAATTCATTTCTTCACCAAATCAAAAGCCCATCCAAACCCCAAGATCCAAGAACAGAAAGTGTATAAATAGAAGCTAGTTCAATGTAATTAGAAAACTTTTACTTGACTTTTGAATTTTGCACTTTTGGCTTAGAGTTTTGAATTTTGCAATTTTTTCTTTGAGAGGCTTCACCGAGATTTCTGAGAATTAGGGAGGAGAATTGATCTCTCTTCTTCCTGGTTCTTGCTTGGGCATTTCTACTTTTCTTATTTGAGTATTGGGTGTTAAGAATTGAGGAAATTCTGTCTCAATCTCCACTCAAGAGCTCTTTAATTTCTCCTCTGCATAATTGAATTCAAACACATTTCCTTTACTGCTTCTTCTTCAATTTCTTGTTAATTGCTTTGTGAACTTGGATCTGGGAAGGTAATTGAGATCTAGGCTCTGCTACCTAGTCTCTGGAGTCCTGAGATCCCAATTTCCTCTTGGTTCTTCTGTGAACCTTTGCTGCACTTACTTTCCTTACTGTTTGAGTTCCAATTGCTTCTAATTCAATTTCTGCTCTATTAATTGTTGCAATTCAATTTCTCTTTGCTTAGATCCTGAAATCCCAGTCCTCAAATCCCTTTTTCATTCAAGCAATTTACATTCCTTGCACTTTAAGTTACTGAAATTTACATTTCTTGCACTTTAAGTTTCAGTCATTTAATTTCTTGTTCTTTAAGATTCAGTCCTTTTACTTTCAGTTTCTTTTAATTTCTGCAATTCTACCCTTCCCTCTTTACATTTACTGTCATTTACTTACTGTTGGATACCAAACACTCAATCAATACTTGATTTGATTGACTAAATCAACCACTAAACTAAAATTGCTCAATCCTTCAATCCCTGTGGGATCCACCTCACTCATGTGAGTTATTATTACTTGATGCGACCTGGTACACTTGCCGGTGAGTTTTGTGTCGGATCGTTTTCCGCACATCAGTTACTCAGCTGGAGTTATCATAAAATGAGACATCTCCATTGAAGAGGATAAGCCCATCACCAAGAAGAGGATGGAGCAAGCAAGAGAGACCCTCCACGGTTCTCAAGAGATGCATGAGGAAGCTCATCATCAAGAAATCCCTGAGATGCCTCAAGGGATGCACTTTCCTCCCAACAACTATTGGGAACAACTCAACACTTCCTTAGAAGATTTAAGCCACAATGTTGAACAATTAAGGGTGGAACATCATGAGCACTCCATCATTCTCCATGAAATAAGAGAAGATCAAAGAGCAATGAGGGAGGAGCAACAAAGGCAAGGAAGGGACATAGAAGAGCTTAAGGACATTGTTGGTCCTTCAAGAAGAAGACGCCACTAAGGTGGACTCATTCCTTGTTCTTATTTCTTTCTGTTTTTCGGTTTCTATGTTATGTTTATCTATATTTTGTGTCTCTACTTCATGATCATTAGTATGTAGTAACCATGTCTTAAAGCTATGAATAAAATCCATTAATCCTTCACCTTTTCGAAATGAAAAATGTTTTTAATTCAAAAGAACAAGAAGTACATGAATTTCGAAAAATATCCTTGAATTTAATTTAATTATATTGATGTGGTGGCAATACTTTCTGTTTTCTGAATGAATGATTGAACAGTGCATATTTTTGATCTTGTTGTTTATGAATGTTAAAACTGTTGGCTCTTGAAAGAATGATGAACAAGGAGAAATGTTATTGATGATCTAAAAAATCATGAAATTGATTTTTGAAGCAAGAAAAAGCAATGAAAAACAAAAGCTTGCGAAAAAAAAATAATATAGAAAGAAAAAGAAAAAGCAAGCATAAAAAGCCAATAGCCCTTAAAACCAAAAGGCAAGGGTAAAAAGGATCCAAATCAAAAGAGTTTGCTTAAGAGCTCTGGACACCTCCAACTGGGGACTCTAGCAAAGCTGAGTCACAATCTGAAAAGGTTCACCCAGTCATGTGTCTGTGGCATTTATGTATCCGGTGGTAATACTGAAAAACAAAATGCTTAGGGCCACGGCCAAGACTCACAAGTAGCTGTGTTCAAGAATCAACATGCTTAACTAGGAAAGTCAATAACACTATCCGAAAATCTAAGTTCCTAGAGAAGCCAATCATTCTAAACTTCAAAGGAAAAAGTGAGATGCCAAAACTGTTCAGAAGCAAAAAGCTACAAGTCCCGCTCATCTAATTAGAATTAATATTCATTGATATTTTGGAATTTATAGTATATTCTCTTCTTTTTATCCTAATTTATTTTCAGTTGCTTGGGGACAAGCAACAATTTAAGTTTGGTGTTGTAATGAGCGGATAATTTATACGCTTTTTAGCATTGTTTTTAGGAAGTTTATAGTAAGTTCAAGCTACTTTTAGGGATGTTTTCATTAGTTCTTATGTTAAATTCACATTTCTGGACTTTACTATGAGTTTGTGTGTTTTTCTGTAATTTCAGGTAATTTCTGGCTGAAATTGAGGGACTTGAGCAAAACTCTGAAAAAAGGCTGACAAAAGGACTGCTGATGCTGTTGGAATCTGACCTCTCTGCACTCAAAATAGATTTTCTGGAGCAACAGAACTCCAAATGGCGCGCTCTCAACGGCGTTGGAAAGTTGACATCCAGAGCTTTCCAGCAATATATAATAGTCCATACTTTATTCGGAAATTGACGACGTAAAGTGACGCTCAACGCCAAGTACATGCTGCTGTCTGGAGTTAAACGCCAGAAACACGTCATAACCCGGAGTTGAACGCCAGAAACACGCTATAACTCGGCGTTCAACTCCAAGAAAAGCCTCAGCTCGTAGATAGATCAAGCTCAGCCCAAGCATACACCAAGTGGGCCCCGGAAGTGGATTTATGCATCAATTACTTACTCATGTAAACCCTAGTAGCTAGTCTAGTATATATAGGACATTTAACTATTGTATTAGACATCTTTTGATCACTTTAGATCTAAGGAACATCTGGGGGCGCATAGTCCTTAGACCATGGGGGCTGGCCATTCGGCCATGCCTGAACCTTTCACTTATGTATTTTCAACGGTGGAGTTTCTGCACACCATAGATTAAGGGTGTTGAGCTCTGCTGTACCTCAAGTTTCAATACAATTACCAATACTTTCTATTCAATTCTCTTTTATTCTTATTCCAAGATATACGTTGCACTTCAACTTGATGAATGTGATGATCTGTGACACTCATCATCATTCTCACCTATGAACGCGCGTGACTGACAACCACTTCCGTTCTACTTTAGGCCGGGCACATATCTCTTATATTCCCCAACAGAATCTTCGTGGTATAAAGCTAGATAGATGGTGGCATTCATGGGGATCCGGAAAGTCTAACCTTGTCTGTGGTATTCCGAGTAGGATCCCGGGAATCCGGAAAGTCTAACATTGTCTGTGGTATTCCGAGTAGGATTCCGGTATTGAATGACTGTGACGAGCTTCAAACTCCTGAAGGTTGGGTGGTGGACGAAATTGTGATCCATGCTCTTTGTACTTGTATGAAATTTAATAATTGGCTCTATTTGAATTCACAACTCCGTTCAACTAACCAGCAAGTGTACTGGGTCGTCCAAGTAATAAACCTTACGCGAGTAAGGGTCGATCCCACAGAGATTGTTGGTATGAAGCAAGCTATGGTTACCTTGTAAATCTCAGTTAGGCAGATTAAATTGATTTATGGGTTTTTGAATAATTAATAATAAAAAGAGAATAAAAGGGATAGAGATACTTATGTAGATTAATAGTGGAAATTTCAGATAAGTGCATGGAGATACTGTGCTCCTCTTGAAACTCTACTTCACTACTCTCTCTTCCAATCCTTCTTACTCCTTTCCATGGCAAGCTGTATGTAGGGCTTCACTATCACCAATGGCTACTTTCAATCCTCTCGGGAAAATGGTCCTATGCGCTGTCACTGCACGGCTAATCGTCTGGAGGCATCACCCTTGGTTGATAGCTACATCCCATCCTCTCAGTGAAAACGTTCCAAATGCTCTGTCACAGCACGGCTAATCATCTGTCGGTTCTCAATCAGGTTGGAATAGAATCCATTGATTCTTTTGCGTTTGTCACTAACGCCCAGCCTTCAGGAGTTTGAAGCCACAGACAAGGTTAGACTTTCCGGATTCCCTGGATCCTACTCGGAATACCACAGACAAGGTTAGACTTTCCGGATCCTTATGAATGCCGCCATCTATCTAGCTTATACCACGAAGATTCTGTTGGGGAATCTAAGAGATATGCGCCCGGCCTAAGGTAGAACGGAAGTGGTTGTCAATCACGCACGTTCATAGGTGAGAATGATGATGAGTGTCACGGATCATCACATTCATCAAAGTGTTGTGCAATGTATATCTTGGAATAAGAATAAAAGAGAATTGAATAGAAAGGAATAGTAATTGTATTGAAACTTGAGGTACAGCAGAGCTCCACACCCTTAATCTATGATGTGCAGAAACTCCACTGTTGAAAATACATAAGTAAAAGGTTCAGGCATGGCCGAATGGCCAGCCCCCAAAACGTGATCAATAGTCTCCTAAGATGAAGAATAAAACAAAACTGAGACCAAAGATGAAACGTGGTCAAAAAGACGACTAATACACTAGTTAAATGTTCTATTTATAATAAACTAGCTCCTAGGGTTTACATGAGTAAGTAATTGATGCATAAATCCACTTCCGGGGCCCACTTGGTGTATGTTTGGGCTGAGCTTGATCTATCCACGAGCTGAGGCTTCTCTTTGGAGTTGAACTCCAAGTTATGACGTGTTTTGGGCGTTCAACTCCGGATCATGACGTTTTTCTGGCGTTTAACTCCAGACAGCAGCATGTACTTGGCGTTCAACGCCAAGTTACGTCGTCAATTTCCGAATAAAGTATGGACTATTATATATTGCTGGAAAGCTCTGGATGTCTACTTTCCAACGCCGTTAAGAGCGCGCCAATTGAAGTTCTGTAGCTCCAGAAAATCCATTTTGAGTGCAGGGAGGTCAGATTCCAACAGCATCAGCAGTCCTTTTGTCAGCCTTTTTCAGAGTTTTGCTCAAGTCCCTCAATTTCAGCCAGAAATTACCTGAAATCACAGAAAAATACACAAACTCATAGTAAAGTCCAGAAATATGAATTTAACATAAAAACTAATGAAAACATTCCTAAAAGTAGCTTGAACTTACTAAAAACTACCTAAAAACAATGCCAAAAAACGTATAAATTATCCGCTCATCACAACACCAAACTTAAATTGTTGCTTGTCCCCAAGCAACTGAAAATCATTTAGGGTAAAAAGAAGAGAATATACTATAAATTCCAGAATATCAATGAATATTAATTATAATTAGATGAGCGGGACTTGTAGCTTTTTGCTTCTGAATAGTTTTGGCATCTCACTTTTTCCTTTGAAGTTCTGAATGATTGGCTTCTTTAGGAACTTAGAATTTCGGATAGTGTTATTGACTTTCCTAGTTAAGCATGTTGATTCTTGAACACAGCTACTTACGAGTCTTGGCCGTGGCCCTAAGCACTTTGTTTTCCAGTATTACCACCGGATACATAAATGCCACAGACACATAACTGGGTGAACCTTTTCAGATTGTGACTCAGCTTTGCTAGAGTCCCCAGTTAGTGGTGTCCAGAGCTCTTAAGCACACTCTTTTGCTTTGGATCACGACTTTAACCACTCAGTCTCAAGCTTTTCACTTGGACCTTCATGACACAAGCACATGGTTAGGGACAGCTTGATTTAGCCGCTTAGGCCTGGATTTAATTTCCTTGGGCCCTCCTATCCATTGATGCTCAAAGCCTTGGATCCTTTTTACCCTTGCCTTTTGGTTTTAAGGGCTATTGGCTTTTTCTACTGCTCCTTCTCTTTTTTTTTTTTTCGCAAGCTTTTGCTATTCACTGCTTTTTCTTGCTTCAAGAATCAATTTCATGATTTTTCAGATCATCAATAACATTTCTCTTTGTTCATCATTCTTTCAAGAGCCAACAATTTTAACATTCATAAACAACAAGATCAAAAATATGCACTGTTCAAGCATTCATTCAGAAAACAAAAAGTGTTGTCACCACATCAATATAATTAAATTAAATTCAAGGATAAATTCGAAATTCATGTACTTCTTGTTCTTTTGAATTAAAACATTTTTCTTTTAAAAGAGGTGAAGGATTAATGGATTTTATTCATAGCTTTAAGACATAGTTACTACATACTAATGATCATGAAATAAAGACACAAAACATAGATAAACACAATATTAAAAACCGAAAAGCAGAAAGAAATAAGAACAAGGAATGAGTCCACCTTAGTGGCGTCTTCTTCTTGAAGGACCAATGATGTTCTTTAGCTCTTCTATGTCCCTTCCTTGCCTTTGTTGCTCCTCCCTCATTGCTCTTTGATCTTCTCTTATTTCATGGAGAATGATGGAGTGCTCATGATGTTCCACCCTTAATTGTTCCATATTGTGGCTTAAATCTTCTAAGGAGGTGTTGAGTTGCTCCCAATAGTTGTTGGGAGGAAAGTGCATCCATTGAGGCATCTCAGGGATTTCTTGATGATGAGCTTCCTCATGCATCTCTTGAGAACCGTGAGGGGCTTCTCTTGCTTGCTCCATCCTCTTTTTGGTGATGGGCATATCCTCTTCAATGAGGATGTCTCCTTCTATGATGACTCCAGCTGAGTAACATAGATGGCAAATAAGGTGAGGAAAAGCTAGCCGTGCCATATTGGAGGGCTTGTCGGCTATTTTGTAGATTTCATTGGAGATGACCTCATGAACTTCTACTTCCTCTCCAATCATGATGCCATGAATCATGATGGCCCGATCCACAGTAACTTCAGATCGTTTGCTAGTAGGAATGATGGAGCGTTGAATGAACTCCAACCATCCTCTAGCCACAGGCTTGAGGTCTAGTCTTCTTAGTTGGACTGGCTTGCCTTTGGAGTCTCTCTTCCACTGAGCTCCTTCCACACATATGTCCATAAAGACTTGGTCCAACCTTTGATTAAAGTTGACCCTTCTAGTGTAGGGGCGTTCATCTTCTTGCATCATGGGCAAGTGAAACGCCAACTTCACATTTTTCGGACTAAAATCTAAGTATTTCCCCCGAACCATTGTGAGATAATTCTTTGGACTTGGGTTCATACTTTGATCATGGTTCCTAGTGATCCATGCATTGGCATAGAACTCTTGAACCATTAAGATTCCGACTTGTTGCATGGGGTTGGCTAGGACTTCCCAACCTCTTCTTCGGATTTCATGTCGGATCTCCGGATACTCATTCTTTTTGAGCTTGAAAGGGACCTCAGGGATCACCTTCTTCTTTGCCACAACATCATAGAAGTGGTCTTGATGGCTCTTGGAGATGAATCTTTCCATCTCCCATGACTCGGAGGTGGAAGCTTTTGTCTTCCCTTTTCCTTTTCTAGAGGATACTCCGGCCTTAGGTGCCATTGGTAATGGAAAAACAAAAAAAAGCTTATGCTTTTACCACACCAAACTTAAAATATTGCTCGCCCTCGAGCAATAAAAGAAAGAAGAGAAGAAGAAGAAGAAGAAAATATGGAGGAGAGGGAGAGAAGTAGGTTCGGCTATGTGGGAGAAGAGGGGGTTGTGTTGTGTGAAAATGAAGTAGAATGGAAGGGTATTTATAGGGAGAGGGGGGAGGTTATGTTCAGCCATTTTGGGTGGGAATGGGTGGGAATCACAAAAATAGGATTAGGAGGTAAGGTGGGAATATGTTAGGTGGGGATCCTGTGGGGTCCACAGATCCTGAGGTGATCCTGTGGGGTCCACAGGTCCTGAGGTGTCAAGGAATTCCATCCTTGCACCAAATAGGCATGTATAATGCCTTGGCACACCATTCTGGCGTTTAAACGCCCATTGGTGCACGTTCTGGGCGTTCAACGCCCATGTAAAGCATGTTTCTGGCGTTGAACGCCAGTTTCATGCTTGTTACTGGCGTTCAGCGCCAGCTTTCCTTCTCTGGGCACATTCCTGGCGTTCAGCGCCAGGATGTTGCTTGTTTCTGGCGTTCAGTGCCAGAATGGTGCTCTGTTCTGGCGTTGAACGCCGGCCAGATGCACCTTACTGGCGTTGAACGCCAGCCTGTGCATCCTCCAGAGTGTGAATTTTTTCTTCTGCTGTTTTTGATTCTGTTTTTAATTTTTATGATTTTTTCGTGACTCCTCATGATCATGTACCTAATAAAACATAAAATAACAATAAAATATAATAAAATAAAAATTAGATAAAATTGGGTTGCCTCCCAACAAGCACTTCTTTAATGTCAATAGCTTGACAGTGGCTCTCATGGAGCCACAAGGTGATCAGGTCAATGTTGTATAGTTGCCCACACCAAACTTAGAGTTTGGATATGGGGTCTTAACACCAAACTTAGAGTTTGGTTGTGGCCTCCCAACACCAAACTTAGAGTTTGACTGTGGGGGCTCTTCTTGACTCTGAATTGAGAGAAGCTCTTCATGCTTACTCTCTATTGTCACAGAGGGATGGCCATGTGCCTTAAACACAAGGTAGTCCCCATTCAATTGAAGGACTAATTCTCCTTTGTTGACATCTATCACAGCTTCTGCTGTGGCTAGGAAAGGTCTTCCAAGGATGATGCATTCATCATCTTCCTTCCTAGTGTCTAGGATTATGAAATCAGCAGGGATGTAAAGGCCTTCAACCTTTACTAGCACGTCCTCTACTAACCCATAAGCTTGTCTTAATGACTTGTCTGCCAATTGCAATGATAACAAGGCAGGTTGTACCTCAATGATCCCCAGCTTCTCCATTACAGAGAGTGGCATAAGATTTATCCCTGACCCCAGATCACACAGAGCTTTTGCAAAGTTCATGGTGCCTATGGTGCAAGGTATTAAGAACTTGCCAGGATCTTGTTTCTTTTGAGGTAGAGTTTTCTGAATCCAAGTATCTAGTTCACTAATGAGCAAGGGAGGTTCACTTTCCCAAGTCTCATTACCAAACAACTTGGCATTCAGCTTCATGATAGCTCCTAAGTATTGAGCAACTTGCTCTCCAGTTACATCTTCATCCTCTTCAGAGGAAAAATAGTCTTCAGAGCTCATGAATGGCAGAAGGAGATTTAATGGAATCTCTATGGTTTCTATATGAGCCTTAGATTCCTTTGGATCCTTAATAGGAAACTCCTTCTTGCTTGAGGGACGTCCCAGGAGGTCTTCCTCACTAGGATTTTCGTCCTCTTCCTCCCTTGTGCATTCGGCCATGTTGATCAAATCAATGGTCTTGCACTCTCCTTTTGGATTCTCTTCTGTATTACTTGGGAGTATACTAGGAGGAGTTTCAATGACTTTCTTACTCAGCTGGCCCACTTGTGCCTCCAAATTTCTAATGGAGGATCTTGTTTCATTCATGAAACTGAAAGTGGCCTTTGACAGATCAGAGACTATGTTGGCTAAATTAGAAGTGTTTTGTTCAGAAATCTCTGTCTGTTGCTGAGAAGATGATGGATATGGCTTACTATTTCTCAGCCTATTGCGTCCACCATTGTTAAAACCTTGTTGAGGTTTTTGTTGATCCTTCCATGAGAAATTTGGATGATTTCTCCATGATGAGTTATAGGTGTTTCCATAAGGTTCACCCATGTAATTAACTTCTGCCATGGCAGGGTTCTCAGGATCATAAACTTCTTCAGAAGCTGCCTCTCTAGTACTGTTGGATGCATGTTGCCATCCATTCAAATTTTGAGAGATCATGTTGACCTGTTGAGTCAACACTTTGTTCTGAGCCAATATGGCGTTCAGAGCATCAATTTCAAGAACTCCTTTCTTCTGAGGTATCCCATTATTCACAGAATTCCTCTCAGAAGTGTACATGAATTGGTTGTTTGCAACCATGTCAATGAGTTCTTGAGCCTCTTCAGGTGTTTTCTTCAGGTGAATAGATCCACCTGCAGAATGGTCCAATGACATTTTCGAAAATTCAGAGAGACCATAATAGAATATATCTAATATGGTCCATTCTGAAAACATGTCAGATGGACATCTTTTGGTCAGCTGCTTGTATCTTTCCCAAGCTTCATAGAGGGATTCACCATCTTTTTGTTTGAAGGTTTGAACATCCACTCTTAGCTTGCTCAGCTTTTGAGGAGGAAAGAATTTATCCAAGAAGGCTGTGACCAGCTTATCCCAGGAGTCCAGGCTATCCTTAGGTTGGGAATCCAACCATATTCTAGCTCTGTCTCTTACAGCAAAAGGGAAAAGCATGAATCTGTAGACTTCAGGATCAACTCCATTCGTCTTTACAGTCTCACAGATCTGCAAGAACTCAGTTAAAAACTGATAAGGATCTTCAGATGGAAGTCCATAAAACTTGCAGTTTTGTTGCATTAAAGCAACTAGCTGAGGTTTCAGCTCAAAGTTGTTGGCTCCAATGGCAGGAATGGAGATGCTTCTTCCATCAAATTTGGATGTTGGCTTTGTGAAGTCACCAAGCATTCTCCTTGCATTATTATTATTTTCGGCTGCCATCTCCTTCTCTTGTTCGAAAATTTCTGAAAGGTTGTTTCTGGATTGTTGTAACTTAGCTTCTCTTAATTTTCTCTTCAGAGTCCTTTCAGGTTCTGGATCAATTTCAACAAGAGTGCCTTTATCCTTGTTCCTGCTCATATGAAAGAGAAGAAAACAAGAAAAGAAGAGGAATCCTCTATGTCACAGTATAGAGATTCCTTTATGTTAGTAGAAGAAGAAATGGGTAGAAGAATGAAGAAGGAGATTCGGATTTTTGGATGAAGAGAGGTGAAGAGAAGTGTTAGTAATTAAATAATTAAATAAAAGAAGTGTTCATACCCTGACCGAGCTCCTCCAACTCGGCAAATCTATGAAAGGTCCGACCTCGTCCTAAGGCCCACGCCTAGAGGTCGGACCTCGGACAACAAAGCAAGGAAGGCCCATCAAAAGGAACGCAGCCCAAAACCCAAAGGCCGAAAAGGCCTAGCAAAGGCGGTTCCACAAAGATAGGGATAAAACTCCCGAAAGATAAGATAAGATAAGAATATCTTATCCAGGGAAGATCACAGCCAACTACTATAAATACACTGGAGCACCCAGGTATGAGATACATTCCACATTCTACACATATCTGCTTGGACCCATGCTAACTTAAGCATCGGAGTGTCATTGCAGGTACAACCACCAACCGCCAACACATCAAGCTTGGGTCCCTGACCCCCATCTCGGGCATCTCCAGACGACCGAGCTACACGTTTCAGGTAACCCCCGGAACATTGGCGCCGTTGCCGGGGACCTGGAAGTCATCCCTTTACCATGGCGGACGACCCACTCAACAATGACCACGCCACATCAGAACAAGAGGAGGAAGTTGACACCGGAGAACGACCGGGGAGCCCTCTATCACCACGCACCCCAGGAGGAAACAAACAGAATCGCCCAAAGACATCACTCCCAAACAAGGATCCACGAAATCCCGAAAAAGAAAAAAGCTCGGAAATTCTAGAAGCAGTCCGGGCACAACAAAACCGACTGAAACAACTCGAAGAGGACATAAAGAAGCAGAAAGAAACGGAACAAGATCTGAGAAGGGAGGCTCGCAAGCGCAGAGAATTAGAAGAAAAACTGCGGAAAATAGAGGCCAACCTAAGAGATCGGATAGAACGCGACACCACCCCCGAAGGCAACCATGATCCCTTCACGCAAGAGATCATGAAGGAGAAGGTACCGCGAAACTTCAAACCACCCGATATGGATCTCTATGACGGCACCACCGATCCAAGTCACCACCTCAGCAACTTCAGAAGCAGAATGTACCTAGTTGACGCCTCCGACGCGATTCGGTGCAAAGCCTTCCCCACCATTCTCACCAAGTCAGCCATGAAGTGGTTCGACAATCTGCCACCAAGATCAATCACCAGCTTCGAAGACCTAACCAAAAAATTCCTAACAAGGTTCTCCATTCAAAAGGACAAGGCAAAACATGCCCCCAGTCTACTCGGGATCAAACAAGGTAACCAAGAAACTCTCCGAGAATACATGGAGCGATTCAACAAAGCCTGCCTGGACATACAACACTTGCCCACTGAAGCGGCCATTATGGGACTAGCAAACGGCCTAAAAGAGGGACCGTTTAGCCAATCCCTATCCAAACGATACCCGACCTCCCTATACGAGGTACAGGAGCGGGCAGAAAAATATATCAACATGGAGGAAACCTCCCAGCTAAGAGACTCTTCTAGGAAGGAATCAACCTACCCACTTCGAGATCGAGATCGGGAACAGAAGAAGAAAGAAGAACCCCACTCGGACAAGCCACGGAAGTACCACAACTACACCCCCCTCCGAGTCTCCCTGGTAGACGTCTACAGAGAAGTATGCCACACCGAAAAAATTCCACCGCCCCGACCTCTAAAACACGAGAGAGCGGGGAGAGATCGGTCCGAATACTGTGAATATCACAAGCTCTACGGTCATTCTACTAACGACTGCTACGACCTAAAAAATGTTATAGAAAAGCTGGCCAGAGAAGGAAAACTCGACAGATACATAGCAGAGAAAGGAGAAGAGACCAGGAAGAGAAGGCGGGGAGATAATGAAGCTCGGGCCGAACAAACCCCGCGAACCCCTGAAAGACACGTTCACATGATAAATGGAGGTTTTGCAGGTGGAGGAACATCCAGATCCTCGCGAAAAAGACACCTCAAAGAAGTCTATCATGTCCGAGAAGACAGTCCCCTGCCCGAGCTACCTACTATCTCATTTACCCGAGAAGATGCTCAAGGAATAATTCCCGGGCACGACGATCCAATGGTAGTCACCATTATCCTGGCAAACGCCAACTTACATCGAACCCTGATTGACCAGGGAAGCTCAGCAGATATCCTGTTCAAAACGGCACTCGATAAGCTCGGACTTGAAGAAAAAGAACTAAAGGCCTATCCCACCGACCTATTTGGGCTAGGGGACACCCCGATCCATCCCTTAGGATACATCTCGCTACACACTACCTTTGGAAGAGGCGAGCAATCTAAAACATTAAGCATCGACTACATTATAGTCGACGTCACCTCGGCATACAATGCCCTCATTGGGCGACCCACCCTAAACAGACTGGCAGCTATAGTCTCGACCCCACACCTCTGTATGAAGTTCCCTACCGCAAAAGGAATCGCTACCCTAAAAGGCGACCAAAAACTAGCGCGGCGATGCTACAACGAAAGCCTGAGCCTAAAAGGGAAGGAGGTCAACACGATAGAACTCGGACGAGTGCAGTCCCGAGAAGATCTTCGACCACAACCAGAGGGAGAGACCGAAAAAGTCCAGATTGGGAACACACCTGAAAAAATAACAAACATAGGAGCGAACCTCAGAACGGGCCTAAAAGAGGAATTCATAACCCTCTTATAGGAGAATTCCGACCTCTTCGCCTGGAAAGCCTCCGACATGCCAGGCATAAGCCCCGACCTGATGTGCCATAAGCTATCAGTTTACCCGGAATCCCGACCTGTCCAACAAAGACGCCGGAAGCTCGGACCCGAGCGCATGCAAGCAATAGAAGAACAAGTACAAGCACTACTAGAGGCAGGGTTTATTAGGGAAGTAAAATACCCCCTATGGCTTGCAAACGTGGTCTTGGTAAAAAAGCCCAACGGAAAATAGAGGATGTGCGTCGATTACACAGACCTCAACAAAGCCTGCCCCAAATACCCATATCCATTACCAAACATCGACGCCTTAGTAGACGCAGCCTCAGGCTACAGATATCTCTCCTTCATGGACGCATACTCGGGATACAATCAAATCCCGATGTACGGACCCGACCAAGAACAGACCTCGTTCATAACCCCGAGGGCAAACTACTGCTACGTAGTGATGCCCTTCGGGCTGAAGAACGCAGGGGCAACCTACCAGAGGCTAATGAACAAAGTGTTCTCAGAGCACATCGGACTACAGCTAGAGGTGTACGTCGACGACATGCTGGTAAAGACACAAGAAGACAGAAACTTGCTGACCGACCTCACCAGCGTCTTCGGCACCCTCAGAAAACACAACATGAGACTTAACCCGACAAAGTGCACCTTCGCCGCAGAAGCCGGAAGGTTCTTAGGCTTCATGCTAACTCAAAGGGGCATCGAAGCGAACCCGGACAAATGCCAAGCAATACTCAGTATGAAGAGCCCGACGTGTGTCAAAGAAGTACAACAACTGAATGGAAGGCTAGCCGCCCTATCAAGATTCTTGGCAAGATCAGCGATAAAATCACTACCTCTCTACTCGCTCCTAAAGAAAGGGAAACCCTTCTCATGGACCCCGGAGTGCGAAAAAGCCTTCCAAGAATTCAAGGAATTCCTCGGGCAGCCACCAATCCTAACCCGACCTTTAAAAGGAGAAGAACTCGTACTATACCTCTCGGTTGGAAATCGAGCAGTCGCCTCAGCGTTAATACGCGAAAATGATCAAGGACAACACCCTATATACTTTGTAAGCAAGGCACTACAAGGGGCCGAGTTAAACTATCAGAAGATAGAAAAATTCGCCTACGCCCTAGTGTTCACAGCTCGGAGGCTCCGTCCCTACTTTCAAGCCCACACCATCAAAGTCCGGACAAACCAACCCATAAGACACATCCTCCAAAAAAATAGACCTGGCAGGACGAATACTGCAATGGGCAGTGGAACTGTCCGAGTTCGACCTCCACTATGAAACCCGGACTGCCATAAAATCTCAGTATCTAGCCGACTTCATCGCAGAATACACTGAGACCCCTGGAACCCCACTCTCATGGAACCTTTATGTCGACGGGTCCTCAAACAAAACTGGAAGCGGAGCCGGGGTTATACTCGAAAGCGACCAAGGAACGCAGATAGAATTATCCCTAAAATTCGAGTTCCAGGCCTCGAACAACCAAGCCGAATACGAGGCCCTACTAGCAGGTCTAAAGCTAGCCGAAGAGGTCGGAGCCCGGAAAATCACGATCTTCAGCGACTCCCAGGTCATCACATCACAAGTGAATGGAAGCTACCAGGCCAAAGACCCAACTATGAAAAAATACCTGGACCAAACAAAGGCACAATTACGCCACTTTCCAGAGATACAGATCCAGCACATACCTCGGGAACAAAACGCCCGGGCAGACGCGCTCTCAAAACTTGCCAGCACCAAGCCCGGAGGCAACAACAGAAGTCTCCTCCAGGAAACCTTGCAATCTCCCTCCGTGGCAAGAGAGGAAGAAACGCTAAATATATCCGACCAACAGCAAGGATGGATGACCCCCATACTCAGCTACCTGAAGTCGGGAACTCTCCCCGCCGAAAGAAAAGAAGCTAAAAGACTCACGAAAGACGCCCAGAATTATACACTAATTCACGACGTATTATACAGAAGAGGATTCGCAAACCCCCTCCTCAGGTGCGTCCCGACCTCAGAAACAAAGGGCGTCCTCGAAGAAATCCACGGAGGCATGTGTGGGAACCATCTCGGAGCTCGGGCATTATCCAAAAAAGTAGTCCGAGCCGGATTCTACTGGCCGACCTTGCAAAGAGACGCAACGGAATTTGTGAAAATATGCCCCCTGCCAAAAACACGCCAATTTTCACAAGGCACCACCCGAAGACCTTATCAGCATCACCGCACCATGGCCCTTCGCAAAATGGGGACTTGACCTACTCGGCCCGTTTCCCCAAGGACCAGGGCAAGTCAAATACCTCATAGTAGGGGTCGACTACTTCACAAAGTGGATCGAAGCTGAACCCTTAGCCACCATTACGGCTCAGAAAAGTCGCAAATTCCTATACAAAAATATTGTCACAAGGTTCGGAGTCCCCTACTCCATCACAACAGACAATGGAACGCAGTTCACGG
The DNA here is from genome assembly GCF_014773155.1 of Arachis stenosperma. Lineage (NCBI taxonomy): Eukaryota > Viridiplantae > Streptophyta > Magnoliopsida > Fabales > Fabaceae > Arachis > Arachis stenosperma. Next base: position 106,601,657 of record NC_080386.1, on the reverse strand, counting down.
ACACAAGTTTTCAGAACTTGGTGGCCGAACTAAAAATCAAACAGCAATTCACCTCAGTCGAGCACCCACAAGCCAATGGACAAGCAGAGGCTGCAAATAAAGTCATCTTGGCCGGGTTAAAACGGAGACTCCAAGAGGCCAAAGGGGCATGGGCCGAAGAGCTCCCCCAGGTGCTATGGGCATATCGGACAACTCCACACTCTACAACGGGAGAATCGCCATTTCGACTAGCTTACGGGATGGAGGCAATGATTCCTATCGAAATAGATGAAGGGTCACCCAGAGTCATCTTCTACAATGAAGAAGGTAACCCGCAGGCACAAAAGGAAGAACTCGACTTCCTCCCCGAGGTCCGAGAAAGAGCCCGGATCCGAGAAGAAGCCTTAAAACGGCGAACGGCCCTCAGATACAATCAGAAAGTAATAAAACGAAGCTTTTCCACTCACGACCTAATTCTAATCCGAAATGACATCGGAACACAAAAGTCGGGAGAAAGAAAGCTGGCTGCAAATTGGAAAGGACCCTACAAAGTAACAGAAGTCTTAGGAACAGGCTATTACAAGATATCCGACCTAGAAGGCAATGAGCTGCCCAGAGCCTGGCACGCCTGTAATCTAAGACGGTACTACAGCTAGGAAAATTTGACCCGAGGTGTACTCTTTTTCCCTACAAGGGTTTTTTAATGAGACACCCGGTCAAGTAAGGCACCCGACCTAGTCAAGGGTAAAACACTCTGTAAATATTCTTTCTTTTTTAATACTAATCAAATTTCTCTATTTTCTTTTCTTCTTCCCCATGATGAAACAAATCAAAGTACCCCGCCAAGGCGCATTAATTTATGCTCGACAAAACGCAAAAAATCATTTGCCAAAAAGACCGCACAAGGTCGGCAAAGATGAAGCGACGAGGTTCAAATTAATGTGAGAAGTTATAAAGTAACTCTGAAAAGGCTCAAAAAGCCAAATAAAAAGAGATTACAAAAATAACTTAAAAGGCCGACCAACGACAAGGTCGGACCCAACAAAGGGAAGTACTCGAACACTCGAGGTCCGAGGAAAAACCCGGATCCAGGAAAGAAGCCTTAAAGAGGCAAAGCCAAGATTTCGAAAACGCTTACTAAAAAGTTGCTATACAAAAACAACTAAAAAGTACAAGCGAAAGAACGAAATCAAAAGAAGAGGCAAAGCCAAGATTTCGAAAACGCTTACTAAAAAAGTTGCTATGCAAAAACAACTAAAAAGTACAAGCGAAAAAACGAAATCAAAGGAAGAGGCAAAACCAAGATTTCGAAAACGCTTACTAAAAAAGTTGCTATACAAAAACAACTAAAAAGTACAAGCGAAAAAACGAAATCAAAGGAAGAGGCAAAGCAAAATTTCAAAACGCTAGCTAAAAAAGTTGTTATCCAAAAACAACTAAAAAAGCATAAAAGCGGAACAAAAGTCAAAACACGAATAAAACACCGCATAATAAAGCTAAAAAGTTACTACAAGTAGCTAAAAGCAAAAAGGTGTCCGAAGCGTTCACAGAAACCATCCAAAAGCAAAAGAGCCCACAGGCCGGGCAAAAAACTAAAAATAAAAGATTACAGAGGATCAAGGTCCTTTCCGGACTCCACATCAACAGAAGGCTGCGGAGGAAACATAGAAATCGGGACTGCATCAACGGCACCGTCATCCCGGCTTGAAACCTCCACGCCAGATCCATCCCCGACCAAGGGTGAAGTCGGGTCCGCAACCGGAACCTTAAGGTCGGACACCGGAACCTTGGGATCGGACACCGGAACCTCATCCTCATTGGGAGCAGGAACAATCTTTCCCTCCACAACGACGTTATCCGTACTAAATAAGCTCAGATCCAGGTCAGGAGCAAGAACCCGGACCTGAGCCTTCAAATTCTCGAACATAGCATCCATACCCTTAGCCACATGGCCTTCCAGCTCGTAAAAATCATCCTGAGCAGATTGCAACTTCTCCCTTGTCTCCACAAGCTCGGCATATATCCGAGTATAATTCTCCGTCGCCGCCTTCGCCATCTCCTCGGACGCTTTCGCTGCCGCCACAGCCGCGGTAGCTTTAGCTTTCTCCTTCTCCAAAGAGGCCTCCAGCTCCGTAATCCTAGCAGCCTTCAGCTCACTAATCTTCTCGAACTCGGACTGAGCCTTCTCAAGTCGGGAGCTGGTCGCGCCAATGGGGGATTTCTTGAACTCCCGGGCAATAGCAGCATGAAGACTGGCCATCCGAACACAACTCCGCACCATATACTGAAAATGATGCTCCATAGACACGTCATCAGTAGAGATAAAAGTCTGAGGGAGAATATGCTGTTCAATCCAACCGAGAGCATCGAAATCCTTATCATTAAAACCCGCAAGCTCTTGAGAGGTCTTCTGCTTCTTGGGGGGAGGACCCGAGAACGGGGGAGGAGAAGAGGTAGCAGGCCCAGAGGTCGGAGGATCCTGACTTATAGCACGGAACTGGGGAGTCGGAATAGTCTTCGACCGAGTCTGAACACCCACGGTAGTCTTCTGCGGAGAAGATCGGGCAGAAGCCTCAGCCTCGATATTTCGAGCAGCCACAGACTTCTTCGTCCGACGAAGGAACTTCATGGAATCCGCCTGAGAAGACATCTCTGCAGAAATAAAAAGAAAAGGATTACCACAACAGAAATTCCACCAAAAACAAGCAAAACCAAAATACTAAAGAAGAAGAATCTCAGAGAGGTCGGGAAACTACCTAACTCGGAACGGAGAAGGCTTGGATCTCCCAACATTTTCTTCGTATCCAAGTGAGGTGCCCGACCCCATAAACTGCTCACCACACCCACAAAAGCCTGCTCAACCTCATCTAGACTCTCAAAAGTATACTTAGCAGACACTACATTCTCCTGCCAACAAAGAGGAAAAGAAGGCTCCCCACTCTCATCCAGAAAGAAAGGTCGGACGTCTCCAGTAGCCCAGACCTTGAAATAAAAGTTCTTGAAATCATGAAAGGACTCATCATAAAGGGTACAAAACTTCCTCCCCTGGTTAGCCCTAAAAGAGACCCAAGACACCTTACCTCCACCCGAACCCGGCTTCGTCAACACAAACAAGTAGGAAAAAAGAGAAATAGAGGGAGCGACGCCCAAAAACTGACACAAAAGTTGAAACAGCTTTAGAAACGCCCAAGAATTGGGATGGAGCTGCGTAGGGGCAAGGTTACAAGACCACAACACCTCGGACTCCAGGTCGGTAAAAGGAAGTCGAACACTCAGCTTAGAGAAAAAACAATCATAAGCATAAAAGAAGAGCTTCTCGGAACTATCTAAGGGTGGGAAGCAAACTCTCTCCTCGGAATCCGGGGCTACTAGTTCATAATCCCTCTCAGACTCTCTATTCTCACATATGCTACAGTGCCTACGGAACCTAGCCAAATATTCAGAATCTACCACAGAAGGGACTTTTAGAGGAAGAGGGTCTACCCAACCAAGACCACTTGGAATCTTGGTCGACATCGCTTGAAGAACCTTTCGAGACATAAAACTCTTACCTACAAAGAAGAAATACAACAGCAAGCAAAAATCACATAAAGCAGACAGCGAAAACCCGTTCAGCCAAGCAAGAAACAAAAACCCAAAAGAAAATGCGGCAACCCGGAACAAAGTACCAGAAAAACAAAAAGAGCCCCCCCCCCCCATATACAAACAAAGCAATGGCGGCGCCTCTTTTTGGGGCAAACCAGGCATAAAGAAAGAAGAAACAGACAAAGAGCCACACAAAGGAACAGAAAGCATATGTGCACAAAGAAAAGAGACGGGAACAAACCTGGAAAAAAGAAAGAAGACGACGAGCTCCGAAGCAAGGAGAACGAAACGGCGACACAAAGGAAACCTCGGAAAGACGCACAGAAAGATAAGGGGAAGAAGAACAAAGAGAAAGAAGAAGCGGTGCTCGAAAAAAAAGATGGCGAAAACTTAGAAAAGCAGGAAGGAACAAGAATAAACGAAGAAAAAGGAAGGGAGCAAATAAATAATGCCTTCACAGAGCCCGAACGAAAATCGAGGAGAAACGGTAAAATGCAATAAATGCAGGAACGACCATTTTTGAAATTTGAAAAAACAACTATGCCCGAGCTCGACCTCCCAAAAAGGACGAACTCGGGCAGGGGCACTGTTCATACCCTGACCGAGCTCCTCCAACTCGGCAAATCTATGAAAGGTCCGACCTCGTCCTAAGGCCCACGCCTAGAGGTCGGACCTCGGACAACAAAGCAAGGAAGGCCCATCAAAAGGAACGCAGCCCAAAACCCAAAGGCCGAAAAGGCCTAGCAAAGGCGGTTCCACAAAGATAGGGATAAAACTCCCGAAAGATAAGATAAGATAAGAATATCTTATCCAGGGAAGATCACAGCCAACTACTATAAATACACTGGAGCACCCAGGTATGAGATACATTCCACATTCTACACATATCTGCTTGGACCCATGCTAACTTAAGCATCGGAGTGTCATTGCAGGTACAACCACCAACCGCCAACACATCAAGCTCGGGTCCCTGACCCCCATCTCGGGCATCTCCAGACGACCGAGGTACACGTTTCAGGTAACCCCCGGAACAAGAAGGAAAGAGAAGGGAGATTTCGAAAATAATTTTGAAAAAGGATTAGTAATTTTCGAAAATTAAATATAAAACAAGATTAAAATTAAAATTTAAAACAATTAAAAAGAATTTTTGAAAAAGGGATGAGATATTTTCGAAAATTAGAGAGGGAAAAGTAGTTAGGTGGTTTTGAAAGAGATAAGAAACAAACAAAAAGTTAGTTAGTTGATTGAAAAAGATTTGAAATCAAATTTTAAAAAGATAAGAAGATAGGAAGTTAGATAAGATATTTTGAAATCAAATTTTAAAAAAGATAAAATTTTTGAAAAAGATCAAATAAAAGATAAAAAGATTTAATTCAAAAATTTTGAAATTGTTTACTTCACTAACAAGAAATTACAAGATAAGATTCTAGAACTTAAAGATTGAACCTTTCTTAACAAGAAAGTAACAAACTTCAAATTTTTGAACCAATCACATTAATTATTAGTGAATTTTCGAAAATATGATGTAAAGATAAGGAAAAGATTTTGAATATATTTTGAAAAAGATTTTTGAAATTTTCAAAAATTATAAAAAAAATGAAAAAGATATGATTTTTGAAAAAGATTTTAAAAAGATAAGATTTTTAAAATTGAAATTTTGACTTGACTTGTAAGAAACAACTAATTTTTAAAAATTTTTGACCAAGTCAATCCAAAATTTCGAAAATTTGGAGGGAAATAAGGAAAAGATATTTTTTTTGATTTTTGAATTTTTAATTATGAGAGAGAAAAACAACAAAAAATACTCAATGCATGAAATTTTTAGATCAAAACAATGAATGCATGCAAGAATGCTATGAATGTCAAGATGAACACCAAGAACACTTTGAAGATCATGATGAACATCAAGAACATAATTTTGAAAAATTTTTAATGCAAAGAAAACATGCAAGACACCAAACTTAGAAATCTTTAATGCATGGAAAATATGAATGCAAAGATGCACATGAAAAACAACAAACAACACAAAACAAGAAAACATCAAGATCAAACAAGAAGACTTACCAAGAACAACTTGAAGATCACGAAGAACACCATGAATGCATGAATTTTCGAAAAATGCAAGAAAAGATTTTTAAAGCATGCAATTGACACCAAACTTAAAAATTGACTCAAGACTCAAACAAGAAACACAAAATATTTTTGATTTTTTTATGATTTTCTAATTTTTTTTGTATTTTTATTATTTTTTCGAAAAACATTATTAGAAAAACGAAAAATAAAAAGAAAAATTTTGAAAAAGATTTTTGAAAAGAAAATTACCTAATCTGAGCAACAAGATGAACCGTCAGTTGTCCATACTCGAACAATCCCCGGCAACGGCGCCAAAAACTTGGTGGACGAAATTGTGATCCATGCTCTTTGTACTTGTATGAAATTTAATAATTGGCTCTATTTGAATTCACAACTCCGTTCAACTAACCAACAAGTGTACTGGGTTGTCCAAGTAATAAACCTTACGCGAGTAAGGGTCGATCCCACAGAGATTGTTGGTATGAAGCAAGCTATGGTTACCTTGTAAATCTCAGTTAGGCAGATTAAATTGATTTATGGGTTTTCAAATAATTAATAATAAAAAGAGAATAAAAGGGATAGAGATACTTATGTAGATTAATAGTGGAAATTTCAGATAAGTGCATGGAGATACTGTGCTCCTCTTGAAACTCTACTTCACTACTCTCTCTTCCAATCCTTCTTACTCCTTTCCATGGCAAGCTGTATGTAGGGCTTCACTATCACCAATGGCTACTTTCAATCCTCTCGGGAAAATGGTCCTATGCGCTGTCACTGCACGGTTAATCGTCTGGAGGCATCACCCTTGGTTGATAGCTACATCCCATCCTCTCAGTGAAAACGTTCCAAATGCTCTGTCACAGCACGGCTAATCATCTGTCGGTTCTCAATCAGGTTGGAATAGAATCCATTGATTCTTTTGCGTTTGTCACTAACGCCGAGCCCTCAGGAGTTTGAAGCTCGTCACAGTCATTCAATACCGGAATCCTACTCGGAATACCACAGACAAGGTTAGACTTTCCGGATTCCCAGGATCCTACTCGGAATACCACAGACAAGGTTAGACTTTCCGGATCCTCATGAATGCCGCCATCTATCTAGCTTATACCACGAAGATTCTGTTGGGGAATCTAAGAGATATGCGCCCGGCCTAAGGTAGAACGGAAGTGGTTGTCAATCACGCACGTTCATAGGTGAGAATGATGATGAGTGTCACGGATCATCACATTCATCAAAGTGTTGTGCAACGTATATCTTGGAATAAGAATAAAAGAGAATTGAATAGAAAGGAATAGTAATTGTATTGAAACTTGAGGTACAGCAGAGCTCCACACCCTTAATCTATGGTGTGCAGAAACTCCACTGTTGAAAATACATAAGTAAAAGGTTCAGGCATGGCCGAATGGCCAGCCCCCAAAACGTGATCAATAGTCTCCTAAGATGAAGAATAAAACAAAACTGAGACCAAAGATGAAACGTGGTCAAAAAGACGACTAATACACTAGTTAAATGTTCTATTTATAATAAACTAGCTCCTAGGGTTTACATGAGTAAGTAATTGATGCATAAATCCACTTCCGGGGCCCACTTGGTGTATGTTTGGGCTGAGCTTGATCTATCCACGAGCTGAGGCTTCTCTTGGAGTTGAACTCCAAGTTATGACGTGTTTTGGGCGTTCAACTCCGGATCATGACGTTTTTCTGGCGTTTAACTCCAGACAGCAGCATGTACTTGGCGTTCAACGCCAAGTTACGTCGTCAATTTCCGAATAAAGTATGGACTATTATATATTGCTGGAAAGCTCCGGATGTCTACTTTCCAAAGCTGTTGAGAGCGCGCCAATTGGATTTCTGTAGCTCCAGAAAATCTATTTTGAGTGCAGGGAGGTCAGATTCCAACAGCATCAGCAGTCCTTTTGTCAGCCTTTTTCAGAGTTTTGCTCAAGTCCCTCAATTTCAGCCAGAAATTACCTGAAATCACATAAAAACACACAAACTCATAGAAAAGTCCAGAAATGTGAATTTAACATAAAAACTAATGAAAACATTCCTAAAAGTAGCTTGAACTTACTAAAAACTACCTAAAAATAATGCCAAAAAGCGTATAAATTATCCGCTCATCATTGGGCGTTAGTGACAGACGCAAAAGAATCAAGGGATTCTATTCCAACCTGATTGAGAACCGACAGATGATTAGCCGTGCTGTGACAGAGCATTTGGGCCATTTTCACTGAGAGGATGGGATGTAGCCATCGGCAAGGGTGATGCCTCCAGACGATTAGCCATGCAGTGACAGCGCATAGGACCATTTTCCCGAGAGGATGAAAAGTAGCCATTGAAGACGGTGATGCCCTACATACAGCTTGCCATGGAAAGGAGTAAGAAGAATTGGATGAATGTAATAAGAAAGTAGAGATTCAAGAGGAGCACAGCATCCCCATACGCCGATCTGAAATTCCCACTATTGATTTACATAAGTATTTCTATCCTATTTTATTTTCTATTTATTATTAATTTTCGAACTCATCATAAACCAATTTAATCTGCCTAACTGAGATTTACAAGGTGACCATAGCTTGCTTCATACCAACAATCTCTGTGGGATCGACCCTTACTCACGTAAGGTATTACTTGGATGACCCAGTACACTTGCTGGTTAAGTTGAACGGAGTTGTGGAAAGAAAGTGCTGAGTTAATTTTTATGCACATGCCAAAGAGCCATTATTGTTGATCACAATTTCGTCCACCAGTTATGCTGATGAGTTCCTCTGGCGGGGTGGTGTGAAAGTTAGCATGTTTCTGGCATGGTGAACATGTCCTTACAAATTATGCGGCTTCTTTTTGTAGAATTGGCCCATAAAATCCTGCCTGAAATACTTTTTTGGCGAGTGCCTGCGCTCCGAGGTGATTGCCACAAATGCCACTGTGTACTTCTTCTAGGACATCTTTTGTGTTGGAAGTCGGCACACATTTTAGCAATGGTATTGAAATCCCTCTTTTGTATAGAGTATTATTTATGATGGTATAGTTTGTGCTTCTCGTTTTAACCTCTTTGCCTCTTTCTCATTTGTAAAGAAGGCCTCTGTTCTGAGGTAATTAATTATCCCTGATCGCGACCTGTTATGGCTAGGATTTTTTCTTCTTCTGAGAATGCTGGATTCTATAGAATTTCTTGGATATGGCTTCTATTGTTGCCTCCGAGTTTGGTGCTGGCTAGTTTTGAGAGTGCATCGGCCCGGGCATTTTGTTCTCGGGGTATGTGACGAATCTTATACTCTCCGAGTTGTTCAAGCTGTTCCCTGGTTTTATCCAAGTACTTTTTCATAGTGGGATCTTTAGCTTGGTAGCTTCCTGTTATTTGTGAAGTAACTACCTGTGAGTCGCTGAAAATGATAACTTTTTGAGCTCCAACCTCCCTAGCCAGCTTCAAACCAGCTAGTAGTGCCTCATATTCTGTTTGATTGTTTGAGGTAGGGAACCCAAATTTGAGGGAAAGTTCAATTTGGGTTCCCTGGTCACTTTCAATTATTATGCCCATGCCACTTCCCATTTTATTTGGGGAACCATCCACATATAAATTCCATTCTGTGGGAATTTCTGGTGTGTCTGTGAATTCCGTAATGAAGTCGGCCAGATATTGAGATTTAATGGCCGTCCGAGCTTCGTATTGAAGGTCAAATTTGGACAACTCGACTGCCTATTGCAAGATTCTGCCTACCAGGTCTGTTTTCTGTAGGATCCCTTTTATGGGCTGGTTGGTTCGCACTTTAATGGTGTCAGACTGGAAGTATGGTCAAAGTCGTCGTGATGTTAGTATGAGAGCGTAAGCAAACTTTTCTATTTTCTGGTAGTTCAGCTCGGATCCTTGCAATGCTTTGCTGATAAAGTATATGGGTTGTTGCCCGCTGATGTCTTCTCGAACTAGTGCTGAGGCTATTGCCCGATTTCCCACTACGAGGTACAATATGAGTGGTTCTCCTTCCCGTGGCCGACTTAGTATAGGTGGTCGTCCCAGGAATCTTTTGAAGTCTTGGAAAGCTTGCTCGCATTCCGCTGTCCATTCAAACTCCTTTCCCTTCCTTAGAGTGGCGTAGAAAGGGAGAGATCTTATTGCTAATCCAGCCAGGAATCTCGATAAGGCTGCCAACCTCCCGTTGAGTTGTTGTACCTCTTTGACACAAGTCAGACTTTTCATGTCGAGTATGGCCCTACACTTGTCATGTTGAGTCGCATGCCGTGTCGTCTTATGGTGTTGAATACTTGTGTTAGATCGGATAATAACATCTCTTTGTTTTGCGTCTTTACTAGCATGTCGTCCACATAGACCTCCATGACCTTTCCGATGTGATCCGAAAAAACCTTGTTTATTAATCTTTGGTAAGTGGCTCCCGCGTTTTTAAGACCGAAGGGCATAACAATGTAGCAGTAATTTGCCTTTGGGGTTAAGAATGAGGTTTTTTCTTGGTCGGGTGGGTACATTGGGATTTGGTTATATCCCGAGTATGCATCCATGAAGGAGAGGTATTTATATTCGGAGGAGGCATCTACCAGAGCATCGATGTTTGGGAGCGGGTAAGGATCTTTCGGGCATGCTTTGTTGAGATTGGTATAGTCGGTGCACATTCTCCACTTCCCTTTTGACTTTTTTACCAATACGACATTAGCAAGCCATAGCGGGTATTTGACTTCTCTTATGAAACCTGCCCCCAGTAGAGCTCGTACCTGTTCTTCCACAGCTTGAGAATATTCTGGTCCTAGCTTTCTACGCCTTTATTGTACCGGCCGAGATCCCGGGTAGACTGCTAGCTTGTGGCACATTAGCATGGGATCTATGCCTGGCATGTCTGCGGCCTTCCATGCAAAGAGGTCGGCATTGTCACGTAGAAACTGTATGAGTGATTCTTTGATGTCTCTTTTTAGGATTGTGCCGATATTGGTTGTTTGGTCCGGGGGTATCCCCGATTTGGATTTTCTCTATTTCTCCTTCAGGTTGTGGGCGAAGCTCTTCCCGCCTCTGAACTCCACCGAGCTCAATTGTATGGAATTCTTCTCCTCTTCCTTTGAGATTTAGACTTTCGTTGTAACAATGGCGCACCATCCTCTGATCTGTTTTTATCGTAGCTATTCCTCCTGCAGTTGGGAACTTCATGCATAGATGCGGAGTTGAGACTATTGCGCCAAGCTGATTTAACGTTGTCCGACCTATTAGGGCATTGTAGGCTGAACTTACGTCAACTACGATGTAATCTATTTTGAGTGTTCTTGACTGACTTCCTTTTCCAAAAGTCGTTTAGAGTGAGATGTATCCCATCGGTTGAACTGGGGTATCGCCTAGCCCGAACAGGCTGTCTGGATATGCTCTAAGTTTTTTTTCTTCTAGGCCAAGTTTGTCAAAAGCGTGTTTTGAATATTATATCGGCAGAACTCCCCTGGTCTATCAGTGTACGGTGAAGATTTGCGTCTGCCAGTATAATGGTGATGACCATGGGATCGTCATGCCCTGATGCGACGCCAGATGCGTCTTCCTTTGTAAAGGTGATTGCCGGGATGTCGGGTACTTCCTCCTTTCCTGCGACATGATATACGTCTTTGAGATGTCTTTTGCGAGATGATTTTGAGATTTCTCCTCTGACAAATCCGTCGTGTATCATGTGGACATGTCTTTCTGGCGTTCGAGATGATCGCGTAGTTGGTCCGACATCTTCTGCTCTTCTTCTAGTTCTTTGTTCATCATCATGGGTAGCCAGATATCGATCTAGCTTTCCTTCTCGTACGAGCTTTTCTATGACATTTTTTAAATCGAAACACTCATTGGTGGAGTGCCCGTGGATCCGATGGTATTCACAATATTCAGCCCGGTTTCCTCCTCCTTTTTTGCCTTTGAGTGGCCGAGCTGGTGGTATTTTTCCGTGTTGCAAACCTCTCTGTATATGTCCACAAGAGACACCCATAGAGGGGTGTAATTGTGGTATTTTTTAATTTTCTCTCCATGTCGGTCTTCCTTCTTTCTGAAATCTTTATCCTTATCCCGTGGGGTGAACCCGCCCTTCGAGGTCTCTCCTAGTCGGGAGGTTTCCTCCATGTTATTGTACTTTTTCGCTCGTTCCTGCACCTCATTCAGAGATGTGGGATACTTTTTTGATATAGATTGACTAAAGGGCCCTTCTCGTAAGCCATTAATGAGGCCCATAATAGCGGCTTCTGTTGGCAGGTTCTGTATATCCATGCATGTCCTGTTGAATCTTTCCATGTAGTTACGCAGGGTTTCCCGTTCTCCTTGCCTGATTCCCAGTAAGCTCGGAGCATGTTAAGCTTTGTCCTTTTGGATGGAGAATATGGCCAGGAATTTCTTAGCCATGTCGTCGAAACTTGAGATGGACCTAGGATGGAGGTTGTCGAACCATCTAATTGTTGTTTTTGTTAAAGTAGTTGGAAAGGCTTTGCAACGAACTGCATCTAAGGCATCGGTGAGATACATTCTGCTTCTGAAGTTGCTAAGATGATGGCCGGGATCTGTAGTGCCGTCGTATAAGGTCATGTCTGGGAGTTTAAAGTCCTTTGGGATTTTTGTCTTCATGATCTCCTTGGTGAATGGGTCTTGCTCCTTGCGGTTTCTATCTTCAGGAGTGGATCGGCTGGCTTTTGTCTTGACATCGGCTTCAAGTTTTAGGAGTTTGTTCTCCAATTCCCGGCGTCACCTTATTTCTCTTTATAGGTCCTTCTCGGCCTCTCGTTGGCGTAGGGCTTCTTCCTCAAGTTGTTTTAACCAGTCTTGAAATGCATCTATGGCTCCCTCATTTGGGGAGTTCTTCTTGTTGTTGTTTTGGAAAGTATCTTTTGGGGTGGTGTCCGTATTTTTATGCGGCGTTCTTTCCTCTAGATCTGAGGTGTGGTTGTTGTCATGGTCGTCCGCCATGGTGATGGGATAACTTCAGGGTTCCCCGGCAACGGCGCCAATGTTCTGAGGGTTACTTGAAACTGTAGGTCGATCTCGAATTAGATCTTCTGTGCTGGTCAGAACGGTTGTATCCGATTTGTTAGACTTGATGGTGGTGCTGATTCCTTCATCCCCAGAGGGTGGGGGGGTACCTGCAAGGGACTCCGATGCTTAAGTTAACAATGGTATTAAGCAGGTATTGAGTAGATCAGAGTATAAGTTATACCTGGCTACTCCAGTGTATTTATAATGGTGTAGAGTGACCTTTGCAGATAAGATAAGTTAGTTATCTTTATCTTTATCTTTATCTTTATCTTTCACGGGAACCGCCCTTATCTCTATAGGCTTGGGCTGCCTTTGGTTTGGGGTCGTGTTCCTCTATTTGGGCCCTTTATTGGGCTTTCCTGTGACTTGGCCAAGCATTTTGAGAAGAGGTCGCTTTGTCCTGACCTGGAGAGGTCGGTCGCTTTGTCTGTAGAACATCCCGGGTCGGACAGCTCGACCCAAGGTATGAACAACTCCCATAATCAGCTATCTCAAGTCTGAGACACTCCCCGCAGATAAAAAGGAGGCAAAAAGGTTAATGCGAGAAGTACAGTACTACACCATACTGCACGACATCCTATACAGGAGAGGAATCAATACACCCCTCCTAAAATGTGTCCAAACCTCTGCTACAAGGGAAGTTCTAGAGGAAGTCTACAGTGGCATGTGTGACAACCACCTTGGGACACGAGCTCTTTCCAAAAAAGTACTCCGAGCTGGTTTCTATTGGCCGACCTTGCAAAAGGAAGCAATAGAGTTTGTCAAAACATGCCTCCGTGCCAAAATCACGCCAACTTTCATATCGCACCACCCAAGGAACTCATTTGCGTCACTTCACCCTGGCCGTTTGCGAAATAGGGGATCGATCTCCTCGGACCATTCCCCCAGGGATCAGGGTAAGTCAAGTTCTTTATTGTAGGAATAGAATATTTCACAAAATGGATTGAGGCAGAATCGTTAGCCATTTCCACTGCCCAAAGAAGTCAGAAGTTCCTATACAGAAACATTATCATAAGGTTTGGGGTCCCATGCTCCATCACCACAGACAATGGCACTCAGTTCACCATCACGGGCTTTAGAAACCTGGTAGCCGATTTGAAAATCAAGCACCAATTCACCTCTGTAGAACACCCACAAGCCAACGGACAAGCAGAAGCCGCCAACAAAGTCATATTGGCTGGGCTAGAACGGAGACTACAGGATGCTAAGGGAGCTTGGGCCGAAGAGCTCCCGCAAGTCCTATGGGCATACCAGACAACACCACACTCCACTACTGGGGAATCACCCTTCCGACTTGCTTACGGAATAGAGGCAATGATTCCCGTAGAAGTAGAAGAAGGATCCCCTAGGATGATCCTCTACAACGAAGACACCAACTCCCAAGCTCAAAGGGAAGAGCTCGACCTACTTCCAGAAGTCCGAGAAAGAGTTCGGAATAGAGAGGAAGCGCTAAAGCGTCGAATGGCCTTAAGGTATATTCGGAAGGTAATCCAGCGAAGCTTCGCCGCCAACAACCTCATCTTAATTCAAAATGATATTGGAGCAGGTCGGTTGGGGGAAGGGAAGCTAGCAGCCAACTGGAAAGGGCCATACCGAGTTACATAAGTACTGGGGAAAGGTTACTATAGGGTGGCCGACCTCGAAGGGCGGGAGCTACCAAGGTCATGGCACGCCTGTAACCTAAGAAGGTACTAAAGCTGGAAGAAGGTAAAGATCTTAGGCCAAGGTGCACTCTTTTTTCTAAAAGGTTTTTTAATGAGGCGCCTGACCAAGATCTAAAAGCTGCCCGAAATAGAAGGGTAAGCGCTTACATGAACACACTTTTCTTTACATTTTTATCTTATTATTATTTGAATGAAAGTTATCGATTCCCTAAAAATTTTTCTACCAAGATGTATTAATTTACGCTCATAAAACACAAAATTCATTGCCCGATTAAAAGAGGTCGGCAAGGTGAGGCGATAAAAGCAAGTTAATGCAATAAGTTATGAAATGTAACCCAGAAAAAGTGACTTGACGAGGTCTAACTAAAAATGGGATTACTAAAAATAATTTAAGATGGCCCGACAGAGAAGTCAAACCATTGAAAGGATCACTAAAAAGGGAGAAAAACATCTCGCAAAGGCCAAAAAACCAGGGCCCAAAGTGCTCAGCTAAAAAGGTACAAGCCTTGAAAAGGATGTTACTTAAAAGCAAGAGCACGGTCTCAAAACTGAGCTAAAAAGTCATCCAAACAAACTATAAAGAAAAGGTTCCCAATCGGAACACTACCTAAAAAGTTATTGGAATATGGCTAAAAGCCCGGATAGCGAAGGCATACAAGTCGACAGAGACAAATACGACCTTAAAAAAGGGAACAAGTAAAGTCCAAAAGGTTGAAAACCTCAGGACCGAAGTGCCTAGCTAAAAGGATACAAAACTCCTGAAAGGAGATACTACTCAAAAGGAAAAAGCATAATCTCAAAACAAGGCTAAAGAAGTCATCCAAACAAACTAAAAAGGTTTTATACCTAAAGTTATTGGAACTCGACTAAGAAGCCCAAACGGCAAGCAGCGAGAAAGACGTAACCAGAACAAAGGTTATCAAAAAAGGCGTGATCAATTGGAGGTCGAATCCCATAAAAATGAACACTGTCTAGAAAGGTGTCATGTCAGGGAATCCCAAAACATTTATATCCTAAGGCGTAAGAGCTTATAAAAGGATCACATCACAAAAACATGCAAGGGCTAAAATCCGAAGGCATCTCAAAAGTTATTTCATGCATATCAAGAAAAAAAGTTGAAAACATTAAAGGCAAAAGGCTGCCCAAAGGCAACCCAAGAGTTGAAAAGTGTTTTTGATTAAAGGAAAAAAATTGATAAGAAGAAAATAAAAAAATTGTAAGAAAAGTCACCCATAAAGACATACATAGCAAAGTCTAAAAGGTCCACAGACCGGACCATATCAACACATAATCAAAACAGAGGTATAAAAAGATCATAAGGGGTCCAAGTTCGCCCTGGTAGCAACATCCTGGGAAGAGGGTGGGACAGTCGAGATCGGGGTGGCACTAACAACTCCATTTGGCCCATTCAAAATCTCCAGGTCGGGCTCGGACCTAGGAGGGACAACCTCAGCGGAAGGAGCTGCAGTAGCTGAAGTAGTAGAAGCTTTAGTTGGCAGCCCAAGGGAAGGACCCTCGTCATCATCATCTGGGGCAGGCACAATCTTGCTATCCTCTACCACGCCGTCCATACTGAATAAAGATAGGTCGAACTCAGGAGCAAGAACCTGAGCCTGGGCCTTCAGGTTTTCATACATGTCGGTCATGCTGCTCACCATATGGCCCTGAAGCTCAGCGTAATCATCCTGAGTGGACTGAAGTCTCTCCCTGGTCTCTAGGAGCTTGCCATAGGTCTGATTATAGCTCTCTTTGGCTTTCTTGGCCATGTCCTTGGCCAGGTTAGTAGCCGCCTCCGCCTCAGTAGCTCGAGCCTTCTCCTTCTCAACATCCATCTCCAATTTAACAACCCTGGCATCCATCTCATCCTTCAGACCCTTTATCTTGTTGAATTCAGCCTTGGCCTCCTCCATAAAAGCCTTAGTAGCATGAACTGGAGACTCTTTGATGACCCGGGATAAAGCAGCACTAACATTGGCCATCTGAATACTATTACTTGCAATAAAATCAAGATGATGGAGGATGACACATCATCCAAAGGAACTCTACCGTGAGGAGCGATCAATTCTGTGGTAAAGCTCACACCATCAAACTCTTTATCGTTCATATTATAAGTCCCAACAATTTTTTTCCTCTTGGGAGGAGGACTAGTTGAAGAAGAGGAAGAGGCAACAACAGAGGTCTCAACTGGCAGATTGGAAGAGACTGTCCGAACTCTGGGGGTCGGGATAACATTCCTCGGACCTTGAGAGTCGGACGTTAGCTTCTTCAGGGGCAATTAAGAGGACCCATATCCCAACGTCTTCTTCGACAGATTTTGGGCGGCCACCGCCTTCTTGGCTTTTCAGAAAGCCTTTATGGAGTCTGAGGAAGCCAGGAAAACAGTTACATTAATAGATGAGGGCAAAATTTCAAATCAATACAAGAAACTTTTCACAAAAGAAGAGCTTGGGCACTACCTAGCTCGGACCAGAGGAGCGTAGGATCCACCAAAAACTTCTTAGTATCCTGGTGAGGAGGTTCCCCCCAGTGCTCCTCCAAATCACCCACAAAGGCCTGTTCTAATTCATCTAAACTCTCCCAAGGGTATTTTAGGACTATAGGGTCCTTTTGCCACTATAAAGGAAAGGTCGGCTCATCATTTTCATCCAGAAAGAAAGGGCGAGTGCCCTCAACAGCTTGAACTTTAAAATAGTAATTTTTAAAGTCACGAAAAGAGTCATCAAACAAGGAAAAAACCTTTTTCCCTTAGGTGGCGCGAAAGGAGATCCAAGAAGCCTTCTTCTTAGCCACTCCAGGTTTGGTCAAAAGAAACAGGTAAAGGAAAAGGTACTGGGAAGGATGAACACCTAGTTCTCGACACAACAACTGGAAAATCTTTATAAAGGCCCAAGAGTTCGGATGAAATTGTGAAGGGGCCACATTACAGTTCCACAAGAGCTCGGTTTCGAAGGCAATAAAAGGAATGGTAATATTCAGCTGGGAAAAGAAGTAATCATAGGCATAGAAAAAAGGACGCTCTTCCCGACCTAAGGGAGGAAAGCTAACTCTCTCCTCAGGGTCAGGTGACACCAATTCATAATTCTTCTCATCCTCTCTATACTCACAAATCCTATGAAATCTCCTAAGTCTCTCACAATACTTCGGGTCGGCCACAGTGACACACATCAACACTATAGAATCTAACCAATCAGCCATACGAGCAGGGACCTTTGTGGACATCTTGACAATGTTCTTACGAGAAGACATATAGCAAACTACACCTACAACAAAGGAAAATAAAAAAGGGGTCACTACCAAACAACTCAGACAGGAGCAAAAAAGGAAGAAACAACCAACAAAGCAACACGTACGGCAGTAAAAGGGCACCCCAAGTTTCATAAAATGCAAAAAATCAATACCAAAAGCCCAAGGGCACCCTTTAAAGGTAGCAGTATAGAATACAGAAAAAAGAAATGTGATAAACCAAAACCCTAGACCTCTCAAACGAAAGTAAACGACCAGAGGTAGCGACGAAAACCCAAAGCACTAACATTTCCCTAAAACAAAGCAGCAGAGATAAGAAAAAATCACAACTGTGAAAGAATCAAAGACATGCAATTACCGGAAAGCTTCAACCTTTTCAAAGGAAGCTCAGCAAAGATCAAAACTTTTTCTGAAAAGATAGCATGCAGCAGTAAAACACAAAGAAGGACAATTATTAAAACACATAAAAAGAGCAAGGGTATGAGGTAAAATACCAACCTGCAGAGAAGAATAAGAAGTGACAACGGATGCGTAGCAAAAAGCACGAATGGTCCAACAGACTCCTTGAAACTCCAAAGAAAGAAGAAAAGCTTGGGGCAAAACAAAAGTAAAGAAGGAGGAGGCAGACAAACGAAAGTCTTTTGCAAACAAGAAGCAAGAAAGCCGAAGGAAGAAAGAAAACTTTTCTAATTTCAAATTGAAGGAGCGAATAAAACGGCAAAAGAAAATTGAAAACCCTATTAAAGAGGCTTTTAAAGCGATCGCACGTTCCCAGGGAAACGCCCTCAAGAAATGAATGCAGCAATAAAGGAGCGAAGGGTAAAAATGCTCCACATTTTAAAATAGCATTTAATAAACGCGAAACTGGGCAGATGCTTAAACACGACTCCCTCAAAGGGGTCAAAGTTTAAAAACACAACCTCAAGGGGAAGATCAAAGCTCAAGCAGGGGCACTATTCATACCCTGGACCGAGCTATACAGTCCGAGTTAGACGAAGACAAAAGCGACCTACCTCTTGTAAGGTTGGTCGTCACCGAACTCTTCTTAAAGAACTCGGCCAAATTGCCATAGAGACCCAAGCAGGCCCAAAGCAGAGGATTACAACCCACTTGAAGGTGGCTTGCCAAAAGATAAGTGATCTCACACATGAAAGATAAGATAAGATAACTAACTTATCTCAAGGAAGGTCACTCCACATTACTATAAATACACTGGAGCACCCAGGTATCACTCATATGCCAATTCTACAAAAAATCTGCTTAAAGCCCGTGCTGACTTGAGCTTCGGAGTCTCTTGCAGGTACCACCACCCCCTGGTGATCAAGGTCCAGAAGCATCTCAAGCTCCAAACAAGTCGGACACGGCAGTTCTGATCATACTAGAAGATCTCATCCGAGATCGACCTCAACGTTTCAGGTAGCCCTCGGAACTGATAATCTTTGTTTTTGGAGCCAATTTAGTTGGATGAAGTACTTGATCAAAAGTTATGGTTGTTAGTTACATCGCATTTCTTTTATAGTGATTGGTGATTGGTAGCTTTAAATCTCTTTGCATGTTGGGGCTCATATATCAAAATTCATGTGATCCTGATTTGTTGTTTTTATGTGGTGACTAGGAAATAAAATATATTTTCAATGTTATATTGAGGTTGGTTATGCTTTTGATGGAATTATTGGTTTGCTTTTTTTTTTTTTTTTGCATTTCCATTGTTAACCAATTCTATGATTATTACTTAACGATCAATTAAAATGCTGGACTATGGTAAAGAAGGGCAACGGACCAAAGCTAAAATTGCTAGCCTGAGGTTGGTGTTTACACAAGAAGTTGCTATTTGGCAAAAACTTGATCATCCAAATGTGACAAAGGTCATTTTCATTTTTATTCAGTTAATTTTGTTATTGTTGGTTGAGCTTGTTAGTTGTTATAATAGCATATCATCGACTGCTGTTTCATGGAGGGTTAGTCAATTGACACCTCTAATGCCTATGCATAACCGCTTTTAGTTTTACTTATGACATCAAGTTCTTAAAGTTTTCAAATAATATAGCAGTTTCAAGGACTTTGTTTACTACATCAAGTCCAGTTAATTAGAGAATTCAAACTTTTAAGTGTTTAACTGATTAAATAGTCTATTGATATGGGAGGCATTATAACTTCATAGCAATTTATTGAAATTAGAGTCAATAAAATTGGAAATGGATGTGAATAGGAACTTTTATTTGATTGGTCATGCTTAAAAATCACCATACTTGAAATTTATATATCATACATGCTTTTGTGTTGATCAACTTATTTCAGGTTCAAAATAGCTTATAACCAAATTCTCTTAAAATAGTTTTTGAACAAAAAAATAGAAATCTTAATGAATCTGTACTTTGGAAGCATTGACATGTCACCATTTTCACTTCTATTCTGACAGAAAGAAAGTTATTCTACATCTTTATTACATGTATTTTCATTCATATGTATGCTAAATTCTAGATAATGTTCCACAAGGTCGGTCAGTTGTACACTAGCATATATATGCAAAATCAATTGTGAAAATGGATGACTTTCTATTCCAATGCTTTTGTGCAGGAAAATTTATTGATAACCAAATTTATCATCCAAGTACAATGACTTTTACATGTGTGCCTAATTTGGAATGATTGTAAGTATTCTTGTCAAATGTCTTCTAATTTATTTATTTGTATTATAATTATATTATAGCCTCTGCTACGATACTCTTTAGGCATACTTTAAAAATAAACTTTATTATAGGCATTTTTATTGTATTCATCCCAATGCACTAGGCAAATTTATTTGTGATTGTTAATTATAACCATGGGAGCAAACAACACTTTTTCTTTTATGAGCTGGTTATGCACTCTATTATTTCTGCTTATTCATTTATTTATTTTATGTTAATACTATCTATTTTTGTATTTTATGGATAAAAGAATGCATGGAATATATGAATTTTGTTGGAGAAGAATTATATGAGATCACTCTTAACAACCAAGGGTGTCATGATGGCCCAAAAGTGATCAAGCAGCATGTAAGCTTCAACCTTTTGTTAGCTAAAATGCGTTGGGAAGTTCATATTTTCTTGTATAGGTTATGAGCATTGTTCCTCAAAGTATGCTTGTCTGTTGTTGCTACTGGACACACTACTTTTGTAATTGTGCAATACAAGAGCCATCTGTTGATAGGGTATTAAGTTTGCAACAGAATTGATTGTTTTGAATGGATGTATTAGATTAGCTTGTTTGATAGAATTTATGTCTGAATTTGTTATTATGTTTTTTTAATATTTGGTAGCTAAATTTTAGGGTTTTCAAACTCCTGCAATTTTTTTTAGTTTTGGCTATCCAAATTGCGGAAATTTTAAACTGCCACAAAGTCGAAAAAATCATCACTAATTACAAGGGTCAAATACCGCTGTAATATATTCCAAGTAACAGGAGTTTTTTAAAAAATGCTGCAATTAAATAGCAGGACATGCAACTTCGTCGATTTTCCAAACCGACACAATCTTTTTTGCGGGAGTCAAAAACCGCCGCAAATTAAAAAAATCGTAATTTAACATCTTTTTTGTAGTGGCATATGTGGGAACCACTTGGAGTCTGATCTTTAGCTAAGAAGGTGATCCGAGCCGGCTTTTTCTGGCCGACCTTGTAATGAGTAACGGCCGAATTTGTCAAAGAATCCCCACCTTGCCAAAAGCATGCCAATTTCCATGTTGCACCTCCCGAAGAGCTTATTAGCGTCACCTCACCATGGCCATTGCAAAATGTGGTCTCAATTTTCTCAGACCATTCCCTCAAGCTCCAGGATAAGTAAAATACCTCATAGTAGGGATCGACTATTTTACTAAGTGGATTGAGGCAGAACCCTTAGCAACCATCATAGCCCAAACGAAATCAGAAGTTTCTCTACAAGAACATTGTCACAAGGTTTGAAGTTCTCCATTCCATCACCACAGATAATAGACCTGAATTTACCGACTCAACCTTTAGGAATTTGGTGGCATGCCTCAAAATAAAGCACCAATTCACATCGGTGGAACACCCTCCGACCAATGGACAAGTCAAAGCTACAAACAAAGTCATACTGGCCAGGTTAAAGTGCTGACTACATGACACAAAGAGAGCATGGGCAGATGAGCTTCCTCAAGTCTTATGGGCATATTGGACAACTCCCCATTCCATAATAGGGGAGTCACCTTTTTGACTTGCTTACAGAATGAAAGACATGATTCCTATAGAAATTGCTGAAGAATCACTTAGGTTATATTTTATAATGAAGGGGTCAATACCCAAGTACAAAGGGAAGAACTTGACCTCATCCCAGAAGTCCGAGAACAAGTTCAGATCAAAGGGGAAACACTAAAGCAGAGGATGACCCTAAGGTATAATCAGAAGGTGATCAAAAGGAGCTTCACCACAAATGACCTTATACTGATCCGAAATGATATCGGAATTCAGAAGTCGGTGAAGAAAAGCTAGTTATGAACTGGAAAGGACCGTACAAAATTGTTGTAGTCTTAGGAAAGGGTTACTACAAAGTGTCCAACCTACAAGGAAGGGAACTCCCAAAAAATGATAAATACTTAGTAGCAAACTCATGTAAGGCATTTTCTTCATTAATGATAAATATACTCTTTCTTCATAAGTTTTCTATAAAAATGTATAAATTTAAGCTCTATAAACTGCAAAAATCATTGCCCGACCTAGAATGGTTGGCAAGATAAAGCGACGAGGTACAAATTAATGTAAGAAGTTATGTAAACAATTCGTGAAACCGACCTTAAAATTAAGGCGAGACAAAAAATAAAGTGTAAAATTAACTTGACAAAGTCCAACTACACAAAGTCGGAACTTACAAAAGGAGCTGAAGATGGTTTCTAAAGGATACATCATCCATACTAATAATGCTACGAGGGAGAATATGTTTTTTTCTCCAAGCAAGCCCGTCAAAGCCTTTATCGTATATGCTCTCCCCTCAGCAGTCCTTTGCCATTTGGGAGGTGGTTCGGAGGAAGAAGGAGGAAGGTAGGCCGTAGCCTTGTCTGAGGTAGAGATAGGGGGATTGGCCAAGATGGTGGGACAGCTATAATCTTCTTTGAAGCTAATGCGCCCGAGTCCAATTTTAAGGGAGAAGATTGGGCAGAAGTATCACCAGCTTCCTTTAATTGGATACCCCAAGCCACAACATTCTTTCTAGTGGCACGAAGTGTCTTCATGGCAGCAGATTTATGAGCCATTCTTTCTGCAACACAAAAGTAAAGACACATCAGTCACCCACACAACTTTATAAGAAGAATTTATAATTAAAGAAGGAGGGCTACCTAGCTCGTACCGGAGTTGACTAGGATCCCTTAAGAATTTTTTGGTGTCCAAGTAAGGAACCCGACCCCAACACTCTTAAAATAAACAAATTACACTCTTCTCGAGTTCATCTAAATCATCTATATTATACTTGGCTATTACTAGTTTCTCTTCCAATACAATGGAAAACTAGGTTCATCGTTCTCGTCATGGAAGAAAGGTCGGGCCTCCTCAACAACTCAGATTTTGAAAAAGTAATTTTTAAAATCGTGAAAGGACTCGTTAAAAATAGAGAAAACCTTCCTACCCTGAACCGCACGAAAGGAGAGCCAAGATAACTTTTTGGAACCAAAAGGTTTGGTTAAAACAAAAAGGTAAAAGAAAACTTTTAGAGAAGGTCGGACATCAAGTTCCCGACAAAGAAGTTGGTATATTTTTAGAAAAGCCCACGAGTTAGGGTGAAGTTGGGAAGGAGTGATGTTGCAAGTGTAACACCTCGGATTTTTAAAAATTAAATAATTAATTATTTATGAGTTATTATATTTATTGAGATTTTGCTTTCAAAAAAATATTTTTACCAAAAATAATTAAATAGAATTTTATGATTATTGAAATTTATTATTCTATTAGTTTGAGTTATTTATTAGAAATTATTTTGATAGACAAAAATTAAATTGATTATTATTATTATTATTACTACGCTACTATCATTACTCTTACTATATATATATATCATATCATATGTGGCTATTATTATTAAGCTCAATTGCATGCAGACGGTGAGAAAAGAGAAGAGTGACCGAGAGAGAGCTAGAGAACCGTAACACCCACTGGACTTCCTGCTTCGATTTCTCGTGATCTGTAACTCCAATACAAAATCTAATTAAATAAAAGTGTTCATATCATCCTCCTCTACGTGTTGGCGTCACTTTTGATCGGTGGAAGTTGATGGTGACGTAGCTCCCCTATCCCTTGAGTTCGGCCAACTGAAGTTCTAGGAGGCACAGACAATTTCAAACATTTTTTCCTTCGGCAGCTCAGTCAAAAGGCTTCTCCAAAACCTCGAGTATTTTGATTTCGTACAAAGGTAGTGATCATACCCTGGACCGAGCTATAAGGTCCGAGTTGAACGAGAACAAAGGACCGACCTCTTTAAAGGACGGCCCATTACAAGAAGAGTTCGGATAAACCACAAAGAGGCCCAATAAGGTACAATTATCAGGCGGTTAACCAAAAGGTGATCTCACTCACAAAATATAAAGATAAGATAACAAACTTATCTCAAAGAAAGATCATCCAGCACCAATATAAATACATTGGAGCACCCAGGTATAAGTCATACTCCAATTCTACAAAAAAACCTGCCTAAAGCCCATGCTGACTTAAGCATCGGAGTCTCTTGCAGGTACCACCCCCCTCCGGTGATGAGGACCAGCAGTGCCTCCCATCCCAACAAGTCGGACACAGAAACCTCGATCAGTCCAGAAGATCACTTCTGAGATCGACCTCCCTGTTTCAGGTAACCCTCGAAACATTTGCACTGTTACCGGAGAACCTGGAAGTCATCCCATCATCATAGCGAATGACCTTCCTACTAACGACCACACCTCCAAATTGGATGAAGGAACACCGTTAAAGAACACGGATGCCACGCCAACCTCCCCAAAGGATGCACACTACTCTAAAGGAAACAAGCAACCCCAGAATGCCGAAATCCTAGACGCCATCCGTGGACAACAGTATCGCCTCAAACAGCTTGAACAAGAGGCCGAATGACAATGAGAGGCCAAACGAGACCTTCGGAGAGAAACAAGACAACGTTGAGAGCTAGAAGAAAAACTTCTAAAGCTCGAAGCCGACCTTAAAACTAAAGTCACTTGATCCGACCGTGAAGATAGACCCCACAAGGACCAAGAGCTGTTCACAAAAGAAATCATGAAGGCTAAAGTCCCAAAAGACTTTAAGGCTACCGACATGAACCCATATGACGGTACATCCGATCCGAGCCGTTACCTTAGCAACTTTAGAAGTCGAATGTACCTCACAGTTGCCTCGGATGCAACCTGCTGCAAGGCCTTCCCGACCACTCTAACCATGATGGTAATAAAGTGGTTCGATAGCTTGCCACCAAGATCGATCACAAGCTTCAATGATCTCACCAAGAAGTTCCTCGCCAGGTTTTTCATTCAGAAGGACAAAGCCAAACACGCCCCAAGCCTGCTTGGAATTAAACAAGGAGATTGGAAGAGTCTCCGCAGCTACATGGAAAGATTCAATAAAGCAAACCTTGACATACAGAATCTCCCTGCAGAAGCGGCCATTATGGGACTCATCAACAGCCTACGAGAAGGACCCTTTAGCCACTCCATATCCAAGAAGCATCCAACATATCTGAATGAGGTACAAGAACGGGCCGAAAAGTATATCAATATGGAGGAGAACTCTCGACTAGGCGAAACCTCCAAAACCGGATTCTCCTACCCACCTCGGGATAAGGATAAAGAGTCCAGGATAAAAGAAGACCAATCTGCAGAGAAGCCCAGGAAATACCTTAACTACACCCCTCTTCGGGTATCCCTTGTGGATGTCTACTGGGAAATATGCAACACAGAAAAGATCCCACCACCCCCACCTAATAAAACACAAAAGGGGAAGAAGTCGGACCAAGTACTGCGAATACCATAGAATCTACGGCACCCCGCTAATGAGTGCTACGACTTGAAGAACGTCATAGAAAAACTGGCTCAAGAAGGAAGACTAGACCGATTCCTGGCCAATAGAACAGACGAGCCAAAAAAGAGAAGAAGGTATGAAGAGGAGGGACGAGCTAAACGACCTCCTCACACCACGGAAAGGCACGTTCATATGATCAAGTGAGGATTCGCAGGAGGAGGAGTCTCCAAATCATCCCAAAAAAGACACCTTAAAGAGGTATACCATGTCGGAGAAGGGGATAGGTTGCCTGAACTCCCCACCATCGCCTTCTCCAAAGAAGCTGCCACGGACATCATTCCTGGGCATGATGACCCCGTGGTCATCACTATCATACTGGCTAATGCCAACCTCCACCGAACACTGGTCGATCAGGGAAGCTTCACGAACATCCTATTCAAATCCACCTTTGACAAGCTCGGACTGCAAGAAAAAGAGCTTAGAGCATATCTGAATAGCCTGTTCGGGCTCGGGGACGCCCCAATCCAGCCCCTCGGGTACATCTCATTACACACAACTTTCGGAAAAGGAACCCAGACCAGAACACTGAGAGTTGACTACATCGTAGTCAACGTGAGATTCACGTACAATGCCCTCATAGGTTGGACAACGTTAAACCAGCTCGCCACATTAGTCTCCACTCGACACCTATGCATGAAATTCCCAACTTCAGAAGGGATAGCCACCATAAAAGGAGACCAAAAACTTGCGCGACGCTGTTACAATGAAAGCCTGAATCTTAAAGGCGATTTCAGAGGAAAAGAGACCAACACTATAGAATTTGGGGGAGCTCGAGCCCACAAAGAACTTTGCCCTCAACCAGAAGACGAAACCGAAGAGGTCCAAGTGGGAGATACTCAAGATAAAATAACAAACATAGGCGTGAACCTAAAATGAGACCTACAGGAGCTACTGATAAAGTTCTTAAAGGATAATTCCGACCTCTTCGCATGGAAAGCAGCGGACATGCTCGGCATAGACCCCGAATTAATGTGTCACAAGCTAGCAGTGTACCCAAGATCTCGGCCAGTACAATAGAAGCACAAAAAGCTTGGTCCAAAGAGATCACAAGTTGTGGAGGAGCAAGTACAAGCCTTATTAGAGACAAGGTTTATAAGCGAGGTCAAATACCCACTGTGGTTGGCCAACGTAGTATTGGTCAACAAGCCAAATAGAAAGTGGCAAATATGTGTCGACTACACCGATCTCAACAAAGCATGCCTAAATGAACCATACCTGCGTTAAGGAGGTACATCAGCTAAACAGAAGGCTAACGGCCCTATCTAGGTTCCTAGCCGGATCGGCCATAAGATCCCTCCCCTTCTATGCAACTCTAAGGAAAGGAAAGAGGTTCGAATGGACCCCAGAATGTGAACAAGCCTTCTAAGACTTCAAAACATTCCTGGGGCAACCACCTATCCTGACCTGATCTCGACAAGGAGAAGCACTGATCCTATACCTTGCTCTGGGAAGTCGGGCAATAGCTTTAGCCCTGGTCAGAGAAGATGAAAATGGACAACAACCCGTCTACTTCATTAGTAAAGCTTTGCAAGGGGAGGAACTAAATTATCAAAAGATAGAAAAGTTCACTTACACCCTCATACTTACTTTCCAATGACTTCGACCGTACTTTCAAATGCACACCATCAGAATATAGACCAACCAACCCATTAAAGGTATCCTGCAGAAAACTGACTTAGCTGGAAGAATACTACAGTGGACGGTCAAGTTATCCGAACTCGACCTTAAGTACGAAGCTCGGACAGCCATCAAGTCCCAATACTTGGCCGACTTCGTCACAGAGTACACCGACACCCCAAGAATCCCCATTAACTGGCACCTATATGTTGACGGCTCATCAAACAGAGCCGGAAATGGAGCGGGTGTTATCCTAGAAGGTGACCAGGGAATCTAACTCAAACTCTCCTTAAGGTTCGAGTTTTCTGCCTCAAATAATCAGGTCGAGTATGAAGCCCTACTGACTGGTTTGAAGCCAGCTAGAGAAATCAGAGCCCAAAAGCTTACCATCTTCAGTGATTCACAAGTAGTCACCTCACAAATAGAAGGAAGCTACCATGCAAAGGATCCCACCATGAAAAAATATCTAGACAAGTGATGCTAGGGCATCTTGGCTAGTTTTACAAGCCATTTTTGGTTTGTTTTAGAGTAGTTTCATGCATTTTGTAGCCAATAAGTAAGAATTTGGATGAGAAATTCATGCTTGTCTTGATTCAACCAAACATTGTTAATTTTATGCATTTTTATAAGATTTTTACAAGATTTAGTGATGTTATAAATGATGCAAAATTTTGTAATTATGCCAAGGCTCTACTGAGTTTGTTTGATTGATGATAGGTAAAAAGAAGCAGAGAAAGCGCAAGGAAGAAGAGAAAGAGAGGCCAACGTTGAAGCCAACATTGGCCCATCAAAGTTGAAGGCAACATTCTGGAAGAAGAAGACATGGGTGCCAATGTTGGAGGAAACGTTGATAAACCAACGTTACCCCTAACGTCCTCGAAAATGTTCAATTCTAGAGCTGAGAAAATTTTAGACGATGCGTATGCGTCCATGACGCATACGCATGGATATGTAAAACATGTATATGCATGAACTGCGCGCACGCGTAGAATGGCAAATTCACCATCTACGTGTACGCATAGGTCACGCGTACGCGTGACTGAATGAACGTTGGAGGTCCAACGTTGACTCAAACGTTGCCTCCAACATGCGTGACGAGCAGCCCAGAAATTGGAGTTAGGAAAATGAAATCGATGCGCACGCGTCTATTATACGTATGCGTGGAATGGAAAAATGGCAATGCACGCGTAAGCGTGGTGTATTCATACGCGTGGATAGGCGAACGTTGGCACTCCAATGTTGAGTCAAACGTTGATGACAGCAACAAGAACCAATTTTTTTATGCAACGTTTGGGCTCACATTTTCACACAAACATTACCACCAACGCCAAGGCCAATTTCAGTTACAAAATGGCATGCTGCAAGTTATGAATGCTTAGCCATGATCAAGGACAGCTAGAGTGACTCCTCATTGCTTCAATCAAGGCCAAGGCCAAAATCCAAGTTCACTGAAGACCTAAATTAAAGATGAAAAGAAGGCTATAAATAGAAGAATGTTTGAAGATAAAAAGGGGGTCTGAGTTGAGCTCTCTGGGAGGCCCTGAAGGGGGCTTTGGGAGTTCATTTCCTTGATTTTCATTTCCTACACTTTTCTTTTAGTTTCCTTTGTACTTTCTTTATTTCTTTCTGCACTTTTCTTTTGTTATAGAATTGAATTGAGCTATGAACAACTAAACCCCTTTCATTGGGTTAGGGAGCTCTGTGTAATTCAATGGATCAATATTAATTTTCATTCTTCTTCTTCTTTCTTTTCTCTTGATTTTGCTAGAAAGCTTTCGGTCTTCACCCAATTGGATAGTTATCTTGGAAAAGAAGCTATTCATAATTAGATCCCCTCTGAACCTTGGAAGAGGAATAAGGAGATCATGCTATAAATGCTTTCTCACATTGGATTAGATTGGGGTTTGGATGGATATCGTGACATGTAATTTTACCAACACTTTGATCTATGAATATGTGTGGTATAGTCAGTGTCTATACTTCATCTCTTTCCATGAGCACTTAAATTCAGGAATTGGGCAATTGTTCATGCTTAGAGAGATTAGATTGCCAAGGAATTGGGATCTAATCACCTAAGATTACCAAGGAGATCAATGAATGCATTGATTGAGGAAGGGATGAAAACGAACTTGATTCGGAGGATTATCACATCTCCTGACCCCAATGAGCTTCCCCTTCTCTGATCTTACCCATTCTTTTTATTCCGCTCTTTAATTTCAAGCTTAATCCCCATTCCCATTTAATTTCTTGCAATTTAAGCTTCTGTCATTTAATTTCTTGCAATTTAAGCTTTTGTCATTTAATTTCTTGCAATTTAAGTTTCCCGCCAATTCACATTCTGCAACATCAATTCAACTTCTGATTTCACTCAACTAGAACAATTCTCCAATAAAATTTGATCAACCAACCAATCCCTATGGGATTTGACCTCTTTCTATTGTGAGTTTTTACTTGACAATAATCCAGTGTACTTGCCGGTAAGGAAATTTGTTGAGAGACAAGTTTTTGATGTATCAAGTTTATGGCGCCGTTGCCAGGGATTGGTTTTGTATTGACAATGATTAAATTAGAGGATAACTAGATTGAACACTTTTCTTTTCTAGAGAATAGCTTGGAAAATTCATGGGATACAAGATCCGACATATACCCCGGGAACAAAACGCCCGAGCTGATGCACTTTCAAAACTAGCTAGCACTAAACCAGGGGAAAACAATAGAAGCCTAATCCAAGAAACACTACAAAACCCTTCAACCTCGGAATAAGGGAAGGTCCTAAGCATATCAGACTAGGACCAAGGGTGGATGACTCCCAAAATCAGCTACCTCAAGTCCAAAACACTCCCCGCAGATAAAAAGAAGGCAAAAAGGCTAGTACGAGATGCACAATACTACACCATAGTGCACGACGTCCTATATAAGAGAGGGATCTCAACACCCTTCCTAAAATGCATCCCGACCTCCGCTATAAGGGAAGTCCTTGAAGAAGTCCATGATAGCATGTGCGGCAACCACCTTGGGGCACAAGCTCTTTCCAAAAAGGTACTCTGAGTTGGCTTGGCCGACCTTGCAAATGGAAAAAACAAAGTTAGTCAAAACATGCCCCTCATGCCAGAAGCACACCAACTTTCATACTGCCCTACCCGAAGAGCTCATCTACGTTACTTCACCTTGGCCTTTCGCAAAGTGGGGGCTTGACCGCCTCGGACCATTCCCCTATGGATCAGGACAAGTTAAATTCCTCATTGAAGGATTAAATTACTTCATAAAGTGGATCGAGGCAGAGCCATTGGCCGCCGTCGCCGCCACCACCTAAAGAAGTTAGAAATTTCTATACCGAAACATTGTTACAAGGTTTGGGGTCCCATGCTCCATCACCACGGATAATGGCACTCAGTTCACCGACATAGAAACATTGTTACAAGGTTTGGTAGCATATCTAAAAATCAAGCATCAGTTCACCTCCATGGAACACCCATAAACCAACGGACAGGCGGAAGCCGCCAACAAAGTCATATTGGCCAGGTTAAAACAGAGACTACAGGACGCAAAAGGAGCTTGGGCTGAAGAGCTACCGCAAGTCCTATGGGCATACCGGACAACACCATACTCCACCACTGGGGAATCACCCTTCTGACTCACTTATGGAATGGAGGCAATGATCTCCGTAGAAGTAGAAGAAAGATTTCCTAGGACAATCCTCTATAATGAAGAGACCAACTCCCAAGCACAAAGGGAAGAGCTTGGTCTACTTCCAGAGGTTCGGGAAAGAGTTTGGATCAGAAAGGAAGCACTAAAGCATCGAATGGCTTCAAGGTATAACCAGAAAGTAATCCAGCGAAGCTTCGCTACTGACGACCTCATCCTAATCCGAAATGATATCGGAGCTGAACGGTCAGGAGAAGGGAAGCTAGCAGTCAATTGGAAAGGGTCATACCGAGTTGCAGAAGTACTATGAAAAGGTTACTATATGGTGGCTGACCTCCATGGGTGGGAGCTCCCGAGGTCATAGCATGCCTGTAACCTAAGGAGGTACTACAGCTAGAAAAAAAGGTCTTAGGCCAAGGCACGCTCTTTTTCTCTAAAGGGTTTTTTAATGAGGCACTAGGCCAAGACCTAAAAGTTGCCTGACTAATGGGGTAAGCAGCCATATGTCCATACTCTTATCTATATTTTTCATTTTACTACTTGAATAAAATTTAAAGATTCCCTAAAAAGTTTCCTACCAAGACGCATTAATTCACGCTCAAAACGCAAAAATCATCGCCCGACCAAGGAAAGGTCGGCAAGGTGAAGCGACAAAGTCAAAAATTAATGCAAGAAGTTATAAAAAGTAACGTGATGTGTGAGCATCTTCCCTATCTTTTCCTAGTGAATTTGTATTTAAATTGTTGAGTTTAATCAAGAATTAATTATTTTTTAGCCACTATGGATGCTACTTTAAGTCTCGTGCAATTCTGTTTATTTTAGGTAGCATTTGGCTGGATTTGGAGCACAAGAATTAAAGAAGATGAGCAGCGAGGAGCGACACATGCGCTTACCTGACATGTGCACGTGATTTGGAGATTTGTGCAGCAACGCGTGCGCGTACCTGACGCGTACGCGTGACACGCGGAGAAGACCATCGACGCGTATGCGTGACTGACGCGTACGCGTGACATGCGCCACGTGCAGAAAACACAGAAAACGCTGGGGGCGATTTTTGGGCCCCATTTTGGCACTCAAGTAAGGCGCAGCTCTCTGCCAAGTTAGGCGCGAATCCAGTGAAGCCAAGTGGTCCCCACGTTACATGGCGCGGATTATTTAATTAATTCTGATTTAAATTCAAATTTGATTTTAAAATAGGAAAAGCTCTTATTTTAATTTTAGAAAATAGACTTTTAAATTAATTACGATTAGTTATAAAAAGGAGAAACTTTTCTTCTTGTAGGGGGGATTCTGGGGATCCCAACATTAGTTAACTTTTCATTCCACCTCAGCCCAATTTACAATCCTAGTTTTCTTCTCTGAATCATGAGCAACTAAACCTCCACTGTTTAGGTTAGGAGCTCTGTCTATTGTATGGATTGATACTATTATTTTTCTATTTTAATTCATGTTTTGATTTATATTTCAAGAATTTTTTTCGTTCTTTATTTTATGAATTTGGGTGAAACAGAAGTATGACCCATGTTCTAATTGAGTTTTTGTATAACTTGGAAAAGCTCTTTACTTGAACAACAGCTTGAAAACAATTTCTCCTAAATTCTAATTATCTAGGTTTAATGGGATACGTGACATATAATCCTCTTATTTTTGGATAATTATAATTTTTGTGGCATATAAACTGGAATTTGATCATCACCCTCTAATTGGAATTAATTGACCAAGGAATTGGTAGTTAATGAATTTTAGAGGAGACTAGGAAGGTCTAAGGAATTAGGGTCTAGTCACATATAGTTTGCCATGAATTAAATCTTGCATGATTAAAATATAGTAATAAGAAAAGTCAATCCAGAAAATAGATATCTCTGAAGCCTTAACTGTTTCCCCATACATATTTCACAACCTATTTATTGCTTGCTTTCTGATATTCTTAATTATTGTTTAATGCAATTAAGCTCTCAAACATTATTTTCTATTTGCCTAACTAAGTAGTTTAACCAACCATTGTTGCTTAGTCCATTAATCCTCGTGGGATCGACCCTCACTCACCTGAGGTATTACTTGGTACGACCCGGTGCACTTGTCGGTTATTTTTTGGTTGTAAATCCACGCACCAAGTTTTTGGTGCCGTTGCCGGAGATTGATAGTGATTAACAACTATTAGTTGTTTGATTGTTTATATTAGGCGTTTTAGTTTTATTTTTTATAAATTTTGTTAAAGTATTTTCGAAAAAATAAAATTATTTTAATAGCACTAATATTTTTATTAATTTATGAAATTACGTTTGGTGTTTCTTAGTTCAGGTTACCTCACGTGGAATTCTCTGCACTCTGACGTAGAGAGTTCCATCTTTTCTTGTCTTCTGTTTGTTTATGTGCAGGAATAGAGACATAGAACATCTCTTAGACTTTGATCCTGAACCTGAAAGAACTTTGAGGCGGCGTTTACAACAAGCAAGACTTTACAAGGCTGCAGAATCCACTATGGAACCTAACGATATTGATAATGCCAATGTGGCAAATCTGAATGGGAATGAGCAACAAAGGAGAGTACTCAGCTCTTACTCTGCCCCTACTGCGGATCTTTATGGAAAAAGCATTGTGGTGCCTCCTATAGCTATGAACAACTTTGAGTTGAAGCCACAACTGGTCACCCTGGTGCAACAAAATTGCCAGTATCATGGTCTTCCCCACGAAGACCCAGAGGTGTACAAACTCATGCTCTTCCCATTTCTCTGAGGGATAAAGCAAAGCTATGGCTAGATTCCCAACCTAAGGAGTGTCTGGATACTTGGGACAAGGTTGTTACTGAGTTTCTTACTAAATTTTTTCCACCAAAGAAGCTGACAAAGCTTAGGGTGGAGGTTCAGACTTTCAGGCATATGGATGGTGAAACTCTTTACGAAGCTTGGGACAGATACAAGCTACTGACTAGGCAATGCCCTCCGGACATGTGCTCCAAATGGACCCAACTAGTTATCTTTTATGAAGGTTTGGGTGAAATGTCCAAGATGTGCTTAGATAATTCTGCTGGTGGTTCACTGCACAAGAAGAAGACACCATAGGAGACTATTGAGCTTATTGAATTGGTTGCTAGCAACATATATTTATACTCATCTAACAGGAATCCAGTGAACTCTGAGGCTCCTCAGAAGAAGGGTGTTATGGAAGTAGAAACTCTTAATGCTATTCTTGCTCAGAACAAGCTTATGTCTCAACAAATAAGTCTACTCACTCAACAGATGAGTAACATGCAAGTCTCAGCTATTAACACCCAAAATCCACCTCAAGAGTTCCCTTATGACATGACAGGCAATTTTGTGCAAAATGATAATTATGATTATGCTCAATCCTCTTCTGAATAGGTAAATTACATTGGGAGTGGTCCTAGAAATCCCAATAATGATCCGTACTCTAAGACATATAATCAGGGATGAAAAAATCACCCAAATTTTGGGTGGAGAGAGTAATCTCAGAGGCCACAAAATTTTAATCATAATTCTCAAAGTGGTTTTCAACAGAGTAATTTTAATAACAAACTATTTCAGTCATATCAGCAAGCAACTTCTCATCCCAGTAGAACAATGATTTGGAAGCAATATTGGCAAGTTTTAGACAGGAAACCGGAGCATCAATCAAGAACTTGGAGATTCAGATGGGTTAATTAGCCACAAAAGTTAATGAAATTGATCAGAAGACCACTAATAGCCTTCCTGGTAACACAATTCCAAATCCAAGAGAGGAATGCAAGGCTATCACCTTGATAAGTTGACAAGTGGCAAGTATGGAAGCACAAGTTGATGAGGATCCAGTTGAAAAAGATTGCAAGGTTATTCAACTGAGAAGTGGTAAAGTAGCTGGCTCTGTGGTGCGCGAAATTGTGATCACTACAACTTCGCACAACTAACCAGCAAGTGCACTGGGTCGTCCAAGTAATACCTTACGTGAGTAAGGGTCGATCCCACGGAGATTGTTGGTATGAAGCAAGCTATGGTCACCTTGTAAATCTCAGTCAGGCAGACTCAATGGGTATAGATGATGAACGAAATAAACATAAAGGTAAAGATAGAGATACTTATGTATATCATTGGTGTAAGAGCTTCAGACAAGCATATGAAGATGTCTTCCCTTCCGTCTCTCTGCTTTCCTACTGTCTTCATCCAATCCTTCTTACTCCTTTCCATGGCAAGCTCGTGTAGGGTTTCACCGTTGTCAATGGCTACCTCCCATCCTCGCAGTGAAAGCTAATGCACGCACTCTATCACAGTACTGCCAATCACCGGTTTGGTTCCCTCCCCTACCGGAATAGAATCCCTCTTTTGCGTCTGTCACTAACGCCCAGTAGGTTACAGGTTTGAAGCACGTCACAGTCATTCAATCATTGAATCCTACTCAGAATACCACAGACAAGGTTAGACCTTCCGGATTCTCTTGAATGCTGCCATCAGGTCCTGCCTATACCACGAAGACTCTGATCTCACGGAATTGAATGGAAGAACAATAGTAATTGCATTAATACTCGAGGTACAGCAGAGCTCCACACCTTAATCTATGGTGTGTAGAAACTCCACCGTTGAAAATACATAAGAACAAGGTCTAGGCATGGCCGAATGG
The DNA here is from genome assembly GCF_014773155.1 of Arachis stenosperma. Taxonomy (NCBI): domain Eukaryota; kingdom Viridiplantae; phylum Streptophyta; class Magnoliopsida; order Fabales; family Fabaceae; genus Arachis; species Arachis stenosperma. The sequence continues at coordinate 106,566,217 of NC_080386.1, read as the reverse complement.
CCAGCCTCCCAAATGATCTAAGATAGCATAAAATTAGAAGATAGCTACCAAGATACCTAAATACAATAGTAAAAGGTCCTACTTATAGAAAACTAGTAGCCTAGGGTGTACAAAGATGAGTAAATGACATAAAAATCCACTTCCGGGCCCACTTGGTGTGTGCTTGGGCTGAGCAATGAAGCATTTTCGTGTAGAGACTCTTCTTGGAGTTAAACGCCAGCTTTTATGCCAGTTTGGGCGTTTAACTCCCATTTAGGTGCCAGTTCCGGCGTTTAACGCTGGAATTTCTGTAGGTGACTTTGAACGCCGGTTTGGGCCATCAAATCTTGGGCAAAGTATGGACTATCATATATTGCTGGAAAGCCCAGGATGTCTACTTTCCAACGCCGTTGAGAGCGCGCCAATTGGGCTTCTGTAGCTCCAGAAAATCCACTTCGAGTGCAGGGAGGTTAGAATCCAACAGCATCTGTAGTCCTTTTGAGTCTCTGGATCAGATTTTTGCTCAGATCCCTCAATTTCAGCCAGAAAATACCTGAAATCACAGAAAAACACACAAACTCATAGTAAAGTCCAGAAAAGTGAATTTTAACTAAAAACTAATAAAAATATAATAAAAACTCAACTAAAACTATTAAAAACATACTAAAAACAATGCCAAAAAGCGTATAAATTATCCGCTCATCACAACACCAAACTTAAATTGTTGCTTGTCCTCAAGCAACTAAAAATCAAATAAGATAAAAAGAAGAGAATATACTATAGACTCCAAATTATCAATGAAACATAGCTCCAAATTAGATGAGCGGGACTAGTAGCTTTTTGCCTCCAAACAGTTTTGGAATCTCACTTTATCCTCTGAGGTTCAGAATGATTGGCTTCTTTAGGAACTTAGAATCCAGATAGTGTTATTGATTCTCCTAGTTAAGTATGATGATTCTTGAACACAGCTACTTATTGAGTCTTGGCTGTGGCCCAAAGCACTCTGTCTTCCAGTATTACCACCGGATACATACATGCCACAGACACATAATTGGGTGAACCTTTTCAGATTGTGACTCAGCTTTGCTAAAGTCCCCAATTAGAGGTGTCCAGGGTTCTTAAGCACACTCTTTTTGCCTTGGATCACAACTTTATTTTTTTCTTTTTATTTTCTTTTTCTTTCTCCCCTCTTTTTTTTTTCGTTTTTCTCCTTCTTTTTTTTTTTTTGTATTCACTGCTTTTTCTTGCTTCAAGAATCATTTTTATGATTTTTCAGATCCTCAGTAACATGTCTCCTTTTTCATCATTCTTTCAAGAGCCAACAATTTTAACATTCATGAACCACAAATTCAAAAGACATATGCACTGTTCAAGCATACATTCAGAGAACAAAAGTGTTGTCACCACATCAAACTAATTAAGCTAGTTTTAAAGATGAATTTGAAATCCTGTACTTCTTGTTCTTTTGTGATAAAAACAGTTTTCATTTAAGAAAGGTGATGGATTCATATTCATAGCTTTAAGGCATAGACACTAAGACACTAATGATCATAAGACACAAACATGGATAAACATAAGCATAAATTTTCGAAAAACAGAAGAATAAAGAACAAGGAGATTAAAGAACGGGTCCACCTTAGTGATGGCGGCTCTTTCTTCTTCTTGAAGATCCTATGGAGTGCTTGAGCTCCTCAATGTCTCTTCCTTGTCTTTGTTGCTCCTCTCTCATGATTCTTTGATCTTCTCTAATTTCATGGAGGATGATGGAGTGTTCTTGGTGCTCCACCCTTAGTTGTCCCATGTTGGAACTCAATTCTCCTAGGGAGGTGTTTAGTTGCTCCCAATAGTCTTGTGGAGGAAAGTGCATCCCTTGAGGAATCTCAGGGATCTCTTGGTGAGAGGGGTCTCTTGTGTACTCCATCCTTTTCTTGGTGATGGGCTTGTCCTCATCAATGGGGGTATCTCCCTCTATGTCAACTCCAACTGAATAACAGAGGTGACAGATGAGATGAGGAAAGGCTAACCTTGCCAAAGTGGAGGTCTTGTCCGCCACCTTGTAGAGTTCTTGGGCTATAACCTCATGAACTTCTATTTCTTCTCCAATCATGATGCTATGGATCATGATGGCCCGGTCTATGGTAACTTCGGACCGGTTGCTAGTGGGAATGATTGAGCGTTGTATGAACTCTAACCATCCTCTAGCCACGGGCTTGAGGTCATGCCTTCTTAATTGAACCGGCTTTCCTCTTGAATCTTGCTTCCATTGTGCGCCCTCTTCACATATGGTTGTGAGGACTTGGTCCAACCTTTAATCAAAGTTGACCCTTCTAGTGTAAGGGTGCTCGCCATCCTCACACTCTCCGGACTAAAATCCAAGTATTTCCTCCGAACCATAGTGAGATAATTCTTTGGATTCGGGTTCACACTTTGGTCATGGTTCTTGGTAATCCATGCATTGGCATAGAACTCTTGAACCATCAAGATTCCGACTTGTTGAATGGGGTTGGTAAGCACTTCCCAACCTCTTCTTCGGATCTCATGGCGGATCTCCGGATATTCACCCTTTTTGAGTGAAAAGGGGACTTCGGGGATCACCTTCTTCAAGGCCACAACTTCATAGAAGTGGACTTGATGCACCCTTGAGAGGAATCTATCCATCTCCCATGACTCGGAGGTGGAAGCTTTTGCCTTCCCTTTCCTCTTTCTAGAGGTTTCTCCGGCCTTGGATGCCATAAACGGTTATGGAAAAATGAAAAAGCAACGCTTTTACCACACCAAACTTAAAATGTTTGCTCGTCCTCGAGCAAAAGAAGAAAGAAGAGAGTAGAAGAAGAAGAAATGAGGAAGAGGGGGAAGGTGGTGTGTTCGGCCAAGAAGGGAAAGAAGGGGTGTTTAGGTTGGGTGAAAATGAAGGGTTGAAGAAGGGTATATATAGGAGAGAGGGGGGGGTAATTGTTCGGCCATGATGGGTGGGTTTGGGAGGGAAAGTGGTTTGAATTTGAAGGGTGAGGTTGGTGGGGATTTATGAAGGATGGATGTGAGTGGTGAAGAGAAAGATGGGATTTGATAGGTGAAGGGTTTTTGGGGAAGAGGTATTGAGGTGATTGGTGAATGGGGGAAGAAGAGAGAGAGTGATGGTGGGGTCCTGTGGGGTCCACAGATCCTGTGGTGTCAAGGAAAAGTCATCCCTGCACCAAATGTTGCTCAAAATCACGTTTTGAGCTATTTCTGGCGTTAAACGCCGGGCTGGTGCCCATTCCTGGCGTTTAACGCCAGGTTGTTGCCCTTTACTGGCGTTTAACGCCAGTCTGGTGCCCCTTTCTGGCGTTAAACGCCCAGAATGGTGCCAGACTGGGCGTTAAACGCCCAACATCTAGCATTACTGGCGTTTGAACGCCAACTTCTTCTCCTCCAGGGTGTGCTGTTTTTCTTCCTGTTTTTCATTCTGTTTTTGCTTTTTTCATTGTTTTTGTGACTTCTTATGATCATCAACCTACAAAAAAGATAAAATAACAAAGGAAAAATAGTTAACTATAAAACATTGGGTTGCCTCCCAACAAGCGCTTCTTTAATGTCATTAGCTTGACAGATGGCTCTCATTGAGCCTTACAAATGATCAGAGCAATGTGGGAACCTCCCAACACCAAACTTAGAGTTTGAATGTGGGGGTTCAACACCAAACTTAGAGTTTGGTTGTGGCCTCCCAACACCAAACTTAGAGTTTGACTGTGGGGCCTCTGTTTGTCTCTGATTTGAGAGAAGCTCTTCATGCTTCTTCTCCATGGTGACAGAGGGATATCCTTGAGCCTTAAACACCAAGGATTCTTCATTCACTTGAATGATTAGTTCACCTCTATCAACATCAACCACAGCCTTTGCTGTGGCTAGGAAGGGTCTGCCAAGGATGATGGATTCATCCATGCACTTCCCAGTCTCTAGGACTATGAAGTCAGTAGGGATGTAATGGTCTTCAACTTCTACCAGAACATCCTCTACAAGTCCATAGGCTTGTTTTCTTGAGTTGTCTGCCATCTCCAATGAGATTCTTGCAGCTTGTACCTCAAAGATCCCTAGCTTCTCCATTACAGAGAGAGGCATGAGGTTCACACTTGACCCTAAGTCACACAGGGCCTTCTTGAAGGTCATGGTGCTTATGGTACAAGGTATGGAAAACTTCCCAGGATCTTGTCTCTTTTGAGGTAATTTCTGCCTAGACAAGTCATCCAGTTCTTTGGTGAGCAAGGGAGATTCATCTTCCCAAGTCTCATTTCCAAATGACTTGTCATTTAGCTTCATGATTGCTCCAAGATATTTAGCAACTTGCTCTTCAGTGACATACTCATCCTCTTCAGAGGAAGAATACTCATCAGAGCCCATGAAAGGCAGAAGTAAATCCAATGGAATCTCTATGGTCTCATTTTGAGCCTTAGACTCCCATTGTTCCTCATTGAGGAACTCAGAGGAGATTGGTACATGCCCACTGAGGTCTTCCTCAGTGGCGTCCTCCTCCTCTCTTTCCTCTCCATATTCGGCCATGTCTATGGCTTTGCACTCTCCTTTTGGATTTTCTTCTGTATTACTTGGGAGAGTGCTAGGAGGGAGTTCAGTAACTTTCTTGCTCAGCTGACCCACTTGTCCTTCCAAATTTCTGATGGAGGACCTTGTTTCATTCATGAAACTTTGAGTGGTCTTTATTAGATCAGAGACCATTGTTGCTAAGTCAGAAGTATTCTGCTTAGAACTCTCTGTCTGTTGCTGAGAAGATGATGGAAAAGGCTTGTTGGTGCCAAGCCTGTTTCTTCCACCATTATTGTTATTGAAACCTTGTTGAGGTCTCTCTTGATTCTTCCATGAGAAATTTGGGTGATTTCTCCATGAAGAATTATAGGTGTTTCCATAGGGTTCTCCTAGGTAATTCACCTCTTCCATTGAAGGGTTCTCAGGATCATAAGCTTCTTCCTCAGATGAAGCTTCCTTAGTACTGCCAGGTGCATTTTGCATTCCAGACAGACTTTGAGAAATCAAATTGACTTGTTGAGTCAATATTTTATTCTGAGCCAAAATGGCGTTCAGAGTGTCAATCTCAAGAACTCCTTTATTCTGATTAGTCCCATTGTTCACAGGATTCCTTTCAGAAGTGTACATGAATTGGTTATTTGCAACCATTTCAATTAGCTCTTGAGCCTCTGTAGGCGTCTTCTTCAGATGAAGAGATCCTCCAGCAGAGATATCCAAGGACATCTTAGATAGTTCAGAGAGACCATCATAGAAAATACCTATGATGCTCCATTCAGAAAGCATGTCTGAGGGACATTTTCTGATCAATTGTTTGTATCTTTCCCAAGCTTCATAGAGGGATTCTCCATCCTTCTGTCTGAAGGTTTGGACTTCCACTCTAAGCTTACTCCATCTTTGTGGTGGAAAGAACTTTGCCAAGAAGGCATTGACTAGCTTTTCCCAAGAGTCCAGGCTTTCTTTAGGTTGAGAGTCCAACCATATTCTAGCTCTGTCTCTTACAGCAAAAGGGAATAGCATCAGTCTATAGACCTCAGGGTCTACCCCATTAGTCTTGACTGTGTCACAGATTTGCAAGAACTCAGCTAAAAACTGATGAGGATCTTCCATTGGAAGTCCATGGAACTTGCAATTCTGTTGCATTAGAGAAACTAATTGAGGCTTAAGCTCAAAGTTGTTTGCTCCAATGGCAGGGATAGAGATGCTTCTCCCATAGAAGTTGGGAGTAGGTGCAGTAAAGTCACCCAGCACCTTCCTTGCATTGTTGGCATTGTTGTTGTTTTCGGCTGCCATGGGTTCTTCTTCCTTGAAGAATTCGGTCAGGTCCTCAACAGAGAGTTGAGTCTTAGCTTCTCTTAGCTTTCGCTTCAAGGTCCTTTCAGGTTCAGGGTCAGCTTCAACAAGAATGCCTTTGTCTTTGTTCCTGCTCATATGAAAGAGAAGAGAACAAGAAAATATGGAATCCTCTATGTCACAGTATAGAGATTCCTTGAGGTGTCAGAGGAAGAAGAGAAATAGAAGACAGAAGTAGAAAATTCGAACTTATCAAAGAAGATGGAGTTCGAATTTTGCATTAAGGGATAGTGTTAGTCCATAAACAGAAGGATGTGAGAAGAAGGGAAGTAATTTTCGAAAATTTAAGTAAAAGATTTTAAAAACATTTTGAAAAATACTAATTAATTTTCGAAAATCAAAAGTGAAAAAGAAATCAAGTGATTTTTGAAAAAGATTTTGAAATTAGAAATTAAAAAGATTTGCTTGAAAACTATTTTGAAAAAGATGTGGTTAAGAAGATATGATTGGTTTTAAAGAGATGTGATTGAAAAGATATGATTTGAAAACAATTTTAAAAGATATGATTTGAAAACAATTTGAAAAGATATGATTTTAAAAATTAATGACTTGCCTAACAAGAAAAGATATGATTCAAACATAAAACCTTCCTTAACAGAAAAGGCAAAAAATGTTCAATCAAATCATTAATTGTTAGTAAGTATCTTTGAAAGAGGAAAGAAATTGATTTTGAAAACATTTGATTGAAAAGATATGATTTGAAAAAGATTTGATTTTGAAAAACTTTGAAAACTTGAAAAAAAATTGATTTTGAAAACAAAATCTTCCCCCTTGTGCCATCCTGGCGTTAAACGCCCAGAATGGTATCCATTCTGGCGTTTAACGCCCAAACTACTACCCTTTTGGGCGTTAAACGCCCAGCCAGGCACCCTGGCTGGCGTTTAAACGCCAGTCTGTCTTCTTCACTGGGCATTTTCGAATGCTCAGCTTTTTCTGTGTGATTCCTCTGCAGTATGTTCTGAATCTTCAATTCTCTGTATTATTGACTTGAAAAGACACAAATTAGAAATATTTTTGGATTTTTAATAATGAGGAACAATCAAAATGCAACTAAATAACAATGCATGCAAGACACCAAACTTAGCAGTTTGTATACTACTGACACTAACAAAATGAGAATGCATATGAGAAACAACAAAACACTCAAGTCAATAGAATTCAAAGATCAAAACAAGAAAATCATCAAGAACAACTTGAAGATTAATGAGGACACATGCATGAATGCAATAAGATCAGAAACATGCAATTGACACTAAACTTAAGATGAGACTCTAGACTCAAACAAAAAATATTTTTGGATTTTATGATTTTGCAATTTTTTTGTGCTTTTTCGAAAATTAAGTGAAAAGGAAAATAAAGGTATCAAAATTCTTAATTAGAATTCCAGGAATCATGCAATGTTAGTCTAAAGCTTTAGTCTAAAGGAATTAGACATAGCTAGCTAAGCTTCAGCAGGACATTGCATTCAAGAGCTCAATTGATGAGGATCAATCAGCTTTGGTGATGATAAGAACATCACCTTGAAACACTAGAATTCATTCTTAAGAACTCTGAAAAAAAAATACCTAATCTAAGCAACAAGATGAACCGTCAGTTGTCCATACACAAGAACAATCCCCGGCAACGGCGCCAAAAACTTGGTGCGCGAAATTGTGATCACTACAACTTCGCACAACTAACCAGCAAGTGCACTGGGTCGTCCAAGTAATACCTTACGTGAGTAAGGGTCGATCCCACGGAGATTGTTGGTATGAAGCAAGCTATGGTCACCTTGTAAATCTCAGTCAGGCAGACTCAATGGGTATAGATGATGAACGAAATAAACATAAAGGTAAAGATAGAGATACTTATGTATATCATTGGTGTAAGAGCTTCAGACAAGCATATGAAGATGCCTTCCCTTCCGTCTCTCTGCTTTCCTACTGTCTTCATCCAATCCTTCTTACTCCTTTCCATGGCAAGCTCGTGTAGGGTTTCACCGTTGTCAATGGTTACCTCCCATCCTCGCAGTGAAAGCTAATGCACGCACTCTGTCACAGTACTGCCAATCACCGGTTTGGTTCCCTCCCCTACCGGAATAGAATCCCTCTTTTGCGTCTGTCACTAACGCCCAGTAGGTTACAGGTTTGAAGCACGTCACAGTCATTCAATCATTGAATCCTACTCAGAATACCACAGACAAGGTTAGACCTTCCGGATTCTCTTGAATGCTGCCATCAGGTCCTGCCTATACCACGAAGACTCTGATCTCACGGAATTGAATGGAAGAACAATAGTAATTGCATTAATACTCGAGGTACAGCAGAGCTCCACACCTTAATCTATGGTGTGTAGAAACTCCACCGTTGAAAATACATAAGAACAAGGTCTAGGCATGGCCGAATGGCCAGCCTCCCAAATGATCTAAGATAGCATAAAATTAGAAGATAGCTACCAAGATACCTAAATACAATAGTAAAAGGTCCTACTTATAGAAAACTAGTAGCCTAGGGTGTACAAAGATGAGTAAATGACATAAAAATCCACTTCCGGGCCCACTTGGTGTGTGCTTGGGCTGAGCAATGAAGCATTTTCGTGTAGAGATTCTTCTTGGAGTTAAACGCCAGCTTTTATGCCAGTTTGGGCGTTTAACTCCCATTTAGGTGCCAGTTCCGGCGTTTAACGCTGGAATTTCTGTAGGTGACTTTGAACGCCGGTTTGGGCCATCAAATCTTGGGCAAAGTATGGACTATCATATATTGCTGGAAAGCCCAGGATGTCTACTTTCCAACGCCGTTGAGAGCGCGCCAATTGGGCTTCTGTAGCTCCAGAAAATCCACTTCGAGTGCAGGGAGGTCAGAATCCAACAGCATCTGCAGTCCTTTTGAGTCTCTGGATCAGATTTTTGCTCAGATCCCTCAATTTCAGCCAGAAAATACCTGAAATCACAGAAAAACACACAAACTCATAGTAAAGTCCAGAAAAGTGAATTTTAACTAAAAACTAATAAAAATATAATAAAAACTCAACTAAAACTATTAAAAACATACTAAAAACAATGCCAAAAAGCGTATAAATTATCCGCTCATCACTCTGAGACAAAGACCAATGAAAAGTCAGTTGAAAAAGAAGCTCCAGAGGAGAAGAAGGAAGAAGTAGAGCACGCCCTTCCAAAGCGTGCGGATAACCCATTCCCAAACTCTCTTGACACTTATCCTACATTGCCAAAGGCTCCTGAGTACAAGCCTAAGATGCCATATCCTCAAAGACTTCAAAAAGAGACCAAGGACAAGCAGTTTTTGTTCCGTGGGTTACCTGAAACTGTAGGTCGATCTCAGACGAGATCTTCTGTACTAGTCGGCGCAGTTGAGTCTGACTTGATGATGGTGGTCGGAGCTGCCGTGTCTGACTTGTTGGACTTGGTGGTGGTGCTGATCCTTCATCACCGGAGGGTGGTGGTACCTGCAAGGGACTTCGATGCTTAAGTTAGCAAGGGTATTAAGCAGGTTTTTAGTATAATCAGAGTATGAGTTATACCTGGGTGCTCCAGTGTATTTATAATAGTGTGGAATGATCTTTCTGGAGATAAGATAGTTATCTTATCTTATCTTTGAGTGAAGTCATCTTATCTTCAAGGGAACCGCCCTTATCTCTATAGGCTTTGGGCTGTCTTTGGATTTGGGTCGTGTTCCTCTGTTTGGGCCCTTTTTGGGCTCTCCTGGTGATTTGGTCGAGCTCTTGGAGAAGAGGTCAGATAGTTCAGACCTGAAGAGGTCGGTTGGCTTGTCGTCGATTGTCTTGGGTGGGACATCTTCGACCCAGGGTATGAATAGTGCTCCTGCTCGAGTACGGTCGTCCTTTTTGAGGTTGAGTCCTTAATTTTAGGACTTTAATCCTTGTCTAGTGAAGCCGAGCTTGAGCATTGTCGCTTTTCTTCTTTGTAGAGTTTTCCTTTGAATATGGAGCGTTTCGTTTGTTTCTTTTAATTTTGAAACAAATGTTCCTTCTCTTGGGAACGTGTGAGGGTTTTTAATGCCTCATTAATTTCTTTAATGCTTTGTTTCTTTTGCCTCCCGCTTTCATTTTTTAATCACTTACTCTTTGTTTTGCTGTAACTTCCCCTTTTCTCTCTATTCTTCTGTTTCGTTTTGACCTGCCTGAGACTTCTCTTCTTCTTTTTTACCCCCTTGTGTTTTTCTCTTCTTGAGAGGGCGATCTTTGCTGGCTTCATTTTGGTTGCTTATTTTTAACCTTCAATCAGTTTATCATCTCCTTCTTCTCTATAGGTTGGTTTTTTTCTTCTTCTTTTACGCTCTTTCTTTTTAAAGTTCTATTTGGCCATGAAAAGCTTTGATCTTGCTTGCATTTGCGTTGGAAAGTTTGAATCTTTTCTCTGTTTTTGTTGTATCTGATTGCTGCCATAATGTGTGCTCTGGGAGTTTCTTTATTTTTGTACGAATCTTGTCGTATTTCTTGATAGTTTACGCTGACACTTTTAGGGTTTTGCATGTAGCTACCGTTTCTGCTTGTATCTTCGGTTTTGTTGCTTTTGGAATGATGAGTTTGCTTGATTCTGAAAAAAGGTTGCTTTTTTGGCATATGTTGATGTATAATAGTTCTCTTTGTAGAAAGGTGATTTTGATAGCTTTTTTGGTTTGTGAAAGTTCTTTTCGGAGTATCGCTTGTTTTGAGAAGAAGGTTATTCTCTTGCTGGGAGACGTCGGGTCGTAGGCTTTAGTTCTTACTCTGTTACTGCCTCCAAAGGATGCCCCAGGACTTTGGGTTGTGTCCTGGTGTTTCCTTTTTTGTTATTTTTGATATTCTGTATGCTGTAGTTTTGAGTTTGTATCCATTTTTGTCTGAGTTGTTCTTCCTCACTTTGCCCGAGCTGTTTGATTAGTAACCCCCCTTTTTCCTTTTTGTAGGGATAGTTGATCCATGTCTTCCCGTAAGAATATCGTCGAGGCATCCTCCCAAGTTCCTACTGGCATGGCCGACTGGGTGGATTCTATGGTTCTTTTATGTATTTCGCTGGTTGACTTTGAATTTTGTGAGCAACTTAGGAAATTCCATAGGATTTGTAGTAATGGTTGTGATGAGAAGAACTATGAGCTTGTATCCCCTATTTCTGAAGAGAGAGTTTGTTTTTCCACTCGGGCTGCTGAAGATCGCCCTTTTTTTCTATGCGTACGACTTCTTTTTTAGTCAGATGAACATTACTTTTCCTTTTACTCCCTTTGAGACCAACATGTTGTGGTCTTGTAACGTGGCTCTGTCCCAACTCCATCCCAATTTCTGGGGTTTTATAAAAATTTTCCAATTGCTGTGTCATAAATTGGGTGTCCAACCTTCCCAATCCCTCTTCTTTTATCTCTTTGTTCTAACAAAGCCAGGTGTGGTTAAGAAGAAGGCCGCCTGGGTTTCCTTCCGAGCTTCCCAAGGAAAATAGGTTTTTTCCATGTATGATGAATCCTTCTGCGATTTTAAGAACTATTTTTTCAAGGTCCGAGCTATTGAAGGAGCTCGTCCCTTTTTTCTGGATGAGAATGATGAACCTGCTTTTCCTTTGGAGTGGCAACAAAATGTAGTGGTATCTAGATATTCCTGGGAGATGTTGGATGAGGTCAAACAAGCCCTTGTAACTGTGTTAGAAGAGAACTAGGAGCAGCCTCCCCATCTCGATACCAAGAAATTTCTAGGAGATCCTTCACTTCTCCGAGCTGAGCTGGGTAGTGATCAACTTCTTTTGTATCTGTTGTGTTGCTTTATTTTGTTGAGTTTATCCCTTTTTTTTCGATTTATAACTTGGTTTCTTTGCTGCATATTTTTAGAGATGGTTAAAAATAATGATGCTATGAAGGCCTTTAAAAAGGCAAACAAGGCAACTGCGACTCTGATGAGCGGATAATTTATACGCTTTTTGGCATTGTTTTTACATAGTTTTTAGTATGATTTAGTTAGTTTTTAGTATATAATTATTAGTTTTTATGAAAAAATCACATTTTTGGACTTTACTATGAGTTTGTGCATTTTTCTGTTATTTCAGGTATTTTCTGGCTAAAATTGAGGGACCTAAGCAAAAATCTTATTCAGAGGCTGAAAAAGGACTGCAGATGCTGTTGGATCCTGACCTCCATGCACTCGAAATGAATTTTCTGGAGCTACAGAAGCTCAATTGGCACGCTCTTAATTGCGTTGGAAAGTAAAAATCTTGGGCTTTCCAGCAATATATAATAGTTCATATTTTGCCCGAGTTTTGATAACGCAAATGGCGTTTTAACCCCAACTTTCTACCATTTTCTAGCATTAAACGCCAGAACTAGCATAAAAGGTGGAGTTAAACGCCCAAACTGGCACCAGAGCTGGCGTTTAACTCCAAGAAAAGCCTATACACATGAAAGCTTCAACGCTCAGCCCAAGCACACACCAAGTGGGCCATGAAAGTGGATTTCTGCATCATTTACTTATCTTTGTAAACCCTAGGTTACTAGTCATTATAAATAGGACCTTTTACTATTGTATTTTGATATCAGAAGATCTTTAGATCATTGTGGAGACTATTGATGAGCGGATAATTTATACGCTTTTTGGCATTGTTTTTAGGTAGTTTTTAGTAGGATCTAGCTACTTTTATGGATGTTTTCATTAGTTTTTATGCTAAATTTATATTTCTGAACTTTACAATGAGTTTGTGTGTTTTTCTGTGATTTCAGGTAATTTCTGGCTAAAATTGAGGGACCTGAGCAAAACTCTGATAAAAGGCTGACAAAGGACTGCTGATGCTGTTGGATTCTGACCTCCCAGCACTCGAAATGGATTTACTAGAGCTATAAAACTCCAAGTGGCGCGCTCTCAACGGCGTTGGAAAGTAGACATCGAGAGCTTTTCAGCAAGATATAATAGTTCATACCTTATTCGTGATTAGATGACGCAAACTGGCACTCAACACCAGTTCCACGCTGCATTCTGGAGTCAAACACCAGAAACACGTCACGAACCAGAGTTGAACGCCAAAAACACGTTACAACTTGGTGTTCAACTCCAAAAGAAGCCTCTGCACGTGTAAAGCTCAAGCTCAGCCCAAGCACACACCAAGTGGGCCTCGGAAGTGGATTTCTGCATCAATTACTTATTTTTGTAAACCCTAGTAGCTAGATTAATATAAATAGAACTTTTTACTATTGTTCTAGGATCGGGGTATCTGGATTTTACATCTTTGATCATATTTGGGGGCTGGCCATTCGGCCATGCCTGGACCACTATCAGTTATGTATTTTCAACGGTGGAGTATTTACACACCATAGATTAAGGGTGTGGAGCTCTGCTGTACCTCGAGTTTTAATGTAATTACTACTATTTTCTATTCAATTCAATTTATTCCTGTTCTAAGATATTCGTTGCACTTCACCATGATGAATGTGATGATCTGTGACACTCATCATCATTCTCACCTATAAACGCGTGATTGACAACCACCTCTGTTCTACCTTAGATAGAGCGCATATCTCTTAGATTCCTTAATCAGAATCTTTGTGGTAAAAGCTAGAATTGATGGCGGCATTCATGAGAATCCGGAAAGTCTAAACCTTGTCTGTGGTATTCTGAGTAGGATTCAGGGATTGAATGACTGTGACGAGCTTCAAACTCACGATTGTTGGGCGTGATGACAAATGCAAAAGAATCAATGGATTCTATTCCGACATGATCGAGAACCGATAGATGATTCGCCGTGGTGTGACAGAGCATTTGGACCATTTTCACTGAGAGGATGGGATGTAGCCATTGACAACGGTGATGCCCTACATACAGCTTGCCATGGAAAGGAGTAAGAAGGATTGAAGGAAGGCAGTAGGAAAGCAGAGATCCAACAGGGACAAAGCATCTCCATACACTTATCTGAAATTCTCACCAATGATTTACATAAGTATTTCTATCTTTATTTTCTGTTAATTTATTATTATTATTCGAAAACTCCATAACCATTTATTATCCGCCTAACTGAGATTTGCAAGATGACCATAGCTTGCTTCATACCAACAATCTCCGTGGGATCGACCCTTACTCACGTAAGGTTTATTACTTGGACGACCCAGTGCACTTGCTAGTTAGTTGTGCGAAGTTGTGAAGAAAGTGCTGAGTTAGTAGATGCGCATACCAAATTGAATGCCATTATTAGAGATCACAATTTCGTGCACCAAGTTTTTGGCGCCGTTGGTGGGGATTGTTCGAGTTTGGACAACTGACGGTTCATATTGTTGCTCAGATTAGGTAATTTTCATTTAAAAAATTTTTCAAAAATCTTTCAAAAAATCTTTGATCTTGATATTTTCTTGTTTTGTGTCTTTTGTTGTTTTTCATATGCGTTTTTGCATTCATAGTGTCTAGACATTAAAAATTTCTAAGTCTGGTGTCTTGCATGTTTTCTTTGCATCAACATTTTTTTTTCAAAAATATGTTCTTGATGTTCATCATGATCTTCAAAGTGTTCTTGGTGTTCATCTTGACATTCATAGTATTCTTGCATGCATCATAGGTTTTGATCCAAAAAATTTTCATGTTTTAGGTCATTTTTATGTTTTTCTCTCTCATCATTAAAAATTCAAAAATCAAAAAAATATCTTTTGCTTATTTTTCTCAAAATTTAAAAAATTTGAGTTAACTTAGTTAAAAATTAAAAAAACTTAGCTATTTCTTATAAGTCAAGTCAAATTTTCAATTTTAAAAATCTTATCTTTTCAAAACTTTTTCAAAAATCAAATCTTTTCCATTTTTCTTACTATTTTTCGAAAATTTTTAATTTGAATTTTAAAATCTTTTTCTTATATTTAATTCATGATTTTCAAAAACTTCACTAACAATTAATGTGATTGATTAAAAAATTTGAAGTTTGTTACTTTCTTATTAAGAAAGGTTCAATCTTTAAAATTCTAGAATCATATCTTTTAGTTTCTTGTTAGTAAAGCAATTAATTTTAATTTTAAAAATTAAATCTTTTCCAACCATATCTTTTTAATCATATCTTTTTATCTTATCTTTTTAAATCATATCTTTTTCAAATATTTGATTTCAAAATATCCCTTCTAACTTCTTACATTCTTATCTTTTCAAAATTGATTTTCAAATCTTTTTCAACTAACTAATCGACTTTTTGTTTCTTTCTTATCTTTTTCAAAACCACCTAACTACTTTCCCTTCTCTAATTTTCAAAAATTCCTCACCCCTTTTTAAAATTCTTTTTTTTTATTAATTAATTGTTTTAAATTCTTTTTCAAAATCACTAACTTATTTTTCAAAATTAATTTTCGAAAACTCCTCCCTTTCATCTTCTTCTATTTATTTATTTATTTACTAACACTTCTCTTCATCTCAAGAATCTGAACCTATCTTCACCCTTGTGTTTGGATTCTTACATTTTCCTTCTTCTATTCCCTTTTTCTTCTACTAACATAAAGAAATCTCTCTACTGTGGTAAAGAGGATCCCTATTATTATTTTCTGTTCCCTTCTTTTTCATATGAGCAGGAGCAAGGACAATAATATTCTTGTTGAAGCAGATCCTGAACCTGAAAGGACTCTAAAGAGGAAACTAAGAAAAGCTAAATTACAACAATCCAGAGACAACCTTACAGAAATTTTTGAAAAAGAAAAGGAGATGGCAGCCGAAAATAATAATGCAAGGAGGATGCTTGGTGATTACACTACACCTACTTCCAAGTTTGATGGAAGAAGCATCTCAATCTCTACCATTGGAGCAAACAATTTTGAGCTGAAACCTCAACTGGTTACTTTAATGCAACAGAACTGCAAGTTCCATGGACTTCCATCAGAAGATCCCTACCAGTTTTTAACTGAGTTCTTACAGATCTGTGAGACTGTTAAGACTAATGGAGTAGATCCTGAAGTCTACAAGCTTATGCTTTTCCCTTTTACTGTGAGAAACACGGCTAGAACATGGTTGGACTCACAACCTAAAGATAGCCTAGACTCCTAGGATAAGCTGGTCGCGGCCTTCTTGGCTAAGTTCTTTCCTCCCCAAAAGCTGAGCAAGCTTAGAGTGGATGTTCAGACCTTCAAACAAAAAGATGGTGAATCCCTCTATGAAGCTTGGGAAAGATACAAGCAGATGACCAAAAGGTGTCCTTCTGACACGCTTTCTGAATGGACCATTTTGGATATATTCTATTATGGTCTATCTAAATTCTCTAAGATGTCACTGGACCATTCTACAGGTGGATCCATTCATCTAAAGAAAACGCTTGGAGAAGCTCAAGAACTCATTGACATGGTTGTAAATAACTGATGAGCGGATAATTTGTACGCTTTTTGGCATTATTTTTAGTATGTTTTTAGTATCTTTTAGTTAGTTTTGAGTATATTTTTATTAGTTTTTAATTAAAATTCACTTTTCTGGACTTTACTATGAGTTTGTGTGTTTTTCTGTGATTTCAGGTATTTTCTGGCTGAAATTGAGGGATCTGAGGAAAAATCTGATCCAGAGACTAAAAAGGACTGCAGATGCTGTTGGATTCTGACCTCCCTGCACTCGAAGTGGATTTTTTGGAGCTACAGAAGCCCAATTGGCGCGCTCTCAACGGCGTTGGAAAGTAGACATCCTGGGCTTTCCAGCAATATATGATAGTCCATACTTTGCCCAAGATTTGATGGCCCAAACCGGCGTTCAAAGTCACCTCAAGAAATCCCAGCGTTAAACGCTGGAACTGGCACCAAAATGGGAGTTAAACGCCCAAACTGGCATAAAAGCTGGCGTTTAACTCCAAGAAAAGTCTCTGCACGAAAATGCTTCATTACTCAGCCCAAGCACACACCAAGTGGGCCCGGAAGTGGATTTTTATGTCATTTACTCATCTCTGTACACCCTAGGCTACTAGTTTTCTATAAGTAGGACCTTTTACTATTGTATTATCATCTTGGTTCTTCTGGTTCCCTCTCTGGGGCCGAAACCAATGATCACTTTTGTTCTTATGTATTTTCAACGGTGGAGTTTCTACACACCATAGATTAAGGTGTGGAGCTCTGCTGTACCTCGAGTATTAATGCAATTACTATTGTTCTTCCATTCAATTCCGCTTGTTCTTGTTCTAAGATATCACTTGTTCTTCAACTTGATGAATGTGATGATCCGTGACACTCATCATTATTCTCACCTATGAACAAGGTGACTGACAACCATTCTTGTTCTACAAGCAATCAAGGCTCTAGTGAATATCTCTTGGATTCTTTAATCGGAATCTTCGTGGTATAGGCAGGACCTGATGGCGGCATTCAAGAGAATCCGGAAGGTCTAACCTTGTCTGTGGTATTCTGAGTAGGATTCAATGATTGAATGACTGTGACGTGCTTCAAACTCCTAGCAGGCGGGGCGTTAGTGACAGACGCAAAAGTATCAATGGATATTATTCCGGCCTGACCGAGAACCGACAGCTGAATTCCGCTATGCCGTGACAGGGCATATGCCAATCGCTTTCACTGAGAGGATGGGAGGTAGCCACTGACAATGGTGAACCCTACACGAGCTTGCCATGGAAAGGAGTAAGAAGGATTGGATGAAGACAGTAGGAAAGCAGAGAGACGGAAGGGAAGGCATCTTCATGCGCTTATCTGAAGTTCCTACCAATGAATTACATAAGTATCTCTATCTTTATCTTTTATGTTATTTTCGTTCATCACCATCATACATTTGAGTCTGCCTGACTAAGATTTACAAGATGACCATAGCTTGCTTCATAGCAACAATCTCCGTGGGATCGACCCTTACTCACGTAAGGTATTACTTGGACGACCCAGTGCACTTGCTGGTTAGTTGTGCGAAGTTGTGTTTATGCCATGGTATTGAGCACCAAGTCTTTGGAGTTCATGACCGGGGATTATGAGAGTTGTGAAAAGTATTGTTCACAATTTCGCGCACCACGTTTTTGGCGCCGTTGCCGGGGATTGTTTGTGTATGGACAACTGACGGTTCATCTTGTTGCTTAGATTAGGTATTTTTTTTTTTCGAAATTCTTGAAGGTGAATCCTAGAGTTTCATGATGATTTGTTGAAATCTGGCTGGCTGAGAAGCCATGTCTAATTTCATTGGACCGAGGTTTCAACTTATCATCACAAGAGCTTGATGATTTTTATCAATCTTGCTTTTGGAGCAGTGATCTGCTAAGGCTTGGCTGGCCTTTGGCCATGTCTAGTGTTTTGGACCGAAGCTTTCTTTGAAAGCTTGGCTGGCTGTGAAGCCATGTCTAATTCCTGGACCGGAGTCTTAGACTAGCATTGCACTGATTCCTGGAATTCTCATTAATAATTTTGATATCTTTTTCCACTTAATTTTCGAAAAAAAAAACACACAAAAAAATTCACAAAATCATAAAAACCAAAAATATTTGATGTTTCTTGTTTAAGTTTAGTGTCTCATCTTAAGTTTGGTGTCAATAGCATGCATTCATTCATGTGTCTTAAGGATCTTCAAGTAATTCTTGATGATTTCTTACTCTGATCTTTGAATTCTTTTGGCTTGAGTGTTTATGCGTCTCATATAGTGTCAGTAGTATACAAACTGCTAAGTTTGGTGTCTTGCATGCATTGTTATTTGATTCTTGTTGCATTTTGATTATTAAAAAAAAAATCCAAAAATATTTTTAATTTGTGTCTTTTCAAGTCAATGATACAGAGAATTGAAGATTCAGAACATGCTGTAGAGGAAGTATACAGAAAAAGCTGAGCATTCAAAAATGCCCAGTAAAGAAGACAGACTGGCGTTTAAACGCCAGCCAGGGTACCTGGTTGGGCGTTTAACGCCCAAAGAGGTAGCATTTTGGGCGTTAAACGCCAGAATGTATACCATTCTGGGCGTTTAACGCCGGGATGGTGCTAGGGGGAAGATTTTGTTTTCAAATCAATTTTTTTTCAAGTTTTCAAAGTTTTTCAAAATCAAATCTTTTTCAAATCATATCTTTTCAATCAAATGTTTTCAAAATCAATTTCTTTTTTTTTCAAAGATACTTACTAACAATTAATGATTTGATTGAACATCTCAAATTTGTTACCTTTTCTGTTGAGAAAGGTTTAATGTTTGAATTATATCTTTTCTTGTTAGGCAAGTCACTAATTTTCAAAATCAAATCTTTTAAAATTGTTTTCAAAACATATCTTTTAAAATTGTTTTCAAATCATATCTTCTCAATCACATCTCTTTAAAAACTAATCATATCTTCTTAACCTCATCTTTTTCAAAATAGTTTTCAATCAAATCTTTTTGATTTCTAATTTCAAATCCTTTTTCAAAAATCACTTGATTTCTTTCTTACTTTTACTTTCGAAAATCAATTAAGTGTTTTTCAAAATGTTTTCAAAATCTTTTTAATTGAATTTTCAAAAATCCTCTTCCCTTCTTCCCACATCCTTCTATTTATGGAGTACCACTCCTTCTCAATGCACAATTCGAACTCTATCTAATCAAGTTCGAATTCTTCTACCTCATTCTTCTATTTTTCTTTTCCTCTGACACTTCAAGGAATCTCTATACTGTGACATAGAGGATTCCACATTTTCTTTTTCTCTTCTCTTTCATATGAGCAGGAGCAGAGACAAAGGCATTCTTGTTGAAGCTGACCCTGAACCTGAGAGAACCTTGAAGCGAAAGCTAAGAGAAGCCAAAGCACAACTCTCTTTAGAGGACCTGACCGAATTCTTCAAAGAAGAAGAACACATGGCAGCCGAAAACAACAACAATGCCAACAATGCAAGGAAGGTGCTGGGTGACTTTACTGCACCTACTCCCAACTTCTATGGGAGAAGCATCTCTATCCCTGCCATTGGAGCAAACAACTTTGAGCTTAAGCCTCAATTAGTTTCTCTAATGCAACAGAATTGCAAATTCCAAGGACTTCCAATGGAAGATCCTCATCAGTTTTTAGCTGAGTTCTTGCAAATCTGTGACAGAGTCAAGACTAATGGGGTTGACCCTGAAGTCTACAGACTGATGCTATTCCCTTTTGCTGTAAGAGACAGAGCTAGAATATGGTTGGACTCACAACCTAAAGATAGCCTGGACTCTTGGGAAAAGCTAGTCAATGCCTTCTTGGCAAAGTTCTTTCCACCTCAAAAATGGAGTAAGCTTAGAGTGGAAGTCCAAACCTTCAGACAGAAGGATGGAGAATCCCTCTATGAAGCTTGGGAAAGATACAAACAATTAATCAGAAGATGTCCCTCAGACATGCTTTCTGAATGGAGCATCATAGGTATCTTCTATGATGGTCTCTCTGAACTATCCAATATGTCTTTGGATAGCTCTGCTGGAGGATCTCTTCATTTGAAGAAGACGCCTACAGAAGCTCAAGAGCTGATTGAAATGGTTGCAAATAACCAATTCATGTACACTTCTGAAAGGAATCCTGTGAACAATGGGACTAGTCAGAAGAAAGGAGTTCTTGAGATTGATACTCTGAATGCCATACTGGCTCAGAACAAGATATTGACTCAACAAGTCAATTTGATTTCTCAAAGTCTGTCTGGAATGCAAAATGCGCCTGGCAGTGCTAAGGAAGCTTCATCTGAGGAAGAAGCTTATGATCCTGAGAACCCTTCAATGGAAGAGGTGAATTACCTAGGAGAACCCTATGGAAACACCTACAATTCTTCATGGAGAAATCACCCAAATTTCTCATGGAAGAATCAAGAGAAACCTCAACAAGGTTTCAATAATAATAATGGTGGAAGAAACAGGCTTGGCAATAACAAGCCTTTTCCATCATCTTCTCAGCAACAGACAGAGAGTTCTAAGCAGAACCCCTCTGACTTAGCAACCATGGTCTCTGATCTAATCAAAACCACTCAAAGTTTCATGACTGAAACACGGTCCTCCATTAGGAATTTGGAAGGACAAGTGGGTCAGCTGAGCAAGAAAGTTACTGAACTCCCTCCTAGCACTCTCCCAAGTAATACAGAAGAAAATCCAAAAGGAGAGTGCAAAGCCATAACCATGGCCGAATATGGAGAGGAAAGAGAGGAGGTGGACGCCACTGAGGAAAACCTCAATGGGCGTGCACCAACCTCCTCTGAGTTCCCCAATGAGGAACCATGGGAATCTGAGACTCAAAATGAGACCATAGAGATTCCATTGGACTTACTTCTGCCTTTCATGAGCTCTGATGAGTATTCTTCCTCTGAAGAGGATGAGTATGTCACTGAAGAACAAGTTGCTAAATATCTTGGAGCAATCATGAAGCTAAATGACAAGTTATTTGGAAATGAGACTTGGGAAGATGAATCTCCCTTGCTCACCAAAGAACTGGATGACTTGTCTAGGCAGAAATTACCTCAAAAGAGACAAGATCCTGGGAAGTTTTCCATACCTTGTACCATAGGCACCATGACCTTCAAGAAGGCCCTGTGTGACTTAGGGTCAAGTGTGAACCTCATGCCTCTCTCTGTAATGGAGAAGCTAGGGATCTTTGAGGTACAAGCTGCAAGAATCTCATTGGAGATGGCAGACAACTCAAGAAAACAAGCTCATGGACTTGTAGAGAATGTTTTGGTAAAAGTTGAAGACCATTAAATCCCTACTGATTTCATAGTCCTAGAGACTGGGAAGTGCATGGATGAATCCATCATCCTTGGCAGACCCTTCCTAGCCACAACAAAGGCTGTGATTGATGTTGATAGAGGTGAACTAATCATTCAAGTGAATGAAGAATCCTTTGTGTTTAAGGCTCAAGGATATCCCTCTGTCACCATGGAGATGAAGCTTGAAGAGCTTCCCTCAAATCAGAGACAAATAGAGCCCCCAAAGTCAAACTCTAAGTTTGGTGTTGGGAGGCCACAACCAAACTCTAAGTTTGGTGTTGAACCCCCACATTCAAACTCTAAGTTTGGTGTTGGGAGGTTCCCACATTGCTCTGATCATTTGTAAGGCTCAATGAGAGCCATCTGTCAAGCTACTGACATTAAAGAAGCGCTTGTTGGGAGGCAACCCAATGATTATATTTTATATATTTTCTTTTGTTATTTTATGTTTTTTGTAGGTTGATGATCATAAGAAGTTACAAAATCAATGAAAAAAGCAAAAACAAAATGAAAAACAGGAAGAAAACAGCACACCCTGGAGGAAGATGTTGCTGGCGTTCAAATGCCAGTAAGCCTAGCAGTTGGGCGTTTAACGCCCAGTCTGGCACCATTCTGGGCGTTTAACGCCAGAAAGGGGCACCAGACTGGCGTTAAACGCCAGAAAAGGGCAAGAACCTGGCGTTAAACGCCAGGAATGGGCACCAGCCCGGCGTTTAACGCCAGAAATAGCTCAAAACGTGATTTTGAGCAACATTTGGTGCAGGGATGACTTTTCCTTGACACCACAGGATCTGTGGACCCCACAGGACCCCACCTACCCCACCACCACCCTCTCTCTTCTTCCCCCATTCACCAATCACCTCAATACCTCTTCCCCAAAAAACCCTTCACCTATCAAATCCCATCTTTCTCTTCACCACTCACATCCATCCTTCATAAATCCCCACCAACCTCACCCTTCAAATTCAAACCACTTTCCCTCCCAAACCTACCCATACATGGCCGAACTCCATCTCCCCTCTCTCCTATAAATGCCCTTCTTCACTTCTTCATTTTCACACAACCTAAACACCACTTCTCCCCCCTCTTTGGCCGAACACACTACCATCTCCCTCTTCCTCATTTCTTCTTCTTCTACTCTCTTCTTTCTTCTTTGCTCGAGGACAAGCAAACCTTTTAAGTTTGGTGTGGTAAAAGCGTTGCTTTTTCGTTTTTTCATAACCATTTATGGCATCCAAGGCCGGAGAAACCTCTAAAAAGAGGAAAGGGAAGGCAAAAGCTTCCACCTCCGAGTCATGGGAGATGGATAGATTCATCTCAAGGGTGCATCAAGACCACTTCTATGAAGTTGTGGCCTTGAAGAAGGTGATCCCCGAGGTCCCCTTTTCACTCAAAAAGGGTGAATATCCGGAGATCCGCCAAGAGATCCGAAGAAGAGGTTGGGAAGTACTTACCAACCCCATTCAACAAGTCGGAATCTTGATGGTTCAAGAGTTCTATGCTAATGCATAGATCACCAAGAACCATGATCAAAGTGTGAACCCGGATCCAAAGAATTATATTACTATGGTTCGGGGGAAATACTTGGATTTTAGTCCGGAAAATGTAAGGTTGGCACTCAACTTGCCTATGATGCAAGGAGATGAACATCCTTACACAAGAAGGGTCAACTTTGATCAAAGGTTGGACCAAGTCCTCACAGTCATATGTGAAGAGGGCGCACAATGGAAGAGAGATTCAAGAGGCAAGCCGGTTCAATTGAGAAGGCATGACCTCAAGCCCATGGCTAGAGGATGGTTAGAGTTCATTCAACGCTCAATCATTCCCACTAGCAACCGGTCCGAAGTTACTCTAGACCGAGCCATCATGATTCATAGCATCATGATTGGAGAAGAAGTGGAAGTTCATGAGGTTATAGCCCAAGAACTCTATAAAGTGGCGGACAAGTCTTCCACCTTGGCAAGGCTAGCCTTTCCTCATCTCATTTGTCACCTCTGTTATTCAGTTGGAGTTGACATAGAAGGAGATACCCCCATTGATGAGGACAAGCCCATCACCAAGAAAAGGATGGAGTACACAAGAGACCCCTCTCATCAAGAGATCCCTGAGATGCCTCAAGGGATGCACTTTCCTCCACAAGACTATTGGGAGCAAGTAAACACCTCCCTAGGAGAACTAAGTTCCAACATGGGACAACTAAGGGTGGAGCACCAAGAACACTCCATTCTCCTCCATGAAATTAGAGAAGATCAAAGAATCATGAGAGAGGAGCAACAAAGACAAGGAAGAGACATTGAGGAGCTCAAGCACTCCATAGGATCTTCAAGAGGAAGAAAGAGCCGCCATCACTAAGGTGGACCCGTTCTTTAATTTCCTTGTTCTTTATTTTCTTCTGTTTTTCGAATTTTAGTGCTTATGTTTGTCTATGTTTGTGTCTTATGATCATTAGTGTCTTAGTGTCTATGCCTTAAAGTTATGAATGTCCTATGAATCCATCACCTTTCTTGAATAAAAACGTGCTTAATTGAAAAGGAAAGAATTGCATGAATTCTGAATTTTATAATAGTTTAATTATTTTGATGTGGTAGCATTACTTCTGTTCTCTGAATGTATGCTTAAACAGTGCATATGCCTTTTGAATTTGTGGTTCATGAATGTTGGCTCTTGAAAGAATGATGAAAAAGGAGACATGTTACTGAGG
Source organism: Arachis stenosperma (assembly GCF_014773155.1). NCBI lineage: Eukaryota > Viridiplantae > Streptophyta > Magnoliopsida > Fabales > Fabaceae > Arachis > Arachis stenosperma. The sequence goes on along the minus strand of NC_080386.1, from coordinate 106,542,118 downwards.
ATCTGAAAAATCATAAAAATGATTCTTGAAGCAAGAAAAAGCAGTGAATACAAAAAAAAAAAGAAGAAGAAAAACGAAAAAAAATAAAAAAAAAGAATAAAGTTGTGATCCAAGGCAATAAGAGTGTGCTTAAGAACCCTGGACACCTCTAATTGGGGACTTTAGCAAAGCTGAGTCACAATCTGAAAAGGTTCACCCAATTTTGTGTCTGTGGCATGTATGTATCCGGTGGTAATACTGGAAGACAGAGTGCTTTGGGCCACGGCCAAGACTCATAAAGTAGCTGTGTTCAAGAATCATCATACTTAACTAGGAGAATCAATAACACTATCTGGATTCTGAGTTCCTAAAGAAGCCAATCATTCTGAATTCCAAAGGATAAAGTGAGATGCCAAAACTATTCAGAGGCAAAAAGCTAAAAGCCCCGCTCATCTAATTAATACTGATCTTCATAGATGTTTTTGGAGTTCATTGCATATTCTCTTCTTTTTATCTTATTTGATTTTCAGTTGCTTGGGGACAAGCAACAATTTAAGTTTGGTGTTGTGATGAGCGGATAATTTGTACGCTTTTTGGCATTATTTTTAGTATGTTTTTAGTATCTTTTAGTTAGTTTTGAGTATATTTTTATTAGTTTTTAATTAAAATTCACTTTTCTGGACTTTACTATGAGTTTGTGTGTTTTTCTGTGATTTCAGGTATTTTCTGGCTGAAATTGAGGGATCTGAGGAAAAATCTGATCCAGAGACTAAAAAGGACTGCAGATGCTGTTGGATTCTGACCTCCCTGCACTCGAAGTGGATTTTTTGGAGCTACAGAAGCCCAATTGGCGCGCTCTCAACGGCGTTGGAAAGTAGACATCCTGGGCTTTCCAGCAATATATGATAGTCCATACTTTGCCCAAGATTTGATGGCCCAAACCGGCGTTCAAAGTCACCTCAAGAAATCCCAGCGTTAAACGCTGGAACTGGCACCAAAATGGGAGTTAAACGCCCAAACTGGCATAAAAGCTGGCGTTTAACTCCAAGAAGAGTCTCTGCACGAAAATGCTTCATTACTCAGCCCAAGCACACACCAAGTGGGCCCGGAAGTGGATTTTTATGTCATTTACTCATCTCTGTACACCCTAGGCTACTAGTTTTCTATAAGTAGGACCTTTTACTATTGTATTATCATCTTGGTTCTTCTGGTTCCCTCTCTGGGGCCGAAACCAATGATCACTTTTGTTCTTATGTATTTTCAACGGTGGAGTTTCTACACACCATAGATTAAGGTGTGGAGCTCTGCTGTACCTCGAGTATTAATGCAATTACTATTGTTCTTCCATTCAATTCCGCTTGTTCTTGTTCTAAGATATCACTTGTTCTTCAACTTGATGAATGTGATGATCCGTGACACTCATCATTATTCTCACCTATGAACAAGGTGACTGACAACCATTCTTGTTCTACAAGCAATCAAGGCTCTAGCGAATATCTCTTGGATTCTTTAATCGGAATCTTCGTGGTATAGGCAGGACCTGATGGCGGCATTCAAGAGAATCCAGAAGGTCTAACCTTGTCTGTGGTATTCTGAGTAGGATTCAATGATTGAATGACTATGACGTGCTTCAAACTCCTAGCAGGCGGGGCGTTAGTGACAGACGCAAAAGTATCAATGGATATTATTCCGGCCTGACCGAGAACCGACAGTTGAATTCCGCTATGCCGTGACAGGGCATATGCCAATCGCTTTCACTGAGAGGATGGGAGGTAGCCACTGACAATGGTGAAACCCTACACGAGCTTGCCATGGAAAGGAGTAAGAAGGATTGGATGAAGACAGTAGGAAAGCAGAGAGACGGAAGGGAAGGCATCTTCATGCGCTTATCTGAAGTTCCTACCAATGAATTACATAAGTATCTCTATCTTTATCTTTTATGTTATTTTCGTTCATCACCATCATACATTTGAGTCTGCCTGACTAAGATTTACAAGATGACCATAGCTTGCTTCATAGCAACAATCTCCGTGGGATCGACCCTTACTCACGTAAGGTATTACTTGGACGACCCAGTGCACTTGCTGGTTAGTTGTGCGAAGTTGTGTTTATGCCATGGTATTGAGCACCAAGTCTTTGGAGTTCATGACCGGGGATTATGAGAGTTGTGAAAAGTATTGTTCACAATTTCGCGCACCAATAACCAATTCATGTATACTTCTGAGAGGAATTCCGTTAATAATGGGACGCCTCAAAGGAAGGGAGTTCCTGAAATTGATGCTCTGAATGCCATATTGGCTCAGAATAAAATGTTGACTCAGCAAGTCAACATGATTTCTGAAAGTCTAAATGGATAGCAAAATGCATCCAACAGTACCAAAGAGGCATCTTCTGAAGAAGAAGCTTATGATCATGAGAACCCTGCAATAGCAGAGGTAAATTATATGGGTGAACCTTATGGAAACACCAATAATTCATCATGGAGAAATCATCCAAATATCTCATGGAAGGATCAACAAAAGCCTCAACAAGGCTTTAATAATGGTGGAAGAAATAGGCTCAGCAATAGCAAGCCTTTTCCATCATCTTCTCAGTAACAGACAGAGAATTATGAACAGAGCCCCTCTAACTTAGCAAACATAGTCTCTGATCTGTCTAAGGCCACTTTAAGTTTCATGAGTGAAACAAGGTCCTCCATCAGAAATTTAGAGGCACAAGTGGGCCAGCTGAGTAAGAAAGTCACTGAAACTCCTCCTAGTACTCTCCCAAGCAATACTGAAGAGAATCCAAAAAGAGAGTGCAAGGCCATAGACATAATCAACATGGCCGAACCTAGGGAGGAAGGAGAGGACGTGAATCCCAATGAGGAAGACCTCATGGGACATCTCTCAAGCAAGAAGGAGCTCCCTATTGAGGACCCAAAGGGATCTGAAGGTCATATTGAGACCATAGAGATCCCATTAAACCTCCTTCTGCCATTCATGAGCTCTGAAGACTATTCTTCCTCTGATGAGGATGAAAATGTAACTGGAGAGCAAGTTGCTCAATATCTAGGAGCCATCATGAAGCTGAATGCCAAATTGTTTGGTAATGAGACTTGGGAAGGTGAACCTTCCTTGCTCATTAGTGAACTAGATACATGGGTTCAGCAAACCTTACCTCAAAAGAGACAAGATCCTGGCAAATTCTTAATACCCTGTACTATAGGCACCATGACCTTTGAAAAGGCTCTGTGTGACTTAGGGTCGGGCATAAATCTTATGCCACTCTCTGTAATGGAGAAGCTGGGGATCATTGAGGTACAGCCTGTCATATTCTCATTACAAATGGTAGACAAGTCAGTAAGACAAGCTTATGGATTGGTAGAGGATGTGTTAGTAAAGATTGAAGGCCTTTACATCCCTGCTGATTTCATAATCTTAGATACTAGGAAGGAGGAGGATGAATGCATCATCCTTGGAAGACCTTTCCTAGCCACAGCAGGAGCTGTGATAGATGTTAACAGAGGAGAATTAGTCCTTCAATTGAATGGGGACTACCTTGTGTTTAAAACCCAAGGGTGTTTCTCTGCAACCATGGAGAGGCTACAACATTGACCTGATCACCTGTGAGGCTCCATGAGAGCCCACTGTCAAGCTAGTGACATTAAAGGAGTGCTTATTGGGAGGCAACCCAATTTTTATTTATCTAATCTTATTTTTATTTTATTTTTCCATTATGTTTTATTAGGTTCATGATCATGTGGAGTCACAAAATAAATACTAAAATTAAAAATAGAATCAAAAATAGCAGAAGAAAAAGCACACCCTGGAGGAAGGGCTTACTGGCGTTTAAATGCCAGTAAAGAGCATCTGGCTAGCGTTCAACGCCAGAACAGAGCATGGATCTGGCGTTGAATGCATGAAACAAGCAGCATCCTGGCGTTTAAATGCCAGAAATACACCCTAAGGAGAGCTAGCGCTAAACGCCAGAAACAAGCATGGAACTGGCGTTCAATGCCAAAAACATGCATCAAATGGGCGTTGAACGCTCAAAACAAGCACTAAGCTGGCGTTCAACGCCAGAAACAAGCATCAATCTGGCGTTGAACGTCAGGATTGCATGCAGAGGGCATGTTACACGCCTCATTAGTGCAGGAATGATAATCCTTGACACCTCAGGATCTGTGGACTCCACAGGATCATCTCAGGATCTGTGGATCCCACATGATCCCCATCTACCTCAACTCACCTTCTCTCCTCTTCACACAATCCAATAACACTCTTCCCCAAAAAAACCCTTCACCAATCACCTCAATCTCTCTTCTCCATCACCTCTTCACTACTCACATCCATCCACTCTTCCCCATAAACCCCACCTACCTTCAAAATTCAAAATCCCTTTTCCAACCCAACCCACCCAATATAGCCGAACCTTAACCCCTCTCCCTCCACTATATAAACCCCTCCATTCCTCTTCATTTTCACACAAACACAACCTTCTCTTCTCATCCTTGGCCGAAACACAATCCTCTCTTTCTCTCCTCCATATCTTCTTCTTCTTCATCTATTCTTTCTTCTTTTGCTCAAGGGTGAGCAATATTCTAAGTTTGGTGTGGTAAAAGTATAGCTTTTTGTTTTTCCATAACCATTGATTACACCTAAGGACGGAGAAACCTCTAGAAAAGGGAAAAGGAAGACAAAAGCTTCCACCTCTGAGTCATGGAAGATGGAGAGATTCATCTCCAAAGCCCATCAAGACCACTTCTATGAAGTTGTGGCCAAGTAGAAGGTGATCCCTAAGGTCCCTTTTAAACTCAAGAAAAATGAGTACCCGGAGATCCGACATGAGATCCAAAGAAGAGGTTGGGAAGTTCTGACCAACCCCATTCAACAAGTTGGAATCTTAATGGTTCATGAATTCTATGCCAATGCATGGATCACTAAAAACCATGATCAAAGTGTGAACCCGAATCCAGAGAATTATCTTACAATGGTTCGGGGGAAATACTTAGATTTTAGTCCGGAAAATGTGAGGTTGGCATTCAACTTGCCCATGATGCAAGGAGATGCACGCCCTTACACTAGAAGGGTCAGCTTTGATCAAAGGTTGGACCAAGTTCTTATGGACATATGTGTGGAAGGAGCTCAATGGAAAAGAGACTCCAAAGGCAAGCCAGTTCAATTAAGAAGACTGGACCTCAAGCCTGTGGCTAGAGGATGGTTGGAGTTCATCCAACGCTCCATCATCCCCACTTGCAACCGATCCGAAGTTAGTGTGGATCGAGCCATCATGATTCATAGCATCATGAATGGAGGGAAAGTAGAAGTTCATGAAGTCATCTCCCTTGAATTCTACAAAATAGCCGAAAAGTCCTCCACCATGGCAAGGCTAGCTTTTCCTCATCTTATTTTCCATCTATGTTACTCAGCTGGAGTTATCATAGAAGGAGACATTCCCATTGAGGAGGATAAGCCCATCACTAAGAAGAGAATGGAGCAAATAAGAGAGCCCACTCATGGATCCCAAGAGACGCATGTGGAAGCTCATCACCAAGAAATCCCGGAAATGCCTCAAGGGATGCACTTTCCTCCCAACAATTATTGGGAACAACTCAACACTTCTCTAGAAGACTTAAGTTACAATATGGATCAATTAAGGGTGGAACGTTAAGAGCTCTCTATCATTCTCCATGAAATTAGAGAAGATCAAAGAGTAATGAGGGAGGAGAAACAAAGGCAAGGAAGAGACATAGAAGAGCTCAAGGACATCATTGGTTCTTCAAAAAGAAAGCACCACCAGCACTGAGGTAGACTCATTCCTTGTTCTTATTTCTCTATTTTTCGGTTTTTATGCTTAATGTTTATCTATGTTTGTGTCTTTCCTACATGATCATTAGTATTTAGTAACTATGTCTTAAGGCTATGAATAATTCCATAAATCCTTCATCTCTCTTAAATAGAAAATGTTTTAATACAAAAAGAACAAGAAGTACATGAGTTTCGAATTTATCCTTGAATTCAGTTTAATTATATGGATGTGGTGACAATACTTTTTGTTTTCTGAATGAATGCTTGAACAGTGCATATTTTTGATCTTGTTGTTTATGAATGTTAAAATTGTTGGCTCTTGAAGGAATGATGAACAAAGAAAAATGTTACTGATAATCTAAAAAATCATAAAATTGATTCTTGAAGCAAGAAAAAGCAGTGAATAGCAAAAGCTTGCGAAAAAAAAGTGTGGCAAAAAAAAGAAAGAAAAAGAAAAAGCAAGCAGAAAAAGCCAATAGCCCTTAAAACCAAAAGACTAGGGTAAAAAGGATCCAAGGCTTTGAGCATCAATGGATAGGAGGGCCCAAGGAACTAAAATCCAGGTCTAAGCGGCTAAATCAAGTTGTCCCTAACCATGTGCTTGTGGCATGCAGGTCCAAGTGAAAAGCTTGAGACTGAGTGGTTAAAGTCGTGATCCAAAGCAAAAAGAGTGTGCTTAAGAGCTATGGACACCAATAACTGGGGACTTTAGCAAAGCTGAGTCACAATCTGAAAAGGTTCACCCAGTCATGTGTCTGTGGTATTTATGTATCCGGTGGTAATACTGGAAAACAAAATGCTTAGGGCCACGGCCAAGACTCATAAAAGTAGTTGTGTTCAAGAATCAACATACTTAACTAGAAGAATCAATAACACTATCTGAAATTTTAAGTTCCCATAGATGCCAATCATTCTAAACTTCAAAGGATAAAGTGAGATGCCAAAACTATTCAGAAGCAAAAAGCTACAAGTCCCGCTCTTCTAATTAGAACTAATATTCATTGATATTCTGATATTTATAGTATGTTCTCTTCTTTTTATCCTATTTGATTTTCAGTTGCTTGGGGACAAGCAACAATTTAAGTTTGGTGTTGTGATGAGCGAATAATTTATACGCTTTTTGGCATTGTTTTTAGGTAGTTTTTAGTAGGATCTAGCTACTTTTAGGGATGTTTTCATTAGTTTTTATGCTAAATTCACATTTCTGGACTTTACTATGAGTTTGTGTGTTTTTCTGTGATTTCAGATAATTTCTGGCTGAAATTGAGGGACCTGAGCAAAACTCTGATAAAAGGCTGACAAAGGACTACTGATGTTGTTGGATTCTAACCTCCCTGCACTCAAAATGGATTTTCTGGAGCTACAGAACTCCAAATGGCAAGCTCTCAACAGCGTTGGAAAGTAGACATCCAGAGCTTTCCAGCAATATATAATAGTCCATACCTTATTGGTGCACGAAATTGTGATTCATTCTTTTCACAACTCAAACAGTCCTTGGTAATAGCTCCAAAAACTTGGTGCTCAGTACCATGGTCTAAACATAATTTCACAACTTCGCACAACTAACCAGCAAGTGCACTGGGTCGTCCAAGTAATAAACCTTACGCGAGTAAGGGGTCGATCCCACGGAGATTGTTGGTGTGAAGCAAGCTATGGTCATCTTGTAAATCTCAGTCAGGCAGATTCAAATGGTTATGGATGATATATGAATAAAACATAAAGATAAAGATAGTGATACTTATGTAATTCATTGGTGAGAATTTCAGATAAGCATATGGAGATGCTTTGTCCCTTCCGTCTCTCTGCTTTCCTATTGTCTTCATCCAATCCTTCTTACTCCTTTCCATGGCAAGCTGTATGTTGGGCATCACCGTTGTCAGTGGCTACAATCCCGTCCTCTCAGTAAAAATGTTCAACGCACCCTGTCACGGCATGGCTAATCATCTGTCGGTTCTCAATCAGGTTGGAATAGAATCCAGTGATTCTTTTGCGTCTATGACTAACGCCCAGCCTTCAGGAGTTTGAAGCTCATCACAGTCATTCAATCATTGAATCCTACTCAGAATACCACAGACAAGGTTTAGACCTTCCGGATTCTCTTGAATGCCGCCATCAATTCTAGCTTATACCACGAAGATTCTGATTAAGGAATCCAAGAAATAAACATTCAAGCCTTGTTTGCTTGTAGAACGGAGGTGGTTGTCAGGCACACGTTCATAAGTGAGAATGATGATGAGCATCATATAATCATCACATTCATCATGTTCTTGGGTACGAATGAATATCTTAGAATAAGAACATGCTGAATTGAATAGAAGAACAATAGTAATTGCATTAATACTCGAGGTACAGCAGAGCTCCACACCTTAATCTATGGTGTGTAGAAACTCCACCGTTGAAAATACATAAGAACAAGGTCTAGGCATGGCCGTGAGGCCAGCCCCCAAAACGTGATCTAAGAACTAGGCGTCCAAAGATGATCCTAAGATCGAAAATGATCCAAAGATATCAAGATGAAAATACAATAGCAAAAGGTCCTATATGTAGAGAACTAGTAGCCTAGGGTTTACAGAAATGAGTAAATGACATAAAAATCCACTTCTGGGCCCACTTGGTGTGTGCTTGGGCTGAGCATTGAAGCTTTCATGTGTAGAGACTTTTCTTGGAGTTAAACGCCAGCTTTTGTGCCAGTTTGGGCGTTTAACTCCCATTCTTGTGCCAGTTCTGGCGTTTAACGTCGGGCAGTTTTGAGCTGATTTGGAACGCCAGTTTGGGCCATCAAATCTCGGGCAAAGTATGAACTATTATGCATTGCTGGAAAGCCCAGGATGTCTACTTTCCAACGCCGTTAAGAGCGCGCCAATTGGGCTTTTTTAGCTCCAGAAAATCTACTTCAAGTGTAGGGAGGTCAGAATCCAACAGCATCTGCAGTCCTTTTCAGTCTCTGAATCAGATTTTTGCTCAGGTCCCTCAATTTCAGCCAGAAAATACCTGAAATCACAGAAAAATACACAAACTCATAGTAAAGTCCAGAAAAGTGAATTTTAGCTAAAAACTAATAAAAATATAATGAAAACTAACTAAAATATACTAAAAACATACTAAAAACAATGCCAAAAAGCGTATAAATTATCTGCTCATCACAACACCAAACTTAAATTGTTGCTTGTCCCCAAGCAACTGAAAATCAAATAAGATAAAAAGAAGAGAATATGCAATGAATTCCAAAAACATCTATGAAGGTCAGTATTAATTAGATGAGCGGGGCTTTTAGCTTTTTGCCTCTGAACAGTTTTGGCATCTCACTTTATCCTTTGAAATTCAGAATGGTTAGCTTCTATAGGGACTCAGAATCCAGATAGTGTTATTGATTCTCCTAGTTGAGTATGATGATTCTTGAACACAGCTACTTTGTGAGTCTTGGCCGTGGCCCAAAGCACTCTGTCTTCCAGTATTACCATCGGATACATACATGCCACAGACACATAATTGGGTGAACCTTTTCAGATTGTGACTTAGCTTTGCTAGAGTCCCCAATTAGAGGTGACCAAGGTTCTTAAGCACACTCTTTTTGCCTTGGATCACAACTTTCTTTTTCTTTCTTTTTTTTTTCATTTTTCTCCTCTCTTTTTTTTTTGTATTCACTGCTTTTTCTTGCTTCAAGAATCATTTTTATGATTTTTCAGATCCTCAGTAACATGTCTCATTTTTCATCATTCTTTCAAGAGTCAACATTCATGAACAACAAATTCAAAAGACATATGCACTGTTTAAGCATACATTCAGAAAACAAAAGTATTGCCACCACATCAAAATAATTAATCTGTTATAAAATTCAAAATTCATGCAATTCTTCTCTTTTAATTAAGAACATTTTTCATTTAAGAAAGGTGATAGATTCACAGGACATTTATAACTTTAAGGCATAGATACTAAGACACTAACGATCATGTAATAAGACACAAACATGGATAAACATAAGCATAAAATTCGAAAAACAAGAAAATAAAGAACAAGGAAATTAAAGAACGGGTCCACCTTAGTGATGGCGGCTTGTTCTTCCTCTTGAAGATCTTATGGAGTGCTTGAGCTCCTCAATGTCTCTTCCTTGCCTTTGTTGCTCCTCTCTCATGATTCTTTGATCTTCTCTAATTTCATGGAGGAGGATGGAATGTTCTTGGTGCTCCACCCTTAGTTGTCCCATATTGGAACTCAATTCTCCTAGGGAGGTGTTGATTTGCTCCCAATAGTTTTGTGGAGGAAAGTGTATCCCTTGAGGCATCTCAGGGATTTCATGATGAGTGGGATCTCTTGTTTGCTCCATCCTTTTCTTAGTGATAGACTTGTCCTCATCAATGAGGATGTCTCCCTCTATGTCAACTCCAACTAAATAACAGAGGTGACAAATGAGATGAGGAAAGGCTAACCTTGCCAAGGTAGAGGACTTGTCCGCCACCTTATAAAGTTCTTGGGCTATAACCTCATGAACTTCTACTTCTTCTCCAATCATGAAGCTATGAATCATGATGGCTCGGTCTATAGTAACTTCGGACCGGTTGCTAGTGGGAATGATTGAGCGTTGGATAAACTCCAACCATCCCCTAGCTACGGGCTTGAGGTCATGCCTTCTCAGTTGAACCGGCTTCCCTCTTGAATCTCTCTTCCATTGAGCGCCCTCTTCACAGATGTCTATGAGGACTTGGTCCAACCTTTGATCAAAGTTGACCCTTCTGGTGTAAGGGTGTTCATCTCCTTGCATCATGGGCAAGTTGAATGCCAACCTTACATTTTCCGGACTAAAACCTAAGCATTTCCCCCGAACCATTGTAAGCCAATTCTTTGGGTTCGGGTTCACACTTTGATCGTGGCTCTTGGTGATCCATGCATTGGCATAGAACTCTTGAACCATTAAGATTCTGACTTGTTGAATGGGGTTGGTAAGAACTTCCCAACCTCTTCTTCAAATCTCATGTCGGATCTCTAGATATTTGATGTGTGGAAAACGATCCAACACAAAACTCACCGGCAAGTGTACCGGGTCGCATCAAGTAATAATAACTCACATGAGTGAGGTCGATCCCACAGGGATTGAATGATTGAGCAATTTTAGTTTAGTGGGTGGTTTAGTCAAGCGAATCAAGTGTTGGTTGAGTGATTTGTGTTTAACAGGAAGTAAATGACAGTAAATGTAAAGGGGGAAGGGAAAAGTGCAGTAAATTGAAGAACAGAATTGTAAAGTTGCAGAATCTTAAAGAGCAAGAAAGTAAATGACTGAAACTTAAAGTGCAAGAAATTTAAAGTGCAGTAACTTAAATGGCAAGAAGAATTGAGGAAAGGGATTGCAAGATCTAAGTAAATTGCAGCAATTGATCTAGCAGAATTTAAATCAGAAGCAATTAGCATTCAAACAGAGAGAAAATAAAATGCAGCAAAGGTTCACAGAAGAACCAAGAGTGAATTATGATCTCAGGATCCCAAGGGCTTAGGTAGCAGAGCCTAAAACCCAATTTCCTTCCCAGATCTGAATTATCTAAGCAATTGACAGAAAATTAAAGAAGGAGCAATAGAAGAACAGAATTGGAATTGAATTATGCAGAAAACAAAGTGCAAAGAGCTTGAATGGGAATTGGGACAGAATTTCCCCAATTTCACACACCCAAAACTCAAAAACAAGAGAGTAGAATTGCCCAAGGGAAATGAGGAAGGAGATCAGTCAATTCTCCCTTGATCCTCTTAGTTCTCGGACAAGTCTCTCAAGAAAGCTCAAAGAAATTGAAATTCAAAAGCCAAGGTAAAAGTCTAAGTGGTAAAAAGTAAAATAAAAGCTCAAGGTAGCTAAAAGTCCTAATTCAATCAAACTAACTCCTATTTATACACTTTCTATTCTTGGATTTTGGGATTTGGATGGGCTTTTGAGTTGGTGAAGAAATGAGCTAACATGGGATTTTAATTTAAATTTTCGGCCCATGAAATTCACTCCCAGGAGGCTGCCCTGCCCTTGTGGAGGGCAGGGCAGAAAATTGATGCATGGTGCACAAGTTTGGTGCGGCCTTGGTGCAAGTTGGTGCTGCGTGGTGCGCGTCTGGTGTTGCCAGGGGGGAAATTGGTGCGCGCAAATCAAAATTAGTGCGCTACACAAGATCCTGCCCGCGCCAAGGGCAGGGCAGAGAAGGCTTTGGTGCGCCAGGGGAGGAACGCGCGCGTCAGATGCTTGCCAGGACGAGAGTTTGGTGCGCCAGGAAGCAAAGTTGGTGCGCCAGAAATTGTTGTGTGGTGCGCCAGTCCAATTGCTGCCCTGCCCGCGCCAAGGGCAGGGCAGTGTTGCCATATTGCACGCCCGTGTTCGAACCTGGGCGGACGCACGCTTCTCATTTTTTTGCTTGATTTCTTGGCACGGCAATGGGTCTTGGAGCTTGGCTTCCTCATGGTTCCTTGTTCGAACCTTGTGGCTTGCATAGTTGATATTTTTTTGTTGATTTTCTTCCTTGAGGTGCTCGATTCTGCTCTCCACAAGGGCAGGGCAGAATTTGCTTTCTCTTGGTTCCAAGGCACATTTTGTGCTCTGCCTTTGGAGTGGGCAGGGCAGAATTGCCTTCTCCTCTTGGTCACCCAATGTTGCCCTCCTAGAGGGCATTCTGCCCTTGTGGAAGGCAATGTTGCTTCCCCCATTTTATACGGCACACTTCTTCTTGATTCGGCCACGCTTTTCTTTCCTCGGCTACACTTTTTATGCCACGCTTTTCCTTTTCTCTTCTTTCCTTCACCTATAATAAACCAAACAACCACTCAAAGTATCACTAAATTCAAGAGGCTTATAAATCAATTAAAATTCAATCAAAATTAGCTTAAACCTCATGATTTAACATTAATTTCATGGTGGTTGCTTGATTTAGAGAAGTTATGCATTTTCACTCCAAATCACTAACTTAGGATGCAAGAAAGTGCATAAATGCTAACAAAACAAGTGAAATTAGCTTGAAAAATGGGTATATGATGACTTGTCATCACAACACCAAACTTAAACCTTGCTTGTCCCTAAGCAAGCATCAAAACTAAGAGTAAATGAAATGAATAAGAAAAGAATGCATATCCTTATTATGCAGATAGCAGAACTTCAATCTATGGGGCATTTATGCAGACAATAACAACTCATTTATTGTTGCTGCTGCATAATACACATCTTTCTTCAAAGGCTTGCTAAACTTGCTGTTAGATGACTCACTTTTTGATTCCACCCTTGCTAACTTTTCTTGGCTTACAATGCTTATCAAGCTTATTATTCTTTAAGAGGTTTGGTGTTAAATGTTGCAGCATAGCCTTTGGCTTTATTTTCTTTTCTTTTGCTCAACATCTTTCCACCACAGACACATAGCTCACTAATTCTTCCTAGGATCATTGATGCCCAGCATCTCTTTGGATCACTAAGTGCTTTGTATCTAAGTTGCTCTTTATTGTGGATTTTCAATTGGCCATCCCAAATCAGTTGATCTAAGTGACCGGGTTTCAAAATACCCCTTAGAATTTACTCATCCAAGCAGATCTCAGTACAAGAACACCACAGGCATTTGTCCTAAGGTTCAAGCCATTGGTGTCCAACCTTTATTCTTTGTTTTTCTTGCCATTTTGGCTTTTTCTTTCCCTTTTCTTTCTGTTTTTGTTACCAAGGGTTGTTTCATTCTTGATAGGAGTTTTTATAACAGCAAGCTAACTCACAATTGAATGAGAATGATATTATGCAACACTTATTTCATGAGTCATGCATTTAATCTAACACATATGCCACCACCAACTTCCATTCATACTTATGCAACAATTGGATATTTTTCTTTTCAATTCAAACCAAACTCTTTTATTTAGGCATATGGGAAACAAGGCAATATTTAAAGTTAAGTGATGGATACAAGCATTATGCAGACTTATCATTTTTAACAAGCTATTTATTAACTAACTATCATGAAAAGCAAAGAACAGAAAATGCATAAAGTAAAAGAAATAAATGATGGAGGCATATCATGTTTCAGACATGCATCTCCTTATTAGAGACATGAAAGAGGAAGTATGAAGGAACTTTGCCACCTTCTAATGGTCATGGCTGCTGCTTGATTCTCCCTTCTTCTTCTTTCTCTTCCCTGTCTTGGAGTAATCTCGGATCTCTTCACTAGGACATCTTCTACCCCAAACAGAGTCTAAGAGTCCTCTGAGCCCAAAATCTTCCAATCTTTGAAAGGTTGACTCAGTGTATTGATGAGATTTTGCTTGTTGCTTGGCTAAGAATTCAGGACATTGCTCAAATGGCTTGATCTCGGGATTGAGTGTTGGCAAATTATGGGTCAAGTACTCCAACCTTGCTTGCATGTTTTCATCATACTCCATTCTTTGTACGTGTCTAACTTCACCTATGGTATGATGAACATTCTTCCATTGATACAGGTTGTGACTATATTCCTCTGCTTTAGCTTGACTAAAATACAGCTTATCATATGATTCTTTGAATTCTTTGTATTGCTCTTTTTGTCCTTCAAGAATCTGTGCTTGAAATTCTTGCTGTTGAGTCATCATTTGTTGTTGCCATCTCTCTTGTTTTTCCTCCATTTGATGCTGCCAAGCTTCTCATTCTTCCTTTTCTTTCAAGAATTGCTCCATGAATTCAGGATGGGGCTCTAGATATTGCGCTGGGCCCCCTTGATTTTGGCCTTGTTGGATTTGCATGAGTTGATTCTGACCTTGTTGAGCCTGCATGAGTTGCTGAGATAATTCTTCAATTGATCTTTGCAATTGGCTCATATCTATGGCATCATAAGCCTGATTTCGTCCTTCCTCTCTTTGTGATCTCCTTTGTCTAGGAGCTACTACCCCTTCTTGATTTTCTTCTTCATTAATTCCCTCCATGCTCTTCTTGGTAATCCATTTTCCTACTTTCACTTTTGTTGTGTCCTCATCTTCAAAAATTACGTTAGCTTTGTTACATAGCCTGAGGATGGTACTTGGATGTCCAAGACCTTTTGATTTGCTTGTGCTATCGGCCATTCCTTGAATACTGTCAGCTATGAGTTGTGCAACATTGATCTCACCTCCATGCAAGATGCAGTATGTCAAGAGTGCTCTTTTGATTGTGACCCAAGATGCATTTCCAGTAGGAAGGATAGATCTCCTCACTATTTCAAACCATCCTTTAGCCACAGGAGTAAGATTTATCCTCCTTATGTGACTTGGAACTCCCTTTGAATCTCTTTCCCAATCAGTATTCTCCATGCATAACCCCTGCAGAATTTCATCAAGATTATTTTCCCGTTGCAATCTAGCTTCATAACTCAGCTCTGGATAGGTTATGGTTCTCAACTTGAGAGCTCTTGTGATAGCAGCAGGGCTAAAACTCACTTCAACCCCTCTGACATAACTTGTGTAGGGAGCACTATTTTTGTTTTCTTTGGCAGCATTTGCATAGAACTCCCTAATCATTACTGCACGGATGTCAGTCAGAGGAGCACACAAGAGTTCCCACCTTCTTTCTCTTGTAATTTGCTTCATGATGGGGTATTCTCCTTCCCTTAAATCAAGGCCTTTCTCATAGATGACATTCTTTGCCTTCATGAACCTATGATATCTCCCTTCATGGAATTGGGATCTAAATTTGGTTGCATAAAAGGTTGGAGGTTCGGTTATCATAGGCTCTTTTCCCGGCCTTCTTTGTGAGCTTGAGGAGGCCATTGAAAATTAAAGTGAAAAGAGAGAGGAAGTAAGAGTAGAAGAAATATGTGTTGTGTTTGGGAAGAGTTTTGGTTCGGTCTTGATGTGTGATGTAAGGGAATTATGTTGGTTTTGGAGGTGGAGTAGAGTGTGGTTTTATATGAAAGTGGCTTGAGTGGGAATGTGAGTGCCGTGTTGGTGCAACGGCTATTTATAGGCCATGTTTCCAAGCTTTTCAACAAAACCACAAAGAATGAATAAAGAAGGATCCGTTAGTGTTCATGAAGGGCTAAGATTGAGTTGGTCATCTCAAGGACTCATGGAATGGACGGTCTGCATGCATGGTTGAGGCTTGACGAGGATCCTCCTCCCATTGGCTGCATGCACTTCGGTGTCCAATGTTGCATGCATGCAAATTTTGTTCCCCATGAGCACGTTCTCCTAGGCACATGTGACCTCCCTCACATAGCTCCTCCTAGCCGTGGCCCTTCCTTGAGTTTTGTCTTAATCTTTTTCTCCTGCAAGAATCAAGATAGCTAGCCTTAGATCATTAATATGGCCGTTGGCAATTAATTCGTATTTAATAGGAAAAGAATTATTTTGTTTTGTTTATTATTATTTAAAATAAACTTTTTTTTTTGTCAATTATGCCCCTTAATTAAAGATGTTAAAAGTTGGTGAACACCAAACTTATCCTTTATTTAGGGGATGGCTTAGCAATTGCAAACCAATCTCACAATTGATGTATTTTAAAAGACTGGTGCATGATCCCTTGTCTGTATGATTTTGAGTCCATGATTGGAAAATGATCCTCTGATTATGCAGACACCAAACTTAGTGTTTGGTCACATGCTTTATCAAAAGACTTATGCATATGCTCTAAAAGACAATACCCTTCTTTGAATAATGAGCTTGGGTGTGCCTTAAGGTACACCAAACTTAGAGGTTTGCCATGTGCTTCAAAATGATATATGCATTTACCAGGCATGAAAATTCAAAACCATATTCAGAGGAATCATAGCTTATTAAATCAGAGAGAAAACAGAAATCTTAAACCATGGGTTGCCTCCCATGAAGCGCTCTTTTATTGTCATTAGCTTGACATTAACCTCCCTTTAAGGTGGTTGATGTTGGTGGTGTCTCAACTTGTCACCTCTCACTGTTAGCTTTCTCTGTGTGCTTTGATGCTCAATTTCCATATGCTCAAGAGAAAGTATTTGGTTGACAGTGTAATAATCTTCTGCTCCCTGCTGTTGGTATATTAATTGCACCTTATCACCCTTAGAGAATCCTTCAGTTGGGATTTTCTTGTTCTTCCACCCTTTGTGAGCCTTTTTCTTATTCTTCACCTTTTTCTTGCTTGTTGATCTTCCTTTCTTGACAGTTACTTGAGTTGTGATGCCTTCCTTCTTGCTGATCACCCCTGCTTCCTTGTGAATCCCTTTTTCTTCTTGCATCTGTTTGTTTTTCTGTTCCACTTCCTTTTCAGTTGATTGCTTTGGAAGGAAATCATCACTCATTTTGCCTGTTTCTTCACCCCTTTGTAATTCTGGGAAGACTTTCAGGATGATGCTCTCCTCATGCATCCTAAGGGTTAACTCTCCTTGCTCTATGTCCACAATGGCTCTAGCAGTGGCCAAAAATGGTCGACCAAGTATTATGGAGTCATTTCCATTTTCTGAAGAATCCAGGATCACAAAGTCTGCCGGATAGATGAACTTGCCAACCTTAACTAAAAGGTTCTCAATCACCCCTTTAGGATATACTATTGATTGATCCACCAATTCCAAAGACATCTCTGTTGGTTTCACCTCCTCTATGCCAAGCTTTTTCACTAAAGAATATGGAATTAGATTTATGCTTGCTCCTAGATCGCACATCCCTTTGTTAATGAATAGGTTCCCAATAGTGCATGGTAAGAAGAAACCTCCAGGGTCTTCAAGCTTGGGAGGGAGTCCCTTTTTAATGAGTGCACTACATTCCTCACTAAGCATTACAGTTTCCTTCTCATTCCAATCTCTCTTCTTGTTGATGAGCTCCTTTAGAAACTTAGCATACAGGGGCATTTGCTCCAAAGCCTCTGCCAAAGGTATGTTGATTTCCAACTTCTTGAAAGTCTCAAGAAATTTGTGGAAGTACTGGTCCTTTGTTTCCTTGTGAAACTCTGTGGATAGGGTAGTGGTGGTGTTGAGCTCTTCTCCACTTGATGCTGTTTTGGAATTGGTTCTTCCATGATTTTCTTTCCTTCCTTTAGCTTCTGTGGCTTGTTGTCTTCCTCTGTGAGTTGTTCTGGAACACTCTTGCTTATTGTGTCTTTGTTGATGGCTTCATCATTCTTTGTTGGCTCAGTGTCATTCTCCATAAGCTTCTTTGTTGCTCCTTGGCTACCATCTGTTAGCACTCTTCCACTTCTCAGTTGCACAACCTTGCATTCTTCCTTTGGGTTGGGAATGGTGTCACTAGGTAGTGAACTTGATGGCTTCTCAACAGAGATCTTCTTAGAGATTTGTCCAATCTGCCTCTCCAGGTTCTTCATGGTAGCTTCTTGATTCTTGGTTGTCAGTTCTTGGTTTTTCATCAGTTTTTCCATGAGCTGTTCTAGATTGGTGATTCTTTGTGAATCTTGTGAGATGGTTTGATTTTGGGGTGTTGATGGATGAAGATAAGTGTTTTGGTTAGTTGGGTGGTTATTAGGTGGGTATTGGCTAGAATTTGGGTAGTTGTTTTGTGGTTTTCTGTATGAGTTTTGGTTAGTGTTTGGCTGGGGGTTATGGTTTGTGTTCTTCCAATTGTTTTGGCTTGTGTTTCTTTGCCATGGTTGTTGGTTTTGATTATGGTTGTCTCCCCATCTGAGGTTGGGATGGTTCTTCCAAGATGGATTGTAGGTATCACCATAGACTTCATGTGTTCCAGGATTTTGGTTGTGCATGTATTAGACTTGCTCTTGTTGTTGCTCCTCTTGAATTTTTTCATTTTGCACCCAAGTGGTTGGAGGTTGGCTTGTGGTGCTCACTGCTGCCACTTGCAAGCCATCAATTCTCTTAGCCATTTGCTCAAATTGTTGTTGAATCTGTTGCTACATCATCTTGTTTTGAGCTAAGATTGAATCAACTCCTTCCAACTCCATGACTCCTCTTCTTTGTGATGGTTGGCGTTGTCTTTGATGAGCAAAGAAATATTGGTTGTTGGCCACCATATCAATGAGGTTTTGAGCTTCCTCTGTGGTCTTCATGAGTTGTAGAGAGCCTCCTGCAGAATGATCAAGAGCTTCTTGAGCTTTAAGAGTGAGTCCTTCATAGAAGTTCTGTAACTTGTCCCACTCAGTGAACATCTCTGGTGGACATTTCCTCAATAGAACCTTATATCTTTCCCATGCTTCATATAAGCTCTCGGCCTCCATTTGAGTGAATGTTTGAACCTCTGTCTTCAACCTTAGGACTCTTTGAGGTGGATAGAATTTCAGCTCTTCTTATTCTCCGAAGAGTCCTTTGATCAATTTCTGAGATAATAGGGGAAGATCTTCCTATACCTGACATACAAACTTACAACAATAAACACACAGACCCAGAAAATTAATAAAACTCCAATCTATTGCTAGAATGAGATTTTGGTTAGTTTAAGCAAAAATTCAAACAGTTAGTGTGTTAGTAAAAATTAGAATAACAGAAAAGAAAAAGTGCTTAATCTAGACCTCCACTTCACTTAATCATTGTCAATCTATTTCAATCCCCGGCAACGGCGCCAAAAACTTGATGTGTGGAAAACGATCCAACACAAAACTCACCGGCAAGTGTACCGGGTCGCATCAAGTAATAATAACTCACATGAGTGAGGTCGATCCCACAGGGATTGAAGGATTGAGCAATTTTAGTTTAGTGGGTGGTTTAGTCAAGCGAATCAAGTGTTGGTTGAGTGATTTGTGTTTAACAGGAAGTAAATGACAGTAAATGTAAAGGGGGAAGGGAAAAGTGCAGTAAATTGAAGAACAGAATTGTAAAGTTGCAGAATCTTAAAGAGCAAGAAAGTAAATGACTGAAACTTAAAGTGCAAGAAATTTAAAGTGCAGTAACTTAAATGGCAAGAAGAATTGAGGAAAGGGATTGCAAGATCTAAGTAAATTGCAGCAATTGATCTAGCAGAATTTAAATCAGAAGCAATTAGCATTCAAACAGAGAGAAAATAAAATGCAGCAAAGGTTCACAGAAGAACCAAGAGTGAATTATGATCTCAGGATCCCAAGGGCTTAGGTAGCAGAGCCTAAAACCCAATTTCCTTCCCAGATCTGAATTATCTAAGCAATTGACAGAAAATTAAAGAAGGAGCAATAGAAGAACAGAATTGGAATTGAATTATGCAGAAAACAAAGTGCAAAGAGCTTGAATGGGAATTGGGACAGAATTTCCCCAATTTCACACACCCAAAACTCAAAAACAAGAGAGTAGAATTACCCAAGGGAAATGAGGAAGGAGATCAGTCAATTCTCCCTTGATCCTCTTAGTTCTCGGACAAGTCTCTCAAGAAAGCACAAAGAAATTGAAATTCAAAAGCCAAGGTAAAAGTCTAAGTGGTAAAAAGTAAAATAAAAGCTCAAGGTAGCTAAAAGTCCTAATTCAATCAAACTAACTCCTATTTATACACTTTCTATTCTTGGATTTTGGGATTTGGATGGGCTTTTGAGTTGGTGAAGAAATGAGCTAACATGGGATTTTAATTTAAATTTTCGGCCCATGAAATTCACTCCCAGGAGGCTGCCCTGCCCTTGTGGAGGGCAGGGCAGAAAATTGATGCATGGTGCACAAGTTTGGTGCGGCCTTGGTGCAAGTTGGTGCTGCGTGGTGCGCGTCTGGTGTTGCCAGGGGGGAAACTGGTGCGCGCAAATCAAAATTGGTGCGCTACACAAGATCCTGCCCGCGCCAAGGGCAGGGCAGAGAAGGCTTTGGTGCGCCAGGGGAGGAACGCGCGCGTCAGATGCTTGCCAGGACGAGAGTTTGGTGCGCCAGGAAGCAAAGTTGGTGCGCCAGAAATTGTTGTGTGGTGCGCCAGTCCAATTGCTGCCCTGCCCGCACCAAGGGCAGGGCAGTGTTGCCATATTGCACGCCCGTGTTCGAACCTGGGCGGACGCACGCTTCTCATTTTTTTGCTTGATTTCTTGGCACGGCAATGGGTCTTGGAGCTTGGCTTCCTCATGGTTCCTTGTTCGAACCTTGTGGCTTGCATAGTTGATATTTTTTTGTTGATTTTCTTCCTTGAGGTGCTCGATTCTGCTCTCCACAAGGGCAGGGCAGAATTTGCTTTCTCTTGGTTCCAAGGCACATTTTGTGCTCTGCCTTTGGAGTGGGCAGGGCAGAATTGCCTTCTCCTCTTGGTCACCCAATGTTGCCCTCCTAGAGGGCATTCTGCCCTTGTGGAGGGCAATGTTGCTTCCCCCATTTTATACGGCACGCTTCTTCTTGATTCGGCCACGCTTTTCTTTCCTCGGCTACACTTTTTATGCCACGCTTTTCCTTTTCTCTTCTTTCCTTCACCTATAATAAACCAAACAACCACTCAAAGTATCACTAAATTCAAGAGGCTTATAAATAAATTAAAATTCAATCAAAATTAGCTTAAACCTCATGATTTAACATTAATTTCATGGTGGTTGCTTGATTTAGAGAAGTTATGCATTTTCACTCCAAATCACTAACTTAGGATGCAAGAAAGTGCATAAATGCTAACAAAACAAGTGAAATTAGCTTGAAAAATGGGTATATGATGACTTGTCATCAATATTCACTCTTTTTGAGTTTGAAAAGGACCTCGGGGATCACTTTCTTCAAGGCCACAACTTCATAGAAGTAGTCTTCATGCACCCTTGAGATGAATCTCTCCATCTCCCATGACTCGGAGGTGAAAGCTTTTGCCTTCCCTTTCCTCTTTCTAGAGGTTTCTCCGGCCTTGGATGCCATAAATGGTTATGGAAAAACAAAAAGCAATGCTTTTACCACACCAAACTTAAAAGGTTTGCTCATCCACGAGCAAAAGAAGAAAGAAGAGAGTAGAAGAAGAAGAAATAGAGGAGATGGAGATGGCTTTATGGTTCGGCCAAAGGAGGAGAAGTAGTGTTTAGGGTGTGTGAAAATGAAGGAGTGAAGATGGGTTTATATAGGGGTGGATAGAGGGGTAGGGTTCGGCTATGGGAGGGTGGGTTTGGGAGGGAATGTGGTTTGAATTTGAATGCTGAGGTAGGTGGGGTTTTATGAAGGATGGATGTGAGTGGTAAAGAGAATAGTGGGGTTTGATAGGTGAGGGGTTTTTGGGGAAGAGTGGTTGAGGTGATTGGTGAATGGGTGAAGAAGAAGAGAGAGGGTGGTGGGGTGGGTGGGGATCCTGTGGGGTCCACAGATCCTGAGGTGTCAAGGAAAATTCATCCCTGCACCAAGTGGCGAGCAAAAATGCTCTCTATGCCAATTCTTGCGTTAAACGCCGGGCTGGTGCCCATTTCTGGCATTTAACGCCAACTTCTTGCCCTTTCCTGGCGTTTAACGCCAGTCTGGTGCCCCTTTCTGGCGTTAAACGCCCAAAATGGTGCCAGACTGGGCGTTAAACGCCTATTTGCTGCCCTTACTAGCGTTTAAACGCCAGCAAGGTCTTCCTCCAGGGTGTGCTATTTTTCTTTCATTTTTTCATTCTATTTTTGCTTTTTCATTTGATTTTGTGACTTCTCATGATCATCAACCTACAGAAAACATAAAATAACAAAGGAAAATAGATTAAATATGACATTGGGTTGCCTCCCAACAAGGGCCTCTTTAATATCAGTAGCTTAACAGTGGGCTCTCATGGAGCCTCACAGATACTCAGAGCAATGATGGAACCTTCCAACACCAAACTTAGAGTTTGAATGTGGGGGTTCAACACCAAACTTAGAATTTGGTTGTGGCCTCCCAACACCAAACTTAGAGTTTGACTGTGGGGGCTCTGTTTGACTCTGTTTTGAGAGAAGCTCTTCATGCTTCCTCTCCATGGTGACAGAGAGATATCCTTGAGCCTTAAACACAAGGGATTCTTCATTCACTTGAATGATCAATTCTCCTCTATCCACATCAATCATAGCCTTTGCTGTGGCTAGGAAGGGTCTGCCAAAGATGATGGATTCATCCATGCACTTCCCAGTCTCTAGGTCTATGAAATTAGCAGGGATGTAATGGTCTTCAATCTTTACCAGAACATCCTCTACAAGTCCATAAGCTTGTTTTCTTGAATTGTTTGCCATCTCTAGTGAGATTCTTGCAGCTTGCACGTCAAAGATCCCTAGCTTCTCCATTACAAAGAGAGGCATGAGGTTTATACTTGACCCTAGGTCACACAGGGTCTTCTTAAAGGTCATGGTGCCTATGGTACAAGGTATTGAGAACTTCCCAGGATCTTGTCTCTTTTGAGGTAATTTCTGCCTAGACAAGTCATCCAGTTCTTTGGTGAGCAAAGGAGGTTCGTTCTCTCAAGTCTCATTACCAAATAACTTGTCATTTAGCTTTATGATTGCTCTAAGGTATTTAGCAACTTGCTCTTCAGTGACATACTCATCCTCTTCAGAGGAAGAATACTCATCAGAGCTCATGAATGGCAGAAGTAAATCCAATAGAATATCTATGGTCTCAGTGTGAGCCTTAGATTCCCATGGTTCCTCATTAGGGAACTCATTGGAAGCCAGTGGACGTCCATTGAGGTATTCCACAGTGGCGTTTGATGACAAGTCATCATATACCCATTTTTCAAGCTAATTTTACTTGTTTTGTTAGACTTTATGCACTTTCTTGCATCCTAAGTAAGTGATTTGGAAGGGAAATGCATAACTTCTTTAAATCAAACAACCACCATGAAATTAATGATAACTCATGAGGTTTAAGCTAAATTTAATAGATTTTTAATTGATTTATAAGCCTTGTGAATTTAGTGATACTTGGAGTGGTTGTTTTGGTTTATTGTAGGTGAAGAAAAGAAAAAAAAAGGAAAAGCCTGGCCTAAGGAAGCGTGGCCCAAGGAGAAGAAAACGTGGCCAAAGGAAGGAAAAGTGTGCCACATGAATGGAGGAAGCAAGCATTGCCCTCCAAAAGGGCACACTGCCCTCTAGGAGGGCAACATAAGGGAGCAAGCCAAGAAGAGGCAACTCTGCCCTGCCCACGACAAGGGCAGAGCACAAAATTGTGCCTTGGATCAAAGGAAGGAAAAACCTTGCCCTGCCCTCCACAAGGGCAGTATCGGGCTCTCCAAAAGGAAAAATTCAAGGAAAAAGGTCACCCATGCATGCCACAAGAGTCGAACACGGAACAATGAAGAAGCAAGGAACTAGGCTTGATTATGGTGCCAAGAAAGCCAAGGAAAATGAGTAGCGTGTGTTTCAGCCATGTCTCGAACGCGGGACTTCAGTTTGGAAACACTGCCCTGCCCTCCGCGAGGGCAGGGCAGCATTTTGTTGTGGCACGGCCAGCGCACCAATCTGGCGCACCAAAGCATCATTCGGCATCACCAGCAGCGCACCAAGGCACTAATCTGGCGCACCAAACTTTTCTGCCCTGCCCTCCGCGAGGGCAGGGCAGCATCCTGCAGCGCACACCAACGCACCACGCCCGCACCATAGCCGCACGCACCAAATCCTGCCCTGCCCTCCGCAAGGGCAGGGCAGCCTCCTGGAAGCAATCCTTCATGGGCTAAAATTGGATTAAAAATCCAATAAAATTCATTTCTTCACCAAATCAAAAGCCCATCCAAATCCCAATATCCAAGAATAGAAAGTGTATAAATAGGAGTTAGTTTGATGTAATTAGGACTTTTACTTTTCACCTTTTACTTGACTTTTAAATTTTGCAATTGAATTTTGAAACTTCTCTTGGTGACTTCACTGAGATTTTAGAGAATTGGGAAGGGGAATTGATCTCTCTTCTTCCTCATTCTTGCTTAGGCACTTTTACTTTTCTTGTTTTGAGTTTTGGGTGTGAAGAATTGAGGAAATTCTGTCTCAATCTCCATTCAAAATCTCTTTGATTTCATTTCTGCATAATTGAATTCAAACACATTTCCTTTACTGCTTCTTCTTCAATTTCTTGTTAATTGCTTTGTGAACTTGGATCTGGGAAGGCAATTGAGATCTAGGCTTAGCTACCTAGTCTCTGGAGTCCTGAGGTCCCAATTTACTTTTGGTTCTTCTGTGAACCTTTGCTGCACTTAATTTCCTCACTATTTGAGTTCTAATTGTTTCTAATTCAATTTCTGCTCTATTAATTGTTACAATTCAATTTCTCTTGCTTAAATTCTGAAATCCCTGTCCTCAAATCCCTTTTATATTCAAGCAATTTATATTCCTTGCAATTTAAGTTACTGCAATTTACATTTCTTGCACTTTAAGTTTCAGTCATTTACTTTCTTGTTCTTTAAGATTCAGCACGTTTACTTTCCTGCCCTTTGATTTACTGCAATTCTCCCTTCCCCCTTTACATTTTCTGTCATTTACTTTCTGCTAAATACAAACCACTCAACCAATATTTGATTCGCTTGACTAAATCAACCACTAAACTAAAATTGCTCAATCCTTCAATCCCTGTGGGATCGACCTCACTCACGTGAGTTATTATTACTTGATGCGACCTGGTACACTTGCCGGTGAGTTTTGTGTCGGATCGTTTTTCGCACATCAAGTTTTTAGCACCGTTGCCGGGGATTGAAATAGATTGACAATGATTAAGTGAAGTGGAGGTCTAGATCAAGCACTTTTTCTTTTTTGTTTCTCTAACACACTAACTGTTTGTATTTTTGCTTAAACTAACAAAAAAAACCCTCACTCTAGCAATAGAAGTGAAGTTTCACTGGTTTTCTGGATCTGTGTGTTTATTGTTGTGTGTTTGTATGTCAGGTACAGGAAGATCTTCCCCTATTCTCTCTGAAATTGACCAAAGGACTCTTCGAAGAATAAGAAGAGCTGAAAGAGGGAAGAACGTTATTGGAGAGGAAGAATCTGAGGAGGAATTCCAAGAAATGGAAGGAGATCCATCAAATCCCAATCAACCAGAAGGAGGAGCCAATAATAACCAACAACAAAGAAGAGTACTGGCTTCCTACACATTTGCAAATGCTAGACATTGTGGGAGTAGCATTCTTCCCCCCAATGTCAATGCAAACAACTTTGAACTAAAGCCACAGCTCATCACTTTGGTTCAAAACAACTGTTCTTTTAGAGGAGGACCATTGGAGGATCCAAATCAACACTTATCCACCTTCTTGAGGATTTGTGACACTGTTAAAACCAATGGTGTGCCTCCTGACAGTTACAAGTTATTGCTCTTTCCATTCTCTCTCAGAGACAAAGCCACTCAATGGCTAGAAACGTTCCCAAAGGAAAGCATCAACACTTGGGATGACTTGGTGAGCAAGTTCCTCGCCAAATTTTATCCCCCTCAAAGAATCATAAGATTGAAGACTGAGGTGCAGACATTCACTCAAATGGAGGCTGAGAATTTATATGAAGCATGGGAAAGATATAAAGCTCTATTGAGAAAATGTCCACCAGAGATGTTTACTGAATGGGATAAGTTGCAGAACTTCTATGAAGGACTTACTCTGAAGGCTCAAGAAGCACTTGATCACTCAGCTGGAGGCTCATTACAACTCATGAAAACCACAGAGGAAGCTCAAAACCTCATTGATATGGTGGCCAACAACCAATATTTCTTTACTCATCAAAGACAACGCCAACCATCACAAAGAAGAGGAGTAATGGAGTTGGAAGGAGTTGATTCAATTCTAGCTCAGAACAAGATGATGCAGCAGCAGATTCAACAACAGTTTGAGCAAATGGCCAAAAGAATTGATGGCCTGCAAGTAGCAGCAGTGAGCACCACAAGCCAACCATCAACCACATGGGTGCAAAGTGAAGAAACTCAAGAGGAGCAACAGCAAGAGCAAGTCCAATACATGCACAACCAAAATCCTGGAACAAATGAAGTCTATGGTGATACTTACAATCCATCTTGGAAGAACCATCCCAATCTCAGATGGGGAGACAACCACAATCAAAACTAACAACCATGGCAAAGAAACTCAAGTTAGAACAATTGGAAAAGCACAAACCACAACCCCCAGCCAAACACTAACCAAAACACATACAGAAAACCACAAAATAACTACCCCAATTCTAACCATCACCTACCCAATAACCACCCAACTAACCAAAGCACTTACCATCATCCATCAACACCCCAAAACCAACCCATCTCACAAGAATCTCAGAGGATCACTAATCTAGAGCTGCTCATGGAAAAAATGATGAAGAACCAAGAATTGATAATAAAGAATCAAGAAGCTGCCATGAAGAACCTAGAGAGGCAGATTGGACAAATCTCCAAACAGATTTCTGTTGAAAAACCATCAAGCTCACTACCAAGTGACACCATTCCTAACCCAAAGGAAGAATGCAAGGTCGTGCAACTAAGGAGTGGAAAGATATTAGTGGATGGTAACCAAGGAGCAACCAAGAAACTTATGGAGAATGACAATGAGCCAACAAGGAATGATGAAGCCATCAACAAGGACATGACAAGCAAGAATGTCCCAGAAAAACTCACAGAGGAAAACAACCAACCACAGAATCTGAAGAAAGGAAAGCAAATCATGGAAGAACCAATTCCAAGACAACTTCAAGGGGAGAAAAGCTTGACATCCCCAATACCTTATCCTCAAAGATTCCACAAAGAGACAAAGGATCAGCATTTCCACAAATTTCTTGAAACTTTCAAGAAGCTAGAAATCAACATACCTTTGGCTGAGGCATTGGAGTAAATGCCTCTGTATGCCAAGTTCTTAAAGGAGCTCATCAACAAGAAGAGAGACTGGAATGAGAAGGAAACGGTAATGCTCAGTGAGGAATGTAGCGCCGTGCTTCAAAAAGGAATTCCACCAAAGCTTAAGGATCCAGGGAGTTTTGTAGTATCTTGCACCATAGGCAAACTAGCCTTGGACAAAGCTCTCTGTGATCTTGGAGCTAGTATAAACTTAATGCCTTTGTCCATGATGAGGAAGCTTGCTATAGAAGATCTCAAACCCACCAGGATGTCACTAGTTATGGCCGATAGATCAATCAAGATACCTAATGGAATTGTGGAAAATTTGTTAGTGAGGGTTGGTGAGTTTATCTTCCCTGCGGATTTTGTAATCCTAGACACTGACGAGGAAGGTAACAATTCAATCATCTTGGGAAGACCATTTCTAGTAACTACAAGAGCCATTATAGATGTGGAAAAAGGAGAAATGATTTTCAGAGTACACAATGAGCAAATGATCATAAATGTTTTTAAATCAATACAACATCCTCCTGAGCAGGAAGATCATTTGAGAGTGGATATGATAGAAAGCCTGGTGGAAGAAATATTAGACACTAATCAGCATGAGCAAGAAAAAGAAAATCAAGAAACAGAGGAACACGCAGCTGAGATCTCCATTGACAAAGAGGTGGAATCAAGCAAGAAAGAAGAAACGCAAAAGCAAGAACTAAAGCCATTACCTTCTCATCTCAAATATGCATTTCTTGGCACTTCAGAGAGCTTCCCAGTGATAATTAATTCATCCCTGACAAAGAAGGAAGAAGGAGAGCTTCTTGATGTTCTCAGAGCTCACAAGGATGCATTAGGATGGACCATTGATGATCTGAAGGGCATTAGCCCTGCAGTGTGTATGCATAAGATTCTCTTGGAGGACAATTCCAAAGCAGTAATTCAACCTCAGAGAAGACTAAATCCTGCAATGAAGGAAGTCGTCCAGAAGGAGGTGATGAAATTGTGGAATGCAGGAATAATATATCCTATTTCCGATAGCTCATGGATAAGCCCAGTCCAAGTGGTACCAAAGAAGGGTGGAATGACAGTCATTATTAATGAGAAAAGTGAACTCATTCCCACAAGGACTGTGACGGGGTGGAGGATGTGTATTGACTATAGGAGGTTGAATGATGCTACACGCAAAGATCACTTCCCACTTCCGTTCATTGACCAGATGCTTGAAAGGTTGGCTGGCCATGCTTATTATTGCTTCCTGGATGGCTATTCTGGGTACAATCAGATAGTGGTAGATCCAAAGGACCAAGAAAAGACTTCATTCACATGCCCAGTTGCAGTTTTCGCTTATAGAAGAATGCCATTCGGACTATGCAATGCCCCAGCCACTTTTCAAAGGTGTATGCTCTCCATTTTCTCAGATATGGATGAAAAATTTTTAGAGGTTTTTATGGATGACTTCTCTATTTTTGGTGATAATTTCAATACTTGCCTGAACCATCTAACTCTTGTTTTGAAACGGTGCCAAGAAACTAATTTGGTTTTGAACTGGGAGAAGTGCCATTTCATGGTGCCTGAGGGGATTGTTCTTGGTCATAAAGTTTCAAGAAGAGGGATAGAGGTTGACAAGGCAAAAGTGGAAATAATAGAAAAGCTCCCTCTACCAACTAATGTGAAATCTGTTAGAAGTTTCTTGGGGCATGCAGGATTTTATAGAAGGTTTATCAAGGATTTTTCTAAAATAGCCAAACCTTTGAGTAATTTGTTAATGATTTATAAACCTTTTGTTTTTGATGAAAATTGCCAGCATGCCTTTGAAACTTTAAAGCATAAACTCACAACAGCACCAATTATCACACCCCCTGATTGGAACTTACCCTTTGAACTCATGTGTGATGCAAGTGATATTGCAATTGGTGCTGTACTTGGACAAAAAAGGGGAAATTTGCATCATGTCATATATTATGCAAGTAAAGTATTGAATGAGGCTAAAAAAAATTACACTACAACAGAGAAGGAATTGTTAGCTGTAGTCTATGCATTTGATAAGTTTAGATCATATTTGATATGATCTAAAATTGTGGTTTATACTGATCATGCTGCCCTCAAGTATTTGATGTCAAAGCAGGATGCTAAACCAAGACTTATCAGGTGGATACTACTTTTACAGGAGTTTGACATTGAGGTAAGGGACAGGAAAGGCACTGAGAACCGAGTTGCTGACCATTTGTCACGGTTGCCACAAGAAACAATTCAAGAAGCATCGCAACCTGTGAATGAAAGCTTCCCAGATGAACATCTTCTGCTGATCCAACAAACACCATGGTTCGCTGATATAGCCAACTACAAAGTGGGGAGGAAGATACCTCAAGAATTCACTAAGCAACAAGTGAAGAAGCTAATCAATGAAGCAAGGAAGTTCTTGTGGGATGAACCTTATCTGTTCAAAAGATGTTCTGATGGAATAATTAGAAGATGTGTCCCTGAGAGTGAAATAAGAGATATATTATGGCATTGCCATGGCTCAGCGTATGGTGGACATTTTGGTCCAGAAAGAACAGCTGCAAAGATATTGCAAAGTGGTTTCTATTGGCCAACTATCTTCAAAGATGCCAGAGAGTTTGTCCACCAATGTAATGAATGCCAGAGAGCAGGAGGATTGACAAGAAGGAATGAGATGCCACAGAACTTTATTCTGGAAGTAGAATTGTTTGATCTATGGGGCATTGATTTCATGGGACCCTTTCCCCCTTCTCATTCTTTCAAATATATCTTGGTAGCAGTGGAGTATGTTTCAAAGTGGGTGGAAGCCATAGCTACAACTACCTGTGATGCACAAATTGTCCTTCAATTCCTAAAGAAGCATATCTTTACTAGATATGGAGTACCCAAGGGTCTTATCAGTGATGGTGGTGGTCATTTTTGTAACAAACAAATGGAGATACTTTTTCACAAATATGGAGTTATCCATAAAGTGGCCACACCATACCACCCTCAGACTAATGGGCAGGCTGAATTAGCAAACAGAGAATTGAAGAAAATCCTAGAGAAAACAGTAGGTAGCACAAGAAAGGATTGGGCTAGGAAGTTGGAAGATGCACTTTGGGCGTACAGAACAGCTTTCAAAACTCCTATTGGGAAATCCCCCTTTCAGCTGTTGTATGGCAAATCTTGTCATCCCCCTGTAGAGCTTGAACACAAAGCCTTTTGGGCCACTAAACTTCTAAATCTTGATTCTGAAGCAGCAGGAGAGAAAAGGTTGTTACAGCTAAATGAGCTGGATGAGTTTAGGCTAGAAGCCTATGAAAATACCAAGATATACAAGGAAAAAGCCAAGAGATGGCATGACAGGAAGATTTTGAAGAAAGAATTTAAACCCGGACAACAAGTACTCTTGTACAACTCACGACTCAAGATATTTCCTGGCAAGCTTAAGTCTAAGTGGACTGGTCCATATTTGGTAACTAAGGTCTTTCCTTATGGGAGTATTGAATTGCTAGATGAAGCAACAAAGAGTCGGTTTACAGCAAATGGCCACAGAGCAAAACCATACCTAGGAGGACAATGGAACAAGGAAAAAGAGGTTCAGAATATAAATCCTTCTTGAAGTTCAAACAGAAGATGTCAAGCTAGTGACAATAAAGAAGCGCTTGTTGGGAGGCAACCCAACCTGAGGTAGTTTTCTTTTCATAGCTTTTTCAATAAAATGTTGAAAAATTGGTATGCATTGCAAGGAGCTAAGTTTGGTGTTGCACACCAAAATAATTTAAGGGAGAATGAAGAATTCTAAGTTTGGTGTTCCACCAAAAATCTCACTTAAAAGCATATTCTCACTTCTTGCATAATGCTAGCTCCAAGCAATCAGACAAATTATTCAACTATCTAACTGCTTTCTAGCTTAGATTCCATAACCTTTAGCAAGGACACAGGGGTTTCAAATATGGTTAACTTGTTGCATCTGAGACAATGGCAAACAAGTAAGTTTGGTGTTCACACACCAAAACAAATCCAAGAGTCGCACTCTATTTATGCATACTAACCATACACTTAAGGGCTTGAGAAGCAAGCAACTTTGAGAAATATGCAGGGCATGAGTCAACAATTTAAGATATTATGCATCTTAACTCAAAGAGAACACAACAGAAGGAAGAATCAAAGGGCTGCAACTTCAAAGGTTGTATCTAAACTTAATCCTTGTTGTTGCGTATTATTTTGAACATGGAAACCATTATATATCCTGCTAAAGTGTTTATTTAGTTGCAAGTGAAATTGTTTGATTATGTATGATCTGCATAATGCTTGTCATTCATCACTTAGCTTTAATTTTGTTTTGTTTCCCATATGCTTGAATAAAAGAGATTTGGTTTGAATTGAAAAGTAAATATCCAATGTTGCATAAGTAGAATGTAAGTTAATGGTGGTGTATGTGTTTGATTAAATGCATAACTCATGAAATAAGTGTTGCATAATATCATTCTCATTCAAGTGTGAGTTAGCTTGCTGTTATAAAGATCCTCATCAATAAATAAAAAGCCCTTGAGAACAAAAACAAAAATAAGAAAGAAAAGGAAGAAGAAAAAGCCAAAGTGGCAAGAAAAACAAAGAATAAAGGTTGGACACCAATAGCTTGGACCCTAGGACATATGCCTGTGGTGTTCTTGTACTAAGATATGCTTGGATGAGTAAATTCTGAGGGGTATTTTAAAACCCGGTCACTTAGATCAACTGATTTGGGATGGCCAATTGAAAGTCCACAATAAAGAGCAACTTAGATACAGAACATTTAGTTATCCAAAGAGATGCTGGGCATCAATGATCCTAGGAAGAAATAGTGAGCCATGTGTCTGTGGTGGAAAGATGTTGAGTAAAAGAAAGAAAACAATAAAGCCAAAGGCTACTACTGCAACATTAGACACCAAACCTCCAAAAGAATAAGCTTGTTAAGCATTATAAGAAAGAAAAGTTAGCAAGGGAGTAATTAAATAAGTAAGTCTTATAACAGCAAGTTTAGCAAGCCTTTGATGAAAAATGTATACTATGTAACAGCAAACAATAACTTGAGTTATCATTGTCTGCATAAAAACCCCATAAATCAAGTTCTGCTATATGCCTAATAAGGATATGTGTTCTTTTCTTGTTCATTTCAATTTCTCTCAGTTTTGATGCTTGCTTGGGGACAAGCAAGATTTAAGTTTGGTGTTGTGATGACAAGTCATCATATACCCATTTTTCAAGCTAATTTTACTTGTTTTGTTAGACTTTATGCACTTTCTTGCATCCTAAGTAAGTGATTTGGAATGGAAATGCATAACTTCTTTAAATCAAACAACCACCATGAAATTAATGATAACTCATGAGGTTTAAGCTAAATTTAATAGATTTTTAATTGATTTATAAGCCTTGTGAATTTAGTGATACTTGGAGTGGTTGTTTTGGTTTATTGTAGGTGAAGAAAAGAAAAAAAAGGAAAAGCCTGGCCTAAGGAAGCGTGACCCAAGGAGAAGAAAACGTGGCCAAAGGAAGGAAAAGTGTGCCGCATGAATGGAGGAAGCAAGCATTGCCCTCCACAAGGGCACACTGCCCTCTAGGAGGGCAACATAAGGGAGCAAGCCAAGAAGAGGCAACTCTGCCCTGCCCACGACAAGGGCAGAGCACAAAATTGTGCCTTGGATCAAAGGAAGGAAAAACCTTGCCCTGCCCTCCACAAGGGCAGTATCGGGCTCTCCAAAAGGAAAAATTCAAGGAAAAAGGTCACCCATGCATGCCACAAGAGTCGAACACGGAACAATGAAGAAGCAAGGAACTAGGCTTGATTATGGTGCCAAGAAAGCCAAGGAAAATGAGTAGCGTGTGTTTCAGCCATGTCTCGAACGCGGGACTTCAGTTTGGAAACACTGCCCTGCCCTCCGCGAGGGCAGGGCAGCATTTTGTTGTGGCACGGCCAGCGCACCAATCTGGCGCACCAAAGCATCATTCGGCAGCACCAGCAGCGCACCAAGGCACCAATCTGGCGCACCAACCTTTTCTGCCCTGAGGGCAGGGCAGTATCCTGCAGCGCACACCAACGCACCACGCCCGCACCATAGCCGCACGCACCAAATCCTGCCCTGCCCTCCGCAAGGGCAGGGAAGCCTCCTGGAAGCAATCCTTCATGGGCTAAAATTGGATTAAAAATCCAATAAAATTCATTTCTTCACCAAATCAAAAGCCCATCCAAATCCCAAGATCCAAGAATAGAAAGTGTATAAATAGGAGTTAGTTTGATGTAATTAGGACTTTTACTTTTCACCTTTTACTTGACTTTTAAATTTTGCAATTGAATTTTGAAACTTCTCTTGGTGACTTCACTGAGATTTCAGAGAATTGGGAAGGGGAATTGATCTCTCTTCTTCCTCATTCTTGCTTAGGCACTTTTACTTTTCTTGTTTTGAGTTTTGGGTGTGAAGAATTGAGGAAATTCTGTCTCAATCTCCATTCAAAATCTCTTTGATTTCATTTCTGCATAATTGAATTCAAACACATTTCCTTTATTGCTTCTTCTTCAATTTCTTGTTAATTGCTTTGTGAACTTGGATCTGGGAAGGCAATTGAGATCTAGGCTTAGCTACCTAGTCTCTGGAGTCCTGAGGTCCCAATTTACTTTTGGTTCTTCTGTGAACCTTTGCTGCACTTAATTTCCTCACTGTTTGAGTTCTAATTGTTTCTAATTCAATTTCTGCTCTATTAATTGTTGCAATTCAATTTCTCTTGCTTAAATTCTGAAATCCCTGTCCTCAAATCCCTTTTATATTCAAGCAATTTATATTCCTTGCAATTTAAGTTACTGCAATTTACATTTCTTGCACTTTAAGTTTCAGTCATTTACTTTCTTGTTCTTTAAGATTCAGCACGTTTACTTTCCTACCCTTTGATTTATTGCAATTCTCCCTTCCCCCTTTACATTTTCTGTCATTTACTTTCTGCTAAATACAAACCACTCAACCAATATTTGATTTGCTTGACTAAATCAACCACTAAACTAAAATTGCTCAATCCTTCAATCCCTGTGGGATCGACCTCACTCACGTGAGTTATTATTACTTGATGCGACCCGGTACACTTGCCGGTGAGTTTTGTGTCGGATCGTTTTCCGCACGTCAGCGTTCACTGCCTCTTCCTCTTCTCCTAGTTCGGCCATGTGAATCATGTTAATGGCCTTACATTCTCCTTTTGGATTCTCTTCTGTATTGCTTGGAAGAGTACTAGGAGGGAGTTCAGTAACTTTCTTACTCAGCTGTCCCACTTGTGCCTCCAAATTTCTAATGGAGGACCTTGTTTCAGTCATGAAACTTTGAGTGGTTTTGATTATATCAGAGACCATGGTTGCTAAGTCAGAGTGGTTCTGCTTAGAACTCTCTGTCTGTTGCTGAGAAGATGATGGAAAAGGCTTGCCATTGCTAAACCTGTTTCTTCCACCATTACTATTGTTGAAACCTTGTTGAGGTCTCTGTTGATCCTTCCATGAGAGATTTGGATGATTTCTCCATGAAAAATTATAGGTGTTTCCATAGGGTTCTCCCATGTAATTCACCTCTTCCATTGAAGGGTTCTCAGGATCATAAGCTTCTTCTTCAGATGAAGCGTCCTTAGTACTGCCTGGTGCAGCTTGCATTCCAGACAGACATTGAGAAATCAAATTGACTTGCTGAGTCAATATTTTGTTCTGAGCTAGTATGGCATTCAGAGTGTCAATCTCAAGAACTCCTTTCTTCTGATTTGTCCCATTGTTCACAGGATTCCTTTCAGAAGTGTACATGAATTGGTTATTTGCAACCATTTCAATTAGTTCTTGAGCTTCTGTAGGCATCTTCTTCAGATGAAGAGATCCTCCAGCAGAGCTATCCAAAGACATCTTGGACAGTTCAGACAGACCATCATAGAAGATACCTATGATGCTCCATTCAGAAAGCATGTCAGAAGGACACTTTCTGATCAATTGTTTGTATCTTTCCCAAGCTCCATAGAGGGATTCTCCTTCCTTCTGTCTGAAGGTTTGGACTTCCACTCTAAGCTTACTCAATTTTTGAGGTGGAAAGAACTTTGCCAAGAAGGCATTGACTAGCTTTTCCCAAGAGTTCAGGCTTTCTTTAGGTTGTGAGTCCAACCATATCCTAGCTCTGTCTCTTACAGCAAAAGGGAATAGCATAAGTCTGTAGACCTCAGGGTCAACCCCATTAGTCTTGACAGTGTCACAGATTTGCAAGAACTCAGCTAAAAACTGATGAGGATCTTCCAATGGAAGTCCATGGAACTTACAATTCTGTTGCATCAGAGAAACTAATTGAGGCTTAAGCTCAAAGTTGTTTGCTCCAATGGCAGGGATAGAGATGCTTCTCCCATAGAAGTCAGGAGTAGGTGCAGTAAAGTCACCCAGCACCCTCCTTGCATTGTTGGCATTGTTGTTGTTTTCGGCTGCCATGGGTTCTTCTTCTTTGAAAATTTCTGTTAGGTCTTCTACAGAGAGTTATGCCTTAGCTTCTCTTAGCTTTCGCTTCAAGGTCCTTTCAGGTTCAGGATCAGCCTCAACAAGAATGCTTTTGTCTTTGCTCCTGCTCATATGAAAGAGAAGGGAACAAGAAAATATTGAACCCTCTATGTCACAGTATAGAGATTCCTTGAGGTGTCAGAGGAAAAGAAAAATAGAAGAAAGAGGTAGAAGAATTCGAACTTATCAAAAGAGATGGAGTTCGAATTGTTCATTGAGGAGGAGTGTTAGTCCATAAATAGAAGGATGTGAGAAGAGGGGAAGAAATTTTCGAAAATAACTAAAAAGATTTTAAAAACATTTTGAAAAATACTAATTGATTTTCAAAAACTATGAGTGGAAAAGAAATCAAGTGATTTTTGAAAAAGATTTTGAAATTAGAAATCAAAAAGATATGATTGAAAACTATTTTGAAAAAGATGTGATTAAAAAGATATGATTGAAAAGTTATGGTTTTAAAAAGATGTGATTGAGAAGATATGATTTGAAAAACAATTTAAAAAGATTTGATTTTTAAAAATTAATGACTTGGTTAACAAGGAAAGATATGATTCAAACATTAAACCTTTCTCAACAGAAAAGGCAACATACTTGAAATGTTGAATCAAATCATTAATTGATAGTAAGTATTTTTGAAAATGGAAAGAAATTGATTTTGAAAAAGATTTGATTGAAAAGATATGATTTGAAAAAGATTTGATTTTGAAAAATTTTGAAAACCTGAAAAAATTTTGAGTTAAAAACAAAATCTTCCCTCTTGTGCCATCCTAGCGTTTAACGCCCAAAACACTACCCTTTTGGGCGTTAAATGCCCAACCAGGCACCCTGGCTGGCGTTTAAACGCCAGTTTGCCTTCTTCACTGGGCGTTTTGAACACCCAGCTTTTTCTGTGTAATTCCTCTGCTGTATGTTCTGAATCTTCAATTCTCTGTATTATTGACTTGAAAAGACAAATTAAAAAATTTTTGGATTTTTAATAATCAAAATGCAACTAAAATCAAATAACAATGCATGCAAGACACCAAACTTAGAAGTTTGTATACTATTGGCACTAACAAATTGAGAATGCACATGAGAAACAACAAAACACTCAAGACAAGAGAATTTAAAGATCAGAACAAGGAAATCATCAAGAACAACTTGAAGATTAATAAAGACACATGCATGAATTCGAAAAATGCAAGAAGAACAGAAACATGCAATTGACACCAAACTTAAAATGAGACACTAGACTTAACAAGAAACATAAAATATTTTTGGTTTTTTTTATGATTTTGTAAATTTTTTTGGATTTTTCGAAAATTAAGTGGAAAAGAAAATAAAGGTATCAAAATTCTTAATGAGAATTCCAGGAATCATGCAATGTTAGTCTAAAGCTTCAGTCTAAAGAAATTAGACATGGCTAGCCAAGCTTCAGCAGGACATTACATTCAAGAGCTAAATTGATGAGAATCAATCAGCTTTGGTGATGATAATAACATCACCTTGAAACACTAGAATTCATTCTTAAGAACTCTGAAGCAAAATACCTAATCTAAGCAACAAGATGAACCGTCAGTTGTCCATACTCGAAACAATCCCCAGCAACGGCACCAAAAACTTGGTGCACGAAATTGTGATTCATTCTTTTCACAACTCAAACAGTCCTTGGTAATAGCTCCAAAAACTTGGTGCTCAGTACCATGGTCTAAACATAATTTCACAACTTCGCACAACTAACCAGCAAGTGCACTGGGTCGTCCAAGTAATAAACCTTACGCGAGTAAGGGTCGATCCCACGGAGATTGTTGGTATGAAGCAAGCTATGGTCATCTTGTAAATCTCAGTCAGGCAGATTCAAAGGGTTATGGATGATATATGAATAAAACATAAAGATAAAGATAGTGATACATATGTAATTCATTGGTGAGAATTTCAGATAAGCGTATGGAGATGTTTTGTCCCTTCCGTCTCTCTGCTTTCTTACTGTCTTCAACCAATCCTTCTTACTGCTTTCCATGGCAAGCTGTATGTTGGGCATCACCGTTGTCAGTGGCTACAATCCCGTCTTCTCAGTGAAAATATTCAACGCACCCTGTCACAGCACGGCTAATCATCCGTCGGTTCTCAATCAGGTTGGAATAGAATTCAGTGATTCTTTTGCGTCTGTCACTAACACCCAGCCTTCAGGAGTTTGAAGCTTGTCACAGTCATTCAATCATTGAATCCTACTCAGAATACCACAGACAAGGTTTAGACCTTCTGGATTCTCTTGAATGCTGCCATCAATTCTAGCTTATACCACGAAGATTCTGATTAAGGAATCCAAGAGATAAACATTCAAGCCTTGTTTGCCTGTAGAACGGAGGTGGTTGTCAGTCACACGTTCATAAGTGAGAATGATGATGAGCGTCACATAATCATCACATTCATCATGTTCTTGGGTACGAATGAATATCTTAGAATAAGAACAAGCTGAATTGAATAGAAGAACAATAGTAATTGCATTAGTACTCGAGGTACAGCAGAGCTCCACACCTTAATCTATGGTGTGTAGAAACTCCACCGTTGAAAATACATAAGAACAAGGTCTAGGCATGGCCGTGAGGCCAGCCCCCAAAACGTGATCTAAGAACTAGGCGTCCAAAGATGATCCTAAGATCGAAAATGATCCAAAGATATCAAGATGAAAATACAATAGCAAAAGGTCCTATATGTAGAGAACTAGTAGCCTAGGGTTTACAGAAGTGAGTAAATGACATAAAAATCCACTTCCGGGCCCACTTGGTGTGTGCTTGGGCTGAGCATTGAAGCTTTCATGTGTAGAGACTTTTCTTGGAGTTAAACGCCAGCTTTTGTGCCAGTTTGGGCGTTTAACTCCCATTCTTGTGCTAGTTCCGGCGTTTAACGCCGGGAAGTTTTGAGCTGATTTGGAACGCCAGTTTGGGCCATCAAATCTCGGGCAAAGTATGGACTATTATACATTGCTGGAAAGCCCAGGATGTATACTTTCCAACGCTGTTGAGAGCAAGCCAATTGGGCTTCGGTAGCTCCAGAAAATCCACTTCGAGTGCAGGGAGGTCAGAATCCAACAGCATCTGCAGTCCTTTTCAGTCTCTAAATCAGATTTTTGCTCAGGTCCCTCAATTTCAGCCAGAAAATACCTGAAATCACAGAAAAACACACAAACTCATAGTAAAGTCCAGAAAAGTGAATTTTAACTAAAAACTAATAAAAATATAATGAAAACTAACTAAAACATACTAAAAACATACGAAAAACAATGCCAAAAAGCGTATAAATTATCCGCTCAATACTTATTCGTGATTAGATGATGCAAACTGGTGCTCAATGCCAGTTTCACGCTGCATTCTGGAGCAAACGCCAGAAACACGTCACGAACCAGAGTTGAACGCCAAAAACACGTTTCAACTTGGCGTTCAACTCCAAAAGAAGCCTCTACACGTGTAAAGCTCAAGCTCAGCCCAAGCACGCACCAAGTGGGCCCCGAAAGTGGATTTCAGCGTCAATTACTTATTTCTGTAAACCCTAGTAGCTAGTTTAATATAAATAGAACTTTTTACTATTGTACTAGGATCGGGGTATCTGGATTTTACATCTTTGATCACATTTGGGGGCTGGCCATTCGGCCATGCCTGGACCACTATCACTTATGTATTTTCAACGGTGGAGTTTCTACACACCATATATTAAGGGTGTGGAGCTCTGCTGTACCTCGAGTTTTAATGCAATTACTACTATTTTCTATTCAATTCAATTTATTCATGTTCTATGATATTCGTTGCACTTCACCATGATGAATGTGATGATCCGTGACACTTATCATCATTCTCACCTATGAACGCGTAACTGACAACTACCTCCATTCTACCTTAGACCGAGCGCATATCTCTTGGATTCCTTAATCAGAATCTTCGTGGTATAAGCTAGAATTGATGGCGGCATTCATGAGAATTCGGAAAGTCTAAACCTTGTCTGTGGTATTCCGAGTAGGATTCAGGGATTGAATGACTGTGACGAGCTTCAAACTCGCGAATGTTGGGCGTGATAAAAAACGCAAAAGAATCAATGGATTCTATTCCGACATGATCGAGAACCGACAGATGATTAGCCGTGCTATGACAGAGCATTTGGACCATTTTCACTGAGAGGATGGGATGTAGCCATTGACAATGGTGATACCCTACATACAGCTTGCCATGGAAAAGAGTAAGAAGGATTGAAGGAAGGTAGTAGGAAAGCAGAGATCCAACAGGGACAAAGCATCTCTATACACTTATCTAAAATTCTCATCAATGATTTACATAAGTATTTCTATCTTTATTTTCTTTTTATTTATTATTATTATTCGAAAACTCCATAACCATTTATTGTCCGCCTAACTGAGATTTGCAAGATGACCATAGCTTGCTTCATACCAACAATCTCCGTGGAATCGACCCTTACTCACGTAAGGTTTATTACTTGGACGACCTAGTGCACTTGCTGGTTAGTTGTGCGAAGTTGTGAAGAAAGTGCTGAGTTAGTAGATGCGCATACCAAGTTGAATGCCATTATTAGAGATCACAATTTCGTGCACCAACTATCTTTGTATTGCTTTTGATCTCATGATGACGTTTAGGGGGGCTGGCCATTCAGCCATGCCTTGACCTTCATCACTTATGTATTTTCAACGGTGGAGTTTCTACACCTCATAGATTAAGGTGTGGAGCTTTGTTGTTCCTCATGAATTAATGCAATTACTACTGTTTTCTATTCAATTCAAGCTTATTCTTGTTCTAAGATATTCATTCGCACTTCAACATGATGAATGTGATGATCAAGTGACACTCATCACCATTCTCACTTATGAATGCGTGCCTGACAACCACTTCTGTTCTACCTGAAAACAAGCTTGAATGTATATCTCTTGGCCTCCTGGTCCACGACGCATGGTTGCCTCTCCTGACAACAGAGCCTTCCATTCCGTGAGATCAGAGTCTTCGTGGTATAAGCTAGAATCAGTTGGCAGCATTCTTGAGATCTGGAAAGTCTAAACCTTGTTTGTGGTATTCCGAGTAGGATCTGGGATGGGATGGCTGTGACGAGCTTCTAACTCATGAGTGCTGGGTGCAGTGACAGTGCGCAAAAGGATTATTGGATCTTATTCCAACACAAGTGAGAACCGACAGATGATTAGCCCAACGTAACCCGTAGCCAGACCATTTTCACTGAGAAGATGGACGGTAGCTGATGATTAAATTTTTGACGGTTTAGAATTCACAAATGAATTCTCGTTGCAAGTATAGTTTCTAAACCAATCACTAATCCTTTCATACAAAAAGTTGTTTGTCACTAAAACAAACCCCTAAAATTTATAAACCGAAGTATTCAAACCTCGGGTCGTTCTCCCTAGGAATTACAATAAAGTGTCTTGTTATTGGTTATGAATTATTTTTGGGGTTTTGATAAGAGGCATGAAAGATAAATGGCAAGAAAGTAAACTTATGGCTAAAAAGGTCTTGGCAAGGGTTGGTGGTCAAGGATCTCTATCCTAATCACTAACCACAATATGAGAATTGGCAAGGATTAATCACATTAAATCATCCTCTAACTAGTAGTAAAGGAAAGTCAAATGAGCTATATCAATCCTAGTCCATAAGTCCTAACTCTCCACTAATTCAATTAGTGAGAACTAGAATAAATGGCTCCCAATCATCAATTACTTGGACATTAGTAACTCAAGAGTTCCTAAGTTACCTTTCCAAGCCAAGAGTATAAAATTCTACTTAAAATCCAACCAAGCATTTCATCAAACACTTGGAAGGCATAAAAGGAAAACATAGTAAAATTGCAAGAAAAGTAAATCTACACTACTCAATTGCAAGGAATTAAACAACAACAAATCAAATGAACACAATTATTATGAATTACCTCTAATTGAATTGAAAGAGAATAGGAGGAACAAAAGTAGATCTACAACAAAGTATAAGAACAACATAAAGGAAATTACAACAAAAGAATAGAGGAAGATGAATGTAACAACAAAGAATTGAAAGGTAGAAGTAGAAGAAAGCTAAGATTAAAACCTAGATCTAAGAACTAATCATAATCCTAATCCTAGAGAGAAGTGAGAGCTTCTCTCTCTAGAAACTAACTCTAACTACTAAACTAAGCTAATGATTAAAAGTATGTTGATTCCTCTTCAATCCTTGGCTTAAATAACATCAGAAATGAGTTGGATTGGGCCCACAAGGCTTCTAAAATCGCTGGCCACGTGTTGCATTAAGTGGGTCATGTGCCACCATCGGCGCGTCCGCGTACCGTGCGCGTGCGCGCCCCTATGCGCAGTGCAACTATTGCAAATCTTATATCATTTTGAAGCCCCGGATTTTAGCTTTCCAACCCAACTAGAACCGCATCATTTAGACCTCTGTAGCTCAAGTTATGGTCGTTTAAGTGCGAAGAGGTCGGCTTGACAGCTTTCCGGTTCTTTCATTTCTTCATGAGTTCTCCAACTTTTCATGCTTTCTTTCATTCCCTTGATCCAATCTTTGCCTCCTAAACCTTAAATCACTTAACAAACATATCAAGGCATCTAATGGAATCAAGGTGAAGTAAATTTATTTATTTTAAGACCTAAAAAGCATGTTTACACTCTTAAGCACTATTAAAGGAGAATATATGAAACCATGCTATTTCATTGAATAAATGTGGGTAAAATGTGATAAAATCCCCAAAAATCAATACAAGATAAACGCTACAAATGGGGTTTATCCGTAGCCATTGACAACGGTGATCCCCCAACATACAGCTTGCCATGGAAAGGAGTACGCATGACTGGATGAAAGCAGTAGGAAAACAGGGATTCAAAAGGAACAAAGCATCTCCATACGCTTATATGAAATTCCTACCAATGAATTACATAAGTATATCCATCCTATTTTATATTTTATCTGTCTTTTAATTATCAACACCCCATAACCATTTGAATCTCCCTGACTGAGATTTACAAGATGACCATAGCTTGCTTCAAGCCGACAATCTCCGTGGGATCGACCCTTACTCACGTAAGGTATTACTTGGACGACCTAGTGCACTTGCTGGTTAGTTGTACGGAGTTGTGAAAAGTGTGATCACAATTTCGTGCACCATGATTTTGGTGCCGTTGCCAGGGATTTTTCAAGTTTGGACAACTGAAGGTTCATCTTGTTGCTAGAAAAGGGCACCAAGGTGGCGTTAAATGCCAGAAAGCGAAAAAAAGTTGGCGTTAAATGCCAGAAATGGGTAGCAACCTGGCATTTAACGCCAAGATTGGCACTTAGAGGGCATTCACATACCAGAATGGTGCAGGGATGAGAAATCCTTGACACGTCAGGATCTGTGTACCTCACAGGATCCCCACCTACCTCAACTCACTCTCTCTCTTCTTCACACTTTCTAATAACACCCTTCCCCAAATACCCTTCACCAATCATCTCCATCTCTCTTCACCATCACCTCTTCACCATTCACATCCACCCTCTCTTTCCTAAAAATTCCACCATTCAAAATTCAAAAACTTTCCCTCCCAATCCCAACCCTCACACACGGACACCCCTCTCTTCCACTCCTATATAAACCCATGATCACTCCTTTATTTTCACACATCATATACACTTTTCCCCTCCTTGGCCGAACCCTTTTTCACCCTCTTTCTCCTCTATTTCTTCTTCTTCTCCGTCCTTCTTTCTTCTTTTGCTTGAGGATGAGCAAAAATTTTAAGTTTGTTGTCGTAAATGTGTTGCTTTTTGTTTTTCCATAACCATTTATGGCACCTAAGGCCAGAGAAACCTCTAGAAAGAGGAATGGAAAGGCAAAAGCTTCCTCCTCCGAGTCATGGGAGATGGAGAGATTCATCTCAAAAATGAGTTGGATTGGGCCCACAAGGCTTCTAAAATCGCTGGCCACGTGTTGCATTAAGTGGGTCATGTGCCACCATCGGCGCGTCCGCGTACCATGCGCGTGCGCGCCCTTATGCGTAGTGCAACTATGGCAAATCTTATATCGTTTCGAAGCCCTAGATGTTAGCTTTCCAACCCAACTAGAACCGCATCATTTGGACTTCTGTAGCTCAAGTTATGGTCATTTAAGTGCGAAGAGGTCGGCTTGACAGCTTTCCGGTTCTTTCATTTCTTCATGAGTTCTCCAACTTTTCATGCTTTCTTTCATTCCCTTGATCCAATCTTTGCCTCCTAAACCTTAAATCACTTAACAAACATATCAAGACATCTAATGGAATCAGGGTGAATTAAATTTATTTACTTTAAGACCTAAAAAGCATGTTTTCACTCTTAAGCACTATTAAAGGAAAATATACGAAACCATGCTATTTCATTGAATAAATGTGGGTAAAATGTGATAAAATCCCCAAAAATCAATACAAGATAAACCCTACAAATGGGGTTTATCAGTAGCCATTGACAACGGTGATCCCCCAACATACAGCTTGCCATGAAAAGGAGTACGCATGACTGGATGAAAGTAGTAGGAAAACAGGGATTCAAAAGGAACAAAGCATCTCCATACGCTTATATGAAATTCCTAGCAATGAATTACATAAGTATCTCCATCCTATTTTATGTTTTATCTGTCTTTTAATTATCAACACCCCATAACCATTTGAATCTCCCTGACTGAGATTTACAAGATGACCATAGCTTGCTTCAAGCCGACAATCTCCGTGGGATCGACCCTTACTCACGTAAGGTATTACTTGGACGACCTAGTGCACTTGCTGGTTAGTTGTACGGAGTTGTGAAAAGTGTGATCACAATTTCGTGCACCATGTTTTTAGTGCCGTTGCCAGGGATTTTTCATGTTTGGACAACCGAAGGTTCATCTTGTTGCCAGAAAAGGGCACCAAGGTGGCGTTAAATGCCAGAAAGCGAAAAAAAAAGTTGGTGTTAAATGCCAGAAATGGGTAGCAACCTGGCGTTTAACGCCAAGATTGGCACTCAGAGGGCGTTCACATACCAGAATGGTACAGGGATGAGAAATCCTTGACACGTCAGGATCTGTGGACCTCACAGGATCCCCACCTACCTCAACTCACTCTCTCTCTTCTTC
Organism: Arachis stenosperma; assembly: GCF_014773155.1. Classification (NCBI taxonomy): domain Eukaryota; kingdom Viridiplantae; phylum Streptophyta; class Magnoliopsida; order Fabales; family Fabaceae; genus Arachis; species Arachis stenosperma. The sequence continues at coordinate 106,497,251 of NC_080386.1, read as the reverse complement.
ACACATTGTAATAACACCCTTCCCCAAATACCCATCACCAATCACGTCCATCTCTCTTCACCATCACCTCTTCACCATTCACATCCACCCTCTCTTTCCCAAAAACCCCACCATTCAAAATTCAAAAACTTTCCCTCCCAATCCCAACCCTCACACACGGACACCCCTCTCTTCCACTCCTATATAAACCCATCATCACTCCTTTATTTTCACACATCATATACACTTTTTCCCTCCTTGGCCGAACCCTTTTTCACCCTCTTTCTCCTCCATTTCTTCTTCTTCTCCGTCCTTCTTTCTTCTTTTGCTTGAGGATGAGCAAAACTTTTAAGTTTGTTGTCGTAAAAGTGTTGCTTTTTGTTTTTCCATAACCATTTATGGCACCTAAGGCCAGAGAAACCTCTAGAAAGAGGAAAGGGAAGGCAAAAGCTTCCACCTCCGAGTCATGGGAGATGGAGAGATTCATCTCAAAGGTCCATCAAGACCACTTCTATGAAGTTGTGGCTATGAAGAAGGTGATCCCTGAGGTCCCTTTCATGCTCAAAAGGAATGAGTATCCGGAGATCTGACATGAGATTCGAAGAAGAGGTTAGGAAGTTCTCACCAACCCTATTCAACAAGTCAGAGTCTTAATGGTTCAAGAGTTCTATGCTAATGCATGGATCACCAAGAACCATGATCAAAGTGTGAACCCAAACCCAAGGAATTGGCTCACAATGGTTCAGGGGAAATACTTAGATTTCAGTTCAAAAAATGTAAGGCTGGCATTCAACTTGCCAATGATGTTAGGAGATGCATGCCCCTACACTAGAAGGGTCAACTTTGATCAAAGGTTAGACCAAGTCCTCATGGACATATGTGTGGAAGGAGCTCAGAGGAAAATAGACTCCAAAGGCAAGCCGGTTCAATTGAGAAGGCATGACCTTAAACCCGTGGCTAGAGGATGGTTGGAATTCATCCAACACTCCATCATTCCTACTAGCAACCAATCCGAAGTGACTGTAGATCGAGCTATCATGATCCATAGCATCATGATTGGAGAGGAAGTAGAAGTTCATGAGGTCATATCTCAAGAACTCTACAAAGTGGCTGACAAAATCGCCACCTTGGCAAGGCTAGCCTTTCCTCATCTCATCTATCACCTATGCAATTTAGCTGGAATTGTCATAGGAGAAGACATCCTCATTGAAGAGCACAAGCCCATCACTAAAAAGAGGATGGAGCAAATAAAAGAGCCCACTCATGAACCTCAACAAGAGCATGAGGAAGTCCCTCATCAAGAAATCCCTGAGATGCCTCAAGGGATGCATTTTCCTCCACACAACTATTGGGAGCAACTCAACACCTCTTTGGGAGATTTGAGTTCCAATATGGAGCAACTAAGGATGGAGCACCAAGAGCACTCCATTATTCTCCATGAAATTAGAGAGGATCAAATAGCCATGAGGGAAGAGCAACAAAGGCAAGGAAGAGACATAAAGGAGCTCAAGGGTTCCAGTGGATCATCAAGAGGAAGAACTAGCCGCCATCACTAAGGTGGACCCGTTCTTTGATTTTCTTGTTCTTATCTTTCTGTTTTTCGATTTTTATACTTTGTGTGTTACCTATGTTTGTGTCTTCATTACATGATCATTAATGTCTAATGTCTATGTCTTGAAGCTATGAATAATTCCATGAATCCTTTACCTTTCTTAAATGAAAAATGTTCCAAATTACAAAAGAACAAGAAGTACATGAATTTCAAATTTTATCTTGAAATTAGTTTAATTATTTTGATGTGGTGGCAATACTTTTTGTTTTCTGAATGAATGCTTCAACAATACATATTTTTGATAGTGAAGTCTATGAATGTTAAATTTGTTGGCTCTTGAAAGAATGATGAACAAAGAGAAATGTTATTGATAATCTGAAAAATAATGAAATTGATTCTTGAAGCAAGAAAAAGCATGGAATAACAAAGCTTGCGAAAAAAAAGGCGAAAAAGAAAAAGATAGAAAAAAAAGCAAGCAGAAAAATTCAATAGCACTTTAAACCAAAAGGCAAGGCTAAAAGGGATCCAAGGCTTTGAGCATTAATGGATTAGAGGGCCCAAAGAAATAAAATCCTAGCCTAAGTGGCTAAATCAAGCTGTCCCTAACCATGTGCTTGTGCCATGAAGGTCCAAAGTGAAAAGCTTGAGACTGAGTGGTTAAAGTCGTGATCAAAAGCAAAAATAGTGTGCTTAAGAACTCTGGACATCTCTAACTGGAGACTCTCTCAAAGATGAGTTACAATCTAAAAAGGTTCACCCAGTTATGTGTCTGTGGCATTTATGTATCCGGTGGTAATACTGGAAAACAAAGTGCTTAGGGCCACGACCAAGACTCATAAAGTAGCTGTGTTCAAAAATCAACGTACTGAACTAGGAGAATCAATAACACTATCTAAATTCTGAGTTTCTAATGGATGTCAATCATTCTGAACTTCAAAGGATAAAGTGAGATGCCAAAACTATTCAGAAGCAAAAAGCTACTAGCCCTGCTCATCTAATTTGAACAAAGCTTCATTGATAATTTGGGATTTATAGTATATTCTCTTCTTTTTATCCTATTTTGTTTTCAGTTGCTTGGGGACAAGCAACAATTTAAGTTTGGTGTTGTGATGAGCGGATAATTTATACACTTTTTGGCATTGTTTTTACATAGTTTTTAGTATGATTTAGTTAGTTTTTTGTATATAATTATTAGTTTTTATGCAAAAATCACATTTCTGGACTTTACTATGAGTTTGTGTGTTTTTCTGTGATTTTAGGTATTTTTTGACTGAAATTGAGGGACCTGAGCAAAAATCTGATTCAGAGGCTGAAAAAGGATTGTAGATGCTGTTGGATTTTGACCTCCCTGCACTCGAAATAGATTTTCTGGAGCTATAGAAGCCCAATTGGCGCGCTCTCAATTGCGTTGGAAAGTAGACATCTTGGGCTTTCCAGCAAAAATATAATAGTCCATACTTTGCCCGAGTTTTGATAACACAAACTGGCGTCTTAACGCCAACTTTCTACCCTTTGCTGGCGTTAAACGCCAGAACTAGCATAAAAGATTTAGTTAAACGCCCAAACTGGCACCAGAGCTGGCATTTAACTCCAAGAAAAGCCTATACACATGAAAGCTTCAATGCTCAGTCCAAGCACACACCAGGTGGGCCCCGGAAGTGGATTTCTGCATCATTTACTTATCTTTGTAAACCCTAGGTTACTAGTCATTATAAATAGGTCATTTTACTATTGTATTTTGATATTGGGAGATCTTTAGATCATTGTGGAGACTATCTTTGTACTACTTTTGATCTCTTGATCATGTTTAGGGGGGCTGGCCATTCGGCCATGCCTGGACCTTCATCACTTATGTATTTTCAACGGTGCAGTTTCTACACCTTATAGATTAAGGTGTGGAGCTCTGCTGTTCCTTACGAATTAATGCAATTACTACTGTTTTCTAGTCAATTCAAGCTTATTCTTGTTCTAAGATATTCATTCGCACTTCAACATGATGAATGTGATGATCAAGTGACACTCATCACAATTTTTACTTTTGAACGTGTCCCTGATAACCACTTCCGTTATACCTGAAAACAAGCTTGAATGTATATCTCTTGGCCTCCTAGTCCATGACGCATGGTTGCCTCTCCTGACAATAGAGCATTCCATTCCGTGAGATCAGAGTCTTTGTGGTATAAGCTAGAATCAATTGGCAGCATTCTTGAGATCCGGAAAGTCTAAACCTTGTCTGTGGTATTCCGAGTAGGATCTGGGATAGGATGACTATGACGAGCTTCAAACTCGCGAGTGCTGGGCGCAGTGACTGTGAGCAAAAGGATCATTGGATTTTATTCCAACATAAGTGAAAACCGACAGATGATTTAGCCCTACGTAACCCGTAGCCGGACCATTTTCACTGAGAGGACGGACGGTAGCCATTGACAACGGTGATCCCCCAACATACAGATTGCCATGGAAAGGGGTACGCATGACTGGATGAAAGTAGTTGGAAAGCAGGGATTCAAAAGGAACAAAGCTTCTCCATACGCTTATCTGAAGTTCATACCAATGAATTACATAAGTATCTCTATCCTATTTTTGTTTTATCTGTCTTTTAATTATCAACACCCCATAACCATTTGAATCTGCCTGACTGAGATTTACAAGACGACCAAAGCTTGCTTCAAGCTGACAATCTCCGTGGGATCGACCCTTACTCATGTAAGGTATTACATGGACGACCCAGTGCACTTGCTGGTTAGTTGTACGGAGTTGTGAAAAGTGTGATCACAATTTCGTGCACAAGGCCCTAAACTTCTCGGCCAAGGTTCCCGGGGATGGGTCGTCTAAGGCTTCCTTGAAGAGGTCGACCTCGGACGCTTCTGGACCCAAAAAAGTCATCCCGATTCCTAACGTCCGGCTGGCCTCATCCGTTCCTCCTCTGCCGACCTCCAGTGCTGCCTCCCCGTCTATTACTGGCCCTTCTCCCAAGAAGCAGAGAACTGTTGAGCCCTTTAATTTGGATGCCCCTGATTTCGATGTCGTGGGGTTTGTCGATCAACAAATTGCTCCTTATGGTGTTGTGCCTACGGATGATGTATCCATCCTTCACCATCTGGAATTCATTACCCGAAACAGTGTTAAAATGGCGCACATGGGAACAGCCTTGTTCCGGACTGCTCAGGATGTTCCTGTTCATGCCACTAAGGCTTTCATGGAGGAGGCCAAGTCGGAGTATGATAGGATCAAGGGGTTGAAGGAGGAGCTCGAAAAAAGGTGGCAAAACTGGAGAAAGAGTTGGAGGATGAAATGGTTCGGGCTACAGCTGCTAAGACTCTGGCGAATCTGTTTGAGGAGATGGCCCAGAAGCACAAGGATAGCTATGTCCAGACTTATAGAGAGATGGTCGAGTTCCGGAAGAGTTTGGAATATGCTCGATCTGACTATGCCGAGCTTCAGGGTCATCTTGTGAGTAGTGTGACTGCTGCTTATGAGAATTTGAAGGATCGGGTTCAAGTTCTTGCGCCCGAGCTCGACCTTACCTTTTTTAGTTTAGATAATATTGTAAAAAATGGTATGATTGTCCCTGATGACCCTGATGATGATGATGATGTCGTTCCTCCTCCCATTTCTTCTACCAAAGCCTCTGTTATCCTGTCTTCCTCAACTTTGGTAGTTGAAGTCGGTCAGCTGGAGTCTGATCCTGACGTCCAGATTCTGAACCGGGATGATGGGACGGTAGATGCAGTATCCCTTCAGACTCGCCCTCCTTCTCCTCGAGATGCTACTATTGGGAAGTCTTTGGATCCTCTCTAATTTTTCTGATGTATTTGTGTATAGCCTGGTCTTGTGGGCTTTTGAACTTTTTATTTTGTAAGTTGTGATCTTGACTTTGGATATTCTAGTTTCTTTTTTAGCAACCTTATTTTGAAAAACAAAAATAGTTTCTCTTGCTCTTAGGGTCAGCTTCAAGCGGCCTCTTGAGTCTGTTTTATGGTAACAGCTTTGTTTCTTTGTGATATGCTTGCCTACAGCTTTCTTTAGCACTTTCCGGGAATCTTCAAAGTATTTATTGTCCAACCTCTTTTGATTGTCTTTGTGCTTTATTTATTTCCTGCCTTAGTTGAAGTTTCCTTTTTAAGGCTAGTTGTTTGTTTGAGTATTCTTTGATAGAATACTTTGTAAATTGATTTTGGCAAGGTCGTGGTCTTTTGAGTCGAGTTGTCTCCCTTTTGACGCGTGCCTTCTGTTGGTTGATTCTCTTAGTTGATCTTTTCTTGAGTTATTTCTAGTAATCCCTTGGGTTTACTTTTTATAACTCTGTCATTATTCGCGCCTCGGGCTGACTTCTTCATGTCGGTCTGCCCCAAGTTATTTTGTGTAATCCATTTTATTTGGACCTTGTCCAATCTCTTTTTTATGGATTACTTTGTATAACTTTTGTAGCTTTCTGGGCCGACTTCGTCGTATCAGTCCCTTCGAAGTTATTTCTAGTAATCCGTTTTATTTGGACCTTGTCAGGTCTCTTTTTACGGATTACTTTTTATAACTTTTTGTAGCTTTAGTCTGACTTCTTCTTGTCGGTCCCTTTGGAAGTTATTTCTAGTAATCCGTTTTATTTGGACCATGTCAGGTCTCTTTTTACGGATTACTTTATATAACTTTTTGTCACTTTGATCTGGTCCGACTTCTTTTGCGTCGGTCCATTCCAAGTTATTTCTTAGCAATCCATTTTTGTTTCATACCTCGTCAGGCCTCTATTCATGGATTGCTTTTTATAACTTCTTGCATTATTCTGTTTTTATCGCTTTTCATCTTTGCCAATTTTGTAGAGTTTGATCCTCACTTGGTCGATCTTTGATGAATTCGTTTTTTATTCTTTGTCGATCACGTCGGGCAGTGAATTTGATTTTCACTTTTGCGGATCTGTAGCTTTATAATCGGGCGATGAATTTTGCGTTTTCAGAATAATGCGTCTTGATAAAGAGATTTTGTAGGAAATTTGAAAAACTTCATTCAAAATAGAAATATGCGAAATATATACATGTGGGTGCTTACCCTAGGTAATTTTGTAGATCTTGGCTTGGTGCCTCATTAAAAAACCTTTTTTAGGAAAAAGAGTGCACCTTTGTCCTAAGATCTTTTATTACCTTTTAACTATAATACCTTCTTAGGCTGCAGGCGTGCCATGATCTCGGTAGCTCTCGGCCCTCGAGTTTGGACACTTTGTAGTAACCTTTTCCCAGTACCTCTGTGATTTGGTAGGGTCCTTTCCAATTAGCTGCTAGCTTTCCCTTTCCGGGTCGACTTGTTCTGATATCATTTCGGATTAGGATGAGGTCATTGTTGGCGAAGCTTCGCTACAGTACCTTTTGATTGTATCTTAAGGCCATATGGCATTTTAGTGCTTCTTTTCTGATTCGAGCTCTTTCTTGGACTTCTGAGAGTAGGTTGAGCTCTTCCCTTTGGAGTTGGGAGTTAGCTTCTTTGCTGTAGAGGATCATTCTGGGAGATCCTTCTTAAACTTCTACCGGTATCATTGCCTCTATTCCATAAGCCAATCGGAAGGGTGATTCCTTTGTGGTGGAGTGTGGAGTTGTCCGATATGCCCATAGGACTTGTGGTTGCTCTTCGGCCCAGGCTCCCTTTGCGTCCTGCAGCCTCCGTTTTAACCCGGCTAGTATGACTTTATTGGCAGCTTCTGCTTGTCCATTAGCCTGCATTTGTTCCACGGATGTGAATTGGTGCTTTATCTTCAAGTCAGCTACCAATTTTCTAAAGCCTGCATCTGTGAACTGAGTGCCATTATCTGTGGTGATGGAGTAAGGAACCCCAAACCTTGTGATAATGTTCCTATATAGGAATTTTCGACTTCTTTGGGCCGTGGCATTGGCTAAGGGCTCTCCCTCTATCCATTTTGTGAAATAATCTACCCCTACAATGAAGAACTTAACTTGTCCTGACCCTTGGGGGAAGAGCTCGAGAAGGTAAAGTCCCCACTTTGCAAATGGCCAAGGTGATGTCACGATGATGAGCTCCTCTGGTGGGGCGACATTGAAGTTAGCATGTTTCTGACATGGTGGACACGTCTTAATGTACTCGGTGCCTTCTTTTTGCAAATTCGGCCAAAAGAATCCAGTTTGGAGTACTTTTTTAGCAACGGCTCGTGCTCCGAGATGGTTTCCACAGGTGCCACTGTGTATCTCTTCCAATACCTCTTTTGTGTTAGAGGTCGGTACACATTTTAGTAGAAGTGTCGAAATTCCTCTCTTGTATAGAATGTTGTTTATGACGGTGTAATACTATGCCTCCCGTTTTAACCTCTTTGCCTCTTGCTTATCCGTAGAAAGTATCTCTGATTTGAGGTAGTTAGTTATGGGAGTCATACATCCTTAATCTTGGCCTGATATGGCTAAGATTTTTTCTTCTTTTGAGATTGACGGGTTCTACAGTACTTCCTGGATGAGGCTCTTATTATTAACCCCTGGTTTGGTGCTGGCTAATTTTGAGAGTGTGTCAGCTCGAGCATTCTGTTCCCGAGATATATGTTTGATATCAAATTCCAAGAATTGCCCGAGTTATTCCCTGGTTTTGTCCAGGTACTTTTTCATAGCCAGATCTTTGGTTTGGTAGGTCCCTGCTATTTGCGAGGTGACAACCTGTGAGTCACTAAAGATGAGAAGTGTTTGGGCTCCGACTTCTTTAGCCAGCATCAAACCAGCCAATAGTGCCTCATACTCAGCCTGGTTATTGGAAGCAGGTAACTCGAACTTTAGTGAAAGTTCGATTTGGGTTCCCTGATTACTTTCTATTATCACGCCTGCTCCGCTCTCAGTTTTATTGGAAGAGCCATCCACATAAAGATTCCACTTTATAGGGATTTCGGGGTGTCAGTGTACTCTGCAATGAAGTCGGCCAGATACTGTGATTTGATCGCTATCTGAGCTTCATATTGGAGGTCGAATTTGTACAACTCGACTGCCCACTATAGAATTCTCCCCGCTAAATCTGTTTTCTACAGAATGCCTTTTATGGGTTGGTTAGTCCGAACCTTGATGGTGTGAGCCTGGAAGTATGGACGAAGTCGTCAAGAGGTTTTTATGAGAGCGTAGGCGAACTTCTCTATCTTTTGATAGTTCAGTTCGGACCCTTGTAGTGCTTTGCTGATGAAGTATATAGGTTGCTGTCCACTTTTGTCCTCTCGGACTAGTGCCGAGGCGACTGTCCGGCTTCCTAATGATAGGTATAATATGAGTGCTTCTCCTTCCCGAGGTCGAGTAAGAATGGGTGGTTGTCCCATGAATCTTTTAAAATCCTAGAAAGCTAGCTCGCATTCTGATGTCCATTTGAACTTCTTTCCCTTCCTTAGCGTAGCGTAGAAGGAGAGAGAGATCTTATGGTTGATTCAGCTAGAAATCTGGACAAGGCTGCCAGTCGCCCGTTGAGTTGTTGCACTTCTTTGACACAGGTTGGGGTTTTCATGTTGAGTATGGCCTGGAACTTGTCCGGGTTTACTTTTATTCTTCTTTGTGTGAGCATGAATCCTAAGAATTTGCCAGTTTCAACTGCCAAGGTGCATTTCGCAGGGTTAAGTTGCATGCCATGCTTTCTTATGGTATTGAACACTTGGACGAGGTCGGACAGTAATGATTCCTCGCGTTGTGTCTTTACTAACATATCGTCCACATATACCACCATTAGTTTTCCAATGTGATCTGTGAGGACTTTGTTCATTAACCTTTGGTAGGTAGCTCCTGCGTTTTTGAGTTCGAATGGCATGACGACGTAGCAATAATTCGCTTTGGGTGTTAAGAATGAGGTTTTTTCTTGATCAGGTGGGTACATCAGGATTTGATTGTATCCTAAATAGGCGTCCATAAATGAGAGGTACTTGTATCCGGAGGAGGCATCCACTAGAGTGTCGATGTTTGAGAGTGGATAAGGATCTTTTGGGCAAGTTTTGTTGAGGTCGGTGTAATCAATGCACATCCGCCACTTCCCATTTGACTTTTTCACCAAGACAACATTGGCTAGCCATAGTGGGTACTTGACTTCTCTAATGAATCCTGCCTCTAGTAGAGCTTGTACCTATTCTTCCACAGCTTGGGGTCTTTCTGGTCTGAGCTTTCTACACTTATGCTGTACTGGCCGAGATCCTGGATATGCTGCCAGCTTGTGGCACATTAGCTTGGGGTCTATGCCCGGCATGTCTGCAGCCTTCCATGCGAAGAGGTCGTTATTATATTTTAAGAACTGTATGAGGGACTTTTTTACTTTTCCCTTTAGGATTGCACCGATATTGATAGTTTTATCTGGGACATCTTCGATCTGGACTTTTTCTATCTTGCCTTCAGGCTGTGGACAGAGTTCTTCCCGACCTCGAATTCTCCCGAGTTCGATGGTGTGGATTTCCTCTCCTTTGCCTCTAAAGTTCAGACTTTCATTGTAACAGCGACGTGCTATTTTCTAGTGTCCTTTTATCGTAGCAATCCTTTCTATAGTTGGGAACTTCATGCATAGATGTGGAGTTGAGACTGCTGCCCCGAGCTGATTTAGCGTTGTCCGACCTATTAAGGCATTGTAGGCTGAGCTCACGTCGACCACAATGTAGTCTATGTTGAGTGTCCTTGACCGGTTTTCCTTTCCAAAGGTTGTGTGTAGCGAGATGTATCCAAGTGGTTAGATTGTAGTGTCTCCTAATCCGAATAAGCTGTTCGGATATGCTCTGAGCTCTTTTTCTTCCGGACCGAGTTTGTCGAAGGCAGTTTTGAATAAGATGCCAGCTGAACTTTCTTGGTCCACCAGTGTGCGGTGGAGGTTAGCGTTGGCCAATATAATAGTGATAACCATGGGATCATCATGTCCCGAGATGACGCCAACTGCGTCCTCTTTAGTGAAAGTAATAGTAGAGAGGTCGGGTGCTCCTTCTCCTCCCTCAACGTGATATACTTCTTTGAGGTGTCTTTTGCGAGATGATTTGGAGATTCATCCTCCCGCAAATCCTCCATGTATCATGTGAACATGTCTCTTAAGGGTACGAGGTTGTCGTTCTGTTCGTCCGACCTCTTCGTCTCTTCTTCTTTTTCTAGGCTCATCTGTCTTACTGGCTAGGTACCGATCTAGTCTCCCTTATTTTACCAATTTCTCTTTGACATTCTTCAAGTCGAAGCACTCGTTGGTGGGATGTCCATAGATTCGATGGTATTCGCAGTATTCCGTCCGATTTCCTCCTCCCTTTTTGCTTTTAAGTGGGCGAGGTGGTGGAATTTTTTCAGTGTCGCATACTTCTTGGTATACTTCCACAAGAGACACCCGGAGAGGGGTGTAATTGTGGTATTTCTTGATTTTCTCTCCATGTTGATCTTCTTTTTCTTGGACTCTTTATCCTTATCTTAGGAGGAGTAAAAGAATCCGGATTTCGAGGTCTCTCCTAGTCGAGAGTTTTCCTCCATGTTGATGTACTTTTTTGCTCGTTCTTATACTTTATTCAGAGATGTGGGATGTTTCTTTGATATGTAATGACTAAAAGGCCCCTCTCGTAGGCCATTGATGAGACCCATAATGGTTTCTTCAGTTGGCAAACTTTGTATGTCCAGACATGCTTTGTTGGATATTTCAATGTAGTTGCGAAGACTTTCCCGATCTCTTTGCTTGATCCCTAACAAGCTTGGGGCGTGCTTGGCTTTGTCCTTCTGGATGGAGAATCTAGCAAGGAACTTTCCCGCTAAGTCATCAAAGCTTGAGATGGACTTCGGGGGTAGGTGATGAGCGGATAATTTGTATGCTTTTTGGCATTGTTTTTAGTATGTTTTTAGTATCTTTTAGTTAGTTTTTAGTATATTTTTATTAGTTTTTAATTAAAATTCACTTTTCTGGACTTTACTATGAGTTTGTGTGTTTTCTGTGATTTCAGGTATTTTCTGACTGAAATTAAGGGTCCTGAGCAAAAATCTGATCCAGAGACTGAAAAGGACTGCAGATGCTGTTGGATTCTGACCTCCCTGCACTCGAAGTGGATTTTCTGGAGCTACAGAAGCCCAATTGGCGCGCTCTCAACGGCATTGGAAAGTAGACATCCTGGGCTTTCCAGCAATATATAATAGTCCATACTTTGCCCAAGATTTGATGGCCCAAATCGGCGCTCAAAGTCACCTACAGAATTTCCAGCGTTAAACGCCGGAACTGGCATAAAATTTGGAGTTAAACGCCCAAACTGGCATAAAAGCTGGCGTTTAACTCCAGAAAAGGTCTCTACACGAAATTCCTTCATTGCTCAGCCCAAGCACACACCAAGTGGGCCCGGAAGTGGATTTTTCTGTCATTTACTCATTTCTGTAAACCTTAGGATACTAGTTCACTATTAATAGGACCTTTTGACGTTGTATCTGTACCTTATGACCTCATAGCACTTTTTACACGTTTCTTGTATACTTCCACAGCATGAGTCTCTAAACCCCATGGTTGGGGGTGAGGAGCTCTGCTGTGTCTTGATGGATTAATGCAATTACTACTGCTTCTTATTCAATCATGCTTGCTTCGATTCCAAGATAACACTTGTTCTTAATCCGGATGAATGTGATGATCTGTGACAATCATCATCATTCTCAACTATGAACACGTGCATGACAACCACCTCTGTTCTATCTTAGATTGAGTAGTTATCTCTTGGGTTCTTTAATCGGAATCTTCGTGGTATAGGCAGGACCTGATAGCAGCATTCAAGAGAATCCGGAAGGTCTAAACCTTGTCTGTGGTATTCTGAGTAGGATTCAATGATTGAATGACTGTGACGTGCTTTAAACCTGTAACCTACTGGGCGTTAGTGACAGACGCAAAAGAGGGATTCTATTCCGGTAGGGGAGGGAACCAAACCGGTGATTGGCAGTACTGTGACAGAGTGCGTGCATTAGCTTTCACTACGAGGATGGGAGGTAGCCATTGACAACGGTGAAACCCTACACGAGCTTGCCATGGAAGGAGACTTGCGTGTTTGATGAAGAAGATAGTAGGAAAGCAGAGACTCAGAAGATGGAGCATCTCCAAAACCCCAACCTATTCTCCATTACTGCAAAACAAGTAACCATTTCATGTTCTTTTGCTTTTCACAATCAATCCTGATAATTTCTGCTCTCCTGACTAAGATTTACAAGATAACCATAGCTTGCTTCAAGCCGACAATCTCCGTGGGATCGACCCTTGCTCACGCAAGGTATTACTTGGACGACCCAGTGCACTTGCTGGTTAGTTGTGCGGAGTTGCAAAAGTGTGATTGCAATTTCGTGCACCAAGTTTTTGGCGCCGTTGTCGGGGATTGTTCGAGTTTGGACAACTGACGGCTTATCTTGTTGCTTAGATTAGGACTATTTTCTTTTTGTTGGTTTAGAGTCTTTTAGTTGAGTCTAGTTTTATATTCTAAGTTTGGTGTCAATTGCATGCTTTTGTTTTTCTTTTAAAATTTTCGTTTTTTTTATAATCTTAGTCCGTTTTTGATTCATAAAAATTCTAAGTTTGGTGTCCTCTTTGTGTTTTTCTCTTAAAATTTTCGAAAAAATTAGTGTTTGATTTTCTAAAATTTTAAGTTTGGTGTCTTTTTGCTGTTTTTCTCTTTCCTCTTTTTAAAAATCAAATCTTTTTCATAAAAGTTTTTCAATCATATCTTCTTAATTGCTGTTTTCAAAATCTTTTTTTTCACTAATTGATTCAGTTCTCAATTTGCTTTGATCTTATTTTATTTTTAATTTTCGAATTTTATTTTATTTTCCTTTTATTTTATTTTATTGTATTTTATTTTTTCGGTTATTTCAAAAAAAAATAAAAATAAACAAAATTTATCTCTTTGCAATCATTCTCATTTCTCTTTTGTCCATTATGGACTTAAGTGGAATTAATCAGTCCAAGAGGACTCTGGGGTCTTATGCTAACCCCATTACAGCTGCATATGGGAGTAGCATCTGTATACCTCCCATCAAAGCAAGCAGCTTTGAGCTAAATCCTCAACTCATTATCATAGTGCAGCAAAATTGCCAGTATTCCGGTCTTCCACAGGAAGAACCTACTGAGTTTCTGGCACAGTTCTTACAAATTGCTGACACAGTACATGATAAAGAGGTAGATCAGGATGTCTACAGACTATTACTGTTTCCATTTGCTGTAAAAGATCAAGCTAAAAGGTGGTTAAATAACCAACCTACAGCAAGCATAAAGACATGGAAACAGTTATCAGACAAATTCCTGAATCATTTTTACCCTCCAAAAAGGATGACACAGCTAAGGCTGGACATCCAAGGCTTTAAACAAGAGGATAATGAATCCCTTTATAATGCCTGGGAGAGGTATAGAGGTATGCTAAGAAAATGTCCCTCTGAAATGTTTTCAGAGTGGGTACAGTTAGACATTTTCTACTATGGGCTTACAGAAAAAGCTCAGATGTCTTTAGACCACTCAGCTGGTGGATCTATACACATGAGGAAGACAATTGAAGAAGCTCAAGAGCTTATAGACACTGTTGCTAGAAACCAATATCTGTACTCTAGCAATGAGTTCTCTCCAGAAGAGGAAGTCATGACAATAGTCACTGACTCTAATCCTCAAGAACAGATAATGGAGCTTAATCAACAACTACTCCTGATGACAGAACAGTTAGCAGAATTTAAAGAGATGCTCCATGAAACTAAAGTTGCTAATAAAAGCATAGAACTACAGTTGAATCAAGCAGAACAGCAAATATCTAAACAAATAACAGAGGAGTGTCAAGCAGTTCAATTGAGGAGTGGGAAGACCTTGAATAACACTGCTCAAAAGAGCAAAAAGCCAAACAAGGAACAATTGACAGAGGACAACCAAACCACTGTTCAAAATCCCTCTGAGGACAGTGAGAGCCCAGAGAGGAATATTGGCGTTCAAACGCCAGAAAGGGAAGGAAAGCTGGCGTTAAACGCCCATTCCTTGCCCAATTCTGGCGTTCAAAAGCCAGAAAAGGGGGAAAAGTTGGCGTTAAACGCCCATTTTCCACCCAATTCTGGCGTCCAAACGCCAAGGGGGGATCAGACACCTGAGAGTGCTGACAGTGATCCCTCTAACAAGGCTTCTTCAACCATTTCTGTACGGAATAAACCTGCAGCATCTAAGGTTGAAGAATATCAAGCCAAGATGCCTTATCCTCAGAAACTCCGCAAGGCGGAACAGGATAAGCAATTTGCCCACTTTACAGACTATTTAAGGACTCTTGAAATAAAGATTCCTTTTGCAGAGGCACTTGAGCAAATACCTTCTTATGCTAAGTTCATGAAAGAGATCTTAAGTCATAAGAAGGACTGGAGAGAAACTGAAAAAGTGTTTCTCACTGAAGAATGCAATGCAGTCATTCTAAAAAGCTTACCAGAAAAGCTTCAAGATCCTGGAAGCTTTCTGATACCATGCACATTAGAAGGCACTTGCACCAAGACAGCTTTATGTGATCTTGGAGCAAGCATCAATCTAATACCTGCATCCACTATCAGAAAGCTTGGGTTGATTGGAGAAGTCAAACCAACCAGGATATGCCTCCAACTTGCTGATGGCTCCATTAAACACCCATCAGGCATAATAGAGGACATGATTGTCAAGGTTGGGCCATTTGCCTTTCCAACTGACTTTGTGGTGCTGGAAATGGAGGAGCACAAAAGTGCAACTCTCATTCTAGGAAGACCTTTCCTAGCAACTGGACGAACTCTCATTGATGTACAAAAGGGGGAAGTAACCTTGAGAGTCAATGAGGATGAGTTCAAGTTGAATGCTGTAAAAGCTATGCAGCATCCAGACACACCAGAGGACTGCATGGACGCTGACATTATTGACTCTCTGGTAGAAGAGATCAATATGGCTGAAAGCCTAGAATCAGAGCTTGAGGACATCTTCAAGGATACTTAAACTGATCAGGAAGAGCCAGAGGAGGCAAAGGAATTTTCGAAAATTCCTCAGAAGGAGGATAAACCTCCTAAGCCTGAACTCAAACCACTACCACCATCCCTGAAATATGCATTTCTAGGAGAGGGTGACACTTTTCCAGTGATTATAAGCTCTGCTTTAAATTCACAGGAAGAGGAAGCACTGATTAGAGTGCTAAGGACACACAAGACAGCTCTTGGGTGGTCCATAAGTGATCTCAAGGGTATTAGCCCAGCTAGATGCATGCACAAGATCCTGTTGGAGGATAATGCCAAACCAGTGGTCCAACCACAGAGGAGGCTAAATCCTGCCATGAAGGAGGTGGTGCAG
Organism: Arachis stenosperma; assembly: GCF_014773155.1. Classification (NCBI taxonomy): domain Eukaryota; kingdom Viridiplantae; phylum Streptophyta; class Magnoliopsida; order Fabales; family Fabaceae; genus Arachis; species Arachis stenosperma. The sequence goes on along the minus strand of NC_080386.1, from coordinate 106,481,479 downwards.
AAAGAGGTCACTAAATTACTGGAGGCTGGGATTATTTATCCTATTTCTGATAGCCCCTGGGTGAGCCATGTCCAAGTTGTTCCCAAAAAGGGAGGCATGACAGTGGTTCATAATGAAAAAAATGAACTGGTTCCTACAAGGACAGTCACAGGGTGGCGGATGTGTATTGACTACAGAAGACTCAATACAGCCACCAGAAAGGATCATTTTCCTTTACCATTCATAGACCAAATGCTAGAAAGACTAGCTGGTCATGATTACTACTGCTTTTTGGATGGCTACTCAGGCTACAACCAAATTGCAGTAGATCCTCAAGACCAAGAGAAAACAGCATTCACATGCCCTTCTGGCGTGTTTGCCTATAGGAGAATGCCTTTTGGTCTGTGCAATGCACCTGCAACCTTTCAAAGGTGCATGCTCTCTATCTTCTCAGATATGGTAGAGAAATTTCTGGAAGTCTTCATGGATGACTTTTCAGTATATGGAGACTCATTTAGCTCCTGTCTTAACCACCTATCACTTGTCCTGAAAAGATGCCAAGAGACTAACCTGGTTTTAAACTGGGAGAAATGTCACTTTATGGTGACTGAAGGAATTGTCCTTGGGCACAAAATTTCAAGCAGGGGGATAGAGGTGGATAAGGCAAAGGTAGAGGTAATTGAAAAATTACCACCACCTGCCAATGTTAAGGCAATCAGAAGCTTTCTTGGGCATGCAGGATTCTATAGAAGGTTTATCAAGGATTTTTCGAAAATTGCTAAACCTTTGAGTAACCTGTTAGCTGTTGACACTCCATTCATCTTTGACAATGAGTGTCTGCAGGCATTTGAGACCCTGAAGGCTAAACTGGTCACAGCACCAGTCATCTCTGCACCAGATTGGACATTACCATTTGAACTAATGTGTGATGCCAGTGATCATGCCATTGGTGCAGTGTTGGGACAGAGGCATAACAAACTTCTGCATGTCATTTATTATGCTAGCCGTGTTCTAAATGATGCACAGAAGAATTACACAACCACAGAAAAAGAGTTGCTTGCAGTGGTCTATGCCATTGACAAGTTTAGATCCTACTTAGTGGGATCAAAGGTGATTGTGTACACTGACCATGCTGCTCTTAAATACTTACTCACAAAGCAGGATTCAAAACCCAGGCTTATAAGATGGGTGTTGCTTCTGCAAGAGTTTGATATAGAAATAAGAGACAGAAAAGGGACAGAGAATCAAGTAGCTGATCATCTGTCCAGAATAGAACCAGTAGCTGGGGCGTCCCTCCCTTCTACTGAGATCTCTGAGACTTTCCCAGATGAGCAACTCTTTGCCATCCAGGAAGCTCCATGGTTTGCAGACATTGCAAATTATAAAGCTGTAAGGTTCATACCCAAGGAGTACAGCAGTGTGCAAAGAAAGAAATTAATTTCAGATGCCAAGTACTACCTTTGGGATGAACCATATCTCTTTAAGAGATGTGCTGACGGAGTGATCCGCAGGTGTATACCCAGAGAAGAAGCACGAAGGATCCTATGGCACTGCCATGGATCACAGTATGGAGGACATTTTGGAAGTGAGCGAACAGCCACTAAAGTTCTCCAGTGCGGCTTCTACTGGCCTACTCTCTATAAAGATTCCCGAGAGTTTGTGCGTAACTGTGACAGTTGCCAAAGAGCTGGTAACCTGCCTCACGGATATGCCATGCCTCAACAAGGAATATTAGAGATAGAACTGTTTGATGTATGGGGAATTGATTTCATGGGACCATTCCCACCATCATACTCAAACACTTACATTCTGGTGGCAGTGGACTATGTATCTAAGTGGGTAGAAGCAATTGCTACACCCACTAATGATACCAAGACCGTGCTGAAATTCCTCCAGAAAAACATTTTCAGCAGGTTTGGCGTCCCCAGAGTGCTAATCAGTGATGGGGGCACCCATTTCTGCAATAAACAGCTATACTCTGCTATGGTTAGATATGGAATCAGCCATAAAGTGGCAACTCCGTATCATCCACAGACAAATGGGCAAGCTGAAGTCTCTAACAGAGAACTAAAAAGAATCCTAGAACGGACTGTGATAGCCCGAAGAAAGGATTGGGCAAAGAGCTTGGATGATGCTCTGTGGGCATACAGAACAGCATTCAAGACTCCTATAGGCACCTCTCCATACCAACTGGTGTATGGGAAGGCCTGTCATTTGCCTGTGGAACTGGAACATAAGGCCTACTGGGCAACCAGATTCCTAAACATGGATGCACAGTTAGCTGGTGAGAAAAGACTGCTCCAGCTAAATGAGCTAGAGGAGTTCAGACTCAATGCCTTTGAAAATGCAAAAATTTATAAGGAAAAGGCAAAGAAGTGGCATGACAAGAGATTGTCAACCAGAGTCTTTGAGCCAGGACAAAAAGTTCTGCTCTTCAACTCCAGGCTCAAACTGTTTCCAGGAAAACTCAAGTCCCGGTGGAGGGGTCCGTATGTGATTACAGGAGTATCACCATATGGATATGTTGAGCTTCAGGATATTGATTCTGACAAGAAGTTCATTGTTAATGGATAGAGAATCAAGCACTATCTTGAAGGGAACTTTGAGCAGGAATGCTCAAAACTGAGACTGGAGTGATTCTCAGTGAAAGTCCAGCTAAAGACAGTAAAGAAGCGCTTGCTGGGAGGCAACCCAGTCATTAGGAAAGTTGTATGAATTGTTCTTACAGAGGCAAGTATCAAAAATGAAGGAATTCACAGAGTTACAGAAGGATTCAGCTCAAAAAGCAGAGAAAATGAGCTTACTGGCGAAAAAACGCCAGTAAGGGGCATTTTGGGCGTTAAACGCCAGAATGGGCACCATTCTGGGCGTTTAACGCCAGTAATGGTACCATTCTGGGCGTTTAACGCCAGGTGTGCAGCATCCTGGGCGTTTTAGAAAAACGCCCAGTGAGGAAGAATTTCTGGCGTTTAACGCCAGCCAGGGTACCTGGCTGGGCGTTAAACGCCCAAGTGGGGCATCAGATGGGCGTTAAACGCCAGAATGGGTGCCATTCAGGGCGTTTAACGCCAGCTTGGTGGGGGGACCACAATTTTGTTTTCAAATCAGATTTTTTCAAACTTTCCTTTTCTCACCCATACTTTTCTACAAAATCACACTTCAATCATTCATCATTCACTTTCAAATCTTCAAAAATCAAAACTTTTTTTTTTCAAATTTATCTCAAATCAATTACAAACATTGTTCAAAAATTTCACCCTTTTCTCAATTTCTTCACATATCTTCTCAAATCTCCTTTCAAATTCCTCTTTTTTTTCTTTTTTTCGAAAACTCCCCTCCCCACCTTATAAATACACGTTTGTTCCCCTCTTCCAACCACACCATTCGAATTTTCTCTTCCTCCCCCTCTCTTCTCTCTTCTCTTTTGCTTGAGGACAAGCAAACCTCTAAGTTTGGTGTGCTTTTCCGTGATCACTAAGCCAAAGTTCATCAATATCATGGCTCCTAAGGGAAAACAAACCAATTTAAGAGGCAAGAAAGAGAATAATCCAAAGAATCTTTGGAATGAAGAGAAGTTCTTAACCAAAGAACATGAAGACCATTATCATAAAATAATGGGTCTGAGGTCAGTGATCCCGGAAGTTAAATTTGATCTGAAAGAAGATGAATATCCGGGGATCCAAGAGCAAATTCGAAACAGAGGATGGGAAGTTCTAACCAATCCTGAGACAAAGGTTGGAAGGAACATGGTTCAGGAATTCTACTCAAATCTGTGGCTAACAGATAAGCAGAGAATGACTGGAACTGCTTACCATACCTATAGAACCATGGTCAGAGGGAAAGTTATATACTTCCATCTGGACAAAATAAGAGAAATCTTCAAGTTGCCTCAACTGCAAGATGATCCTGATTCCTTTAATAGGAGGATGGTGAGAGTAGATAAGGGGTTGGATCAAGTTCTAGAGGACATATGCCTCCCTGGAACTAAGTGGATAACCAATTCTAAGGGTGTCCCAAACCAACTCAAGAGGGGAGACCTCAAACCAATTGCAAGAGGTTGGCTAGACTTTATTGGGCATTCCATATTGCCCACTAGCAACCGTTCTGAGGTCACCATCAAGAGAGCAGTGATGATTCATTGCATCATGCTTGGAAAAGAAGTGGAGGTGCATCATGTGATTGCTTGTGAGATCTACACAATTGCAAATAAGAATTCCACTGAAGCCAAATTGGCTTATCCAAGCTTGATTTCCTTGCTCTGTAAAGAGGCTGGGGTGAAGATGGGAGTAGATGAGTTCATACCCATTGAACACCCAATCACCAAGAAGTCAATGGAAGGACAAGTGCAAGACAACTCCATCAAGAGGAGGGTGCAGGAATTCCTCCCTGAATTTCCAAGAATTGACTACTGGTCCAACCTAGAAGCATCTATTAACAAGTTGCAAGAGACTATGGAGCAACTGAAGGAAGAACAGCAGAATCAGAACTGCATGCTCTACAAATTGCTGAAGGAACAAGAGAAGCAGGGGCGTGAAATTCAAGAGATGAAACGCCAAAAGCTCTCCTCTCAAGCTGAGGGAGCATCCACTTCTCAAAATCAAGGTTGTTGAGTCCTAACTCTGTGAACACCTCTATCATTAGGAGCCTATTTTTTTTCGTTTTTGTTCTTGTTTTTCTATTTCTAGTCTCATCTTATATCTATATTTGAGTCTTGTTCTTAATTAATAAAATTAATAAAGTCTATGCCTTAAAGCTATGAATGTCCTATGAATCCATCACCTCTCTTAAAAGAAAAATGCTTTAATCACAAAAGAACAAGAAGTACAGGGTTTCGAAATTTATCTCTGAAACTAGTTGAATTAGTTTGATGTGGTGACAATACTTTTTGTTTTCTGAATGAATGCTTGAACAGTGCATATGTCTTTTGAATTTGTTGTTTTAAGAATGTTAAAATTGTTGGCTCTTGAAAGAATGAGGAGAAAGAGAACTGTTATTGAGGATCTGAAAAATCCTCAAATTGATTCTTGAAGCAAGAAAAGATGTGAAAAAAAAAATTTCGAAAAAAAAAGAAAGAAAAAGAAAAAGAAAAGAAAAAAAAAGAGAAGGAAATAAAGTTGTGATCCAAAGCAACAAGAGTGTGCTTAAGAACCCTGGACACCTCTAATTGGGGACTTTAGCAAAGCTGAGTCACAATCTAAGAAGGTTCACCCAATTATGTGTCTGTGGCATGTATGTATCCGGTGGTAATACTGGAAGACAGAGTGCTTTGGGCCACAGCCAAGACTCATACACTGGCTATGTTCAAGAATCAATATTCTTAACTAGGAGAATCAATAACACTATCTGAGTTCTGAATTCTTATTGATGCCAATCATTCTGAACTTCAAAGGATAGAGTGAGATGCCAAAACTGTTCGGAGGCAAAAAGCTACTAGTCCCGCTCATCTAATTGGAGCTATGTTTCTTTGATATTTTGGAGTCTATAGTATATTCTCTTCTTTTTATCCTATTTTGATTTTCAGTTGCTTGGGGACAAGCAACAATTTAAGTTTGGTGTTGTGATGAGCGGATAATTTGTATGCTTTTTGGCATTGTTTTTAGTATGTTTTTAGTATCTTTTAGTTAGTTTTTAGTATATTTTTATTAGTTTTTAATTAAAATTCACTTTTCTGGACTTTACTATGAGTTTGTGTGTTTTTCTGTGATTTCAGGTATTTTCTGACTGAAATTAAGGGTCCTGAGCAAAAATCTGATCCAGAGACTGAAAAGGACTGCAGATGCTGTTGGATTCTGACCTCCCTGCACTCGAAGTAGATTTTCTGGAGCTAAAGAAGCCCAATTGGCGCGCTCTCAACGGCATTGGAAAGTAGACATCCTGGGCTTTCCAGCAATATATAATAGTGCATACTTTGCCCAAGATTTGATGGCCCAAACCGGCGCTCAAAGTCACCTACAGAATTTCCAGCGTTAAACGCCGGAACTGGCATAAAATTTGGAGTTAAACGCCCAAACTGGCATAAAAGCTGGCGTTTAACTCCAGAAAAGGTCTCTACACGAAATTCCTTCATTGCTCAGCCCAAGCACACACCAAGTGGGCCCGGAAGTGGATTTTTCTGTCATTTACTCATTTCTGTAAACCTTAGGATACTAGTTCACTATTAATAGGACCTTTTGACATTGTATCTGTACCTTATGACCTCATAGCACTTTTTACACGTTTCTTGTATACTTCCACAGCATGAGTCTCTAAACCCCATGGTTGGGGGTGAGGAGCTCTGCTGTGTCTTGATGGATTAATGAAATTACTACTGCTTCTTATTCAATCATGCTTGCTTCGATTCCAAGATAACACTTGTTCTTAATCCAGATGAATGTGATGATCCGTGACAATCATCATCATTCTCAACTATGAACACGTGCATGACAACCACCTCTGTTCTATCTTAGATTGAGTAGTTATCTCTTGGGTTCTTTAATCGAAATCTTCGTGGTATAGGCAGGACCTGATAGCAGCATTCAAGAGAATCCGGAAGGTCTAAACCTTGTCTGTGGTATTCTGAGTAGGATTCAATGATTGAATGACTGTGACGTGCTTCAAACCTGTAACCTACTGGGCGTTAGTGACAGACGCAAAAGAGGGATTCTATTCCGGTAGGGGAGTGAACCAAACCGGTGATTGGCAGTACTGTGACAGAGTGCGTGCATTAGCTTTCACTGCGAGGATGGGAGGTAGCCATTGACAACGGTGAAACCCTACACGAGCTTGCCATGGAAGGAGACTTGCGTGTTTGATGAAGAAGACAGTAGGAAAGCAGAGACTCAGAAGATGGAGCATCTCCAAAACCCCAACCTATTCTCCATTACTGCAAAACAAGTAACCATTTCATGTTCTTTTGCTTTTCACAATCAATCCTGATAATTTCTGCTCTCCTGACTAAGATTTACAAGATAACCATAGCTTGCTTCAAGCCGACAATCTCCGTGGGATCGACCCTTGCTCACGCAAGGTATTACTTGGACGACCCAGTGCACTTGCTGGTTAGTTGTGCGGAGTTGCAAAAGTGTGATTGCAATTTCGTGCACCAGTAGGCTGTCGAACCACTTAATTGCCATTTTGGTTAAGGTAGTTGGGTAAGCTTTGCACCGGATTGCATCTGAGGCATCGGTGAGATACATTCTACTTCTAAAATTACTGAGATGATGGCTTAGATCTGATGTGCCGTCGTACAGGGTCATGTCGGGAGCTTTGAAGTCTTTTGGGACTTTGGCTTTCATAATCTCTTTGGTAAATAGGTGTTGATCCTTGTGGGGATTATCCTCGTGATTGGATCGAGTAGTCTTTTTTAGATCTGCTTCAAGCTGTAATAGTTTGTCTTTCAGCTCTTTGCGTTGCCTAGTTTCCCTTCTGAGGTCCTTTTCGTCATCTCGTTGATACTTGGCTTCTTTTTCGAGTTGTTTAAGACGTTCTTGTTAAGCTTGAAGTGCCTCTAGGATTTCTGCATTTGGCGGACTCTTATCTTTGTTTAGTTGAAGAGTATCCTTTGATGTGGCATCCATGTTCTAGTGCGGCGTCCTATCCTCTAGATCAGAGTCGTGGTTATTGTCAATGTTGTCTGCTGTGACGATAGGATGACTTTCAGGTTCCCCGGCAACGACGCTAATGTTCCGTGGGTTACCTGAAACTGTAGGTCGATCTCGAATAAGATCTTCCATACTGGTCAGTGCTATTGAGTCCGACTTGATGATGGTGGCCAGAGCCGCCGTATCTGACTTGTTGAACTTAGCGGTGGTGCTGATCCTTCGTCCCCGGAGGGTGGTGGTTCCTGTAAGGGACTCCGATGCTTAAGTTAGCAAAGGTATTAAACAGGTTTTTAGTAGAATCAGAGTATGAGTTATGCTTGGGTGCTCTAGTGTATTTATAATAGTGTGGAATGATCTTTCTGGAGATAAGATAGTTATCTTATCTTATCTTTGAGTGAAGTCATCTTATCTTCAAGAGAACCGTCCTTATCTCTATAGGCTTTGGGTTGCCTTTGGATTTGGGTCATGTTCCTCTAGTTGGACCCTTTTTGGGCTCTCATGGTGATTTGGCCGAGCTCTTGGAGAAAAGGTCGGATAGTTCAGACCTGAAGAGGTCGGTTGGCTTGTCGTCGATCGTCTTGCGTGGGACATCTTCAACCCAGGGTATGACCAGTTTTCAAAGTTCTTGGAAGTCTTCAGAAAGTTACAAATCAATATTCCTTTTGCTGAGGTTTTGGAGCAAATGCCTATCTATGTCAAGTTCATGAAGGAGCTGTTGTCAAAGAAGAAGCGTTTAAAGGGAGATGAGACAGTAGTCCTGACTAAGGAATAAGTGTCGTAATTCAGAATAACTTGCCAAGGAAGATGCCATATCGAGGGAGCTTTCAGATTCCATGCACCATTGGAAGTACAACCTTTGAGAAAGCGTTATGTGATCTAGAAGAAAGCATTAATTTAATGCCCTTGTCTGTGATGAAGAAGCTGCAAATCCAAGAGGCACAACCCACAAGGATAGCATTACAGATGGCAGACAAATCTATGAAGCGTGCATACGGATTAGTAGAGAATATCTTAGTCAAAGTGGGTAAGTTCTTCCTCCCAGCAGATTTTGTGATTCTTGACACATGGGAGGATGAGAATGCCTCTATAATTCTAGGAAGACCATTCCTATCCACCGGAAGAGCTTTGATTGATGTAGAAGTGGGCGAATTAGTGCTTAGAATGCATAATGAGCAACTAGTCTTTCATGTTTTCAAAGATGTACATTCAGCAGGTGAAGAAGAGAGGTGCATGCAGACTGAGCTTATTGATCCAACCCTTCAAAAACCACCTGATGATGCACAGCAGAATTTGCAGCTCAAACCTCCCTTGGTACCAATCAATAAAATTCCTCCTGACATCAAACCTATGTTTGGTGTTAGGAATGCATCATCCCCCAAGGAGGAAGTTCCCAAAAAGAAGAGAGTACCCAGAGGATGGAGAAACTAAAAGATCCACACTGAAGGTTTCTCCATTGGAATGAAAGTAGAGTTGACTAGAAATTCAGCATGGATTTATATAGTAAACACAATCCACTCTCTGGAGCATATTGAGCTACTTTAAGGAGACACAGGAAAGAAGTTCAAAGTAAGGGGTGAAGAGCTGAGCCCCTATTATCCTCCTCCTTAGAGGAGCTGACCGTCAAGCTAGTGACGGTAAAGAAGCGCTTGTCGGGAGGCAACCCGATTATTTCGTATCCTTAGTTGTTTTTCGTAGTAGTGGTTGGTGCACAAAATTGTGATCATCAATGGCGCCATCAACATGGTACGCTCAATTGCAATCTCAACTCTTTATCACAACTTCGCACAACTAACCAGCAAGTGCACTGGGTCATCCAAGTAATAAACCTTACGTGAGTAAGGGTCGATCCCACGGAGATTGTTGGTATGAAGCAAGCTATGGTCATCTTGTAAATCTCAGTCAGGCAGATTCAGATGGTTATGGGTGATTTATGAATAAAGCATAAAATAAAGATAGAGATACTTATGTAATTCATTGGTGAAAATTTCAGACAAGCGAATGGAGATGCTCTGTCCCTTCCGTCTCTCTGCTTTCCTACTGTCTTCATCCAATCCTTCTTACTCCTTTCCATGGCAAGCTGTATGTTGGGCATCACCGTTGTCAATGGCTACAGTCCCGTCCTCTCAGTGAAAATGTTCAACGCGCTCTGTCACAGCACGGCTAATCATCTGTCGGTTCTCAATCAGGTTGGAATAGAATCCAGTCATTCTTTTGCGTCTGTCACTAAAGGTTTAGAACACAGTCATTCAATCTTTGAATCCTACTCAGAATACCACAGACAAGGTTTAGACCTTCCGGATTCTCTTGAATGCCGCCATCAATTCTAGCTTATACCACGAGGATTCCGATTAAGGGATCCAAGAGATATCCATTCAATCTAAGGTAGAATGGAGGTGGTTGTCAGGCACACGTTCATAGGTGAGAATGATGATGAGTGTCACGGATCATCACATTCATCAAGTTGAAGAACAAGTGATATCTTAGAACAAGAATAAGCTGAATTGAATAGAAGAACAATAGTAATTGCATTAATACTCGAGGTACAGCAGAGCTCCACACCTTAATCTATGGTGTGTAGAAACTCCACCGTTGAAAATACATAAGAACAAGGTCTAGGCATGGCCGAATGGCCAGCCTCCCAAAGAGGGTTCAATCATAAAAACATGATCAAAAGATTCTCAATACAATAGCAAAAGGTCCTATTTGTAGAGAACTAGTAGCTTAGGGTTTACAAAGATGAGTAAATTACATAAAAATCTACTTCCGGGCCCACTTGGTGTGTGCTTGGGCTGAGCATTGAAGCTTTCATGTGTAGAGACTTTTCTTGGAGTTAAATGCCAGCTTTTGTATCAGTTTGGGCGTTTAACTCCCATTCGTGTGCCAGTTCCAGCGTTTTACGCCAAAATTCTTGAGCTGACTTGGAACGCCTGTTTGGGCCTTCAAATCTCAGGCAAAGTATGGATTATTATATATTATTGGAAAGCCCAGGATGTCTACTTTTCAACGCAATTAAGATCCCGCCAATTGGGCTTCTGTAGCTCTAGAAAATCCACTTCGAGTGCAGGGAGGTCAGAATCCAACAGCATCTGCAGTCCTTTTCAGCCTCTAAATCAGATTTTTGCTCAGGTCCCTCAATTTCAGCCAGAAAATACCTGAAATCACAGAAAAACACACAAACTCATAGTAAAGTCCAGAAAAGTGAATTTTAACTAAAAACTAATAAAAATATAATAAAAACTAACTAAAACATACTAAAAACAATGCCAAAAAGCGTATAAATTATCCGCTCATCACAACACCAAACTTAAATTGTTGCTTGTCCTTAAGCAACTGAAAATCAAATAATATAAAAAAGAAGAGAATATGCAATGAATTCCAAAAATATCTATGAAAATCAGTATTAATTAGATGAGCGGGGCTTTTAGCTTTTTGCCTCTGAACAGTTTTGGCATCTCACTCTATCCTTTGAAATTCAGAATGATTGGCTTCTATAGGAACTCAGAATCCAGATAATGTTATTGATTCTCCTAGTTAAGTATGATGATTCTTGAACACAGCTACTTTATGAGTCTTGGCCGTGGCCTAAAGCACTCTGTCTTCCAGTATTACCACCGGATACATACATGCCACAGACACATAATTGGGTGAACCTTTTCAGATTGTGACTCAGCTTTGCTAGAGTCCCCAATTAGAGGTGTCCAGGGTTTTTAAGCACAATCTTTTTGCCTTGGATCACGAATTCATTATTTTTTTTTCATTTTCCCCTTTCCCATTTTTTCGTTTTTTTTTTTTTTTTGTATGCACTGCTTTCTCTTGCTCCAAGAATCATTTTTTATGATTTTTCAGATCCTCAGTAACATGTCTCCTTTTTCATCATTCTTTCAAGAGCCAACATCCATGAACAACAAATTCAAAAGACATATGCACTGTTCAAGCATACATTCAGAAGTCAAAGTATTGCCACCACATCAAAATAATTAATCTGTTATAAAATTCAAAATTCATGCAATTCCTCTCTTTTTCAATTAAGAACATTTTTCATTTAAGAAAGGTGATGGATTCATAGGACATTCATAACTTTAAGGCATAGACACTAAGACACTAATGATCATAAGACACAAACATAGATAAATTTAAGCATGAAAATTCGAAAAAACAGAAAAATAAAGAACAAGGAGATTAAAGAACGGGTCCACCTTAGTGATGGCGGCTTGTTCTTCCTCTTGAAGATCTTATGGAGTGCTTGAGCTCCTCAATGTCTCTTCCTTGCCTTTGTTGCTCCTCTCTCATGATTCTTTGATCTTCTCTAACTTCATGGAGGAGGATGGAATGTTCTTAGTGCTCCACCCTTAGTTGACCCATGTTGGAACTCAATTCTCCTAGGGAGGTGTTGATTTGCTCCCAATAGTTTTGTGGAGGAAAGTGCATCCCTTGAGGCATCTCAGGGATTTCATGATGAGTGGGATCTCTTGTTTGCTCCATCCTTTTCTTAGCGGTATCCATGAGGACTTGGTCCAACCTTTGATCAAAGTTGACCCTTTTTGAATTTGAAAGGGACCTCGGGGATCACCTTCTTCTTGGCCACAATTTCATGGAAGTGGTCTTGATGCAACCTTGAGATAAATCTCTCCATCTCCCATGACTCGGAGGTGGAAGCTTTTGCCTTCCCTTTTCTCTTTCTAGAGGTTTCTCCGGCCTTAGATGCCATAAATGGTTATGGAAAAACAAAAAGCAATGCTTTTACCACACCAAACTTAGAAGGTTTGCTCGTCCTCGAGCAAAAGAAGAAAGAAAGGAGTAGAAGAAGAAGAAAATGGAGGAGATGGAGGGGGCTTTGTGGTTCGGCCAAGGGGGAGAAGTAGTGTTTAGGTTGTGTGAAAATGAAGGAGTGAAGAAGGGATTATATAGGGGTGGAGAGAGGGGTAGGGTTCGGCCATTATGGGTGGGTTTGGGAGGGAAAGTGGTTTGAATTTGAATGGTAATGTATGTGGGGTTTTATGAAGGATGGATGTGAGTGGTGAAGAGAATAGTGGGATTTGATAGGTGAGGGATTTTTGGGGAAGAGGTGTTGAGGTGATTGGTGAATGGATGAAGAGAAGAGAGAGAGTGGTGGGGTAGGTGGGGATCCTGTGGGCTCCACAGATCCTGAGGTGCCCAATCCTGGCGTTAAATGCCGGGCTGGTGCCCATTTCTGGCGTTTAACACCAGCTTCTTGCCCATTCCTGGCATTAAACGCCAGTCTGGTGCCCCTTTTTGGCGTTAAACACCAGTCTGGTACCCCCTTTCTGGCGTTAAACGCCCAGAATGGTGCCAGACTGGGCGTTAAACGCCCATTTGCTGCCCTTACTGGCGTTTAAACGCCAACAAATTTTCCTTCAGGGTGTGCTATTTTTTTTTCTATTTTTCATTCTGTTTTTGCTCTTTCAATTGATTTTGTGACTTCCCATGATCATTAACCTATAAAAAAACATAAAATAACAAAGAAAAATAGATAAATATAACATTGGGTTCCCTCCCAACAAGCGCTTCTTTAATGTCAGTAGCTTGACAGTGGGCTCTCATGGAGCCTCACAGATGTTCAGAGCAATGTTGGAACCTCCCAACACCAAACTTAGAGTTTGAATGTGGAGGTTCAACAATAAACTTAGAGTTTGACTGTGGGGGCTCTGTTTGACTCTGTTTTGAGAGAAGCTCTTCATGCTTCTTCTCCATGGTAACAGAGGGATATCCTTGAGCCTTAAACACAAAGGATTCTTCATTCACTTGAATGATTAATTCTCCTCTGTCAACATCAATCACAGCCTTTGCTGTGGCTAGAAAGGGTCTGCCAAGGATGATGGATTCATCCATGCACTTCCCAATCTCTAGGACTATAAAATCAGCAGGGATGTAATGGTCTTCAACCTTTACCAGAACATCCTCTACAAGTCCATAAGCTTGTTTTCTTGAATTGTCTGCCATCTCTAGTGAGATTCTTGCAGCTTGTACCTCAAAGATCCCTAGCTTCTCCATTACAGAGAGAGGCATGAGGTTTATGCTTGACCCTAGGTCACACAGAGCCTTCTCAAAGGTCATGGTGCCTATGGTACAAGGTGTTGAGAACTTCCCAGGGTCCTGTATCTTTTGAGGTAATCTCTGCCTAGTCAAGTCATCCAGTTCTTTGGTGAGCAAAGGGGGTTCATCCTCCCAAGTCTCATTACCAAATAACTTGTCATTTAGCTTCATGATTGCTCCAAGGTACTTAGCAACTTGCTTTTCAGTGACATTTTCGTCCTCTTCAGAGGAAGAATACTCATTAGAGCTCATAAATGGCAAAAGTAAATCCAATGGAATCTCTATGGTCTCAGTGTGAGCCTCAGATTCCCATGGTTCCTCATTAGGGAACTCATTGGAGGCCAGTGGACGTCCATTGAGATCTTCCTCAGTGGCGATCACTGCCTCTTCCTCTTCTCCAAATTCGGCCATGTTGATGGCCTTACACTCTCCTTTTGGATTCTCTTCTGTATTGCTTGGAAGAGTACTAGGAGGGAGTTCAGTAATTTTCTTACTCAGCTGACCCACTTGTGCCTCCAAGTTTCTAATGGAGGACCTTGTTTCAGTCATGAAACTTTGAGTGGTTTTGATTAGATCAGAGACCATGGTTGCTAAGTCAGAGTGGCTCTGCTTAGAATTCTCTGTCTGTTGCTGAGAAGATGATGGAAAAGGCTTGCCATTGCCAACCCTGTTTTTTCCACCATTATTGTTGTTGAAACTTTGTTGAGGTCTCTGTTGATCCTTCCATGAGAGATTTGGATGATTTCTCGATGAAGGATTATAGGTGTTTCCATAGGGTTCTCCCATGTAATTCACCTCTTCCATTGAAGGGTTCTCAGGATCATAAGCTTCTTCCTCGGATGAAGCGTCCTTAGTACTGCCTGGTGCAGCTTACATTCCAGACAGACTTTGAGAAATCATATTGACTTGCTGAGTCAATATTTTGTTCTAAGCCAGTATGGCATTCAGAGTATCAATCTCAAGAACTCATTTCTTCTGATTCGTCCCATGTTTCACAGGATTCCTTTCAGAAGTGTACATGAATTGGTTATTTGTAACCATTTCAATGAGTTCTTGAGCTTCTGCAGGCGTCTTCTTCAGATGAAGAGATCCTCCAGCAGAGCTGTCCAATGACATCTTAGACAGTTCAGACAGACCATCATAGAAGATACCTATGATGCTCCATTCAAAAAGCATGTCATAGGCACACTTTCTGATCAATTGTTTGTATCTTTCCCAAGCTTCATAGAGGGATTCACCTTCCTTCTGTCTGAAGGTTTGGACTTCCACTCTAAGCTTACTCAATTTTTGAGAAGGCATTGACTAGCGTTTCCCAAGAGTTCAGGCTTTCTTTAGGTTGTGAGTCCAACTATATCCTAGCTCTGTCTCTTACAGCAAAAGGGAATAGCATAAGTCTGTAGACCTCAGGGTCAACCCCATTAGTCTTGATAGTGTCGCAGATTTGCAAGAATTCAGCTAAAAACTGATGACGATCTTCCAATGGAAGTCCATGAAACTTGCAATTCTGTTGCATTAGAGAAACTAATTGAGGCTTAAGCTCAAAGTTGTTTGCTCCAATGGTAGGGATAGCGATGCTTCTCCCATAGAAGTCGGGAGTAGGTGCAGTAAAGTCACCCAGCACCTTCCTTGCATTGTTGGCATTGTTGTTGTTTTCGGCTGCCATGTCTTCTTCTTTTTTGAAGATTTCTGTTAGGTCCTCTACAGAGAGTTGTGCTTTAGCTTCTCTTAGCTTTCGCTTCAGGGTCCTTTCAGGTTCAGGGTCATCCTTAACAAGAATGCTTTTGTCTTTGCTCCTGCTCATATGAAAGAGAAGAGAACAAGAAAATAAGGAATCCTCTATGTTACAGTATAGAGATTCCTTGAGGTGTCAGAGGAAAAGGAAAATAGAAGGAAGAGGTAAAAGAATTCGAACTTATCAAGAAAGATAGAGTTTGAATTGTGCATTGAAGATGAGTGTTAGTCCATAAATAGAAGGATGTGAGAAGAGGGGGAAGAAATTTTCGAAAATAAATTAAAAAGATTTTAAAAACATTTTGAAAAATTGAAGAATGATTTTCAAAAAAATATGATTGGGAAAGAAATAAAGCGATTTTTGAAAAAGACTTTGAAATTAGAAATCAAAAAGATATGATTGAAAACTATTTTGAAAAAGATGTAATTAAAAGATATGATTGAAAAGATATATTTTTTTGAAAAACAATTAAAAAAAAAGATTTGATTTTGAAAATTAATGACTTGGCTAACAAGAGATTTAAAAGATATGATTCAGACATTAAACCTTTCTCAACAGAAGAGGCAACATAATTGAAATGTTGAATCAAATCATTAATTGTTAGAAAAGTATTTTTGAAAATGGAAAGAAATTGATTTTGAAAATATATGAGTGAAAAGATATGATTTGAAAAAGATTTGATTTTGAAAAATTTTGAAAACTTGAAAAAAAATTTGAATTAAACGCCCAGAATGGTATACATTCTGGCGTTTAACGCCCAAAACTCACCCCTTTTAGGCGTTAAACGCCCAGCCATGCACCCTGGCTAGCGTTTAAACACCAGTTTTTCTTCCTCACTGGGCATTTTGAACGCCTAGCTTTTTCTGTGTAATTCCTGTGCTGTATGTTCTGAATCTTCAATTCTCTGTATTGTTAACTTGAAAAGACACAAATTAAAAATTTTTTGGATTTTTAATAATAAGGAATAATCAAAATGAAACTAAGATCAAATAAACAATGCATGCCAGACACCAAACTTAAAATGAGACACTAGACTCAACAAGAAACATAAAATATTTTTGGTTTTTATGATTTTGTAATTTTTTGGATTTTTTTCGAAAATTATATGGAAAAGAAAATAAAGAGATTCAAAATTTTTAATATGAATTCCAGGAATCATGCAATGTTAGTCTAAAGCTTTAGTCTAAAGAAATTAGACATGGCTAGCCAAGCTTCAGCAGGACATTACATTCAAGAGCTAAATTGATGAGAATCAATCAGCTTTGGTGATGATGAAAACATCACCATGAAACTCTAGAATTCATTCTTAAAAATTCTGAAGAAAAATACCTAATCTAAGCAACAAGATGAACCGTCAGTTGTCCAAACTCAAACAATTCCCGGCAACGGCGCCAAAAACTTGGTGTTGTTGCCGGATCAAAACTTGGCACTGTTATTGCAGGGAACAAATGCGAAATTGTAGTTAGGACATTTAATTCCCCGGCAACGGCACCAAAAACTTGGTGCACGAAATTGTGATCATCAATGGCGCCATCAACATGGTACGCTCAATTACAATCTCAACTCTTTATCACAACTTCGCACAACTAACCAGCAAATGCACTGGGTCGTCCAAGTAATAAACCTTACGCGAGTAAGGGTCGATCCCACGGAGATTGTTGATATGAAGCAAGCTATAGTCATCTTGTAAATCTCAGTCAGGCACATTCAAATGGTTATGGATGATTTATGAATAAAGCATAAAATAAAGATAGAGATACTTATGTAATTCATTGGTGAGAATTTCAGATAAGCGTATTGAGATGCTTTATCCCTTCCGTCTCTCTGCTTTCATACTGTCTTCATCCAATCCTTATTACTCCTTTCCATGGCAAGCTGTATGTCGAGCATCACCGTTGTCAGTGGCTACAGTCCCGTCCTCTCAGTGAAAATGTTCAACGCGCTCTGTCACAGCACGGCTATTTAGCTGTCGGTTCTCGATCATGTCGGAATAGAATCCAGTGATTCTTTTGCGTCTGTCACTAACGCCCCACAATCGCGAGTTTGATGCTCGTCACAGTCATTCAATCCTTGAATCCTACTCAGAATACCACAGATAAGGTTTAGACCTTCGGGATTCTCTTGAATGCCGCCATCAATTCTAGCTTATACCACGAAGATTCCGATTAAAGAATCCAAGAGATATCCACTCAATCTAAGGTAGAACGGAGGTGGTTGTCAGGCACACGTTCATAGGTGAGAATGATGATGAGTTTCACGGATCATCACATTCATCAAGGTGAGGAACAAGTGATATCTTAGAACAAGAATAAGCCGAATTGAATAGAAGAACAATAGTAATTGCATTGATACTCGAGGTACAGCAGAGCTCCACACCTTAATCTATGGTGTGTAGAAACTCCACCGTTGAAAATACATAAGAACAAGGTCTAGGCATGGCCGAGAGGCCAGCCCCAAAACGTGATCTAAGATAGCATAAAACTCTCCAAGATAGCTACCCAGATGATAATACAATAGTAAAAGGTCCTATATGTAGAGAACTAGTAGCTTAGGGTTTACAAAGATGAGTAAATGACATAATAATCCACTTCTGGGCCCACTTGGTATGTTCTTAGGCTGAGCATTGAAGCTTCTATGTGTAGAGACTTTTTTTGGAGTTAAACGCCAACTTTTGTGCTAGTTTGGGCGTTTAACTCCCATTCTTGTGCCAGTTCCGGCGTTTTTCGCCAGAATTCTTGAGCTGACTTGAAACGCCTGTTTGGGCCATCAAATCTTGGACAAAGTATAGACTATTATACATTGCTGGAAAGCCCAGGATGTTTACTTTTCAACGCAATTAAGAGCTCGCCAATTGGGCTTCTGTAGCTCCAGAAAATTCACTTCGAGTGAAGGGAGATCAGAATCCAACAGCATCTGCAGTCCTTTTCAGCCTCTGAATCGGATTTTTGCCCAGGTCCCTCAATTTCAGCCAGAAAATACCTGAAATCACAGAAAAACACACAAACTCATAGTAAAGTCTAGAAAAGTGAATTTTAACTAAAAACTAATAAAAATATAATAAAAACTAACTAAACATACTAAAAACATACTAAAAACAATGCCAAAAAGTGTATAAATTATCCGCTCATCACTCACGCCCCTGCTTCTCTTGTTCCTTCAGCAATTTGTAGAGCATGCAGTTTTGATTCTGCTATTCTTCCTTAATTTGTTCCATAGTTTCTTGCAGCTTGGCAACAGATGCTTCTAGGCTGGCCCAGTAGTCAATTTCAGGAAGTTCAGGGAGGAATTCCTGCACCCTCCTTTTGATAGAATTATCTTGCATTTGTCCTTCCATTGACTTCTTGGTGATTGGATGTTCAATTGGGATGAACTCATCTACTCCCATCCTCACCCCAGCATCTTTACATAGCAAAGAGATTAAGCTTGGGTAAGCCAGTTTGGCTTTAGTGGAGTTCTTGTTTGCAATTGTGTAAATCTCACAAGCAATCAGATGATGAATCTCCACTTCTTTTCCCAGCATAATACAATGAATCATCACTGCTCTCTTGACCGTGAACTCAGAACGGTTGCTCGTGGGCAATATAGAATGCCTAATGAAGTCTAGCCAACCTCTTGCAATTGGTTTGAGATCTCCCCTCTTGAGTTGGTTTGGGACACCTTTTGAATTGGTTGTCCACTTAGTTCCAGGGAGGCATATGTCCTCTAGAATTTGATCCAACCCCTTATCTTCTCTCACCATTCTCCTATTAAAGGATTCAGGATCATCTTGTAGTTGAGGCAATTTGAAGACCTCTCTTATTTTGTCCATATGGAAGTAAATAATTCTCCCTCTGACCATGGTTCTGTAGGTATGAAAAGCTGTTCCAGTCATTCTCTGCTTATTTATCAGCCACAGATTTGAGTAGAATTCCTGAACCATGTTTCTTCCAACCTTTTACTCAGGGTTGGTTAGAACTTCCCATCCTCTGTTTCGAATTTGCTCTTAGATCTCCGGATATTCGTCTTCTTTCAGATCGAATTTAACTTCTGGGATCACTGACCTTAGACCCATTATTTTGTGGTAATGGTCTGCATGTTCTTTGGTTAAGAACTTCTCTTGACTCCAAAGATTCTTTGGAGTATTCTCTTTCTGCCTCTTAAATTGGTTTCTTTTCCCTTAGGAGCCATGGTCTTGATGAGCCTTAGCTTAGTGATCACGGAAAAGCACACCAAACTTAGAGGTTTGCTTGTCCTCAAGCAAAAGAAAGGAAAGAGGAGAGAGAGGGGGAGAGCAAATTCGAATGGTGGAGAGAGGGGGATGGCCGAACGTGTATTTATAAGGGAGGGGGAGAGATTTCAAAAATTTTGAGGGAGATTTGAGAAGATATGGAAAGAATTTGAGAAGATATTTGAGTTTTTGAAGAAGATTTGGAAGGGATTTGAAAGAGATTTGAAGAATGATTTAGAAAATTGTTTAATTTTTGAAATTTGAAGGTGATTGATGAAAGTTTGTAATGTGTTTATGCAGAAAATTATGGATCAAAATAAGAAAGTTTGAAAAAATTTGAAGTGAAAAACAAAATCTCTGTCCCCTACCTTTCTGGCGTTAAACGCCCAGAATGGTATCCATTCTGGCGTTTAACGCCCAAATAGTGGCCATTATGGGCGTTTAATGCCCTGCCGGGTACCCTGGCTGGCGTTAAACGCCAGAAACCCCTTCATCACTGGGCGTTTTGCTAAACGCCCAGGATGCTGCAATCCTGGCGTTAAACGCCCAGAATGGTGCCCATTCTGGCGTTTAACGCCCAAAATGGTACCTTTACTGGTGTTAAACGCCCAGAATGGTATCCATTCTGGCGTTTAACGCCCAGAATACCCTTTATTGGCGTTTTCTTGCCAGCAAGCTCCTTTTCTCTGCTTTTTTCACTGAATCCTTCTGTAACTCTGTGAATTCCTTCAATTTCGATGATCAACCTTGAAGAATATGTATCAAACTTAAACAAAACAGATAACCTACTAATGACTGGGTTGCCTCCCAGCAAGCGCTTCTTTATTGTCTTTAGCTGGACCTTTACTGAGACTCATTCAAGCCTCAGTTTTGAGCATTCCTGTTCAAAATTGCTTTCAAGATAATGTTTGATTCTCTGTCCATTAACAATGAACTTTTTGTCAGAATCAATATCCTGAAGCTCAACATATCCATATGGTGAGACTCCTGTAATCACATATGGGCCCTCCACCAGGATTTAAGTTTTCCTGGGAATAGTCTGAGCCTGGAGTTGAAGAGTAGAACTTTTTGTCCTGGCTCAAAGACTCTGGATGACAACTTCTTGTCATGCCACTTCTTTGCCTTTTCCTTATAAATTTTTGCATTTTCAAAGGCACTGAGTCTGAACTCCTCTAGCTCATTTAGCTGGAGCAATCTTTTTTCACCAGCTAACTTAGCATCCATGTTTAGGAATCTGGTTGCCCAGTAGGCTTTATGTTCCAGTTCCACGGGCAAATGACAGGCCTTCCCATACACAAGTTGGTATGGAGAGGTTCCTATAGGAGTCTTGAATGCTGTTCTGTATGCCCACAGAGCATCATCCATGCTCTTTGCCCAATCCTTTCTACGGGCAATAACAGTCCGTTCTAGGATTCTTTTTAGCTCTCTATTAGAGACTTCAGCTTGCCCATTTGTCTGTGGATGATATAGAGTTGCTACTTTGTGGCTAATTCCATATCGAACCATAGCAGAGTACAGTTGTTTATTGCAGAAATGAGTGCCCCCATCACTGATTAGTACTCTGGGAATACCAAACCTGCTGAAGATGTGTTTCTGAAGGAATTTCAGCACAGTCTTAGTATCATTATTGGGAGTGGCAATTGCTTCTACCCATTTAGATACATAGTCTACTGCCACCAAAATATAAGTGTTTGAGTATGATGGTGGGAAGGGACCCATGAAGTCAATACCCCATACATCAAATAACTCAAACTCTAAGATCCCTTGTTAGGGCATGGCGTAACCATGAGGCAAGTTACCAGCTCTTTGGCAACTGTCACAGTTACGCACAAACTCTCGGGCATCCCTATAGAGAGTAGGCCAGCAGAAGCCACATTGGAGGACCTTAGTGGCTGTTCGCTCACTTCCGAAATGTCCCCCATACTGCGATCCATGACAATGCCATAGGATCCTTTGTGCTTCCTCTCTAGGTACACATCTGCAGATCATTCCATCTGCACATCTCTTAAAGAGATATGGCTCATCCCATAGGTGGTACTTGGCATCTGAAATTAATTTTTTTCTTTGCACTTTGCTGTACTCCTGGGGTATGAACCTCACAGCTTTATAGTTTGCAATGTCTGCAAACCATGGAGCTTCCTGAATGGCAAAGAGTTGCTCATCTGGAAAGGTCTCAGAGATCTCAGTAGAGGGGATGGATGCCCCAGCTACTGGTTCTATTCGGGACAGATGATCAACTACCTGGTTCTCTGTCCCTTTTCTGTCTCTTATTTCTATATCAAACTCTTGTAGAAGCAACACCCACCTTATGAGCCTGGGTTTTGAATCCTGCTTTGTGAGTAAGTATTTAAGAGCAGCATGGTCAGTGTACACAATCACTTTTGACCCTACTAAATAGAACCTAAACTTGTCAATGGCATAAACCACTGCAAGTAGCTTTTTTTCTGTGGTTGTGTAATTCTTCTGTGCATGACTTAGAACACGGCTAGCATAATAAATGACATGCAGAAGCTTGTTGTGCCTCTGTCCTAACACTGCACCAATGGCATGGTAACTGGCATCACACATTAGTTTGAATGGTAATGTCCAATCTGGTGCAGAGATGACTGGTGTTGTGACCAGCTTGGCTTTCAGGGTCTCAAACGCCTGCAGACACTCTGTGTCAAACACAAATGGCGTGTCAGCTGCTAGCAGGTTGCTTAGAGGTTTTGCAATTTTTGAAAAGTCCTTTATGAACCTTCTGTAAAATCCTGCATGCCATAGAAAGCTTCTGATTGCCTTAACATTAGTAGGTGGTGGTAATTTTTCAATTACTTCTATCTTTGCTTGATCCACCTCTATTCCCTTGCCTAAAATTTTGTGCCCAAGGACAATTCCTTCAGTCACCATAAAGTGACATTTCTCCCAGTTTAAGACCAGGTTAGTCTCTTGGCACCTTTTCAGGACAAGTGCTAGATGATTAAGACAGGAGCTAAATGAGTCTCGATATACTGAGAAGTCATCCATGAAGACTTCCAGGAACTTCTCTACCATATCAGAGAAGATAGATGGCATGCATCTCTGAAAAGTTGCAGGTGCATTACACAGACCAAAAGGCATTCTTCTGTAGGCAAACACGCCAGAAGGGCAAGTGAATGCTGTCTTCTATTGGTCTTGAGGATCTACTGCAATTTGGTTGTAACCTGAATAGCCATCCAAAAAGCAGTAATAATCATGACCAGCTAGTCTTTCTAGCATTTGGTCTATGAATGGTAAAGGAAAATGATCCTTTCTGGTGGCTGTATTGAACCTTCTATAGTCAATATACATACGCCACCCTGTAACTGTTCTTGTGGGAACCAGTTCATTCTTTTCATTAAGAACCACTGTCATGCCTCCCTTCTTGGGGACAACCTGGACAGGGCTCACCCAGGGGCTATCAGAAATAGGATAAATAATCCCAGCCTCTAGTAACTTAGTGACCTCTTTCTGTACCACCTCCTTCATGGCTGGGTTTAGCCGCCTCTGTGGTTGAACCACTGGCTTAGTATTATCTTCAAATAGGATCTTGTGCATGCATCTTGCTGGGCTAATGCCCTTAAGATCACTTATGGACCACCCAAGAGCTGTCTTATGTGTCCTTAGCACTTGAATTAGTGCTTCTTCTTCCTGTGAGTTTAAAGCAGAGCTTATAATCACTGGAAAAGTGTCACCTTCTCCCAGAAATGCATACTTCAGGGATGGTGGTAGTGGCTTGAGCTCGGGTCTAGGAGGTTTATCCTCTTCCTGAGGAATTTTCAGATGTTCTTGTATTTCCTCTGGTTCCTCCAGGTTAGGCTGAACATCTTTAAAGATATCCTCAAGCTCAGATTCGAGACTCTCAGTCATATTGATCTCTTCCACTAAAGAGTCAATAATGTCAGCGCTCATGCAGTCATTTGATGTGTCTGGATGCTGCATAGCTTTGACAGCATTCAACTTGAACTCATCCTCATTGACTCTCAGGGTCACTTCCCCTTTTTGTACATCAATGAGAGTTCGTCCAGTTGCTAGGAAGGGTCTTCCTAGGATGAGAGTTGCACTCTTGTGCTCCTCTATTTCCAGCACTACAAAGTCAGTTGGAAAGGCGAATGGCCCAACCTTGACAATCATGTCCTCAATTATGCCTGATGGATATTTAATGGAGCCATCAGCAAGTTGGAGACATATCCGGGTTGGTTTGACTTCTTCAGTCAACCCAAGCTTTCTGATAGTGGATGCAGGTATTAGATTGATACTTGCTCCAAGGTCACATAGGGCTGTCTTAGTACAAGCACCTTCTAATGTGCATGGTATCATAAAGCTTCCTGGATCTTGAAGCTTCTCTAGTAAGCTTTTCAGAATGACTGCACTGCATTCTTCAATGAGAAACACTTTTTCAGTTTCTCTCCAATCCTTCTTATGACTTAAGATCTCTTTCATGAACTTAGCATAAGAAGGTATTTGCTCAAGTGCCTCTGCAAACGGAATCTTTATTTCAAGAGTCCTTAGATAGTCTGCAAAGCGGGCAAATTTTTTATCCTATTCTGCTTGGCGGAGTTTCTGAGGATAAGGCATCTTGGCTTTATATTCTTCAACCTTCGTTGCTGCAGGTTTATTCCCTACAGAGGTGTTTGGAGAAGCCTTTTTAGAGGGGTTACTATCAGCACTCTCAGGTGTCTGATTCCTCATTGGCATTTGAACGCCAGGACTGGGTGAGGAATGGGCGTTTAACGCCAACTTTTCCCCCCTTTCTGGCGTTTGAACGCCAGGAGTATTCCTCTCTGGGCTCTTACTGTCCTCAGAGGGATTTTGGGCAGTGGTTTGGTTATCCTCTGTCAGTTGTTCCTTTCTTGGCTTTTTGCCACTTTGACCAGTGTTATTCAATGTCTTCCCACTCCTCAGTTGAACTGCTTGGCATTCTTCTGTTATCTGTTTAGATAACTGCTGTTTTGTCTGATTCAACTGTGATTCTATGTTCTTGTTAGCAATTTTAGTTTCTTGGAGCATCTCTTTAAATTCTGCTAACTGTTTTTTCATCAGGTGTAATTGCTGATTAAGCTCAACAATCTGTTCTTGAGGATTAGGATCAGTAGCTACTACCATAGCTTCTTCTTTTGTAGAGGACTCATTGCTTGAGTATAGATGTTGATTTCTAGCAACCGTATCTATGAGCTCTTGAGCCTCTTCAATCGTCTTCCTCATATGTATAGATCCACCAGCTGAGTGGTCTAGAGACATCTGAGCTTTTTCTGTAAGCCCATAGTAGAAGATGTCTAACTGTACCCACTCTGAAAACATTTCAGAGGGGCATTTCCTTAGCATACCTCTGTACCTCTCCCAAGCATTGTAAAGGGATTCATGATCCTCTTGTTTAAAGCCTTGGATGTCCAGTCTCAGCTGTGTCATCCTTTTTGGAGGGTAAAATTGATTCAGGAATTTGTCTGATAACTGTCTCCATGTTTTTATACTTGCTGTGGGTTGGTTATTCAACCACCTCTTAGCTTGATCTTTTACAGCAAATGGAAACAGTAATAATCTGTAGACATCCTGATCCACATCTTTATCACGTACTGTGTCAGCAATTTGTAAGAACTGTGCCAGAAACTCAATAGGTTCTTCCTGTGGAAGACCAGAATACTGGCAATTTTGCTGCACCATGATAATAAGTTGAGGATTTAGCTCAAAGCTGTTTGCTTTAATGGGAGGTATACAGATGCTACTCCTATATGCAGCTATAATGGGGTTAGCATATGACCCCAGAGTCCAGAAGCTCAATTCCACTTAGGTTCATGATGGAGAAAGGAAAATGATATGGATTCACAAGTAAAGTAATTTTTTTTAATTAGGAATGACCGAAAATAATAAAATAAAATAGAGAAGAAAATAAAATAAAATTTTGAAAACTAAAAGAAAATAAAATAAAAGCAAATTAAAAACTAGATTAATTAATTAAAAAGATTTTGGAATTAGCAATTAAAAAGATATGATTAAAAATTATTTTGAAAAAGATATGATTTTGAAAATTAATGCAAAATTTCGAAGATTTAAAGGAAAATACAAAGAAGACACCAAACATAGAAATTTTTAGAAAATCACACACAAATTTTCGAAAACCTAAAGAAAAACACAAAGAAGACACCAAACTTAGAATTTTTAAAGATCAAGAAAGGACTAAGAACATGCAAATTCGAAAAATTAAAAGAAAACAAAAGCATGCAATTGACACCAAACTTAAAATATGAAACTAAACTCAAATAAAAGACTCTAAACCGACAAAAATAAAACAGTCCTAATCTAAGCAACAAGATAAACCGTCAGTTGTCCAAACTCGAACAATCCCCGGCAACGGCGCCAAAAACTTGGTGCATGAAATTGCAATCACACTTTTGCAATTCCGCACAACTAACCAGCAAGTGCATTGGGTCATCCAAGTAATACCTTACGTGAGTAAGGGTCGATCCCACGGAGATTGTCGGCTTGAAGCAAGCTATGGTTATCTTGTAACTCTTAGTCAGGATATCAATAATTCCCAGGTTTAATTGTGAAAAGTAGAAGAACATGAAATAAATACTTGTTTTGCAGTAATGGAGAAAGGGTTGAGGTTTTGGAGATGCTCTATCTTCTAAATCTCTGCTTTCCTACTGTCTTCTTCTTCATACACGCAAGGCTCCTTCCATGGCAAGCTGTATGTAGGGTTTCACCGAGGTCAATGGCTACCTCCCATCCTCTCAGTGAAAATGTTCAACGCGCTCTGTCACAGCACGGCTATTCATCTGTCGGTTCTCGATCATGTCGGAATAGAATCCAGTGATTCTTTTGCGTCTATCACTAACGCCCCACAATCGCGAGTTTGAAGCTTGTCACAATCATTCAATCCCCGAATCCTACTCAAAATACCATAGACAAGGTTTAGACCTTCCGGATTCTCAAGAATGGCCGCCAATGGATTCTAGCTTATACCACAAAAATTCTGATTAAAGAATCCAAGAGATATCCACTCAATCTAAGGTAGAACAGAGGTGGTTGACAGGCACACGTTCATAGGTGAGAATGATGATGAGTGTCACGGATCATCACATTCATCAAGTTGAGGAACAAGTGATATCTTAGAATGGAAGCAAGCGTGATTGAATGAAAAACAGTAATAATTGCATTAATCCATCAAGATACAGCAGAGCTCCTCAACCCCAACTATGGGGTTTAGAGACTCATGCCGTAGAAGGTACAGTATGAAACGTGTAAAGTGTCATGAGGTCAAGATACAATGTCAAAAGGTCCTATTAATAGTGAACTAGTAAGCTATGATATACAGAAATGAGTAAATGACGTAAAAATCCACTTCTGGGATCCACTTGGTGCGTGCTTGGGCTGAGCATTGAAGCTTTCATGTGTAGAGACTTTTCCTGGAGTTAAACGCCAGCTTTTGTGCCAGTTTGGGCGTTTAACTCCAATTTTTGTGCCAGTTCCGGCGTTAAATGCCGGAAATTCTGAAGCTGATTTGCAACGCCGGTTTGGGCCATCAAATCTCGGGCAAAGCATGGACTATCATACACTGCTGGAAATCCCAGGATGTCTACTTTCCAACGCAATTGAGAGCGCGCAAATTAGGCTTCTATAGCTCCAGAAAATCCACTTTGAGTGCAGGGAGGTCAGAATCTAACAACATCTGCAGTCCTTTTTCAGCCTCTGAATCAGATTTTTGCTCAGGTCCCTCAATTTCAGTCAGAAATTACCTGAAATCACAGAAAAACACACAAACTCATAGTAAAGCCCAGAAAAGTGAATTTTAAATAAAAACCAATAAAAACATACTAAAAACTAACTAAAATGTACTAAAAACATACTAAAAATAGTGCCAAAAAGCGTATAAATTATCCGCTCATCAACCCCACTATAAGAAGAGACATGAGCTTAATCGAACTCTCATTCTCATGCAAATTCACATCCTAAGCCTATATTAGTTTGGTTACTTGAGGACAAGTAACAATTCAAGTTTAGTGTTGTGATGCGTGAGCATCTTTCCTATCTTTTTCTAGTGAATTTGCATTTAAATTGTTGAGTTTAATCAAGAATTAATTATTTTTTAGCCACTATGGATGCTACTTTGAGTCTCGTGCAGTTTTGGTTATTTTAGGTAGTATTTGGCTGGATTTGGAGCACAGAAATTATAAAAGATGACCAGCGAGGAGCGACGCATGCGCGTACCTGACGCGTGTGAGTGATTTGGAGATTTGTGCAGCGACGCGTGCGCATACCTGACGTGTACGCATGAGATGCGAAGAAGACCATCGACGCATACGCGTGACTAATGCGTACGCGTGACATGCGCCACGTGCAGAAAACGCAGAAAATGCTGGGGGCGATTTCTGGGCCCCATTTTGGCACTCAAGTAAAGCGCAGGTCTCTGCCAAGTTAGGCGCGAATCCAGTGAATCCAAGTGGTCCCCACGTTACAAGGCGCGGATTATTTAATTAATTCTGATTTAAATTCAAATTTAATTTTAAAATAGGAAAAGATATTATTTTAATTTTAGAAAATAGATTTTTAAATTAAATAGGATTAGTTATAAAAAGGAGAAACTTTTCTTCTAGTAGGGGGGATTCTGGGGATCCCAACATTAGTTAACTTTTCATTCCACCTCAGCCCAATTTATAATCCTAGTTTTTTTCTCTAAATCATGAGCAACTAAACCTCCACTGTTAAGGTTAGGAGCTCTGTCTATTGTATGGATTGATACTATTATTTTTCTATTTTAATTCATGTTTTGATTTATATTTCACGAATTGTTTTCGTTCTTTATTTTATGAATTTGGGTGGAACGGAAGTATGACCCATGTTCTAATTGAGTTCTTGTATAACTTGGAAAAGCTCTTTACTTGAACAACAGCTTGAAAACAATTTCTCTTAAATTTTAATTATTTGGATTTAACGGGATGCGTGACATATAATCCTCTTATTTTTGGATAATTAGAATTTTTGTGGCATATAAACTGGAATTTGATCATCACCCTCTAATTGAAATTAATTGACCAAGGAATCGGCAGTTAATGAATTTTAGAGGAGACTAGGAAGGTCTAAGGAATTAGGATCTAGTCACATATAGTTTGCCATGAATTAAATCTTGCGTGATTAAAATAAATTAATAAGAAAAGTCAATCCAGAAAATAGATATATCTGAAACCTTAACTGTTTCCCCATACATATTTCACAACCTATTTATTGCTTGCTTTCTGATATTCTTAATTACTGTTTAATGCAATTAAACTCTCAAACACTATTTTCTGTTTGCCTAACTAAGTAGTTTAACCAACCATTATTGCTTAGTCCATCAATCCTCGTGGGATCGACCCTCACTCATCTGAGGTATTACTTGGTACGACCCGATGCACTTGCTGGTTATTCTGTGGTTGTAAATCCATGCACCATAACCCATACAAAACGGCCTGACGAGGTCAAACTAAAAATGGGATTATTAAAAATAACTTGAAAAGGCCCGACAGAGAAGTTGGACCAATGAAAGGACCACTGAAAAGGGAACAAACACCACACAAAGGCCAAAAAGGGTGAAAAACCTAGGCCCGAAGTCCTCAGCTAAAAGGTACAAGCCCTAAAAAAGGGACGCCACTTAAAAAGCAAAAGCACGACCTCAAGACTGAGCTAAAAAGTTGTAACAACCCTAATTTTCGAGTACGCGAGATCTTTTCTAAAGGCACGGAATTCTCCGGAAGATCAGTAAAGGGAACACCTCTGTTATATCATCAAGCATCTCAATCCTCATTATCATTATGTCATCCTTAAGCTAGAACCTCCTTTGAGGCAAGCTCGATAATGCAATCGCGAAGAACCTAGTTTTTGAACCGTATCGGTTGGCAGTTTTGATTCTGATTTTCGTAAATAGTCTCTGTTTGACGAACCGGACTCGATTCATGAGAGGAGAGAGATAATAGTATAATATTATCATTATATTAGTATTAGAAAATTCTTGAATGATATTATAAGGTTAGCTAGTTGGTTTTTGTTAAAAACAGAAAATCGGTTCAACCGGGTTTACGGTTTACTGGTGCAGCTTAGCACCAGGACTCTCTGATGAATTTAGCAATGCTAAGGCCTCATTATACATGTTCTATTCTCATAATAAATATGTTACTAGTGTCATTTATGCTAGTAGCTCAGAAAATAATTTTTAGAGATGTTTTTACGAGTGTTCCGATACACCTAGTTTCAGTAGTTGTACACCAGAGATATTTTAATATTATTTTAATCCACCTCCAAGCCAACCAATCATAACTCACCCTACACCCCCAAAACCCCCAAGGCTGCCTCATTTGCTCATTGTGGCCGAAAATAACCAAGAGAAAAAGGAGAGAAAGTTCTTGGTTCATAAATCTTCAAAGCTTGATTTCTTCTGAACTAAAACTCAAATCAAAACTCTGATTTCACCAAAATGATCCTCTCTTCTTCCTCTACATAATCATATAACATATCAAGGCTGGAAATAAGGTGAGATGGCTGTCTCCCTCCCTCTTCAATTCGGTTTTCAAGGAAAACCATGTAAACATGTGTTTTCTTGATGTTTTTCCTTAGGAATCATGCTTAACTTGACTTGAGGGCCAAGAAACGTGAATTTCCAGCAACTTTAAGGTGATATATCTCTTCCTAACATGTTGAGTGAGATTTGGTCAGTTGAGAGTTTTTGGATTTAAAGTTGTTCTTGATGTGATTTAGGAGGAAAAAGTGCTTAAGGACCACCTGAAAGTTTAACCGAATTAGGAGCAGCAAAACCAGGTAGGGTGTCACGAAATTAATCTTGATTATTTGTGTTTGAGATGTGTGAATGTTGTATGATTTGGCTGTGCTAAAAAGTGGTTGCATATATGATTGATTCTTGGTGAAAATTTGGTGAAATTTTGATGAAATTTGATGAAATTCAAGCTATGAATGTGTGTTCTTGTGGCTGCTGGAAAAACGAACCCTAGGCCCTAAATTGAGGTTCAATTTGTGTTGAAATCATGTGGAAAAGATGGGGTTTTAGTGGCTGGGAATTTATTATGAATTTTGGTAAAAATCGGTTGCTGAAAAGATTGAAAAACGGGTAAAAACAGAGAAAGAATCTGAAGAATTTATGAAGAACACGAAGAACACTTTGAGTGTGATGAAGAACAATGAAGAACAGGCCTTAGATCTTAAAAAGGGCAAGGAAGTAAATATTTTGGTGTTTGAGGGGTTATTTGGTAATTTCTGAAAGTTAGGGTGGTAAAAGTAGAAATATTAAAAGTTACCGGGGTAAAAAGTTAATTTTGAAAGTGAAAAGGTAAAGGCAAGGTAAATTTCGAAAAAATTAATGATAAATTAATAAATAATAATAAAATATTAAATAATAATATTTAATTAAAAATAATATTTTAATAAAAATAATAAAATAATGCGAAAAAGGCAGTTTTCTGTAAAAGCTTTAGAAAGACAACTTTAAGTGCAGAATCTCATAATTACCTTCATAAAACACTTAGGGAGTGGTAATAACATGTTAGTGAGGCAAAGATAAAAGAAAGATAAAAAGTTGAAGAAAAGATAAAAGTCGAAGAAAAAGTCTGTAATGTTTTAATGGCAGAAAAACAGACAGAGATTAGTGAACGAACTAGGGCAACATAGTTAGTCCTTGAGTTGCGACTAGGGTTAGGTATTGTATGAAAAGTTAAACTGTTTCAGTATAGACTTAATGAACCTATACTTGGGACAGGACAACCATTCATACCGAGATTTACATAAGCTTTAAATACGTACGTTAAGCAGAGAAAAGAGTAACCAGAGTAGAGTAAAGAGATACAGAGAACAGAGTAACCAGAATAGAGAAAAGAGATCAAGAGAAAAGAGTAATTTGATAAAGATGGTTTGAATTAAGATGTTGTAAAAGTGAAAGATGTAAAGTTTGTACAGAATGATTGAACAGAGAAAGAAAGAGGTACTGCATAAGAATGTGAAAATGATGATGAATAATGAGAATGATGATGAATGATGATAATGAGAATGATTATGTGATGATCTGTTGCTTGAGGCAACCCAAGATATATTTATTTGTTGCTTGAGGCAACCCAAGAGATGTGTTTATTCATTTGTTGCGTTAAGGCAACTCCAGATATACTTGTATGATCATCTGCTGCAGTGAGGCAGTCAGATAGATAATGGTGTGATCACTGAGAACGCTTTCCTACGGTACAGATCCATATTTTATTTCTGTAAGGCAGAGGGGTTATTTCCTGCTACAGAAGTACCGTGACCACCTGTTCCATTTCTGTAGTGGCAGAGGGGTTATTTCCTGTATACAGAAGGTGTGTCGGCATACAACCCTGCAGTGGCAGATGTGTTATTTCCTGCGTGCAGTGGACCCTGTGGTGGCAGAGGGGTTATTTCCTGTACACAGGGGTATAGCCAACAGGAAAGCCATATCCGGCTAGTAATGCTGGGTTACGTCGGGAGCGGGTAGAAACTGACAAATGAGCTCATTACCTGCACTAGGGCTAGACATGCATCATTCTTGTCTGCGCATCATTCTCTGTTGCATTCCTTTCTATGTGTGATCTATTTCTTTGTGTTTGTCTGCTTGTATGCTATTTCTATGTTTTATTATCTTGTATTCTTTTGTTTGTGTTCTGCTTTCTATCGTCTCTACTTTCTCTTTCTGTCTTTATCTTTTGTTTACTGATTCGCTGTATTCTATTATTTTTCTGTTAATCGACCCCAAATAAATGAACGTAACTAATAACCCCGACCCTACTAAGAACTCCCCAGTTCTTACCCCTTTTCTCTCCCTTCCCCCTTCAGATGGAAGCAAGAGTTTCTTTCCGTAGTTCGCTGACGACCGTTTGCAAAAAGGATTCCGCTCTAGGTAGTCTTCTGAGTCTAGGGTGAATCCCATTCTCTGTTTATATGTGTATACTGTGAGACCCGCCAATGTCCGCACCCCGTTTGTACGTGAACTTTAACCTAAATCCTGTGTACGAGACTCCTGTTGTGTGGCTACTTGATGAGGTACCAGAGAGACGCCATATAGCTATGTCTGATCGTGCAGAGGAGTAGCAGATGATGTTCTATCTTTTGATGACGTTCCACCTGACTTGAGTTGTGAAGACTTAGAATGTACCTTCCCTCGCTTTAGTAGTTTAGAGGGACTAGGCGAGTATAGAGTCTAGGCTAGCCTGGGTGCCAGCTTAGGGACTTCTTGAACAGGTCAGGACCTAGGATGTTGTATGTATATATATGTATATAGTTATTATTTAGTTATATCTAGGGGTGTTTTAACTAACAGTCTATGTTCTAATAAAGCTGGATCACGGAATATTATCAACTGCTTGAGATGTATTTATGTGTGGTTGTTTATAACTATTTTATCTGTTATTATTTGTGAATTTCTTATGAATGATTCTGTCTATTAATCCAAATGTTTTTTTAAAAAAAAAGTACCTCGCAAAATAACTACGCTTTTAACAACGAATCAGGCTCATATAATAAATAATAGATAATAATTAGGTAGACAAGTTGGTAGCGCTCAGTTTCTAGTATGATCATGACGTACCAGAAATTGGGTCGTTACAAAAGTCGTCCAAATAAACTAGAAAGAAAGGGTTCAATATGAGAACACCACCTAAAAAGTTATTGGAAACCAACTACAAAGCCCGGACAGTAAGTCATAAAAGACGACGTCACCAGAACAGAAGGTTGACAGCACAACCAAAACAAGTCATAGTCTAAAAAGAAAAAGTAGAAGTTCTTGAAACAAACACTACCTCAGAAGATGTCGGACCACAGAGCTCCGAACTCCTAGATCTCAAGGGCATAAGAGCCCACAGAAGAGTGCCGTCATCAAAATGTAAAACTATACAAAGGATAAAAAAGCAACCCACCAAAAGCCAGATAATGTACCACCAGTCACAAAGGTTAAAACATTAAAGGCTCAAGGGCTGCCCAATGACAACCCAAGAGTCAAATGTGTTTTAATTAAAAAATAAAAGTTGCCAAGAAGCAACTTTGAAGTGTCAAGGAATCGCCAAAATATGGCTACAAAACTAGAATTTCAAAAAAGACCACAGATCGGACCCTATCAAGTATATAATAGAGAAAGACATAAAAAGAGAATCACAAAGGATCCAAATTCACCCCCGTAGCTGCATCTTTAAGAGAATGAGGGATAATTGAGATCGGGGTAGCTCCGACAACTCTATCAGGGCCATTCAAGATCTCCACATCAGATTCAGGCTCAGGAGGAACCACCTCAGCAGAAGGAGCTGCGGATGATCCAGCAAGAGGGGTTGTAGAAGCCTTAGCTGTCAACACGGAAGGAGGAGCCTCACCTTCTTCAAGGGCAGGCACAATTCTACTGTCCTCCACAATGTTGTCCATGCTAAATAAGGAGAGGTCGGCATTGGGAATAAGAACTCGGACCTAGGCCTTCAAATTTTCATATAGCGTAGTCATACCATTCACCACATGGCCTTGGAGCTCAGCATAATCATCATAAGCCGACTGAAGCCTCTCCTTCATCTCCAACAGCTCGCCATAGGTCTAAGTATAACTCTTCTTTGCCTTCTTGGCCATATCCTTGGCTAGATTGGCAGCCGCCTCCGCAGCAGTAGCCCGAGCCTTTTCCCTCTCTACAGCAAGCTCTAGCCCAATAGACTTGGCTTCCAACTCGTCCTTCAGATCCTTCACCCTGTCATATTCAGCCTTGGCCTCCTCCAGAAAAGCCTTAGTAGCACGAACAGGGGACTCTTTGACAACCCGAAACAAAGCAACACTAAGATTGGCCACCCGTATGCTATTACTTGATATAAAGTCAAGGTGGTGAAGGATTGACACGTCGTCAGTCGGAACATTGCCATAAGGAGCAATGAGTTCTGAAGCGAAGGCCACACCATCAAAGTCTTGATCATCCAAATTGTAAGTCCCGGCAGTCCTCGGTTTCTTAGGAGGAGGACCAGACAAAGTAGGGGAGGAGGCATCAGTTGAAGTCGCCAAGGGAGGCTCAGTAGGAAACGACCGAACCCGAGGGGTCGGGATGATCTTCCTCGGACCCTGAGGGTCGGACTCTGGCTTCTTTAGGGGAACCTGGCCAGAACCCTCCCCAAATGCCTTGTTCTGAATCTGTTGAGCAGCTACCATTTTTTGGTTTTTCTGAAGAACTTCATCGAGTGAGAATGAGCCACCATCTCTGAAAAAGGGAAAAGGAAACCATAAAAATAAGTCACACAACAGAAGAATGCAAAATCCAAACAAATAAACAAGAAAAGACTGCCTTATAAAGAAGTCGGACGCTACCTAGCTCGGAGTAAAGGAGAGCCGGATCCCTTAAAAATTTCTTCGTGTCCAAATGAGGAGGCTCCCCCTAGTGCTCCTCCAAGACACCTACAAAGGCCCTCTCTACCTCATCCAGAATCTCCCACGAATACTTAAGGGTTACAATATCTTTTTGCCACCACAAGGGAAAGGTCGACTCATCATTTTCATCCAAAAAGAAAGGGCGAACACCCTCAACAGCCCGGACTTTGAAATAAATGTTCTTAAAATCTTGAAAAGAGTCATCAAATATAGAAAAAACCTTCTTCCCCTGGGTATTCCGGAAGGAGATCCAAGAAGCCTTCTTCTTGGTTGCTCCCGATTTTGTCAACACAAACAAATAAAGGAAGAGGGAAAGGGGAGGTCGGACACCCAGCTCCTGACATAACAACTGAAAGATCTTTATAAAGGCCCAGGAGTTCAGGTGAAGCTGTGAAGAGGCCACATTACAGTTCCACAGAATTTTGGTCTCAAAGGCAGTAAAAGGAAAAGTAATACCTAACTGGGTAAAGAAATAGTCTTAAGCATAGAAGAAAGGATGCTCTGCCCGACTTAAGGGAGGGAAACTAAAACTCTCCTCGGGGTTGGGCGACACTAGCTCGTAGTTCTTCTTATCCTCCCTACTCCCACAAATCCTATGAAACCTCCTAAGCTTCTCACAATACTCTGGGTCAGCTATAGTAACACACATTCAGACTATAGAATCTAACCAGTCAGCCATACCAACGGGGACCATTGTAGACATCTCGACAATATTCTTACGAGAATACATAAGAAACTACACCTACAACAAGAAAAATATAAGAAGTGTCATTACCAAACAACTGGGGCAGAATCAAAACCAAGACGGAAAAAGCGAAGCAACCACACAGCAAATGAAAGGGCGCCCCAGGGTTCGCAAGAAACAAGAAAATCATCACCAAAATCCAGGAACGTCCTTTGGAGGCAACAATGCAGATACGGCAAAGGAAGAACACGGGGAATCAAAAACCCTAGCCCTTTCACCAAAACAAAAAAGTGCAACGGAAAACAGTTCACCCAAGCACCGACATTTCCGCAAACAAAGCGACAAAGATAAAAGGATTTCACCTTTACTCAAAAGAAACAAAGACATGCAATAATTACCAGAAGCCAACACGGAGGAGAATAGCAGCTATCAACGAAACCAGAAAAATACGAAAGGTGTAAAGCAGAAGTACCAACCTGCAAAGAGGAGAAGAGCGAAAACAACGGAGGCACAACGAAAGCACCAACGACCCAAAAGCGCCGCTAAAAAAACTCCAGAAAAGAAGGAAGCTTGGGGCAAAATCGAAGGGGCCAGACAAACGAAGTTTTTTGCAGAGAAGCAAAGAAGCAAGGGAGTAGAAGAAAGAAGGAAACTGAAAAAATAAAACATCTTCTTTGATTTCAAACAAAGTTTAAAGAGGGAAAAGAAATGGAAAAACAAAATAAAAGCCCAATCAATATGCTTTAAAATGTTCGCACACTCCCAAGGAACTGACATCCTCGAAAGCAATGCCGCAATTAAGAAGCGCAAAGTAAAAATACTTCACATTTTTAAAATGGCATTTGAAAGATGAGAAGCCCGCATAAAGAGAAGTAGACCAGACATGAACCAAACGAAATGCTTGAATACGACTTCCCAAAGAGGTCGAAGCTTAGCAGCACGTCCTCATGAGAAGGTCGAAGCTCAAGCAGGGGCACTGTTCATACCTTGAACCCAGCTATAAGGTCCAAGTTATACGAGAACAAAGGGCCGACCTCTTTAAAGGATGGCCCATTGCAAAAAGAGTTCGGATAAACCACAAAGAGGCCCAAGAAGGCCCAAAAGTGAAAGAACCACCGCCTGATGAAAGGCGGTCAAACCAAAAGATAAAGGTCTCACCCACAAAAGATAAGAGAAGATACCAAACTTATCTTAAAGAATGGTCATCAAGCACTACTATAAATATACTGGAGAACCCAGGTATAATTCATACTCCAATTCTACAAAAAACCTGCCTAAATTCCGTACTGACTTAAGCATCAGAGTCTCTTGCAGGTACCACCCCACCTTCTGATGAATGAGGACCAACAGCGCCTCCCTCTTCAACAAGTCGGACGTGGCAGCCTTGACCAATCCAGAAGCTCTTGTCCAAGATCGACCTCTCAATTTCAGGTAACCCTCAAAACACTTTCTATATCACAAACTTTTTAATATTCTATTTTTAACCTTAATATGTTATAAAATTATATTTGGAACCCTCAGTTATTTTCACATTTATAAAAATAATCCTGAACTTTTATAAAATACCCATTTTATCCCCATACTTTATTTATTACTCAAAATATTTGGAAACTTATATAATTACAAATTGTACCTCGGTTTTTATATACAAAGACAATGTTACCCTTCAAAAATAAAATTTAAATGTTAATCTTTCTCTTATACCAAAACCGAACCCCTTAGCCCTTTCCTTTCAAAATATTACTTGTATTTAAATCCGTTTTTAGGTTTTTTGGTTACCGATTTTTCTCAACTTTTAATTTAATCTTTCAACTACCAAATCTCATCAATTTCCCTAAAATACCACATCACAACAGTCCCAAAACCATTAAAATAACCACGACTAAGCTATTCCTCATAACTGAACCAACAAATCACACGCAAATAATAATTAAGCATAAACTCATTCAAACTCAAACAATAATCAACCAAATCAACATTCACTTATCAAATTCACATTTAATTATTATAAAGTTACCAAGTCCTGCCTCTGTACAAAATCAAAATCAACGAAAACTCCGGAGAAGTTTTTTGATCGAGCTGCTGAAAAAGAAAACGCTAGAAATCGTCTGTGCCTCTTAGAACTCCATTTGGCCAAACTCAAGGGGAAGGGGAGCTACGTCACTGATAAACCACTATTTTATAGTCTATCCTGTGCTCAATTGAGTGGTTTTTATCAAGTCTTTGCACACTTATTCATACTAATTGCATGTTTTACATTTTCCTTCCAAATTCTGTGCTTTGATTGAAAACATGCTTCTTTGGCCTTAGATTTGCTAATTATTAATCCTCTCTTATTACCATTTGATACCTTGATATGTGTGTTAAGTGATTTCAGAGATTACAGGCCAAGGATGGATTAGAGAATGGAAAGGAAGCATGCAAAAGTGGAAGGAATACAAGAAACTGAAGGAACTGCTAAAGCTGTCCAGCCTGACCTCTTCGCACTCAAATGATCATAACTTGAGTTACAAAGATCCAAATGATGCGGTTTTAGTTGCGTTGGAAAGCTAACGTCTGGGGCTTCGATTTGATATATAATTTGCCATAGTGGCTGTACAGCTAGGCGATGCGAACGTGTACTCCACGCGGACGCAGTGACGAAAATCAGCGTGGCAGATTTCGACCCCAGCGATTTTTGGGCTATTTCCGGCCCATTTTCAAGCCCAGAAAACACAGATTAAAGGCTGCAAAGTAGAGGAATGAAGGGGAACAACATTCATTATTCACTTTTCATAATTTAGATATAGTTTTAGAGAGAGAGGCTCTCTCATCTCTCTTAGGATTAGGATTGCTCTTAAAGGATTTAGGATTTCTTTCTTCCTCATCACAGGTTCAGTGTTCCTTTACTCATTTCTCTTATACTCTTCATGTTAGATTTGATTCTCTATTTAAATGCAATTTGAGATATTTCATATTTATAATTGCTTCCTTCAATTTATGTTATGATATGGTGTAATGGCATTCATGTTAGTAGAGTAGGTTCCCAACTTGGGTTTGGAATTGATTAATATTAGGAGACCCTTGAGTTGGGATACTCAAGAGTTCAATTGTAGTTGGTTCGTTATTGGTTGGCTTGTTAGTAACTAACTCTAATTCTTCCCAAGGGAATGGATTAGGACTTGTGAATAGAAGTTGATTTTTAACTTGACTTTCCTTCATTCTTTGAGGGTTAACTAAATAGAAACAACTACTAATTATTAATTGATCTTGAGAAAATTCCAACAAGGATAGAACTTCCGATTAATCTTCTCCTAGTCAAGGCTTTTTATTGTTATTATTTTATTTTCTCTGCAATTCACTCTTCTTATTTCTTAATCCAAAACCCCAATTTACACAAACTCATAACCAATAATAAGAATACATCCCTGCAATTCCTTGAGAAGATGACCCGAGGTTTAAATACTTCGGTTATCAATTTATTTAGGGGTTTGTTACTTGTGACAACCAAACATTTGTATGAAAGGATTTTCTGTTGGTTTAGAAGCTATACTTACAACGCGATTATATTTGTGAATTTCTTTACCGACAGGAAATCCGATCGTCAAAATGGCGCCGTTGCTGGAGAATTGCAAACGTGTGCCTTATTATTGGTTATTGTAAATATTTTTCAAAAAAAAAATTTCAGATTTTTATTTTAAAATTTTTATCTTATCTTATCTTAGTTTTAAATTTCAAAAATCAAATCTTTTTTCAAAAAATCATATATTTTTCAAAATCTTATCTTATCTTTTTTTTTCAAAAAATCATATCTTTTTCAAAATCTTATCTTATCTTTTTCCAAAAATCATATCTTTTCCAAAATCTTATCCTATCTTTTTCAAAAATCATATCTTTTTCAAAATATTTTCTTTTTGTTAGTTTTTGTTTTTTTCTCCTACTACTATGAACTCTCACCCCTTTGGCTATGAGTCTGGTTACAATTATGTTGCAGGAAGAGAAAATTACAATGAAAACAGGCATCAAGGTTGGAACAATCAAAGATGGGAGGAGCCACAAGAACTTGATCAACCCTCATGGCAATAACTACCTCCAATGGACTATCAACAACCATTCTGTGATGCATATCAAGGTAATGGCTATGGTGAGCACTCTTTTGATTATCAACAACCACCACCATATGCCTATGAACCCCCTCCTCAACATGACTTTAGACCACCATACTCACAAGCCCCTTTCCACCATTCACCTCTATATGACCCTAACCCATATCCACCATACCAACCACCTTATGAGCCATATGAACCATATCTAGAACCACCCCTATTCCAACCCAATTACTCTCAGGAACCACCACCTCCATATACACCATGTCCATGTCCATCTACCCAAGAGCCACATGATCCTAATCATGCAATCCAAGAAGAACAAGAATCAAGGGATCATCTCAAGGAATCAGTAGATCGATTTCATGCATCTCTATATCAACTAAATCAAGCGATAAGTCGATTAGCTTTCCAATGCTCGGACACTCAAAGTGCTCCCATGGCTACATGTGGAGAATCAATTAAAGAGAGTAGCATAAAGAAGACACTAGAAACTCCAATGGACAATGAGGAACACACCTTTGTATTGGAAAAAGTGGAGGAAAATGTAATAGCTGAAGAAGAAGAAGTGGTTGAAGACTTAGGATATGTGGAACCTCCATGGGAAAGTCAAGTCATAGAGCCTCTTTCCAAGACGGGTGAATTTGATGTTCAGGAGGGTGTACAACCTCCAAGGCATATCATGGTTGAAGACTTGGAAGAGGTTGATGAAGAGATGGAGATTCAAGAAGAAGAGGCACAACCTCCCATGCCCTTGGTGAGCAATGAAGAATAGATTGAATTGGAAGAAAGCTACCGAGAGGAAGAGGTTGATATTGAAGAAACTTGCAAAGAGGTGGTAGATGTCAAAGAAGAGCACAAGGGAGTGGAGCTTGCAAGTTCATTAGAAACACCTCTCCCAAGGCCATTACCATCCAACACAACATTCAAGTGGGTAAAATTCTTATCCTTAACCTTGACTTTCCCACTTGAATATGGGCTACTAGAGATGGATGGTCAACTTAGAGCTCTTTGTGGCATTAAGAGTAAGAGGAAGATGGTTAGTGGTTGGAGTTATCAAGCAAGGTTCAATATGGTTGTATGCTCCAAATTAAAGTGCAAGGATTGGTGCAGAGCTCCATTGAATGGGTCTAGGATGTTGTTTGGCCGCTTCAGTGAGAATTCAAACTGCTTGCCACCCGGATGGGACACTGATGATTAACAAGAAGATAGGTGCAATAGCAAGATTTGGGACCCCGGAATTCATTCCAACAGTCATCACTCTTGGGGCCTTGTCACTTACTTTAACATACTTGAAGGCTTTATGCAACTAGTTTGGGATCTTGGAGGCCATTGGAATTACAAACATTGGTGGAGATTTTTGGACGAATACAAGCACAATCCACCATAAAAGGAAGCTCATCAAATGTCCAACTTAAGGACTTTAACAAAAAGTGCTAGGTAGGAGACAACCTACCATGATATGATCGTTCTTTTTCAATTTAATTCTATTTCGTTTTGTTTGTTTTTGAGTTTTGATTGAACCTGGAATTTTGCATAACATTCATATTAGCATTGCATTCTGCATACTGCATAAAAAAAAGGCACGCGACGCGACAGCGTTGTCGACGCGTCTGCGTCATATGTGCCTCAAGGAAGAAAAGAGATTTTACAAAGAGTCATGCGAGAGCATGGCTGGAGGCGTGCTTCAGGCACAAACTCGCCCACACAAACGCATCCCTGACGCGTCCGCGTCCTTTGCGAATCCAGCCATCCACGCGTGCGCGTCACTGATAAACCACTATTTTATGGTTTATATTGTGTATAATTATGTGGTTTTATCATGATCCTTACCTACTTATTCATTAATTTAGCATGCATTTATATTTCCTTCCTGGAATTATTACATGATTGAAAACTGCTTCCTAGAGACTTTTTATTATGCATTTTAATTCTCCTTTATCCCATTCGATGTCGTGATCTATGTCTTAAAGTGTTTCAGGCTTTATAGGGCATGGATGAGTTGGAGATTGGAAGGGAAGCTAGCAACAATGGAAGGAACACAAGAAATTGAGGAGACAACCAGAGAGAAGTGACGCGGCTGCATGGCTCACGCATTCGCGTGGAAGAGGAGAAATCGCAGTGACGCGGCCGCATGGCTCACGCGACCGCGCGGAAAGGAAAAGCACAAGTGACGTGGAGGCGTGGACGACGCGAACGCGTGGCACGAAAAAACGCGAATGACGCGTCCGCGTGGACGACGCGATCGCGTGACATGCGCGATCTGCATAATCTACAGATTTCACTGGGAGCGGTTTTGGGCCCTGTTTTGACCCAGTTCTCGGCCCAGAATAGCAGACTAGAGCCAGAGAACATGCAGAAACGAAAAACAACATTCATTCTACACAGTTTTGAGTTTTTAAATATAGTTTTACTCCTCCTCTAGGTTTTCTCTCTACACAATTGGTACTCTTAGGATATTATTTTTCTACTGCTTTTGCATTGGGATATTGAGAAGAGTCATTACCTCATCAAGACTTCGTCATTCTAGTTCGTTTTCTTTACTTGGTTTTACTCTTCCATGTCCTTTGCTTTGTTAATTTTACCATTGGAATATTATTAGGATTTATTCAATACAAGGATTATTCTTATTTTAATTGGATTATGTTTTATTTCTATTTACAATGTGTTTCTTTAATTTCTTCTCATATGTTATGAATTTTGCATTCACAATGAGTGAGTAGTTCCCTAACTTGATGGGGAGTTGATTGAAAGGAACCAATTGAGTTGGAAGGCTTAAAAGAAAGATTGTAATTGGGTTTACTGTTGGATTGCCTTCTAGTCACTAACTCCAATCCTTTTTAATCGAGTGGATTGCAATTTGTGAACAGACGTAGCATTCTAACCTGTTTGATTTTCCTTTGCCTATTAAAGGATAACAAAATAGAATAACTTTTAATTATCAATTAATCTTGAGAGCATTCCAACTATAATAGGGATTCCAACTAATCCACTCCCAGTCAAGGCTTTTATTTACATTGTTCAAATTCATCAATTTAATTTCCTGTTATTCAACTCAAACATTTTTTAAAACATCTGATTAATAAAATAGCACACCTTTCTGCAACTCGTTGGGAGACGACCTGGGATTCATACTCCCAGTATTTAAAATTTGAACTTCTGTGACATATTTCTAAATTGATAAGTGGATTTCCGGTGAGTTAAGAACTATACTTGCAACGTACACATTTTAATAATTTTTAATTCACCAATTTTCGCTGCATCAATTTTTGGTGCCGTTGCCGGGGAGTTGCAACAGTGTGTTAATTTATTGATTGGTATTTATTTCTATTGCAATTTTTTCTTTTCATTCTATCACTATGAACTGCACATTTCTTTCGTTAAATGACGCGTTCGTTTCCTGATCCAAGCTTGCCAGCATTTGACCCTGAAATTGAAAGAACTCTTTCGCATATAAGGCGAGCTAGGCGTAGGCGACTCCTCTTTGAGGACGAACCTGAACCGTCATTTAAGGAAGAAACAACCCCCCTTTCTACTGATCCAGTTCATTTACGTGCAGGTGACATGGCAGCACCCAGAAGAGTCACCATCCAGGAGGAAGGAGCCCCTGATTTTACGCTCCAACCATTCCAGGCGCACCACCCAGCAGTAGCTGTAGATTTTGAAATAAAATCGTCACTACTCAATTTGATGCCCAAATTTCATGGCTTACCTGCTCAAGAGCCTATCAAGCATCTCAGGGATTTCCAGACCGCTTGCTCTACTGTTAAGCGTGATGGAACTGATGAAATCTCTATTCTATTAAAAGCCTTCCCGTTTTCTCTGGAAGGAAAGGCAAGAGAGTGGTACTACACTCAGCCCAGAGAAACTATTTCCAACTGGGATACACTTAGGAGTGAATTTCTGGATAAATATTTTCCAGCTGAAATTGCTGATAAGCTAAGGAAGGACATGTCTATGATCGTCCAGGACGAATCTGAGACCCACTATGAATACTTGGAACGCTTCAATACACTTCGAAATGCATGTCCCCATCATATGATTGACAAGAAAGTCTTACTCGGTTACTTTACACAAGGTCTGAGACCTCAAGATAGGACCACACTGAAAGGTGCTTGCAATGGTTCTATGAAAAAGCACAAGACTATGGACGAAGCATGGCAATTGATCAGAGACATAGCCAACTCTACTAGGAGTCATAGGCAGAGACAAGGTCGGTCAAGAGCTGTT
Organism: Arachis stenosperma; assembly: GCF_014773155.1. NCBI lineage: Eukaryota > Viridiplantae > Streptophyta > Magnoliopsida > Fabales > Fabaceae > Arachis > Arachis stenosperma. The sequence continues at coordinate 106,437,558 of NC_080386.1, read as the reverse complement.
GCGAAGGTATCCACTAATACAGAGACTACCGCTATAGCCCAGAATCTATGTGAAATTACTAACTTGCTGAAGCAGATGCAACTGAATCAACAACAACCTCAGCAAGTTCAGCCTTCTCCACCACAGCACAGCCAGCAGTTAGTCCCACAAAGAGTGTGTGGCATCTGTGCAGATTATAGTCACTATACCGATGAGTGTCTGCAGCTCCAACCAGAAGATAATACTGTAGCAGCCACTCACACCTTTTATGACCGCCCCAATCAAGGGTACAATCAAGGTGGCAACTATAACCAAGGATGGCAGGATAATTCCAACCAAGGCTGGAGAGACAATTCTAACCTGGGTTGGAGGGACAATTCTAACAGAGGAGGCAGAGATAACAATGGAAATCAGAGGTGGAATAACAATAACAACAGGCAGCATAATCAACCTTACAGAGCGCCTCATTTAAGACAACCTCAAGCCCCTCAACAAACCTCTTAGACCACTAGCATCTCTTCATCTCCTAATGCTGATTTACTACAAGCCATTAATCAGAGACATCAGGCTATGGAAGAAAGTATTAAAGCAACTCTGAATACTTTCGCTTCTACTTTACAAACTCTTGTCTCACAGATGGGATCAACGTAAAATTCCAGTAACCAGTCCTCAAGCTCTGGAGGACTCCCCTTTCAACCATTCCCCAACCCAAAGGGTGGTATTAATGTCATCACCATAAGGTCTGGAACCACACTGCAGGAGAGAAGTCAGGAGGAGCCAAGCCCACCAAAACACACCTCAGCTGAAGAGGTTGTGGAATTAGAAGATGTTGAAGAGGAAGAGGACATACAGGACATACCTGAGAGAGAAGAAGCTCAATCACAGGAGAAAGCACCAAAAGGCACAAACACTGCAGGAAACACCACTCCCATTCCATTTCCACAACTTGCAAAGAAGCCCAGGAAGCAGTTGGAACCTGACCCCAAGATGGTAGAAATCTTCAAAAAGGTTGAGGTAACTGTTCCCCTTTTTGATGTCATTCAACAGGTACCTAAATATGCAAAGTTTCTAAAAGATTTATATATACATAAGGACAAAATTAATGAATTAGAAACTATTCCTTTAGGAAGTTCCATATCTGCTTTAATGGGAAGTTTACCTGAAAAATGTAGTGACCCAGGTCCTTGTATAGTTAGTTGTATTATTGGTAGTGTAGTAATTTATGATTGTATGTGTGATTTGGGAGCATGTATTAGTATTATGCCTTTATCTGTATATGATGCTTTAAGGCTCCCTCCCTTAAAAAGGTCGGCAGCTCATTTTGTGTTGGCAGATAAAAGCATTATTACCGTAGCTGGAGTTGCTGAAGATGTTTTAGTGAACATTAAAGGGCTCACATTTCCCACTAATTTCTATATCTTGGAGATGCCCAATAATGACTCAGATAAGCCATCATCAATCCTACTTGGCAGACCATTCCTAAAGACATCAAGATTCAAATTGGATGCTTTTTTCAGGAACATATTCTTTTGAAATAGATGGCCGAATAGCAATCTTCAATTTGAATGGAGTCACAAACAATCCTCCAGAAGATCATTCCATCTTCCAGTGTGATGTCATAGATGAAGCTGTAGCTGAAATTCACCAGGAAGAGCTGGAAGAAAAGTACACAGAATAAAGTCCAAGTGTGGGGACTCTATTAACTAACAATAAGGACACTTTTGGATTTTCACATGCTCCAGACAATCCAGAGCCTACCCATGACCAAAAGATTGAGTTGAAACCTCTCCCTCCATATCTCAAATACGCTTATCTTGAAGAAGGGCAGAAGTTACCAGTTATTATTGCACAGGATCTCACTCCTGAACAGGAAGAGCAGCTACTTAATATGCTGAGGAGGCACAAGAAAGCAATTGGATGGAGTTTGACAGACATCGTAGGCATCAACCCTCAAGTATGTGAGCACAGAATATTTTTAGAGGAAGGGGCAAGACCTTTCCTCAGGTATCATTTATCCCATTTCAGACAGTGAATGGGTTAGCCCAGTACAAGTGGTGCCCAAGAAGTCTAGAGTCACTACAGTGAAGAACGAGCATGGAGAACTCATAGCGACCACAGTACAGAACGCTTGGAGAGTCTGCATTGATTACAGGCGTCTCAACCAAGCTACTCGCAAGGATCACTACCCTCTTCCATTCATTGATCAAATGCTGGATCGCCTGTCAGGTAAATCACATTATTGCTTTTTAGATGGTTACACAGGTTATTTCCAGATTCATATAGCTCCTGAGGATCAGGAAAAGACTACTTTTACATGTCCTTTTGGGACTTATGCTTACAAGAGAATGTCCTTTGGCTTGTGCAATGCACCAGCTACTTTTCAGAGGTGCATGATGAGTCTTTTTTCTGATCTCATTGAGGACTGTATGGAAGTATTTATGGATGATTTTAGCATTTATGGTGATTCTTTTAGCCTTTGCTTAGATGGATTATCTAGAGTATTAGATAGATGTGTCAATACAAACCTTGTATTAAATTTTGAAAAATGTCATTTTATGGTTAAACAAGGGATTGTATTAGGACATGTTGTATCTAATACTGGTATTTCTGTAGACCCAGCAAAGGTGAATGTTATTTCCAGTTTACCTTACCCCTCCTCTGTGAGGGAAGTCCATTCGTTCCTTGGCCATGCAGGTTTTTACAGGAGATTTATTAAGGACTTCAGTAAGGTAGCACTTCCCTTATCCAGATTGCTGCAGAAGGATATTGAGTTCGAGTTCAGTGAGAATTGTAAACAAGCGTTCGATAAGCTGAAGACCAACCTGACTCAAGCTCCCATTGTGAGAGGACCAAACTGGAGCCAGCCATTTGAAATCATGTGCGATGCTTCCAACCATGCAGTAGGAGCAGCGCTGGCTCAGCGTGACGGTAAGGATCCTTTTGTTATTGCTTATGTGTCTAAAACTTTAGATGCTGCCCAGTCCAATTATACTACTACTGAGAAAGAGCTTCTTGCTATTGTTTTTGCTCTGGATAAATTCCGAGCTTATCTACTTGGTACTAGAGTAGTAATGTATTCGGACCATGCAGCTTTGAAGTATCTATTAGCTAAAAAGGAGTCCAAACCAAGGCTCATACATTGGATATTGCTTTTACAAGAATTTGATTTAGAAATAAAGGATAGGAGTGGTAATCAGAATCTAGTGGCAGACCACTTGAGTCGCCTTGAGCACATTAAGGATGATTCTACTCCTATAGATGATAATTTTCCATTTGATAACCTGCAAGCAGTATCTGAGGTAGCACCTTGGTACGCACCTGTAGCTAATTATTTAGTTAGCCGCACATTTCCTCCACATTTTTCTTAGCATCAAAGGGACAAGCTGAAAAGCGAGTCTAAATATTATATATGGGATGACCCATATTTATGGAGATGTGGTGCTGATCAGGTAATTAGACGTTGTGTACCTCAATCAGAATTCCAGTCCATTTTGGAGGCTTGTCACTTATCTAAGAGTGGAGGACATTTTGGCCCTCAAAGAACAGCTAAAAAAATCTTAGACTGTGGATTCTGGTGGCCTACTCTTTTTAGAGACGCTGCTGAGTTTTGTAGATCTTGTCTTCCATGCCAAAAATTTGGTAATATATCCAGGAAGGATGAGATGCCTCAACAATTTATGCTTTTTTGTGAAATTTTTAATGTTTGGGGCATTGACTTCATGGGTCCGTTCTCGAATTCTAATGGTCAATTTTATATACTGTTAGCTGTGGATTATGTTTCCAAGTGGGTGGAAGCAATTCCCACTCGCACTGATGATGCTAACACTGTTGTTTTCTTTGTGAGAAACCATATTATTTGCCGCTTTGGATCACCACGAGCAATCGTGAGCGATCAAGGCACCCATTTCTGTAACAGGAAACTAACAGAATTGATGAAGAAGCATGGGATAATTCATAAGGTTGCAACAGCATACCATCCTCAGACCAATGGGCAAGCCGAGGTGTCAAACAAAGAGATAAAGCGTATCTTGCAGAAGATAGTCAAACCTCATAGAAAAGACTGGAGCACCAGGCTGCAAGATGCATTATGGGCATACAGGACAGCATACAAAACACCCATTGGAATGAGCCCTTTCCACTTAGTTTATGGAAAAGCTTGTCATCTCCCAGTTGAAGTAGAGCACAGAGCCTTTTGGGCAGTCAAGGAGTGCAACATGGGAATTGAGCAAGCTGGAGCTGAAAGGAAGTTGCAACTGCAATAACTGGAAAGCCTTCGCCTAGAAGCTTATGAGAACTCAAGAATATACAAGGAAAAGATGAAGGCTGTACATGATCAGCACATTCAGAGGAAAGAGTTCTAACCTGTGGATTTAGTCCTCCTTTACAAATCTCGACTATGACTCATGCCAGGCAAATTGCGATCGAGATGGGAAGGTCCATACAGAGTAGAGAAGGCCGAACCATACGGAGTTTATCACCTAAGCCACCCTTCACACTCTGACCTTATCAAAGTTAATGGACAACGCCTGAAGCTGTACCATGGAGAGAAACTGCAGAAAAATAAGGAGCTTGAGATCTTCCTCTTGGAAGATCCCCACAGGCCAGAAGATTGAGCTACTGGAGCGTCCAACTTACGGACGTTAAAGCAAAGTGCTAGGTGCGAGACAACCCACCATGGTATGATTGTTCTTTTCTTTTTATCTCTAGTTTTTCCTAGTCAATAACTCTTCTCTTTATTAGTGCCTTCATGCATCTGCATTCGCATTTTATTTAAAAAAAAAACAAGAGCTGTGCGACGCGACCTCATCAGCGACGCGTCTGCGTCGCGAGGAGAGGGGAAAAAATAAAAAACGAACAGAGAGTCACGCCGGAGCGTGGCTGGAGGCGTGCCACTGGCACAAATCATCCCACGCGACCGAGTTACTGACGCATCCACGTTTCATGGGATTCCTGGCCTTCCACGCGATCGCATGCCCCATGCGGCCGCGTGTCGTGGATTTCAACGTAAAAGGGTGCACAACCAATTATTGTGATGGAGTGGTGCTGGATTGGTGCTGAACACACAATTCTACCCACGCGACCGCGTCACATTCCTCTAAAAGCCCACTCACGCGATCGCATGCCCCACGAGATCGCATCACCCCAATTTTGGCAAATTTATCAATTTGAACAAAGAGTTGTGCAGCCGCGAGGCTGTACTCGTGCTAGAAGCACAATATGGGTCACGCAACCGCGTCACCTACCTTACAGCGCAATCACGCGAATGCGTGCGCCACGCGCCCGCGTCGCTTGCGCCGCACAGCTCCACCAAAACTGCCAAATTATCTTATCTTTCTTTCCTCCAAATCCCAATTTTTCTTTTCCCTCCTTATTTCTCCCTTCTCCCTTCTCCCTTCTATCCCGCCCTTCACTCTCTCTTTCTCTCACCTCCATTAACAAGGTTTTCTTTTCTTCTTCCCTTTCTTCCCTTTTTATCATTCTTATTCTTTTAGATGTTATTTTCTTTTCTTTTTTTTTTCATTTCTTTATCATTATTTTCTTTCTTCTTATTTTCTTTTTACATGGTGCTAGCATATTTATTTGAGCCATCATTCCTCATTAGTTGCTTGTGGATTATTGTAATTTGTTTGGCACTTATATCTTATTCTAAAAAAAAAAAGGATTGCTTGCATGTTTACTTTCAAACTTTCTATGCCTTATTTACCATGCATGCTATGTGTTTGTGAAAAGGCCCATATGGCATCATGCACTTTTCTACATTATCCTATTCTACTACCCCATGCATGTTTTTCACAAAATTCCTTTCCTATTTTATTAATCCAATTTAATTGCCAATACAAATTGTTAATTTGTTACGAAGTAATGCTTGATCTATGCTACTCATGCCCTTGCCGGCATGCCAATAATCATCTTGTATCTACTTCCCTTTTTATGCACCTATCCTATTTCCTTTCTTGATCTTTTCACATGTTGTCTAGACCATGTGTCTATTTCATTCATCTTCACCGTGCACTGTTTATTACCCACTCCATCTCCTTCCTTGCTTTGTTTCTTTGGATCTAACTTACTTTCTCTTCCCTTTTTCAGAATGGCCACCAAGAAAGGCAAAGAGAAGGCTACCCCTAAACCCACAGCAAGGAAAGGAGCGAAGAGAGCATTAGTGGCAGAACCTTCTTCAATTGCAGTCATGCCCTCAACAAAGAAAATTAAAAGGATTATCAAGGTGGATGAAAAGGAACAAGCCTTCCCAGCCAAGGACACTGCACGATTCCCAAATCGCTACTGTGAGCAGATGTTTCCTATTCTGGCAGCTCAAAATTACAACAACGAACACCTTCTTATCCTTCCGCCTCATATCGCTGAATTTGTTGAGCCACAAATTGCATATAGACATTGGGAATTTTTACTGAGACAGCCACGACAGGTTAATCTTTCTTGGGTTGTTGAGTTCTACTCCAACATCCACCTGCCGACTTTGCAGTGCATCTACTTACGCCAGAAGCAAGTCCCCATTACAGAAGAAGCCATACAGCAAGCATTAGATCTCCTACCTGCTCCAGAAGGATTGGACGCTTTTCAGAGAGCCACAACCAAGCGCCAGGCATACACTTTTGACTGGGACGCTGTTCTCAGAATTATTGCTCGCCCTAGCAGCAAATGGATCTTCGGATACCATCGTTCCCGTCCTAAAGGAATCTTGGCTTCCGCCCTTACCTTAGAGGCTCACGTATCGGCACAGATCATGTCCCATTACGTCTTCCCGAGTACTCATGAGTCCTCCTTCACCGCAGACATGGCCATTCTACTATGGTGTATCCTCACAGACCAGCCTCTCAATTTACCGCAACATATCCGGAACGCTATGGCACATGTGCAGATCGCAGGCAACCTACCTTTTCCCGCATTGGTCTCTGATCTCATCTCAGCAGCCAGAGTATCCTACAGAGCTGGGGACACCAAAGCCATTCTCCTACAGGATGATCAATATGTTCCTCACGGGAAACATCTCAGGCCACAACTTGCCACTACCAGCCAGTCCACAAAGGATGTTGCCGCTCCTCCACTATCTACCAGTCAACTGCTACTTCAGATACTGAAGCGGTTGGACCAACATGAAAAGAAAGCAAAGCTCCGTGAGCGCCGCAACCAACGCCGATTCAAACACCTCAGGGAGCTGCTTCGAGGAGATTGCAGAGACTCAGACACCCCGGACTCCACGTCCTTCACCAACACAGGGAGCCATGACGGCCCCGACTGTGGAGACACTGCCACCAGCCCACCATTGTTCCTGACCGATGGCACCGAGGACGGTGCAAAGCCTTAAGTGTGGGGAGGTTGGTCAGTACCTGACTTCCGGAGGTAAATTCTCTTCCGTAGCACCAATAAATTAGGATATTTTAGTTAGATTTTCTTTTTCTTAGAATAGGTTAGTTGCATGCATGTTCTACTTGATTGAAAATACAATAAGTTTCTTCTAAAAAAAATATCTTTAGAACAAAATTTCACTAATTCTGATCCTAATTTTTAGGATATATCTGCTTGAAGTTGTATTTGGAACATGATTTTTGAGCTAAAGAACACACAACCTGTGAAAATTTGAGCCTTTATGCATGGTTACATTATTTAACCATAATTATTTTATTCTTGTGTGTTTACTTCTCTATGATTGTAATCTATATTTTGTCTCATCCTATATGTCCAATAGTTATTATGTTTATATGCTTGCATGTGATTGAGGCCATTATTTGTTTAAACTCACTTATCCAAATTAAGCCTACCCTTTTTAATTACCTTTGTTAACTGTTCATACCCTGACCGAGCTCTCCAAACTCGGTAAAGCTGATAGAAGGCCCGACCTCGACCCAAGGCCCACGTTCGAGGTCGGACCTCGGACAAACAGGCCAAAGAAAGGCCCATCAGAAGGAACTAAGCCCAAAACCTAAAGGCCGAAAGGGCCTGGGAAAGGCGGTTCCGCGAAGATAGAGATGAATCTCCCAAAAGATAAGATAAGATAAGAATATCTTATCCAGGGATGATCGCAGCCAACTACTATAAATACACTGGAGCACCTAGGTATAACTCATACTCTAATTCTACTTGATATCTGCTTGGACCCATGCTAACTTAAGCATCGGAGTGTCATTGCAGGTACAACCCCCCGCCGTTCAGCACAACCAGCTCGGGTCTCAGACCCACCACCTCGGGCCTTGCCGGAAGACCGAGCTGCACGTTTCAGGTAACCCTCGGAACATTGGCGCCGTTGCCGGGGACCTGGAAGTCATCCCTTTACCATGGCGGACGACCCTCCCAACAATAACCACGCTACATCAGAACAAGAAGAGGAAGTTGACACCGGAGAACGGCCGGACAGCCCTCTATCACCACGCACTCCAGGAGGAAACAAACAGAATCGCCCAAAGACATCACCCCCAGACAAAGATCCACAAAATCCCGAAAGAGAAAAAAGTTCGGAGATTCTGGAAACAGTTCGGGCACAACAAAGCCGGCTGAGACAACTCGAAGAGGACGTAAAGAAGCAGAAGGAAACTGAACAGGATCTGAGAAGGGAAGCTCGCAAACGCAGAAAATTGGAAGAAAAACTGCGGAAGATAGAGGCCAACCTAAAAGATCGGACGGAACACGGCACCACTCCCGAAAGCAACCATGATCCTTCACACAAGAGATCATGAAAGAGAAGGTACCGCGAAACTTCAAACCACCAGATATGGACCTCTACGACGGCACCACCGATCCAAGTCATCACCTCAGCAATTTCAGAAGCAGAATGTACTTAGTCGACGCCTCCGACGCGATTCGATGCAAAGCCTTCCCCACCACTCTCACTAAGTCAGCCATGAAGTGGTTCGACAACCTGCCACCAGGATCAATCTCCAGCTTTGAAGACCTGACCAAAAAATTCTTAACAAGGTTCTCTATTCAAAAGGACAAGGCAAAACATGCCCCCAGCCTACTCGGGATCAAACAAGGCAACCAAGAAACTCTCAGAGAGTACATGGAGCGATTCAACAAGGCCTGCCTGGACATACAACACTTGCCCACGGAAGCAGCCATCATGGGACTAGCAAACGGCCTAAAAGAAGGACCGTTTAGCCAATCCCTATCCAAAAGATACCCGACCTCCCTATACGAAGTACAAGAACGGGCAGGAAAGTATATCAACATGGAAGAAACCTCCCAGCTGAGAGACTCTTCCAGGAAGGAGTCAACCTACCCGCCCCGAGATCGAGATCGGGAACAGAAAAAGAAAGAAGAATCCAACTCGGACAAGCCACGAAAATACCACAGCTACACTCCCCTCCGAGTCTCCCTGGTAGACGTCTACAGAGAAGTATGCCACACCGAGAAGATCCCACCACCCAAACCTCTGAAGCACAAGAGAGCAGGAAGAGATCGGTCCGAGTACTGCGAATATCACAGACTCTACGGCCACTCTACTAACGACTGCCACGACTTAAAGAATGTTATAGAAAAGCTAGCCAGAGAGGGAAAACTCGACAGATACATAGCTGAGAAAGGAGAAGAAACCAGAAAGAGAAGACGGGGAGATAACGAAGATCGGGCCGAGCAAACACGAACCCCGCGAACTCCTGAAAGGCACATACACATGATAAACGGAGGTTTCGCAGGGGGAGGGACATCCAAATCCTCACGGAAGAGACACCTCAAAGAAGTCTACCATGTCCGAGAAGACAGCCCCTTACCCGAGTTACCTACTATCTCATTTACCCGAGAAGATGCTCTTGGAATAATACCCGGACACGACGACCCTATGGTGATCACCATCATCCTAGCCAACGCCAACTTACATCGAACCCTGATCGACCAAGGAAGCTCAGCAGATATCCTGTTCAAAGCAGCCTTCGACAAGCTCGGACTCGAAGAAAAAGAGCTAAAAGCCTATCCCACTGACTTGTTTGGACTAGGAGATACCCCGATCCGCCCCTTGGGATACATCTCATTACACACTACCTTTGGAAAAGGCGAGCAAACCAAAACACTAAGCATCGACTACATTGTAGTCGACCTCACTTCAGCATACAATGCCCTCATCGGACGACCAACCCTAAACAGACTAGCGGCTATAGTCTCGACCCCACACCTCTGTATGAAGTTCCCTACCGCAAAGGGAATCGCTACCCCAAAAGGCGACCAAAAACTAGCACGACGATGCTACAACGAAAGCCTGAGCCTAAAAGGGAAAGAGGTCAACACAATAGAACTCGGGCGAGTCCAAGCCCGAGAAGATCTTCGGCCACAACCAGAAGGAGAGACCGAAAAGATCCAGATCGGGAACACACCCGAGAAAGTAACAAACATAGGGGCAAACCTCGAAGCAGGCCTAAAGGAGGAACTCACAACCCTCTTAAGGGAGAATTCCGACCTCTTCGCCTGGAAAGCCTCCAATATACCAGGCATAAGCCCCGACCTGATGTGCCATAAGCTATCAGTATACCCGGGATCCCGACCTGTCCAACAAAGACGCAGGAAGCTCGGGCCCGAACGCATGCAAGCAATAGAAGAACAAGTGCAAGCACTACTAGATGCAGGGTTCATTAGGGAAGTAAAGTACTCCCTATGGCTCGCAAACGTGGTCCTAGTGAAGAAGCCCAATGGAAAATGGAGGATGTGCGTCGACTACACGGATCTCAACAAAGCCTGCCCCAAAGATCCATATCCACTACCGAACATCGACGCCTTAGTCGATGCCGCTTCGGGCTACAGATACCTCTCCTTCATGGATGCATACTCGGGATACAATCAAATCCCGATGTATGGACCCGACCAAGAAAAGACCTCGTTCATAACCCCAAGGGCAAACTACTGCTACGTAGTAATGCCCTTCGGGCTGAAGAACGCAAGGGCAACCTACCAGAGGCTAATGAACAAAATGTTCTCAGAACACATCGGGCTACAGCTAGAGGTGTACGTCGACGACATGCTAGTAAAGACACAAGAAGACAGAAACTTGGTCGCCGACCTCAGCAGTATCTTCGACACCCTCCGGAAACACAACATGAGACTTAACCCGACAAAGTGCACCTTCGCCGCAGAAGCCGGGAAGTTCTTAGGCTTCATGCTGACTCAGAGAGGCATCGAAGCAAACCCGGACAAATGCCAAGCAATACTCAATATGAAAAGCCCGACGTGTGTCAAAGAAGTACAACAACTAAATGGGAGACTAGCCGCCCTATCAAGATTCTTGGCAGGATCAGCGATAAGATCACTCCCTCTCTACTCACTCCTAAAGAAAGGGAAACCCTTCTCTTGGACCCCGGAATGCGAAAAGGCCTTCCAAGAATTCAAGGAATTCCTCGGGCAGCCACCAATCTTAACCCGACCTCTAAAAGGGGAAGAGCTCGTACTATACCTGTCGGTCGGACATCGGGCAGTCGCCTCGGCACTAATACGAGAAAATGAGGAGGGGCAACACCCCATATACTTCGTAAGCAAAGCACTACAAGGGGCCGAATTAAACTATCAGAAAATAGAGAAATTCGCCTATGCACTAGTGTTCACAGCTCGGAGACTCCGCCCCTACTTTCAAGCCCACACCATCAAAGTCCGGACAAACCAACCCATGAGACACATCCTACAAAAGACAGACATGGCAGGACGAATCCTACAATGGGCGGTGGAATTGTCCGAGTTCGACCTCCACTATGAAGCCCGGACTGCCATAAAATCTCAATACCTAGCCGACTTCGTCGCAGAATACACTGAGACCCCGGGAACCCCACTCTCATGGAATCTGTATGTCGACGGATCCTCAAACAAAACAGGAAGCGGGGCCGGTGTTATACTCGAAAGCGATCAAGGAACACGGATTGAGCTATCCCTAAAATTCGAGTTCCAGGCCTCAAATAACCAAGCCGAATACGAAGCCCTACTAGCGGGACTAAAACTAGCCGAAGAGGTCAGAGCAAAGAGGATCACGATCTTCAGCGACTCCCAGGTCGTCACATCACAAGTAAATGGAAGCTACCAGGCCAAAGACCCTACTATGAAAAAATACCTAGACCAAACACAGGCGCAATTACGACACTTCCCGGAAATACAAATCCAGCACATACCCGGGAGCAAAATGCCGGGCAGACGCCCTCTCAAAACTTGCTAGCACCAAGCCCGGAGGGAACAACAGAAGTCTCCTCCAAGAAACTCTACAATCCCCCTCCGTGTTAAGGGAGGAAGAAATACTAAATATATCCGGGCAACAACAAGGATGGATAACCCCCATACTCAACTATCTGAAATCGGGAACTCTCCCCGCCGAAAGAAAAGAAGCTAAAAGGCTTACAAAAGACGCCCAGAACTACACGTTAATCCACGACGTATTATACAGAAGAGGATTCTCAAACCCCTCCTGAGGTGCGTCCCGACCACAGAAACAAAGAGCGTCCTCGAAGAAGTCCACAAAGGCATGTGTGGGAACCATCTCGGAGCCCGGGCCCTGTCCAAGAAAATAGTCAGAGCCGGGTTCTACTGGCCGACCTTGCAAAGAGACGCGGCAGAGTTTGTGAAAATATGCCCCCCCTGCCAAAAACACGCCAATTTTCACAAAGCACCGCCCGAGACCTCATAAGCATCACCGCACCATGGCCCTTCGCAAAGTGGGGACTCGACCTACTCGGCCCATTCCCACAAGGACCGGGGCAAGTCAAGTACCTCATAGTAGGGGTCGACTACTTCACAAAGTGGATCGAGGCTGAACCCTTAGCCACTATTACGGCTCAGAAAAGCCGTAAATTCCTATACAAAAACATTGTCACGAGGTTCGGAGTCCCCTACTCCATCACAACAGACAATGGAACACAGTTCACAGACACAAGTTTTCAGAACTTGGTGGCCGAGCTAAAAATCAAACAGCAGTTCACATCGGTCGAACACCTGCAAGCCAATGGACAAGCAGAGGCCGCAAATAAAGTCATCTTGGCCGGGTTAAAACGAAGACTCCAAGAGGCCAAAGGGGCATGGGCCGATGAACTCCCCCAGGTATTATGGGCATATCGGACAACCCCGCACTCTACAACAGGAGAATCCCCATTCCGACTAGCCTACGGAATGGAGGCAATGATTCCCGTCGAAATAGACGAAGGATCACCCAGAACCATCTTCTACAACGAAGGAGGCAACCCTCAGGCACAAAGGGAAGAACTCGACCTCCTACCCGAGGTCCGAGAAAGAGCCCGAATCAGAGAAGAAGTCTTAAAACGACGAACGGCCCTCAGATATAACCGAAAGGTGATAAACGAAGCTTCTCCACTCACGACCTGATTTTAATCCGAAACGACATCGGAACACAAAAATCGGGAGAAGGAAAGCTAGCCGCAAATTGGAAGGGGCCCTACAAAGTAACAGAAGTTTTAGGGACAGGCTACTACAAGATATCCGACCTAGAAGGCAATGAGCTGCCCAGAACCTGGCACGCCTGTAACCTAAGACGATACTACAGCTAGAAAAACTTCACCCGAGGTGTACTCTTTTTCCCCACGAGGGTTTTTTAATGAGACACCCGGTTAAGTAGGACACCCGGCCTAGTCAAAAGGGTAAACACTTTGTACATATTCTTCTTTTTAATACTAATCAAATTTCTTTATTTCTCTTTCTCGTTATAAAGCATATCCTAAAAAGTACCCCACCAAGGCGCATTAATTTATGCTCGGCAAAACGCAAAAATCATTTGCCAAAGGCCATACGAGGTCGGCAAAGATGAAGCGACGAGGTTCAAATTAATGTGAGAAGTTATAAAAGTAACTCTGAAATGGCTCAAAAAGCCAAATAGAAAAGAAGTTACAAAAATAACTTAAAAAAGGCCAACCAAACAACGAAGTCGGACCTGACCAAAGGGGTACTCAAGGATCCCGATGTCCGAGAGTAAACTCGGACCCAAGAAAGAAGCTGGCAAAGAACCAGGACTTCGAGAAACGCTAGCTAAAAAGTTGTTACCCAAAAACAACTAAAAGCAAAAAGCGAGAAAGTCAAGGCGCTAGCTAAAAAGTTGTTACCCAAAAACAACTAAAAAGCAAAAAGCGAGAAAGTCAAGGCGCTAGCTAAAAAGTTGTTACCCAAAAACAACTAAAAAGCAAAAAGCGAGAAAGTCAAGGCGCTAGCTAAAAAGTTGTTACCCAAAAACAACTAAAAAGCAAAAAGCGAGAAAGTCAAGGCGCTAGCTAAAAAGTTGTTACCCAAAAACAACTAAAAAGCAAAAAGCGAGAAAGTCAAGGCGCTAGCTAAAAGGTTGTTACCCAAAAACAACTAAAAAGCAAAAAGCGAGAAAGTCAAGGCACTAGCTAAAAAGTTGTTACCCAAAAACAACTAAAAAGCAAAAAGCGAGAAGTCAAAGCGCTAGCTAAAAAGTTGTTACCCAAAAACAACTAAAAAAGCAAAAAGCGAGAAGTCAAAACGCTAGCTAAAAAGTTGTTACCCGAGAACAACTAAAAAGCATAAAAGCGGAACGAGACAATCGAAACACAAAGCATGGCATAATAAAGCTACAAGAGTAGCTAAAATAGCAGAACAGGTGTCCAAAATGTTTGCAGAAAACATCCAAAAAACAAAAAGCCCACAGGTCGGGCAAAAGCACAAAAAGTACAAAAAATTACAGAGGATCAAGGCCCTTTCCAGACTCCGCATCAACACCTGGCTGAAACATGGATATCGGGACTGCAGGAACAGCACCATCGCTTGGAACCTCCATACCAACTCTATCCTCGGCCAAAGGTGAAGTCGGGTTCACGACCGGAGCCTCGGGTCGGACACCGGAGCCTTGGGGTCGGACATCGGAACCTCATCCTCAACAGGGGCAGGAACAATCTTCCCCTCCACAACCATGTTATCCGTACTGAACAAACTGAGATCCAATTCGGGAGCAAGAACCCGGACCTGATCCCTCAAATTCACAAACATAGCATCCATACCCTTGGCCACATTATCTTCCAGCTCATAAAAGTCATCCCGAGCAGATTGCAGCTTCTCCTTCGTCTCCACAAGCTCAGCATACAGCTTGGTATAGTTCTCCGTCGCCACCCTCGCCATCTCCTCAGACGTCTTCGCCACCGCCACAGCCGCGGTAGCCCTAGTCTTCTCTTCCTCCAAAGACTCCTCCAGCTCGGCAATCCTAGCATCCTTCAGCTGACTACCTTATCAAGCTCGGACCGGGCCTTCTCAAGTCGGGAGCTGGTCGCCCCAAGGGGAGCTTTCTTAAACTCCCGAGCAATGGCGGCATGAAGGCTAGCCATCCGAACACAACTCCGCGCCATATACTGAAAGTGATGCTCCATGGACGCATCATCAGTAGAAATAAAAGTCTGAGGAAGAATGTGCTGCTCAACCCAACCGAGAGCATCGAAATCCTTGTCATTGAAACCAGCAGGCTCTCGGGAAGTCTTCTGTTTCTTGGGGGGAGGACCCGAGTCGAGGTCGGGGAAAGCTGACCGGGTCCGGAGGTCGGAGGATCCTGAGTTATAGCTCGGAACTGAGGGACCGGAATGGTCTTCGACCGAGTCTGAACACCAATTGTAGTCTTCTGCGGAGAAGGTTGGGGAGAAGCTTCAGCCTCGATATTCCGAGATGCCGCAGATTTCTTCGCTCGACGGAGAACTTCATAGAATCAGCCTGAGAAGACATCTCTGCAGAAATGAAACAAAGAGGTTATCAAACAGAAAGATCAAAACAAAGTCAAAATATGAAAATGAAATCTCAAAAAGAGGTCGGGAGCTACCTAACTCGGAACGGAGAAGGCTTGGATCTCCCAACATTTTCTTCGTATCCAAGTAAGGTGCCCGACCCCATAGACTGCTCAACACACCAACGAAAACCTGTTCCACCTCATCTAGACTCTCGAAAGTGTACTTAACCGACACCACACTCTCTTGCCAACAAAGAGGAAACGAAGGCTCCCCACTCTCATCTAAGAAAAAAGGTCGGACATCTCCAACAGCCCGGACTTTGAAGTAATAGTTTTTGAAATCGTGAAACGACTCATCATACAAAGTGCAAAATTTCCTACCCTGGTTAGCCCTAAACGAAACCCAGGACACCTTCCCAGCACCCGACCCCGGCTTCGTCAGTACAAACAGATAAGAAAAAGAGAAACAGAAGGGGAGACGCCTAAAATCTGACACAAAAGTTGGAAAAGCTTTAAAAACGCCCAAGAGTTCGGATGGAGTTGTGTAGGGGCAAGGTTACAAGACCAAAGGACCTCGGATTCCAGGTCGGTGAAAGGAAGACGGACACCTAGCTTGGAGAAGAAACAATCATAAGCATAGAAGAAAAGTTTCTCGGAACTCTCTAACGGCGGAAAACATACCCTCTCCTCGGACTCCGGGGCTGCTAACTCGTAATCCCGCTCAGACTCCCTGTTCTCACAAATACTACACTCCCTACGGAACCTAATCAGATACTCAGAATCTACAACAGACGGGACCCTTAAAGGAGCAGGATCTACCCAACCTAGACCACTCGGAATCTTGGTCGACATTGCTTGAAACACCTTTCGAGACATAAAAAAAAAAAAATCTTGCCTACAAAGAAAGAATACAACAGCAAGACAAAAATCACACAAAGGCAGAAAAACCAAATTCAACAAAACAAAAGAAAGCAAAGTTCTTTTACAAACAAGAAGGCAGCAACTCGAATAACAAAAATGGATCGGAGAAAAGAGTCCCCCCACACACACATACAAAGCAATAGCGGCGCCTCTTTTCGGGCAACCCGGGCATAGAAGATATCAGAAAAAAGAAGCGTACGAAGAATAAAAGCGAAAAAAGCAAACCTGGAAAAGAAGAAAGCGACGAGCTCCGACGAAAGGAAAAACGGCGGCGCAGAAAAGAACTCTGAAAAAAACGCACAAAAAATGGAAGACGAAGAACAGAGAGAAAGAAGAGAAGATGCTCGAAAAGAAGTGATGAATAAACAAAGAAAAATGAAGAAAGGGGCAAATAAATAAAGCCTCCACAGAGCGCCGCACGGAAATCGAGGAAGAAACGGTAACAAGCAATAAATGCTGAAACGACCGTTTTCAAATTTTGAAAAAACTACTATGCCCGAGCTCGACCTTCCGAAAAAGACGAACTCGGGCAGGGGCACTGTTCATACCCTGACCGAGCTCTCCAAACTCGGTAAAGCTGATAGAAGGCCCGACCTCGACCCAAGGCCCACGTTCGAGGTCGGACCTCGGACAAACAGGCCAAAGAAAGGCCCATCAGAAGGAACTAAGCCCAAAACCTAAAGGCCGAAAGGGCCTGGGAAAGGCGGTTCCGCGAAGATAGAGATGAATCTCCCAAAAGATAAGATAAGATAAGAATATCTTATCCAGGGATGATCGCAGCCAACTACTATAAATACACTGGAGCACCCAGGTATAACTCATACTCTAATTCTACTTGATATCTGCTTGGACCCATGCTAACTTAAGCATCGGAGTGTCATTGCAGGTACAACCCCCCGCCGTTCAGCACAACCAGCTCGGGTCTCAGACCCACCACCTCGGGCCTTGCCGGAAGACCGAGCTGCACGTTTCAGGTAACCCTCGGAACATTAACCATTTTGAGCCTTAAAATCCCATTTGTTCTGTATTTTACCACATTACTAGCCTTAAGCGGAAAAACAATTGTATATCCCAAATTGAATCTTTGGTTAGCTTAAGATAGAATTGTGTATGCTAGTTAAGTATGGGAATTTATGGGAACAAAAATTATTAAGGAAATGTATCATGATAATATAATGGGAATTTGGGTACCTACTCATGTGAAGCTATAAGAATTACAAATCTATGTGCATTGATAAGCTATGTTTAATGAATAAGGGAACAAATTACCCCAATGTTAAATTAAAATTCAAAGATTAATGCACACACACCACACACACACCACACACACATATATATATATATATATATATATATATATATATATATATATATATATATATATATATATATTATATAAATTTGATACATGAGTATGGAAGGTAAAAGGGAATTTTGGGTAGCTAGGTATGAATTCTAAAGTTGTATAAAATATATAGGTTGGGTTAAAGCTGGGTTAATAAAGATTCAATTTATAAGCTCACTTAACCATATATATATCCCTATCCTTACCTTGGCCCCATTACAACCTTAAAAAGACCTCATGATGTTTGCATTGGCATATTAACTGTGTTGATTGGTTAGGAGAAAAACAAAGTTAGAGAGTTAGAGAAGGATAGAGCTGATTAGAGTTAGATAGCTAGCTTTCACGAGTTATCTTCTTGCACTT